>NW_028123748.1:0-617837 GCF_965194805.1 Balaenoptera borealis
CCCCACCTCACCTTTCCCGTTAAGCAGCCATAGTGTGTTTTCTAAACGTGCGACTCTGTTCTGTTTTGTAATTCAGTTCAAGGGTAGCGGTTTTTACATTCCCTCTGTAAGTGATATCTTATGATAAGTGTCTTTTTCTGTGTGACTTATTTCACTTAGAATCGTCGTACCTAAATCCACTCATCATGCTGCTCCTAGCCTTAAGACGTTGATTTCATGGCTGAGTGATATTCCATTGTACATAAGGACCACAACTTCTTTATCCATTCTTCTCTTTCCTGGGATGTTTAAGGTGTAACGAAGTGGAGGTTCTTGTCAACAGAGCAGCCCTAAACTTTGGGGTGCCTGTGTCTTGCTGATTTTTAGTTTTCCCAATTTATACGCCCATGAGTGGAAGTGCCCTATGCTCTCTAAGCTGAGTTTTTTAGATGTTTCAGGACACACCGTACACTTCTCCAGAGTGGCTGTTGGCAATTTACAGCCCACCCATCAGCGTAGCAAGGCTCCCATTTCTCCATGGCCTGTCCTGCATTTCTGGTTTTGACACTTTATTCAGCATGGCCCTTTTGACCGATGGGAAGCGAGACTTCTTTGTAGCGCTGATTTGCCTTTCCAGGTTGCTTGGTTGGCCAAAAAGGGCGTATGCGTTTTTTCCTGAATATATTCAGGAAAAAACGCATACGCCCTTTTTGGCCAAGGGCATCATTGTCGAGGTTTTGCCGCTTTTCCTGTGCTTTAAAGGCGATTCGAATCTACCTCCTGAAATCGGTTTCCTGCAATTCTGCCTTGCTTTCAAATCCTCTTCGTTGCCTTCCCTCCATATATTTGTGGACGAGAGTTATCATTTCTAACTCTGCATGTTTGTGAATTGCAGTGCCCCTGAGCTCCATTTTTCAACTCGCTTTCTTGGGAGCTGGCCGCAAAAGCGCAGGATTGCTTCAGGCCCTATTCTGGCTCCGGGTGGCAGGCTGAGCCTGTGGTTAATTCTGCTTCCTGATGGGAAAATAGAGTGACCTGTGCCTGTCCCAACACCTAGAGCTAGTCTTTCATTGGTTCCCCCTCTTCCCGTTCATCCTCAGGACAAATTGCAACGTGTTCGGAACAGGAGGTTAAAGGTGCTGATTCTCCAAGGAGGGAGATTGCTAGTAAAGTGGCTGGAATGGCGAACCGGAGCACAAGGAGATGAGAAATGAGGTGCGTTTTAGAAACCTTTCCCGGTCACACGGTGTACCATCTTCTGGGTTTCTCGTGCATGTTTTCGACGTAGGACGATGCCCTTGACCCTGGAGATTTGGGACCCATGGGATGGGTACCACGCCGTATTACTTTACAGGGTCTGCGTTAGCTCACCCAACCTCACCAAACCTCTCAGCCCCAAGAGTGTCCTCCCTTATGTCTCAATCAGCTGTGGGTCTAGATATGGTCAATCCAGGTGGCATCGCAGCCCCTGAACGAATTTTGTAAGAATTTCTCTCTCTTTCACTGTCTTTGTTTCACGGGTTTTTAAAAGTAATTGATTTTTATAATAGGGTTTAGCTGCTTTGCACTGCTGTGTTTATGCCGCTTTACACCCACTTGACTCACTTACAGAGAGATATCAATACATAGGTTTTAAGATTCTTACTAGTCAGATATATTCTTGGGCGGTGAATAGGGGGCGTTGAGTCCAGTTCACTGAGCAAGGAGTAGGTCTTGTCTATTACATATTGGGTTTATGGAACGGTATCTGAGCTAATTTGAAACCCTTGTTTTATGCATCACCCCACCTCACCTTTCCCGTTAAGCAGCCATAGTGTGTTTTCTAAACGTGCGACTCTGTTCTGTTTTGTAATTCAGTTCAAGGGTAGCGGTTTTTACATTCCCTCTGTAAGTGATATCTTATGATAAGTGTCTTTTTCTGTGTGACTTATTTCACTTAGAATCGTCGTACCTAAATCCACTCATCATGCTGCTCCTAGCCTTATGACGTTGATTTCATGGCTGAGTGATATTCCATTGTACATAAGGACCACAACTTCTTTATCCATTCTTCTCTTTCCTGGGATGTTTAAGGTGTAACGAAGTGGAGGTTCTTGTCAACAGAGCAGCCCTAAACTTTGGGGTGCCTGTGTCTTGCTGATTTTTAGTTTTCCCAATTTATACGCCCATGAGTGGAAGTGCCCTATGCTCTCTAAGCTGAGTTTTTTAGATGTTTCAGGACACACCGTACACTTCTCCAGAGTGGCTGTTGGCAATTTACAGCCCGCCCATCAGCGTAGCAAGGCTCCCATTTCTCCATGGCCTGTCCTGCATTTCTGGTTTTGACACTTTATTCAGCATGGCCCTTTTGACCGATGGGAAGCGAGACTTCTTTGTAGCGCTGATTTGCCTTTCCAGGTTGCTTGGTTGGCCAAAAAGGGCGTATGCGTTTTTTCCTGAATATATTCAGGAAAAAACGCATACGCCCTTTTTGGCCAAGGGCATCATTGTCGAGGTTTTGCCGCTTTTCCTGTGCTTTAAAGGCGATTCGAATCTACCTCCTGAAATCGGTTTCCTGCAATTCTGCCTTGCTTTCAAATCCTCTTCGTTGCCTTCCCTCCATATATTTGTGGACGAGAGTTATCATTTCTAACTCTGCATGTTTGTGAATTGCAGTGCCCCTGAGCTCCATTTTTCAACTCGCTTTCTTGGGAGCTGGCCGCAAAAGCGCAGGATTGCTTCAGGCCCTATTCTGGCTCCGGGCGGCAGGCTGAGCCTGTGGTTAATTCTGCTTCCTGATGGGAAAATAGAGTGACCTGTGCCTGTCCCAACACCTAGAGCTAGTCTCTCATTGGTTCCCCCTCTTCCCGTTCATCCTCAGGACAAATTGCAACGTGTTCGGAACAGGAGGTTAAAGGTGCTGATTCTCCAAGGAGGGAGATTGCTAGTAAAGCGGCTGGAATGGCGAACCGGAGCAGAAGGAGATGAGAAATGAGGTGCGTTTTAGAAACCTTTCCCGGTCACACGGTGTACCATCTTCTGGGTTTCTCGTGCATGTTTTCGACGTAGGAAGATGCCCTTGAACCTGGAGATTTGGGACCCATGGGATGGGTACCACGCCGTATTACTTTACAGGGTCTGCGTTAGCTCACCCAACCTCACCATACCTCTCAGCCCCAAGAGTGTCCACCCTTATGTCTCAATCAGCTGTGGGTCTAGATATGGTCAATCCAGGTGGCATCGCAGCCCCTGAACGAATTTTGTAAGAATTTCTCTCTCTTTCACTGTCTTTGTTTCACGGGTTTTTAAAAGTAATTGATTTTTATAATAGGGTTTAGCTGCTTTGCACTGCTGTGTTTATGCCGCTTTACACCCACTTGACTCACTTACAGAGAGATATCAATACATAGGTTTTAAGATTCTTACTAGTCAGATATATTCTTGGGCGGTGAATAGGGGGCGTTGAGTCCAGTTCACTGAGCAAGGAGTAGGTCTTGTCTATTACATATTGGGTTTATGGAACGGTATCTGAGCTAATTTGAAACCCTTGTTTTATGCATCACCCCACCTCACCTTTCCCGTTAAGCAGCCATAGTGTGTTTTCTAAACGTGCGACTCTGTTCTGTTTTGTAATTCAGTTCAAGGGTAGCGGTTTTTACATTCCCTCTGTAAGTGATATCTTATGATAAGTGTCTTTTTCTGTGTGACTTATTTCACTTAGAATCGTCGTACCTAAATCCACTCATCATGCTGCTCCTAGCCTTATGACGTTGATTTCATGGCTGAGTGATATTCCATTGTACATAAGGACCACAACTTCTTTATCCATTCTTCTCTTTCCTGGGATGTTTAAGGTGTAACGAAGTGGAGGTTCTTGTCAACAGAGCAGCCCTAAACTTTGGGGTGCCTATGTCTTGCTGATTTTTAGTTTTCCCAATTTATACGCCCATGAGTGGAAGTGCCCTATGCTCTCTAAGCTGAGTTTTTTAGATGTTTCAGGACACACCGTACACTTCTCCAGAGTGGCTGTTGGCAATTTACAGCCCGCCCATCAGCGTAGCAAGGCTCCCATTTCTCCATGGCCTGTCCTGCATTTCTGGTTTTGACACTTTATTCAGCATGGCCCTTTTGACCGATGGGAAGCGAGACTTCTTTGTAGCGCTGATTTGCCTTTCCAGGTTGCTTGGTTGGCCAAAAAGGGCGTATGCGTTTTTTCCTGAATATATTCAGGAAAAAACGCATACGCCCTTTTTGGCCAAGGGCATCATTGTCGAGGTTTTGCCGCTTTTCCTGTGCTTTAAAGGCGATTCGAATCTACCTCCTGAAATCGGTTTCCTGCAATTCTGCCTTGCTTTCAAATCCTCTTCGTTGCCTTCCCTCCATATATTTGTGGACGAGAGTTATCATTTCTAACTCTGCAGGTTTGTGAATTGCAGTGCCCCTGAGCTCCATTTTTCAACTCGCTTTCTTGGGAGCTGGCCGCAAAAGCGCAGGATTGCTTCAGGCCCTATTCTGGCTCCGGGCGGCAGGCTGAGCCTGTGGTTAATTCTGCTTCCTGATGGGAAAATAGAGTGACCTGTGCCTGTCCCAACACCTAGAGCTAGTCTCTCATTGGTTCCCCCTCTTCCCGTTCATCCTCAGGACAAATTGCAACGTGTTCGGAACAGGAGGTTAAAGGTGCTGATTCTCCAAGGAGGGAGATTGCTAGTAAAGCGGCTGGAATGGCGAACCGGAGCACAAGGAGATGAGAAATGAGGTGCGTTTTAGAAACCTTTCCCGGTCACACGGTGTACCATCTTCTGGGTTTCTCGTGCATGTTTTCGACGTAGGAAGATGCCCTTGAACCTGGAGATTTGGGACCCATGGGATGGGTACCACGCCGTATTACTTTACAGGGTCTGCGTTAGCTCACCCAACCTCACCAAACCTCTCAGCCCCAAGAGTGTCCACCCTTATGTCTCAATCAGCTGTGGGTCTAGATATGGTCAATCCAGGTGGCATCGCAGCCCCTGAACGAATTTTGTAAGAATTTCTCTCTCTTTCACTGTCTTTGTTTCACGGGTTTTTAAAAGTAATTGATTTTTATAATAGGGTTTAGCTGCTTTGCACTGCTGTGTTTATGCCGCTTTACACCCACTTGACTCACTTACAGAGAGATATCAATACATAGGTTTTAAGATTCTTACTAGTCAGATATATTCTTGGGCGGTGAATAGGGGGCGTTGAGTCCAGTTCACTGAGCAAGGAGTAGGTCTTGTCTATTACATATTGGGTTTATGGAACGGTATCTGAGCTAATTTGAAACCCTTGTTTTATGCATCACCCCACCTCACCTTTCCCGTTAAGCAGCCATAGTGTGTTTTCTAAACGTGCGACTCTGTTCTGTTTTGTAATTCAGTTCAAGGGTAGCGGTTTTTACATTCTCTCTGTAAGTGATATCTTATGATAAGTGTCTTTTTCTGTGTGACTTATTTCACTTAGAATCGTCGTACCTAAATCCACTCATCATGCTGCTCCTAGCCTTATGACGTTGATTTCATGGCTGAGTGATATTCCATTGTACATAAGGACCACAACTTCTTTATCCATTCTTCTCTTTCCTGGGATGTTTAAGTTGTAACGAAGTGGAGGTTCTTGTCAACAGAGCAGCCCTAAACTTTGGGGTGCCTGTGTCTTGCTGATTTTTAGTTTTCCCAATTTATACGCCCATGAGTGGAAGTGCCCTATGCTCTCTAAGCTGAGTTTTTTAGATGTTTCAGGACACACCGTACACTTCTCCAGAGTGGCTGTTGGCAATTTACAGCCCGCCCATCAGCGTAGCAAGGCTCCCATTTCTCCATGGCCTGTCCTACATTTCTGGTTTTGACACTTTATTCAGCATGGCCCTTTTGACCGATGGGAAGCGAGACTTCTTTGTAGCGCTGATTTGCCTTTCCAGGTTGCTTGGTTGGCCAAAAAGGGCGTATGCGTTTTTTCCTGAATATATTCAGGAAAAAACGCATACGCCCTTTTTGGCCAAGGGCATCATTGTCGAGGTTTTGCCGCTTTTCCTGTGCTTTAAAGGCGATTCGAATCTACCTCCTGAAATCGGTTTCCTGCAATTCTGCCTTGCTTTCAAATCCTCTTCGTTGCCTTCCCTCCATATATTTGTGGACGAGAGTTATCATTTCTAACTCTGCATGTTTGTGAATTGCAGTGCCCCTGAGCTCCATTTTTCAACTCGCTTTCTTGGGAGCTGGCCGCAAAAGTGCAGGATTGCTTCAGGCCCTATTCTGGCTCCGGGCGGCAGGCTGAGCCTGTGGTTAATTCTGCTTCCTGATGGGAAAATAGAGTGACCTGTGCCTGTCCCAACACCTAGAGCTAGTCTCTCATTGGTTCCCCCTCTTCCCGTTCATCCTCAGGACAAATTGCAACGTGTACGGAACAGGAGGTTAAAGGTGCTGATTCTCCAAGGAGGGAGATTGCTAGTAAAGCGGCTGGAATGGCGAACCGGAGCACAAGGAGATGAGAAATGAGGTGCGTTTTAGAAACCTTTCCCGGTCACACGGTGTACCATCTTCTGGGTTTCTCGTGCATGTTTTCGACGTAGGACGATGCCCTTGACCCTGGAGATTTGGGACCCATGGGATGGGTATCACGCCGTATTACTTTACAGGGTCTGCGTTAGCTCACCCAACCTCACCAAACCTCTCAGCCCCAAGCGTGTCCTCCCTTATGTCTCAATCAGCTGTGGGTCTAGATATGGTCAATCCAGGTGGCATCGCAGCCCCTGAACGAATTTTGTAAGAATTTCTCTCTCTTTCACTGTCTTTGTTTCACGGGTTTTTAAAAGTAATTGATTTTTATAATAGGGTTTAGCTGCTTTGCACTGCTGTGTTTATGCCGCTTTACACCCACTTGACTCACTTACAGAGAGATATCAATACATAGGTTTTAAGATTCTTACTAGTCAGATATATTCTTGGGCGGTGAATAGGGGGCGTTGAGTCCAGTTCACTGAGCAAGGAGTAGGTCTTGTCTATTACATTTTGGGTTTATGGAACGGTATCTGAGCTAATTTGAAACCCTTGTTTTATGCATCACCCCACCTCACCTTTCCCGTTAAGCAGCCATAGTGTGTTTTCTAAACGTGCGACTCTGTTCTGTTTTGTAATTCAGTTCAAGGGTAGCGGTTTTTACATTCTCTCTGTAAGTGATGTCTTATGATAAGTGTCTTTTTCTGTGTGACTTATTTCACTTAGAATCGTCGTACCTAAATCCACTCATCATGCTGCTCCTAGCCTTATGACGTTGATTTCATGGCTGAGTGATATTCCATTGTACATAAGGACCACAACTTCTTTATCCATTCTTCTCTTTCCTGGGATGTTTAAGGTGTAACGAAGTGGAGGTTCTTGTCAACAGAGCAGCCCTAAACTTTGGGGTGCCTGTGTCTTGCTGATTTTTAGTTTTCCCAATTTATACGCCCATGAGTGGAAGTGCCCTATGCTCTCTAAGCTGAGTTTTTTAGATGTTTCAGGACACACCGTACACTTCTCCAGAGTGGCTGTTGGCAATTTACAGCCCGCCCATCAGCGTAGCAAGGCTCCCATTTCTCCATGGCCTGTCCTACATTTCTGGTTTTGACACTTTATTCAGCATGGCCCTTTTGACCGATGGGAAGCGAGACTTCTTTGTAGCGCTGATTTGCCTTTCCAGGTTGCTTGGTTGGCCAAAAAGGGCGTATGCGTTTTTTCCTGAATATATTCAGGAAAAAACGCATACGCCCTTTTTGGCCAAGGGCATCATTGTCGAGGTTTTGCCGCTTTTCCTGTGCTTTAAAGGCGATTCGAATCTACCTCCTGAAATCGGTTTCCTGCAATTCTGCCTTGCTTTCAAATCCTCTTCGTTGCCTTCCCTCCATATATTTGTGGACGAGAGTTATCATTTCTAACTCTGCATGTTTGTGAATTGCAGTGCCCCTGAGCTCCATTTTTCAACTCGCTTTCTTGGGAGCTGGCCGCAAAAGTGCAGGATTGCTTCAGGCCCTATTCTGGCTCCGGGCGGCAGGCTGAGCCTGTGGTTAATTCTGCTTCCTGATGGGAAAATAGAGTGACCTGTGCCTGTCCCAACACCTAGAGCTAGTCTCTCATTGGTTCCCCCTCTTCCCGTTCATCCTCAGGACAAATTGCAACGTGTACGGAACAGGAGGTTAAAGGTGCTGATTCTCCAAGGAGGGAGATTGCTAGTAAAGCGGCTGGAATGGCGAACCGGAGCACAAGGAGATGAGAAATGAGGTGCGTTTTAGAAACCTTTCCCGGTCACACGGTGTACCATCTTCTGGGTTTCTCGTGCATGTTTTCGACGTAGGACGATGCCCTTGACCCTGGAGATTTGGGACCCATGGGATGGGTATCACGCCGTATTACTTTACAGGGTCTGCGTTAGCTCACCCAACCTCACCAAACCTCTCAGCCCCAAGCGTGTCCTCCCTTATGTCTCAATCAGCTGTGGGTCTAGATATGGTCAATCCAGGTGGCATCGCAGCCCCTGAACGAATTTTGTAAGAATTTCTCTCTCTTTCACTGTCTTTGTTTCACGGGTTTTTAAAAGTAATTGATTTTTATAATAGGGTTTAGCTGCTTTGCACTGCTGTGTTTATGCCGCTTTACACCCACTTGACTCACTTACAGAGAGATATCAATACATAGGTTTTAAGATTCTTACTAGTCAGATATATTCTTGGGCGGTGAATAGGGGGCGTTGAGTCCAGTTCACTGAGCAAGGAGTAGGTCTTGTCTATTACATTTTGGGTTTATGGAACGGTATCTGAGCTAATTTGAAACCCTTGTTTTATGCATCACCCCACCTCACCTTTCCCGTTAAGCAGCCATAGTGTGTTTTCTAAACGTGCGACTCTGTTCTGTTTTGTAATTCAGTTCAAGGGTAGCGGTTTTTACATTCTCTCTGTAAGTGATGTCTTATGATAAGTGTCTTTTTCTGTGTGACTTATTTCACTTAGAATCGTCGTACCTAAATCCACTCATCATGCTGCTCCTAGCCTTATGACGTTGATTTCATGGCTGAGTGATATTCCATTGTACATAAGGACCACAACTTCTTTATCCATTCTTCTCTTTCCTGGGATGTTTAAGGTGTAACGAAGTGGAGGTTCTTGTCAACAGAGCAGCCCTAAACTTTGGGGTGCCTGTGTCTTGCTGATTTTTAGTTTTCCCAATTTATACGCCCATGAGTGGAAGTGCCCTATGCTCTCTAAGCTGAGTTTTTTAGATGTTTCAGGACACACCGTACACTTCTCCAGAGTGGCTGTTGGCAATTTACAGCCCGCCCATCAGCGTAGCAAGGCTCCCATTTCTCCATGGCCTGTCCTACATTTCTGGTTTTGACACTTTATTCAGCATGGCCCTTTTGACCGATGGGAAGCGAGACTTCTTTGTAGCGCTGATTTGCCTTTCCAGGTTGCTTGGTTGGCCAAAAAGGGCGTATGCGTTTTTTCCTGAATATATTCAGGAAAAAACGCATACGCCCTTTTTGGCCAAGGGCATCATTGTCGAGGTTTTGCCGCTTTTCCTGTGCTTTAAAGGCGATTCGAATCTACCTCCTGAAATCGGTTTCCTGCAATTCTGCCTTGCTTTCAAATCCTCTTCGTTGCCTTCCCTCCATATATTTGTGGACGAGAGTTATCATTTCTAACTCTGCATGTTTGTGAATTGCAGTGCCCCTGAGCTCCATTTTTCAACTCGCTTTCTTGGGAGCTGGCCGCAAAAGCGCAGGATTGCTTCAGGCCCTATTCTGGCTCCGGGCGGCAGGCTGAGCCTGTGGTTAATTCTGCTTCCTGATGGGAAAATAGAGTGACCTGTGCCTGTCCCAACACCTAGAGCTAGTCTCTCATTGGTTCCCCCTCTTCCCGTTCATCCTCAGGACAAATTGCAACGTGTTCGGAACAGGAGGTTAAAGGTGCTGATTCTCCAAGGAGGGAGATTGCTAGTAAAGCGGCTGGAATGGCGAACCGGAGCACAAGGAGATGAGAAATGAGGTGCGTTTTAGAAACCTTTCCCGGTCACACGGTGTACCATCTTCTGGGTTTCTCGTGCATGTTTTCGACGTAGGAAGATGCCCTTGAACCTGGAGATTTGGGACCCATGGGATGGGTACCACGCCGTATTACTTTACAGGGTCTGCGTTAGCTCACCCAACCTCACCAAACCTCTCAGCCCCAAGAGTGTCCACCCTTATGTCTCAATCAGCTGTGGGTCTAGATATGGTCAATCCAGGTGGCATCGCAGCCCCTGAACGAATTTTGTAAGAATTTCTCTCTCTTTCACTGTCTTTGTTTCACGGGTTTTTAAAAGTAATTGATTTTTATAATAGGGTTTAGCTGCTTTGCACTGCTGTGTTTATGCCGCTTTACACCCACTTGACTCACTTACAGAGAGATATCAATACATAGGTTTTAAGATTCTTACTAGTCAGATATATTCTTGGGCGGTGAATAGGGGGCGTTGAGTCCAGTTCACTGAGCAAGGAGTAGGTCTTGTCTATTACATATTGGGTTTATGGAACGGTATCTGAGCTAATTTGAAACCCTTGTTTTATGCATCACCCCACCTCACCTTTCCCGTTAAGCAGCCATAGTGTGTTTTCTAAACGTGCGACTCTGTTCTGTTTTGTAATTCAGTTCAAGGGTAGCGGTTTTTACATTCTCTCTGTAAGTGATATCTTATGATAAGTGTCTTTTTCTGTGTGACTTATTTCACTTAAAATCGTCGTACCTAAATCCACTCATCATGCTGCTCCTAGCCTTATGACGTTGATTTCATGGCTGAGTGATATTCCATTGTACATAAGGACCACAACTTCTTTATCCATTCTTCTCTTTCCTGGGATGTTTAAGGTGTAACGAAGTGGAGGTTCTTGTCAACAGAGCAGCCCTAAACTTTGGGGTGCCTGTGTCTTGCTGATTTTTAGTTTTCCCAATTTATACGCCCATGAGTGGAAGTGCCCTATGCTCTCTAAGCTGAGTTTTTTAGATGTTTCAGGACACACCGTACACTTCTCCAGAGTGGCTGTTGGCAATTTACAGCCCGCCCATCAGCGTAGCAAGGCTCCCATTTCTCCATGGCCTGTCCTGCATTTCTGGTTTTGACACTTTATTCAGCATGGCCCTTTTGACCGATGGGAAGCGAGACTTCTTTGTAGCGCTGATTTGCCTTTCCAGGTTGCTTGGTTGGCCAAAAAGGGCGTATGCGTTTTTTCCTGAATATATTCAGGAAAAAACGCATACGCCCTTTTTGGCCAAGGGCATCATTGTCGAGGTTTTGCCGCTTTTCCTGTGCTTTAAAGGCGATTCGAATCTACCTCCTGAAATCGGTTTCCTGCAATTCTGCCTTGCTTTCAAATCCTCTTCGTTGCCTTCCCTCCATATATTTGTGGACGAGAGTTATCATTTCTAACTCTGCAGGTTTGTGAATTGCAGTGCCCCTGAGCTCCATTTTTCAACTCGCTTTCTTGGGAGCTGGCCTCAAAAGCGCAGGATTGCTTCAGGCCCTATTCTGGCTCCGGGCGGCAGGCTGAGCCTGTGGTTAATTCTGCTTCCTGATGGGAAAATAGAGTGACCTGTGCCTGTCCCAACACCTAGAGCTAGTCTCTCATTGGTTCCCCCTCTTCCCGTTCATCCTCAGGACAAATTGCAACGTGTTCGGAACAGGAGGTTAAAGGTGCTGATTCTCCAAGGAGGGAGATTGCTAGTAAAGCGGCTGGAATGGCGAACCGGAGCACAAGGAGATGAGAAATGAGGTGCGTTTTAGAAACCTTTCCCGGTCACACGGTGTACCATCTTCTGGGTTTCTCGTGCATGTTTTCGACGTAGGAAGATGCCCTTGACCCTGGAGATTTGGGACCCATGGGATGGGTACCACGCCGTATTACTTTACAGGGTCTGCGTTTGCTCACCCAACCTCACCAAACCTCTCAGCCCCAAGAGTATCCACCCTTATGTCTCAATCAGCTGTGGGTCTAGATATGGTCAATCCAGGTGGCATCGCAGCCCCTGAACGAATTTTGTAAGAATTTCTCTCTCTTTCACTGTCTTTGTTTCACGGGTTTTTAAAAGTAATTGATTTTTATAATAGGGTTTAGCTGCTTTGCACTGCTGTGTTTATGCCGCTTTACACCCACTTGACTCACTTACAGAGAGATATCAATACATAGGTTTTAAGATTCTTACTAGTCAGATATATTCTTGGGCGGTGAATAGGGGTTGTTGAGTCCAGTTCACTGAGCAAGGAGTAGGTCTGGTCTATTACATATTGGGTTTATGGAACGGTATCTGAGCTAATTTGAAACCCTTGTTTTATGCATCACCCCACCTCACCTTTCCCGTTAAGCAGCCATAGTGTGTTTTCTAAACGTGCGACTCTGTTCTGTTTTGTAATTCAGTTCAAGGGTAGCGGTTTTTACATTCTCTCTGTAAGTGATATCTTATGATAAGTGTCTTTCTGTGTGACTTATTTCACTTAGAATCGTCGTACCTAAATCCACTCATCATGCTGCTCCTAGCCTTATGACGTTGATTTCATGGCTGAGTGATATTCCATTGTACATAAGGACCACAACTTCTTTATCCATTCTTCTCTTTCCTGGGATGTTTAAGGTGTAACGAAGTGGAGGTTCTTGTCAACAGAGCAGCCCTAAACTTTGGGGTGCCTGTGTCTTGCTGATTTTTAGTTTTCCCAATTTATACGCCCATGAGTGGAAGTGCCCTATGCTCTCTAAGCTGAGTTTTTTAGATGTTTCAGGACACACCGTACACTTCTCCAGAGTGGCTGTTGGCAATTTACAGCCCGCCCATCAGCGTAGCAAGGCTCCCATTTCTCCATGGCCTGTCCTGCATTTCTGGTTTTGACACTTTATTCAGCATGGCCCTTTTGACCGATGGGAAGCGAGACTTCTTTGTAGCGCTGATTTGCCTTTCCAGGTTGCTTGGTTGGCCAAAAAGGGCGTATGCGTTTTTTCCTGAATATATTCAGGAAAAAACGCATACGCCCTTTTTGGCCAAGGGCATCATTGTCGAGGTTTTGCCGCTTTTCCTGTGCTTTAAAGGCGATTCGAATCTACCTCCTGAAATCGGTTTCCTGCAATTCTGCCTTGCTTTCAAATCCTCTTCGTTGCCTTCCCTCCATATATTTGTGGACGAGAGTTATCATTTCTAACTCTGCAGGTTTGTGAATTGCAGTGCCCCTGAGCTCCATTTTTCAACTCGCTTTCTTGGGAGCTGGCCGCAAAAGCGCAGGATTGCTTCAGGCCCTATTCTGGCTCCGGGCGGCAGGCTGAGCCTGTGGTTAATTCTTCTTCCTGATGGGAAAATAGTGACCTGTGCCTGTCCCAACACCTAGAGCTAGTCTCTCATTGGTTCACCCTCTTCCCGTTCATCCTCAGGACAAATTGCAACGTGTACGGAACAGGAGGTTAAAGGTGCTGATTCTCCAAGGAGGGAGATTGCTAGTAAAGCGGCTGGAATGGCGAACCGGAGCACAAGGAGATGTCACACGGTGTACCATCTTCTGGGTTGCTCGTGCATGTTTTCGACGTAGGAAGATGCCCTTGAACCTGGAGATTTGGGACCCATGGGATGGGTACCACGCCGTATTACTTTAAAGGGTCTGCGTTTGCTCACCCAACCTCACCAAACCTCTCAGCCCCAAGAGTGTCCACCCTTATGTCTCAGTCATCTGTGGGTCTAGATATGGTCAATCCAGGTGGCATCGCAGCCCCTGAACGAATTTTGTAAGAATTTCTCTCTCTTTCACTGTCTTTGTTTCACGGGTTTTTAAAAGTAATTGATTTTTATAATGGGGTTTAGCTGCTTTGCACTGCTGTGTTTATGCCGCTTTACACCTACTTGACTCACTTACAGAGAGATATCACTACATAGGTTTTAAGATTCTTACTAGTCAGATATATTCTTGGGCGGTGAATAGGGGTTGTTGAGTCCAGTTCACTGAGCAAGGAGTAGGTCTTGTCTATTACATATTGGGTTTATGGAACGGTATCTGAGCTAATTTGAAACCCTTGTTTTATGCATCACCCCACCTCACCTTTCCCGTTAAGCAGCCATAGTGTGTTTTCTAAACGTGCAACTCTGTTCTGTTTTGTAATTCAGTTCAAGGGTAGCGGTTTTTACATTCCCTCTGTAAGTGATATCTTATGATAAGTGTCTTTTTCTGTGTGACTTATTTCACTTAGAATCGTCGTACCTAAATCCACTCATCATGCTGCTCCTAGCCTTATGACGTTGATTTCATGGCTGAGTGATATTCCATTGTACATAAGGACCACAACTTCTTTATCCATTCTTCTCTTTCCTGGGATGTTTAAGGTGTAACGAAGTGGAGGTTCTTGTCAACAGAGCAGCCCTAAACTTTGGGGTGCCTGTGTCTTGCTGATTTTTAGTTTTCCCAATTTATACGCCCATGAGTGGAAGTGCCCTATGCTCTCTAAGCTGAGTTTTTTAGATGTTTCAGGACACACCGTACACTTCTCCAGAGTGGCTGTTGGCAATTTACAGCCCGCCCATCAGCGTAGCAAGGCTCCCATTTCTCCATGGCCTGTCCTGCATTTCTGGTTTTGACACTTTATTCAGCATGGCCCTTTTGACCGATGGGAAGCGAGACTTCTTTGTAGCGCTGATTTGCCTTTCCAGGTTGCTTGGTTGGCCAAAAAGGGCGTATGCGTTTTTTCCTGAATATATTCAGGAAAAAACGCATACGCCCTTTTTGGCCAAGGGCATCATTGTCGAGGTTTTGCCGCTTTTCCTGTGCTTTAAAGGCGATTCGAATCTACCTCCTGAAATCGGTTTCCTGCAATTCTGCCTTGCTTTCAAATCCTCTTCGTAGCCTTCCCTCCATATATTTGTGGACGAGAGTTATCATTTCTAACTCTGCAGGTTTGTGAATTGCAGTGCCCCTGAGCTCCATTTTTCAACTCGCTTTCTTGGGAGCTGGCCGCAAAAGCGCAGGATTGCTTCAGGCCCTATTCTGGCTCCGGGCGGCAGGCTGAGCCTGTGGTTAATTCTGCTTCCTGATGGGAAAATAGAGTGACCTGTGCCTGTCCCAACACCTAGAGCTAGTCTCTCATTGGTTCCCCCTCTTCCCGTTCATCCTCAGGACAAATTGCAACGTGTTCGGAACAGGAGGTTAAAGGTGCTGATTCTCCAAGGAGGGAGATTGCTAGTAAAGCGGCTGGAATGGCGAACCGGAGCACAAGGAGATGAGAAATGAGGTGCGTTTTAGAAACCTTTCCCGGTCACACGGTGTACCATCTTCTGGGTTTCTCGTGCATGTTTTCGACGTAGGAAGATGCCCTTGAACCTGGAGATTTGGGACCCATGGAATGGGTACCACGCCGTATTACTTTACAGGGTCTGCGTTAGCTCACCCAACCTCACCAAACCTCTCAGCCCCAAGAGTGTCCACCCTTATGTCTCAATCAGCTGTGGGTCTAGATATGGTCAATCCAGGTGGCATCGCAGCCCCTGAACGAATTTTGTAAGAATTTCTCTCTCTTTCACTGTCTTTGTTTCACGGGTTTTTAAAAGTAATTGATTTTTATAATAGGGTTTAGCTGCTTTGCACTGCTGTGTTTATGCCGCTTTTCACCCACTTGACTCACTTACAGAGAGATATCAATACATAGGTTTTAAGATTCTTACTAGTCAGATATATTCTTGGGCGGTGAATATGGGGCGTTGAGTCCAGTTCACTGAGCAAGGAGTAGGTCTTGTCTATTACATATTGGGTTTATGGAACGGTATCTGAGCTAATTTGAAACCCTTGTTTTATGCATCACCCCACCTCACCTTTCCCGTTAAGCAGCCATAGTGTGTTTTCTAAACGTGCGACTCTGTTCTGTTTTGTAATTCACTTCAAGGGTAGCGGTTTTTACATTCTCTCTGTAAGTGATATCTTATGATAAGTGTCTTTCTGTGTGACTTATTTCACTTAGAATCGTCGTACCTAAATCCACTCATCATGCTGCTCCTAGCCTTATGACGTTGATTTCATGGCTGAGTGATATTCCATTGTACATAAGGACCACAACTTCTTTATCCATTCTTCTCTTTCCTGGGATGTTTAAGGTGTAACGAAGTGGAGGTTCTTGTCAACAGAGCAGCCCTAAACTTTGGGGTGCCTGTGTCTTGCTGATTTTTAGTTTTCCCAATTTATACGCCCATGAGTGGAAGTGCCCTATGCTCTCTAAGCTGAGTTTTTTAGATGTTTCAGGACACACCGTACACTTCTCCAGAGTGGCTGTTGGCAATTTACAGCCCGCCCATCAGCGTAGCAAGGCTCCCATTTCTCCATGGCCTGTCCTGCATTTCTGGTTTTGACACTTTATTCAGCATGGCCCTTTTGACCGATGGGAAGCGAGACTTCTTTGTAGCGCTGATTTGCCTTTCCAGGTTGCTTGGTTGGCCAAAAAGGGCGTATGCGTTTTTTCCTGAATATATTCAGGAAAAAACGCATACGCCCTTTTTGGCCAAGGGCATCATTGTCGAGGTTTTGCCGCTTTTCCTGTGCTTTAAAGGCGATTCGAATCTACCTCCTGAAATCGGTTTCCTGCAATTCTGCCTTGCTTTCAAATCCTCTTCGTTGCCTTCCCTCCATATATTTGTGGACGAGAGTTATCATTTCTAACTCTGCAGGTTTGTGAATTGCAGTGCCCCTGAGCTCCATTTTTCAACTCGCTTTCTTGGGAGCTGGCCGCAAAAGCGCAGGATTGCTTCAGGCCCTATTCTGGCTCCCGGCGGCAGGCTGAGCCTGTGGTTAATTCTTCTTCCTGATGGGAAAATAGAGTGACCTGTGCCTGTCCCAACACCTAGAGCTAGTCTCTCATTGGTTCCCCCTCTTCCCGTTCATCCTCAGGACAAATTGCAACGTGTTCGGAACAGGAGGTTAAAGGTGCTGATTCTCCAAGGAGGGAGATTGCTAGTAAAGCGGCTGGAATGGCGAACCGGAGCACAAGGAGATGAGAAATGAGGTGCGTTTTAGAAACCTTTCCCGGTCACACGGTGTACCATCTTCTGGGTTTCTCGTGCATGTTTTCGACGTAGGAAGATGCCCTTGAACCTGGAGATTTGGGACCCATGGGATGGGTACCACGCCGTATTACTTTACAGGGTCTGCGTTAGCTCACCCAACCTCACCAAACCTCTCAGCCCCAAGAGTGTCCACCCTTATGTCTCAGTCATCTGTGGGTATAGATATGGTCAATCCAGGTGGCATCGCAGCCCCTGAACGAATTTTGTAAGAATTTCTCTCTCTTTCACTGTCTTTGTTTCACGGGTTTTTAAAAGTAATTGATTTTTATAATGGGGTTTAGCTGCTTTGCACTGCTGTGTTTATGCCGCTTTACACCTACTTGACTCACTTACAGAGAGATATCACTACATAGGTTTTAATATTCTTACTAGTCAGATATATTCTTGGGCAGTGAATATGGGTTGTTGAGTCCAGTTCACTGAGCAAGGAGTAGGTCTTGTCTATTACATATTGGGTTTATGGAACGGTATCTGAGCTAATTTGAAACCCTTGTTTTATGCATCACCCCACCTCACCTTTCCCGTTAAGCAGCCATAGTGTGTTTTCTAAACGTGCGACTCTGTTCTGTTTTGTAATTCAGTTCAAGGGTAGAGGTTTTTACATTCCCTCTGTAAGTGATATCTTATGATAAGTGTCTTTTTCTGTGTGACTTATTTCACTTAGAATCGTCGTACCTAAATCCACTCATCATGCTGCTCCTAGCCTTATGACGTTGATTTCATGGCTGAGTGATATTCCATTGTACATAAGGACCACAACTTCTTTATCCATTCTTCTCTTTCCTGGGATGTTTAAGGTGTAACGAAGTGGAGGTTCTTGTCAACAGAGCAGCCCTAAACTTTGGGGTGCCTGTGTCTTGCTGATTTTTAGTTTTCCCAATTTATACGCCCATGAGTGGAAGTGCCCTATGCTCTCTAAGCTGAGTTTTTTAGATGTTTCAGGACACACCGTACACTTCTCCAGAGTGGCTGTTGGCAATTTACAGCCCGCCCATCAGCGTAGCAAGGCTCCCATTTCTCCATGGCCTGTCCTGCATTTCTGGTTTTGACACTTTATTCAGCATGGCCCTTTTGACCGATGGGAAGCGAGACTTCTTTGTAGCGCTGATTTGCCTTTCCAGGTTGCTTGGTTGGCCAAAAAGGGCGTATGCGTTTTTTCCTGAATATATTCAGGAAAAAACGCATACGCCCTTTTTGGCCAAGGGCATCATTGTCGAGGTTTTGCCGCTTTTCCTGTGCTTTAAAGGCGATTCGAATCTACCTCCTGAAATCGGTTTCCTGCAATTCTGCCTTGCTTTCAAATCCTCTTCGTTGCCTTCCCTCCATATATTTGTGGACGAGAGTTATCATTTCTAACTCTGCAGGTTTGTGAATTGCAGTGCCCCTGAGCTCCATTTTTCAACTCGCTTTCTTGGGAGCTGGCCGCAAAAGCGCAGGATTGCTTCAGGCCCTATTCTGGCTCCCGGCGGCAGGCTGAGCCTGTGGTTAATTCTTCTTCCTGATGGGAAAACAGAGTGACCTGTGCCTGTCCCAACACCTAGAGCTAGTCTCTCATTGGTTCCCCCTCTTCCCGTTCATCCTCAGGACAAATTGCAACGTGTTCGGAACAGGAGGTTAAAGGTGCTGATTCTCCAAGGAGGGAGATTGCTAGTAAAGCGGCTGGAATGGCGAACCGGAGCACAAGGAGATGAGAAATGAGGTGCGTTTTAGAAACCTTTCCCGGTCACACGGTGTACCATCTTCTGGGTTTCTCGTGCATGTTTTCGACGTAGGAAGATGCCCTTGAACCTGGAGATTTGGGACCCATGGGATGGGTACCACGCCGTATTACTTTACAGGGTCTGCGTTAGCTCACCCAACCTCACCAAACCTCTCAGCCCCAAGAGTGTCCACCCTTATGTCTCAATCAGCTGTGGGTCTAGATATGGTCAATCCAGGTGGCATCGCAGCCCCTGAACGAATTTTGTAAGAATTTCTCTCTCTTTCACTGTCTTTGTTTCACGGGTTTTTAAAAGTAATTGATTTTTATAATGGGGTTTAGCTGCTTTGCACTGCTGTGTTTATGCCGCTTTACACCTACTTGACTCACTTACAGAGAGATATCAATACATAGGTTTTATGATTCTTACTAGTCAGATATATTCTTGGGCGGTGAATAGGGGTTGTTGAGTCCAGTTCACTGAGCAAGGAGTAGGTCTTGTCTATTACATATTGGGTTTATGGAACGGTATCTGAGCTAATTTGAAACCCTTGTTTTATGCATCACCCCACCTCACCTTTCCCGTTAAGCAGCCATAGTGTGTTTTCTAAACGTGCGACTTTGTTCTGTTTTGTAATTCAGTTCAAGGGTAGCGGTTTTTACATTCCCTCTGTAAGTGATATCTTATGATAAGTGTCTTTTTCTGTGTGACTTATTTCACTTAGAATCGTCGTACCTAAATCCACTCATCATGCTGCTCCTAGCCTTATGATGTTGATTTCATGGCTGAGTGATATTCCATTGTACATAAGGACCACAACTTCTTTATCCATTCTTCTCTTTCCTGGGATGTTTAAGGTGTAACGAAGTGGAGGTTCTTGTCAACAGAGCAGCCCTAAACTTTGGGGTGCCTGTGTCTTGCTGATTTTTAGTTTTCCCAATTTATACGCCCATGAGTGGAAGTGCCCTATGCTCTCTAAGCTGAGTTTTTTAGATGTTTCAGGACACACCGTACACTTCTCCAGAGTGGCTGTTGGCAATTTACAGCCCGCCCATCAGCGTAGCAAGGCTCCCATTTCTCCATGGCCTGTCCTGCATTTCTGGTTTTGACACTTTATTCAGCATGGCCCTTTTGACCGATGGGAAGCGAGACTTCTTTGTAGCGCTGATTTGCCTTTCCAGGTTGCTTGGTTGGCCAAAAAGGGCGTATGCGTTTTTTCCTGAATATATTCAGGAAAAAACGCATACGCCCTTTTTGGCCAAGGGCATCATTGTCGAGGTTTTGCCGCTTTTCCTGTGCTTTAAAGGCGATTCGAATCTACCTCCTGAAATCGGTTTCCTGCAATTCTGCCTTGCTTTCAAATCCTCTTCGTTGCCTTCCCTCCATATATTTGTGGACGAGAGTTATCATTTCTAACTCTGCAGGTTTGTGAATTGCAGTGCCCCTGAGCTCCATTTTTCAACTCGCTTTCTTGGGAGCTGGCCGCAAAAGCGCAGGATTGCTTCAGGCCCTATTCTGGCTCCGGGCGGCAGGCTGAGCCTGTGGTTAATTCTTCTTCCTGATGGGAAAATAGTGACCTGTGCCTGTCCCAACACCTAGAGCTAGTCTCTCATTGGTTCACCCTCTTCCCGTTCATCCTCAGGACAAATTGCAACGTGTACGGAACAGGAGGTTAAAGGTGCTGATTCTCCAAGGAGGGAGATTGCTAGTAAAGTGGCTGGAATGGCGAACCAGAGCACAAGGAGATGAGAAATGAGGTGCGTTTTAGAAACCTTTCCCGGTCACACGGTGTACCATCTTCTGGGTTGCTCGTGCAAGTTTTCGACGTAGGAAGATGCCCTTGAACCTGGAGATTTGGGACCCATGGGATGGGTACCACGCCGTATTACTTTAAAGGGTCTGCGTTTGCTCACCCAACCTCACCAAACCTCTCAGCCCCAAGAGTGTCCACCCTTATGTCTCAGTCATCTGTGGGTATAGATATGGTCAATCCAGGTGGCATCGCAGCCCCTGAACGAATTTTGTAAGAATTTCTCTCTCTTTCACTGTCTTTGTTTCACGGGTTTTTAAAAGTAATTGATTTTTATAATGGGGTTTAGCTGCTTTGCACTGCTGTGTTTATGCCGCTTTACACCTACTTGACTCACTTACAGAGAGATATCAATACATAGGTTTTATGATTCTTACTAGTCAGATATATTCTTGGGCGGTGAATAGGGGTTGTTGAGTCCAGTTCACTGAGCAAGGAGTAGGTCTTGTCTATTACATATTGGGTTTATGGAACGGTATCTGAGCTAATTTGAAACCCTTGTTTTATGCATCACCCCACCTCACCTTTCCCGTTAAGCAGCCATAGTGTGTTTTCTAAACGTGCGACTCTGTTCTGTTTTGTAATTCAGTTCAAGGGTAGCGGTTTTTACATTCCCTCTGTAAGTGATATCTTATGATAAGTGTCTTTTTCTGTGTGACTTATTTCACTTAGAATCATCGTACCTAAATCCACTCATCATGCTGCTCCTAGCCTTATGACGTTGATTTCATGGCTGAGTGATATTCCATTGTACATAAGGACCACAACTTCTTTATCCATTCTTCTCTTTCCTGGGATGTTTAAGGTGTAACGAAGTGGAGGTTCTTGTCAACAGAGCAGCCCTAAACTTTGGGGTGCCTGTGTCTTGCTGATTTTTAGTTTTCCCAATTTATACGCCCATGAGTGGAAGTGCCCTATGCTCTCTAAGCTGAGTTTTTTAGATGTTTCAGGACACACCGTACACTTCTCCAGAGTGGCTGTTGGCAATTTACAGCCCGCCCATCAGCGTAGCAAGGCTCCCATTTCTCCATGGCCTGTCCTGCATTTCTGGTTTTGACACTTTATTCAGCATGGCCCTTTTGACCGATGGGAAGCGAGACTTCTTTGTAGCGCTGATTTGCCTTTCCAGGTTGCTTGGTTGGCCAAAAAGGGCGTATGCGTTTTTTCCTGAATATATTCAGGAAAAAACGCATACGCCCTTTTTGGCCAAGGGCATCATTGTCGAGGTTTTGCCGCTTTTCCTGTGCTTTAAAGGCGATTCGAATCTACCTCCTGAAATCGGTTTCCTGCAATTCTGCCTTGCTTTCAAATCCTCTTCGTAGCCTTCCCTCCATATATTTGTGGACGAGAGTTATCATTTCTAACTCTGCAGGTTTGTGAATTGCAGTGCCCCTGAGCTCCATTTTTCAACTCGCTTTCTTGGGAGCTGGCCGCAAAAGCGCAGGATTGCTTCAGGCCCTATTCTGGCTCCGGGCGGCAGGCTGAGCCTGTGGTTAATTCTGCTTCCTGATGGGAAAATAGAGTGACCTGTGCCTGTCCCAACACCTAGAGCTAGTCTCTCATTGGTTCCCCCTCTTCCCGTTCATCCTCAGGACAAATTGCAACGTGTTCGGAACAGGAGGTTAAAGGTGCTGATTCTCCAAGGAGGGAGATTGCTAGTAAAGCGGCTGGAATGGCGAACCGGAGCACAAGGAGATGAGAAATGAGGTGCGTTTTAGAAACCTTTCCCGGTCACACGGTGTACCATCTTCTGGGTTTCTCGTGCATGTTTTCGACGTAGGAAGATGCCCTTGACCCTGGAGATTTGGGACCCATGGGATGGGTACCACGCCGTATTACTTTACAGGGTCTGCGTTAGCTCACCCAACCTCACCAAACCTCTCAGCCCCAAGAGTGTCCACCCTTATGTCTCAATCAGCTGTGGGTCTAGATATGGTCAATCCAGGTGGCATCGCAGCCCCTGAACGAATTTTGTAAGAATTTCTCTCTCTTTCACTGTCTTTGTTTCACGGGTTTTTAAAAGTAATTGATTTTTATAATAGGGTTTAGCTGCTTTGCACTGCTGTGTTTATGCCGCTTTTCACCCACTTGACTCACTTACAGAGAGATATCAATACATAGGTTTTAAGATTCTTACTAGTCAGATATATTCTTGGGCGGTGAATAGGGGGCGTTGAGTCCAGTTCACTGAGCAAGGAGTAGGTCTTGTCTATTACATATTGGGTTTATGGAACGGTATCTGAGCTAATTTGAAACCCTTGTTTTATGCATCACCCCACCTCACCTTTCCCGTTAAGCAGCCATAGTGTGTTTTCTAAACGTGCGACTCTGTTCTGTTTTGTAATTCAGTTCAAGGGTAGCGGTTTCTACATTCCCTCTATAAGTGATATCTTATGATAAGTGTCTTTTTCTGTGTGACTTATTTCACTTAGAATCGTCGTACCTAAATCCACTCATCATGCTGCTCCTAGCCTTATGACGTTGATTTCATGGCTGAGTGATATTCCATTGTACATAAGGACCACAACTTCTTTATCCATTCTTCTCTTTCCTGGGATGTTTAAGGTGTAACGAAGTGGAGGTTCTTGTCAACAGAGCAGCCCTAAACTTTGGGGTGCCTGTGTCTTGCTGATTTTTAGTTTTCCCAATTTATACGCCCATGAGTGGAAGTGCCCTATGCTCTCTAAGCTGAGTTTTTTAGATGTTTCAGGACACACCGTACACTTCTCCAGAGTGGCTGTTGGCAATTTACAGCCCGCCCATCAGCGTAGCAAGGCTCCCATTTCTCCATGGCCTGTCCTGCATTTCTGGTTTTGACACTTTATTCAGCATGGCCCTTTTGACCGATGGGAAGCGAGACTTCTTTGTAGCGCTGATTTGCCTTTCCAGGTTGCTTGGTTGGCCAAAAAGGGCGTATGCGTTTTTTCCTGAATATATTCAGGAAAAAACGCATACGCCCTTTTTGGCCAAGGGCATCATTGTCGAGGTTTTGCCGCTTTTCCTGTGCTTTAAAGGCGATTCGAATCTACCTCCTGAAATCGGTTTCCTGCAATTCTGCCTTGCTTTCAAATCCTCTTCGTTGCCTTCCCTCCATATATTTGTGGACGAGAGTTATCATTTCTAACTCTGCAGGTTTGTGAATTGCAGTGCCCCTGAGCTCCATTTTTCAACTCGCTTTCTTGGGAGCTGGCCGCAAAAGCGCAGGATTGCTTCAGGCCCTATTCTGGCTCCGGGCGGCAGGCTGAGCCTGTGGTTAATTCTTCTTCCTGATGGGAAAATAGTGACCTGTGCCTGTCCCAACACCTAGAGCTAGTCTCTCATTGGTTCACCCTCTTCCCGTTAATCCTCAGGACAAATTGCAACGTGTACGGAACAGGAGGTTAAAGGTGCTGATTCTCCAAGGAGGGAGATTGCTAGTAAAGTGGCTGGAATGGCGAACCGGAGCACAAGGAGATGAGAAATGAGGTGCGTTTTAGAAACCTTTCCCGGTCACACGGTGTACCATCTTCTGGGTTGCTCGTGCATGTTTTTGACGTAGGAAGATGCCCTTGAACCTGGAGATTTGGGACCCATGGGATGGGTACCACGCCGTATTACTTTAAAGGGTCTGCGTTTGCTCACCCAACCTCACCAAACCTCTCAGCCCCAAGAGTGTCCACCCTTATGTCTCAGTCATCTGTGGGTCTAGATATGGTCAATCCAGGTGGCATCGCAGCCCCTGAACGAATTTTGTAAGAATTTCTCTCTCTTTCACTGTCTTTGTTTCACGGGTTTTTAAAAGTAATTGATTTTTATAATGGGGTTTAGCTGCTTTGCACTGCTGTGTTTATGCCGCTTTACACCTACTTGACTCACTTACAGAGAGATATCACTACATAGGTTTTAAGATTCTTACTAGTCAGATATATTCTTGGGCGGTGAATAGGGGTTGTTGAGTCCAGTTCACTGAGCAAGGAGTTGGTCTTGTCTATTACATATTGGGTTTATGGAACGGTATCTGAGCTAATTTGAAACCCTTGTTTTATGCATCACCCCACCTCACCTTTCCCGTTAAGCAGCCATAGTGTGTTTTCTAAACGTGCGACTCTGTTCTGTTTTGTAATTCAGTTCAAGGGTAGCGGTTTTTACATTCCCTCTGTAAGTGATATCTTATGATAAGTGTCTTTTTCTGTGTGACTTATTTCACTTAGAATCGTCGTACCTAAATCCACTCATCATGCTGCTCCTAGCCTTATGACGTTGATTTCATGGCTGAGTGATATTCCATTGTACATAAGGACCACAACTTCTTTATCCATTCTTCTCTTTCCTGGGATGTTTAAGGTGTAACGAAGTGGAGGTTCTTGTCAACAGAGCAGCCCTAAACTTTGGGGTGCCTGTGTCTTGCTGATTTTTAGTTTTCCCAATTTATACGCCCATGAGTGGAAGTGCCCTATGCTCTCTAAGCTGAGTTTTTTCGATGTTTCAGGACACACCGTACACTTCTCCAGAGTGGCTGTTGGCAATTTACAGCCCGCCCATCAGCGTAGCAAGGCTCCCATTTCTCCATGGCCTGTCCTGCATTTCTGGTTTTGACACTTTATTCAGCATGGCCCTTTTGACCGATGGGAAGCGAGACTTCTTTGTAGCGCTGATTTGCCTTTCCAGGTTGCTTGGTTGGCCAAAAAGGGCGTATGCGTTTTTTCCTGAATATATTCAGGAAAAAACGCATACGCCCTTTTTGGCCAAGGGCATCATTGTCGAGGTTTTGCCGCTTTTCCTGTGCTTTAAAGGCGATTCGAATCTACCTCCTGAAATCGGTTTCCTGCAATTCTGCCTTGCTTTCAAATCCTCTTCGTAGCCTTCCCTCCATATATTTGTGGACGAGAGTTATCATTTCTAACTCTGCAGGTTTGTGAATTGCAGTGCCCCTGAGCTCCATTTTTCAACTCGCTTTCTTGGGAGCTGGCCGCAAAAGCGCAGGATTGCTTCAGGCCCTATTCTGGCTCCGGGCGGCAGGCTGAGCCTGTGGTTAATTCTGCTTCCTGATGGGAAAATAGAGTGACCTGTGCCTGTCCCAACACCTAGAGCTAGTCTCTCATTGGTTCCCCCTCTTCCCGTTCATCCTCAGGACAAATTGCAACGTGTTCGGAACAGGAGGTTAAAGGTGCTGATTCTCCAAGGAGGGAGATTGCTAGTAAAGCGGCTGGAATGGCGAACCGGAGCACAAGGAGATGAGAAATGAGGTGCGTTTTAGAAACCTTTCCCGGTCACACGGTGTACCATCTTCTGGGTTTCTCGTGCATGTTTTCGACGTAGGAAGATGCCCTTGACCCTGGAGATTTGGGACCCATGGGATGGGTACCACGCCGTATTACTTTACAGGGTCTGCGTTAGCTCACCCAACCTCACCAAACCTCTCAGCCCCAAGAGTGTCCACCCTTATGTCTCAATCAGCTGTGGGTCTAGATATGGTCAATCCAGGTGGCATCGCAGCCCCTGAACGAATTTTGTAAGAATTTCTCTCTCTTTCACTGTCTTTGTTTCACGGGTTTTTAAAAGTAATTGATTTTTATAATAGGGTTTAGCTGCTTTGCACTGCTGTGTTTATGCCGCTTTTCACCCACTTGACTCACTTACAGAGAGATATCAATACATAGGTTTTAAGATTCTTACTAGTCAGATATATTCTTGGGCGGTGAAT
Source organism: Balaenoptera borealis (assembly GCF_965194805.1). NCBI lineage: Eukaryota > Metazoa > Chordata > Mammalia > Artiodactyla > Balaenopteridae > Balaenoptera > Balaenoptera borealis. The sequence continues at coordinate 26,250 of NW_028123748.1, forward strand.
AGGGGGCGTTGAGTCCAGTTCACTGAGCAAGGAGTAGGTCTTGTCTATTACATATTGGGTTTATGGAACGGTATCTGAGCTAATTTGAAACCCTTGTTTTATGCATCACCCCACCTCACCTTTCCCGTTAAGCAGCCACAGTGTGTTTTCTAAACGTGCGACTCTGTTCTGTTTTGTAATTCAGTTCAAGGGTAGCGGTTTTTACATTCTCTCTGTAAGTGATATCTTATGATAAGTGTCTTTCTGTGTGACTTATTTCACTTAGAATCGTCGTACCTAAATCCACTCATCATGCTGCTCCTAGCCTTATGACGTTGATTTCATGGCTGAGTGATATTCCATTGTACATAAGGACCACAACTTCTTTATCCATTCTTCTCTTTCCTGGGATGTTTAAGGTGTAACGAAGTGGAGGTTCTTGTCAACAGAGCAGCCCTAAACTTTGGGGTGCCTGTGTCTTGCTGATTTTTAGTTTTCCCAATTTATACGCCCATGAGTGGAAGTGCCCTATGCTCTCTAAGCTGAGTTTTTTAGATGTTTCAGGACACACCGTACACTTCTCCAGAGTGGCTGTTGGCAATTTACAGCCCGCCCATCAGCGTAGCAAGGCTCCCATTTCTCCATGGCCTGTCCTGCATTTCTGGTTTTGACACTTTATTCAGCATGGCCCTTTTGACCGATGGGAAGCGAGACTTCTTTGTAGCGCTGATTTGCCTTTCCAGGTTGCTTGGTTGGCCAAAAAGGGCGTATGCGTTTTTTCCTGAATATATTCAGGAAAAAACGCATACGCCCTTTTTGGCCAAGGGCATCATTGTCGAGGTTTTGCCGCTTTTCCTGTGCTTTAAAGGCGATTCGAATCTACCTCCTGAAATCGGTTTCCTGCAATTCTGCCTTGCTTTCAAATCCTCTTCGTTGCCTTCCCTCCATATATTTGTGGACGAGAGTTATCATTTCTAACTCTGCAGGTTTGTGAATTGCAGTGCCCCTGAGCTCCATTTTTCAACTCGCTTTCTTGGGAGCTGGCCGCAAAAGCGCAGGATTGCTTCAGGCCCTATTCTGGCTCCCGGCGGCAGGCTGAGCCTGTGGTTAATTCTTCTTCCTGATGGGAAAATAGAGTGACCTGTGCCTGTCCCAACACCTAGAGCTAGTCTCTCATTGGTTCCCCCTCTTCCCGTTCATCCTCAGGACAAATTGCAACGTGTACGGAACAGGAGGTTAAAGGTGCTGATTCTCCAAGGAGGGAGATTGCTAGTAAAGCGGCTGGAATGGCGAACCGGAGCACAAGGAGATGAGAAATGAGGTGCGTTTTAGAAACCTTTCCCGGTCACACGGTGTACCATCTTCTGGGTTGCTCGTGCATGTTTTCGACGTAGGAAGATGCCCTTGAACCTGGAGATTTGGGACCCATGGGATGGGTACCACGCCGTATTACTTTAAAGGGTCTGCGTTTGCTCACCCAACCTCACCAAACCTCTCAGCCCCAAGAGTGTCCACCCTTATGTCTCAGTCATCTGTGGGTATAGATATGGTCAATCCAGGTGGCATCGCAGCCCCTGAACGAATTTTGTAAGAATTTCTCTCTCTCTCACTGTCTTTGTTTCACGGGTTTTTAAAAGTAATTGATTTTTATAATGGGGTTTAGCTGCTTTGCACTGCTGTGTTTATGCCGCTTTACACCTACTTGACTCACTTACAGAGAGATATCACTACATAGGTTTTAAGATTCTTACTAGTCAGATATATTCTTGGGCGGTGAATAGGGGTTGTTGAGTCCAGTTCACTGAGCAAGGAGTAGGTCTTGTCTATTACATATTGGGTTTATGGAACGGTATCTGAGCTAATTTGAAACCCTTGTTTTATGCATCACCCCACCTCACCTTTCCCGTTAAGCAGCCATAGTGTGTTTTCTAAACGTGCGACTCTGTTCTGTTTTGTAATTCAGTTCAAGGGTAGCGGTTTTTACATTCCCTCTGTAAGTGATATCTTATGATAAGTGTCTTTTTCTGTGTGACTTCTTTCACTTAGAATCGTCGTACCTAAATCCACTCATCATGCTGCTCCTAGCCTTAAGACGTTGATTTCATGGCTGAGTGATATTCCATTGTACATAAGGACCACAACTTCTTTATCCATTCTTCTCTTTCCTGGGATGTTTAAGGTGTAACGAAGTGGAGGTTCTTGTCAACAGAGCAGCCCTAAACTTTGGGGTGCCTGTGTCTTGCTGATTTTTAGTTTTCCCAATTTATACGCCCATGAGTGGAAGTGCCCTATGCTCTCTAAGCTGAGTTTTTTAGATGTTTCAGGACACACCGTACACTTCTCCAGAGTGGCTGTTGGCAATTTACAGCCCGCCCATCAGCGTAGCAAGGCTCCCATTTCTCCATGGCCTGTCCTGCATTTCTGGTTTTGACACTTTATTCAGCATGGCCCTTTTGACCGATGGGAAGCGAGACTTCTTTGTAGCGCTGATTTGCCTTTCCAGGTTGCTTGGTTGGCCAAAAAGGGCGTATGCGTTTTTTCCTGAATATATTCAGGAAAAAACGCATACGCCCTTTTTGGCCAAGGGCATCATTGTCGAGGTTTTGCCGCTTTTCCTGTGCTTTAAAGGCGATTCGAATCTACCTCCTGAAATCGGTTTCCTGCAATTCTGCCTTGCTTTCAAATCCTCTTCGTTGCCTTCCCTCCATATATTTGTGGACGAGAGTTATCATTTCTAACTCTGCAGGTTTGTGAATTGCAGTGCCCCTGAGCTCCATTTTTCAACTCGCTTTCTTGGGAGCTGGCCGCAAAAGCGCAGGATTGCTTCAGGCCCTATTCTGGCTCCGGGCGGCAGGCTGAGCCTGTGGTTAATTCTGCTACCTGATGGGAAAATAGAGTGACCTGTGCCTGTCCCAACACCTAGAGCTAGTCTCTCATTGGTTCCCCCTCTTCCCGTTCATCCTCAGGACAAATTGCAACGTGTACGGAACAGGAGGTTAAAGGTGCTGATTCTCCAAGGAGGGAGATTGCTAGTAAAGCGGCTGGAATGGCGAACCGGAGCACAAGGAGATGAGAAATGAGGTGCGTTTCAGAAACCTTTCCCGGTCACACGGTGTACCATCTTCTGGGTTTCTCGTGCATGTTTTCGACGTAGGAAGATGCCCTTGACCCTGGAGATTTGGGACCCATGGGATGGGTACCACGCCGTATTACTTTAAAGGGTCTGCGTTTGCTCACCCAACCTCACCAAACCTCTCAGCCCCAAGAGTGTCCACCCTTATGTCTCAGTCATCTGTGGGTCTAGATATGGTCAATCCAGGTGGCATCGCAGCCCCTGAACGAATTTTGTAAGAATTTCTCTCTCTTTCACTGTCTTTGTTTCACGGGTTTTTAAAAGTAATTGATTTTTATAATGGGGTTTAGCTGCTTTGCACTGCTGTGTTTATGCCGCTTTACACCTACTTGACTCACTTACAGAGAGATATCACTACATAGGTTTTAAGATTCTTACTAGTCAGATATATTCTTGGGCGGTGAATAGGGGTTGTTGAGTCCAGTTCACTGAGCAAGGAGTAGGTCTTGTCTATTACATATTGGGTTTATGGAACGGTATCTGAGCTAATTTGAAACCCTTGTTTTATGCATCACCCCACCTCACCTTTCCCGTTAAGCAGCCATAGTGTGTTTTCTAAACGTGCGACTCTGTTCTGTTTTGTAATTCAGTTCAAGGGTAGCGGTTTTTACATTCTCTCTGTAAGTGATATCTTATGATAAGTGTCTTTCTGTGTGACTTATTTCACTTAGAATCGTCGTACCTAAATCCACTCATCATGCTGCTCCTAGCCTTAAGACGTTGATTTCATGGCTGAGTGATATTCCATTGTACATAAGGACCACAACTTCTTTATCCATTCTTCTCTTTCCTGGGATGTTTAAGGTGTAACGAAGTGGAGGTTCTTGTCAACAGAGCAGCCCTAAACTTTGGGGTGCCTGTGTCTTGCTGATTTTTAGTTTTCCCAATTTATACGCCCATGAGTGGAAGTGCCCTATGCTCTCTAAGCTGAGTATTTTAGATGTTTCAGGACACACCGTACACTTCTCCAGAGTGGCTGTTGGCAATTTACAGCCCGCCCATCAGCGTAGCAAGGCTCCCATTTCTCCATGGCCTGTCCTGCATTTCTGGTTTTGACACTTTATTCAGCATGGCCCTTTTGACCGATGGGAAGCGAGACTTCTTTGTAGCGCTGATTTGCCTTTCCAGGTTGCTTGGTTGGCCAAAAAGGGCGTATGCGTTTTTTCCTGAATATATTCAGGAAAAAACGCATACGCCCTTTTTGGCCAAGGGCATCATTGTCGAGGTTTTGCCGCTTTTCCTGTGCTTTAAAGGCGATTCGAATCTACCTCCTGGAATCGGTTTCCTGCAATTCTGCCTTGCTTTCAAATCCTCTTCGTTGCCTTCCCTCCATATATTTGTGGACGAGAGTTATCATTTCTAACTCTGCAGGTTTGTGAATTGCAGTGCCCCTGAGCTCCATTTTTCAACTCGCTTTCTTGGGAGCTGGCCGCAAAAGCGCAGGATTGCTTCAGGCCCTATTCTGGCTCCGGGCGGCAGGCTGAGCCTGTGGTTAATTCTGCTTCCTGATGGGAAAATAGAGTGACCTCTGCCTGTCCCAACACCTAGAGCTAGTCTCTCATTGGTTCCCCCTCTTCCCGTTCATCCTCAGGACAAATTGCAACGTGTTCGGAACAGGAGGTTAAAGGTGCTGATTCTCCAAGGAGGGAGATTGCTAGTAAAGCGGCTGGAATGGCGAACCGGAGCACAAGGAGATGAGAAATGAGGTGCGTTTCAGAAACCTTTCCCGGTCACACGGTGTACCATCTTCTGGGTTTCTCGTGCATGTTTTCGACGTAGGAAGATGCCCTTGACCCTGGAGATTTGGGACCCATGGGATGGGTACCACGCCGTATTACTTTAAAGGGTCTGCGTTTGCTCACCCAACCTCACCAAACCTCTCAGCCCCAAGAGTGTCCACCCTTATGTCTCAGTCATCTGTGGGTCTAGATATGGTCAATCCAGGTGGCATCGCAGCCCCTGAACGAATTTTGTAAGAATTTCTCTCTCTTTCACTGTCTTTGTTTCACGGGTTTTTAAAAGTAATTGATTTTTATAATGGGGTTTAGCTGCTTTGCACTGCTGTGTTTATGCCGCTTTACACCTACTTGACTCACTTACAGAGAGATATCACTACATAGGTTTTAAGATTCTTACTAGTCAGATATATTCTTGGGCGGTGAATAGGGGTTGTTGAGTCTAGTTCACTGAGCAAGGAGTAGGTCTTGTCTATTACATATTGGGTTTATGGAACGGTATCTGAGCTAATTTGAAACCCTTGTTTTATGCATCACCCCACCTCACCTTTCCCGTTAAGCAGCCATAGTGTGTTTTCTAAACGTGCGACTCTGTTCTGTTTTGTAATTCAGTTCAAGGGTAGCGGTTTTTACATTCTCTCTGTAAGTGATATCTTATGATAAGTGTCTTTCTGTGTGACTTATTTCACTTAGAATCGTCGTACCTAAATCCACTCATCATGCTGCTCCTAGCCTTAAGACGTTGATTTCATGGCTGAGTGATATTCCATTGTACATAAGGACCACAACTTCTTTATCCATTCTTCTCTTTCCTGGGATGTTTAAGGTGTAACGAAGTGGAGGTTCTTGTCAACAGAGCAGCCCTAAACTTTGGGGTGCCTGTGTCTTGCTGATTTTTAGTTTTCCCAATTTATACGCCCATGAGTGGAAGTGCCCTATGCTCTCTAAGCTGAGTATTTTAGATGTTTCAGGACACACCGTACACTTCTCCAGAGTGGCTGTTGGCAATTTACAGCCCGCCCATCAGCGTAGCAAGGCTCCCATTTCTCCATGGCCTGTCCTGCATTTCTGGTTTTGACACTTTATTCAGCATGGCCCTTTTGACCGATGGGAAGCGAGACTTCTTTGTAGCGCTGATTTGCCTTTCCAGGTTGCTTGGTTGGCCAAAAAGGGCGTATGCGTTTTTTCCTGAATATATTCAGGAAAAAACGCATACGCCCTTTTTGGCCAAGGGCATCATTGTCGAGGTTTTGCCGCTTTTCCTGTGCTTTAAAGGCGATTCGAATCTACCTCCTGGAATCGGTTTCCTGCAATTCTGCCTTGCTTTCAAATCCTCTTCGTTGCCTTCCCTCCATATATTTGTGGACGAGAGTTATCATTTCTAACTCTGCAGGTTTGTGAATTGCAGTGCCCCTGAGCTCCATTTTTCAACTCGCTTTCTTGGGAGCTGGCCGCAAAAGCGCAGGATTGCTTCAGGCCCTATTCTGGCTCCGGGCGGCAGGCTGAGCCTGTGGTTAATTCTGCTTCCTGATGGGAAAATAGAGTGACCTCTGCCTGTCCCAACACCTAGAGCTAGTCTCTCATTGGTTCCCCCTCTTCCCGTTCATCCTCAGGACAAATTGCAACCTGTACGGAACAGGAGGTTAAAGGTGCTGATTCTCCAAGGAGGGAGATTGCTAGTAAAGCGGCTGGAATGGCGAACCGGAGCACAAGGAGATGAGAAATGAGGTGCGTTTTAGAAACCTTTCCCGGTCACACGGTGTACCATCTTCTGGGTTTCTCGTGCATGTTTTCGACGTAGGAAGATGCCCTTGACCCTGGAGATTTGGGACCCATGGGATGGGTACCACGCCGTATTACTTTACAGGGTCTGCGTTAGCTCACCCAACCTCACCAAACCTCTCAGCCCCAAGAGTGTCCACCCTTATGTCTCAATCAGCTGTGGGTCTAGATATGGTCAATCCAGGTGGCATCGCAGCCCCTGAACGAATTTTGTAAGAATTTCTCTCTCTTTCACTGTCTTTGTTTCACGGGTTTTTAAAAGTAATTGATTTTTATAATAGGGTTTAGCTGCTTTGCACTGCTGTGTTTATGCCGCTTTACACCCACTTGACTCACTTACAGAGAGATATCAATACATAGGTTTTAAGATTCTTACTAGTCAGATATATTCTTGGGTGGTGAATAGGGGGCGTTGAGTCCAGTTCACTGAGCAAGGAGTAGGTCTGGTCTATTACATATTGGGTTTATGGAACGGTATCTGAGCTAATTTGAAACCCTTGTTTTATGCATCACCCCACCTCACCTTTCCCGTTAAGCAGCCATAGTGTGTTTTCTAAACGTGCGACTCTGTTCTGTTTTGTAATTCAGTTCAAGGGTAGCGGTTTTTACATTCTCTCTGTAAGTGATATCTTATGATAAGTGTCTTTCTGTGTGACTTATTTCACTTAGAATCGTCATACCTAAATCCACTCATCATGCTGCTCCTAGCCTTATGACGTTGATTTCATGGCTGAGTGATATTCCATTGTACATAAGGACCACAACTTCTTTATCCATTCTTCTCTTTCCTGGGATGTTTAAGGTGTAACGAAGTGGAGGTTCTTGTCAACAGAGCAGCCCTAAACTTTGGGGTGCCTGTGTCTTGCTGATTTTTAGTTTTCCCAATTTATACGCCCATGAGTGGATGTGCCCTATGCTCTCTAAGCTGAGTTTCTTAGATGTTTCAGGACACACCGTACACTTCTCCAGAGTGGCTGTTGGCAATTTACAGCCCGCCCATCAGCGTAGCAAGGCTCCCATTTCTCCATGGCCTGTCCTGCATTTCTGGTTTTGACACTTTATTCAGCATGGCCCTTTTGACCGATGGGAAGCGAGACTTCTTTGTAGCGCTGATTTGCCTTTCCAGGTTGCTTGGTTGGCCAAAAAGGGCGTATGCGTTTTTTCCTGAATATATTCAGGAAAAAACGCATACGCCCTTTTTGGCCAAGGGCATCATTGTCGAGGTTTTGCCGCTTTTCCTGTGCTTTAAAGGCGATTCGAATCTACCTCCTGAAATCGGTTTCCTGCAATTCTGCCTTGCTTTCAAATCCTCTTCGTTGCCTTCCCTCCATATATTTGTGGACGAGAGTTATCATTTCTAACTCTGCAGGTTTGTGAATTGCAGTGCCCCTGAGCTCCATTTTTCAACTCGCTTTCTTGGGAGCTGGCCGCAAAAGCGCAGGATTGCTTCAGGCCCTATTCTGGCTCCGGGCGGCAGGCTGAGCCTGTGGTTAATTCTGCTTCCTGATGGGAAAATAGAGTGACCTGTGCCTGTCCCAACACCTAGAGCTAGTCTCTCATTGGTTCCCCCTCTTCCCGTTCATCCTCAGGACAAATTGCAACGTGTTCGGAACAGGAGGTTAAAGGTGCTGATTCTCCCAGGAGGGAGATTGCTAGTAAAGCGGCTGGAATGGCGAACCGGAGCACAAGGAGATGAGAAATGAGGTGCGTTTTAGAAACCTTTCCCGGTCACACGGTGTACCATCTTCTGGGTTTCTCGTGCATGTTTTCGACGTAGGACGATGCCCTTGAACCTGGAGATTTGGGACCCATGGGATGGGTACCACGCCGTATTACTTTACAGGGTCTGCGTTAGCTCACCCAACCTCACCAAACCTCTCAGCCCCAAGAGTGTCCACCCTTATGTCTCAATCAGCTGTGGGTCTAGATATGGTCAATCCAGGTGGCATCGCAGCCCCTGAACGAATTTTGTAAGAATTTCTCTCTCTTTCACTGTCTTTGTTTCACGGGTTTTTAAAAGTAATTGATTTTTATAATAGGGTTTAGCTGCTTTGCACTGCTGTGTTTATGCCGCTTTTCACCCACTTGACTCACTTACAGAGAGATATCAATACATAGGTTTTAAGATTCTTACTAGTCAGATATATTCTTGGGCGGTGAATAGGGGGCGTTGAGTCCAGTTCACTGAGCAAGGAGTAGGTCTTGTCTATTACATAGTGGGTTTATGGAACGGTATCTGAGCTAATTTGAAACCCTTGTTTTATGCATCACCCCACCTCACCTTTCCCGTTAAGCAGCCATAGTGTGTTTTCTAAACGTGCGACTCTGTTCTGTTTTGTAATTCAGTTCAAGGGTAGCGGTTTTTACATTCTCTCTGTAAGTGATATCTTATGATAAGTGTCTTTCTGTGTGACTTATTTCACTTAGAATCGTCGTACCTAAATCCACTCATCATGCTGCTCCTAGCCTTATGACGTTGATTTCATGGCTGAGTGATATTCCATTGTACATAAGGACCACAACTTCTTTATCCATTCTTCTCTTTCCTGGGATGTTTAAGGTGTAACGAAGTGGAGGTTCTTGTCAACAGAGCAGCCCTAAACTTTGGGGTGCCTGTGTCTTGCTGATTTTTAGTTTTCCCAATTTATACGCCCATGAGTGGAAGTGCCCTATGCTCTCTAAGCTGAGTATTTTAGATGTTTCAGGACACACCGTACACTTCTCCAGAGTGGCTGTTGGCAATTTACAGCCCGCCCATCAGCGTAGCAAGGCTCCCATTTCTCCATGGCCTGTCCTGCATTTCTGGTTTTGACACTTTATTCAGCATGGCCCTTTTGACCGATGGGAAGCGAGACTTCTTTGTAGCGCTGATTTGCCTTTCCAGGTTGCTTGGTTGGCCAAAAAGGGCGTATGCGTTTTTTCCTGAATATATTCAGGAAAAAACGCATACGCCCTTTTTGGCCAAGGGCATCATTGTCGAGGTTTTGCCGCATTTCCTGTGCTTTAAAGGCGATTCGAATCTACCTCCTGGAATCGGTTTCCTGCAATTCTGCCTTGCTTTCAAATCCTCTTCGTTGCCTTCCCTCCATATATTTGTGGACGAGAGTTATCATTTCTAACTCTGCAGGTTTGTGAATTGCAGTGCCCCTGAGCTCCATTTTTCAACTCGCTTTCTTGGGAGCTGGCCGCAAAAGCGCAGGATTTCTTCAGGCCCTATTCTGGCTCCCGGTGGCAGGCTGAGCCTGTGGTTAATTCTTCTTCCTGATGGGAAAATAGAGTGACCTGTGCCTGTCCCAACACCTAGAGCTAGTCTCTCATTGGTTCCCCCTCTTCCCGTTCATCCTCAGGACAAATTGCAACCTGTACGGAACAGGAGGTTAAAGGTGCTGATTCTCCAAGGAGGGAGATTGCTAGTAAAGCGGCTGGAATGGCGAACCGGAGCACAAGGAGATGAGAAATGAGGTGCGTTTTAGAAACCTTTCCCGGTCACACGGTGTACCATCTTCTGGGTTGCTCGTGCATGTTTTCGACGTAGGAAGATGCCCTTGAACCTGGAGAATTGGGACCCATGGGATGGGTACCACGCCGTATTACTTTAAAGGGTCTGCGTTTGCTCACCCAACCTCACCAAACCTCTCAGCCCCAAGAGTGTCCACCCTTATGTCTCAGTCATCTGTGGGTATAGATATGGTCAATCCAGCTGGCATCGCAGCCCCTGAACGAATTTTGTAAGAATTTCTCTCTCTTTCACTGTCTTTGTTTCACGGGTTTTTAAAAGTAATTGATTTTTATAATGGGGTTTAGCTGCTTTGCACTGCTGTGTTTATGCCGCTTTACACCTACTTGACTCACTTACAGAGAGATATCAATACATAGGTTTTAAGATTCTTACTAGTCAGATATATTCTTGGGCGGTAATAGGGGTTGTTGAGTCCAGTTCACTGAGCAAGGAGTAGGTCTTGTCTATTACATATTGGGTTTATGGAACGGTATCTGAGCTAATTTGAAACCCTTGTTTTATGCATCACCCCACCTCACCTTTCCCGTTAAGCAGCCATAGTGTGTTTTCTAAACGTGCGACTCTGTTCTGTTTTGTAATTCAGTTCAAGGGTAGCGGTTTTTACATTCCCTCTGTAAGTGATATCTTATGATAAGTGTCTTTTTCTGTGTGACTTATTTCACTTAGAATCGTCGTACCTAAATCCACTCATCATGCTGCTCCTAGCCTTAAGACGTTGATTTCATGGCTGAGTGATATTCCATTGTACATAAGGACCACAACTTCTTTATCCATTCTTCTCTTTCCTGGGATGTTTAAGGTGTAACGAAGTGGAGGTTCTTGTCAACAGAGCAGCCCTAAACTTTGGGGTGCCTGTGTCTTGCTGATTTTTAGTTTTCCCAATTTATACGCCCATGAGTGGAAGTGCCCTATGCTCTCTAAGCTGAGTTTTTTTGATGTTTCAGGACACACCGTACACTTCTCCAGAGTGGCTGTTGGCAATTTACAGCCCGCCCATCAGCGTAGCAAGGCTCCCATTTCTCCATGGCCTGTCCTGCATTTCTGGTTTTGACACTTTATTCAGCATGGCCCTTTTGACCGATGGGAAGCGAGACTTCTTTGTAGCGCTGATTTGCCTTTCCAGGTTGCTTGGTTGGCCAAAAAGGGCGTATGCGTTTTTTCCTGAATATATTCAGGAAAAAACGCATACGCCCTTTTTGGCCAAGGGCATCATTGTCGAGGTTTTGCCGCTTTTCCTGTGCTTTAAAGGCGATTCGAATCTACCTCCTGAAATCTGTTTCCTGCAATTCTGCCTTGCTTTCAAATCCTCTTCGTTGCCTTCCCTCCATATATTTGTGGACGAGAGTTATCATTTCTAACTCTGCAGGTTTGTGAATTGCAGTGCCCCTGAGCTCCATTTTTCAACTCGCTTTCTTGGGAGCTGGCCGCAAAAGCGCAGGATTGCTTCAGGCCCTATTCTGGCTCCGGGCGGCAGGCTGAGCCTGTGGTTAATTCTGCTTCCTAATGGGAAAATAGAGTGACCTGTGCCTGTCCCAACACCTAGAGCTAGTCTCTCATTGGTTCCCCCTCTTCCCGTTCATCCTCAGGACAAATTGCAACGTGTTCGGAACAGGAGGTTAAAGGTGCTGATTCTCCCAGGAGGGAGATTGCTAGTAAAGCGGCTGGAATGGCGAACCGGAGCACAAGGAGATGAGAAATGAGGTGCGTTTTAGAAACCTTTCCCGGTCACACGGTGTACCATCTTCTGGGTTTCTCGTGCATGTTTTCGACGTAGGAAGATGCCCTTGAACCTGGAGATTTGGGACCCATGGGATGGGTACCACGCCGTATTACTTTAAAGGGTCTGCGTTTGCTCACCCAACCTCACCAAACCTCTCAGCCCCAAGAGTGTCCACCCTTATGTCTCAGTCATCTGTGGGTCTAGATATGGTCAATCCAGGTGGCATCGCAGCCCCTGAACGAATTTTGTAAGAATTTCTCTCTCTTTCACTGTCTTTGTTTCACGGGTTTTTGAAAGTAATTGATTTTTATAATAGGGTTTAGCTGCTTTGCACTGCTGTGTTTATGCCGCTTATCACCCACTTGACTCACTTACAGAGAGATATCAATACATAGGTTTTAAGATTCTTACTAGTCAGATATATTCTTGGGCGGTGAATAGGGGGCGTTGAGTCCAGTTCACTGAGCAAGGAGTAGGTCTTGTCTATTACATATTGGGTTTATGGAACGGTATCTGAGCTAATTTGAAACCCTTGTTTTATGCATCACCCCACCTCACCTTTCCCGTTAAGCAGCCATAGTGTGTTTTCTAAACGTGCGACTCTGTTCTGTTTTGTAATTCAGTTCAAGGGTAGCGGTTTTTACATTCTCTCTGTAAGTGATATCTTATGATAAGTGTCTTTCTGTGTGACTTATTTCACTTAGAATCGTCGTACCTAAATCCACTCATCATGCTGCTCCTAGCCTTATGACGTTGATTTCATGGCTGAGTGATATTCCATTGTACATAAGGACCACAACTTCTTTATCCATTCTTCTCTTTCCTGGGATGTTTAAGGTGTAACGAAGTGGAGGTTCTTGTCAACAGGGCAGCCCTAAACTTTGGGGTGCCTGTGTCTTGCTGATTTTTAGTTTTCCCAATTTATACGCCCATGAGTGGAAGTGCCCTATGCTCTCTAAGCTGAGTATTTTAGATGTTTCAGGACACACCGTACACTTCTCCAGAGTGGCTGTTGGCAATTTACAGCCCACCCATCAGCGTAGCAAGGCTCCCATTTCTCCATGGCCTGTCCTGCATTTCTGGTTTTGACACTTTATTCAGCATGGCCCTTTTGACCGATGGGAAGCGAGACTTCTTTGTAGCGCTGATTTGCCTTTCCAGGTTGCTTGGTTGGCCAAAAAGGGCGTATGCGTTTTTTCCTGAATATATTCAGGAAAAAACGCATACGCCCTTTTTGGCCAAGGGCATCATTGTCGAGGTTTTGCCGCTTTTCCTGTGCTTTAAAGGCGATTCGAATCTACCTCCTGAAATCGGTTTCCTGCAATTCTGCCTTGCTTTCAAATCCTCTTCGTTGCCTTCCCTCCATATATTTGTGGACGAGAGTTATCATTTCTAACTGCAGGTTTGTGAATTGCAGTGCCCCTGAGCTCCATTTTTCAACTCGCTTTCTTGGGAGCTGGCCGCAAAAGCGCAGGATTGCTTCAGGCCCTATTTTGGCTCCGGGCGGCAGGCTGAGCCTGTGGTTAATTCTTCTTCCTGATGGGAAATTAGAGTGACCTGTGCCTGTCCCAACACCTAGAGCTAGTCTCTCATTGGTTCCCCCTCTTCCCGTTCATCCTCAGGACAAATTGCAACCTGTACGGAACAGGAGGTTAAAGGTGCTGATTCTCCAAGGAGGGAGATTGCTAGTAAAGCGGCTGGAATGGCGAACCGGAGCACAAGGAGATGAGAAATGAGGTGCGTTTTAGAAACCTTTCCCGGTCACACGGTGTACCATCTTCTGGGTTTCTCATGCATGTTTTCGACGTAGGAAGATGCCCTTGAACCTGGAGATTTGGGACCCATGGGATGGGTACCATGCCGTATTACTTTAAAGGGTCTGCATTTGCTCACCCAACCTCACCAAACCTCTCAGCCCCAAGAGTGTCCACCCTTATGTCTCAGTCATCTGTGGGTCTAGATATGGTCAATCCAGGTGGCATCGCAGCCCCTGAACGAATTTTGTAAGAATTTCTCTCTCTTTCACTGTCTTTGTTTCACGGGTTTTTAAAAGTAATTGATTTTTATAATAGGGTTTAGCTGCTTTGCACTGCTGTGTTTATGCCGCTTTTCACCCACTTGACTCACTTACAGAGAGATATCAATACATAGGTTTTAAGATTCTTACTAGTCAGATATATTCTTGGGCGGTGAATAGGGGGCGTTGAGTCCAGTTCACTGAGCAAGGAGTAGGTCTTGTCTATTACATATTGGGTTTATGGAACGGTATCTGAGCTAATTTGAAACCCTTGTTTTATGCATCACCCCACCTCACCTTTCCCGTTAAGCAGCCATAGTGTGTTTTCTAAACGTGCTACTCTGTTCTGTTTTGTAATTCAGTTCAAGGGTAGCGGTTTTTACATTCCCTCTGTAAGTGATATCTTATGATAAGTGTCTTTTTCTGTGTGACTTATTTCACTTAGAATCGTCGTACCTAAATCCACTCATCATGCTGCTCCTAGCCTTAAGACGTTGATTTCATGGCTGAGTGATATTCCATTGTACATAAGGACCACAACTTCTTTATCCATTCTTCTCTTTCCTGGGATGTTTAAGGTGTAACGAAGTGGAGGTTCTTGTCAACAGAGCAGCCCTAAACTTTGGGGTGCCTGTGTCTTGCTGATTTTTAGTTTTCCCAATTTATACGCCCATGAGTGGAAGTGCCCTATGCTCTCTAAGCTGAGTTTTTTTGATGTTTCAGGACACACCGTACACTTCTCCAGAGTGGCTGTTGGCAATTTACAGCCCGCCCATCAGCGTAGCAAGGCTCCCATTTCTCCATGGCCTGTCCTGCATTTCTGGTTTTGACACTTTATTCAGCATGGCCCTTTGGACCGATGGGAAGCGAGACTTCTTTGTAGCGCTGATTTGCCTTTCCAGGTTGCTTGGTTGGCCAAAAAGGGCGTATGCGTTTTTTCCTGAATATATTCAGGAAAAAACGCATACGCCCTTTTTGGCCAAGGGCATCATTGTCGAGGTTTTGCCGCTTTTCCTGTGCTTTAAAGGCGATTCGAATCTACCTCCTGAAATCTGTTTCCTGCAATTCTGCCTTGCTTTCAAATCCTCTTCGTTGCCTTCCCTCAATATATTTGTGGACGAGAGTTATCCTTTCTAACTGTGCAGGTCTGTGAATTGCAGTGCCCCTGAGCTCCATTTTTCAACTCGCTTTCTTGGGAACTGGCCGCAAAAGCGCAGGATTGCTTCAGGCCCTATTCTGGCTCCGGGCGGCAGGCTGAGCCTGTGGTTAATTCTTCTTCCTGATGGGAAAATAGAGTGACCTGTGCCTGTCCCAACACCTAGAGCTAGTCTCTCATTGGTTCCCCCTCTTCCCGTTCATCCTCAGGACAAATTGCAACCTGTACGGAACAGGAGGTTAAAGGTGCTGATTCTCCAAGGAGGGAGATTGCTAGTAAAGCGGCTGGAATGGCGAACCGGAGCACAAGGAGATGAGAAATGAGGTGCGTTTTAGAAACCTTTCCCGATCACACGGTGTACCATCTTCTGGGTTTCTCATGCATGTTTTCGATGTAGGAAGATGCCCTTGACCCTGGAGATTTGGGACCCATGGGATGGGTACCACGCCGTATTACTTTACAGGGTCTGCGTTAGCTCACCCAACCTCACCAAACCTCTCAGCCCCAAGAGTGTCCACCCTTATGTCTCAGTCAGCTGTGGGTCTAGATATGGTCAATCCAGGTGGCATCGCAGCCCCTGAACGAATTTTGTAAGAATTTCTCTCTCTTTCACTGTCTTTGTTTCACGGGTCTTTAAAAGTAATTGATATTTATAATGGGGTTTAGCTGCTTTGCACTGCTGTGTTTATGCCGCTTTACACCCACTTGACTCACTTACAGAGAGATAGCAATACATAGGTTTTAAGATTCTTACTAGTCAAATATATTCTTGGGCGCTGAATAGGGGGTGTTGAGTCCAGTAAACTGAGCAAGGAGTAGGTCTTGTCTATTACATATTGGGTTTATGGAACGGTATCTGAGCTAATTTGAAACCCTTGTTTTATGCATCACCCCACCTCACCTTTCCCGTTAAGCAGCCATAGTGTGTTTTCTAAACGTGCGACTCTGTTCTGTTTTGTAATTCAGTTCAAGGGTAGCGGTTTTTACATTCCCTCTATAAGTGATATCTTATGATAAGTGTCTTTTTCTGTGTGACCTATTTCACTTAGAATCGTCGTACCTATATCCACTCATCATGCTGCTCCTAGCCTTATGACGTTGATTTCATGGCTGAGTGATATTCCATTGTACATAAGGACCACAACTTCTTTATCCATTCTTCTCTTTCCTGGGATGTTTCAGGTGTAACGAAGTGGAGGTTCTTGTCAACAGAGCAGCCCTAAACTTTGGGGTGCCTGTGTCTTGCTGATTTTTAGTTTTCCCAATTTATACGCCCATGAGTGGAAGTGCCCTATGCTCTCTAAGCTGAGTTTTTTCGATGTTTCAGGACACACCGTACACTTCTCCAGAGTGGCTGTTGGCAATTTACAGCCCGCCCATCAGCGTAGCAAGGCTCCCATTTCTCCATGGCCTGTCCTGCATTTCTGGTTTTGACACTTTATTCAGCATGGCCCTTTGGACCGATGGGAAGCGAGCCTTCTTTGTAGCGCTGATTTGCCTTTCCAGGTTGCTTGGTTGGCCAAAAAGGGCGTATGCGTTTTTTCCTGAATATATTCAGGAAAAAACGCATACGCCCTTTTTGGCCAAGGGCATCATTGTCGAGGTTTTGCCGCTTTTCCTGTGCTTTAAAGGCGATTCGAATCTACCTCCTGAAATCTGTTTCCTGCAATTCTGCCTTGCTTTCAAATCCTCTTCGTTGCCTTCCCTCAATATATTTGTGGACGAGAGTTATCCTTTCTAACTGTGCAGGTCTGTGAATTGCAGTGCCCCTGAGCTCCATTTTTCAACTCGCTTTCTTGGGAACTGGCCGCAAAAGCGCAGGATTGCTTCAGGCCCTATTCTGGCTCCGGGCGGCAGGCTGAGCCTGTGGTTAATTCTTCTTCCTGATGGGAAAATAGAGTGACCTGTGCCTGTCCCAACACCTAGAGCTAGTCTCTCATTGGTTCCCCCTCTTCCCGTTCATCCTCAGGACAAATTGCAACCTGTACGGAACAGGAGGTTAAAGGTGCTGATTCTCCAAGGAGGGAGATTGCTAGTAAAGCGGCTGGAATGGCGAACCGGAGCACAAGGAGATGAGAAATGAGGTGCGTTTTAGAAACCTTTCCCGATCACACGGTGTACCATCTTCTGAGTTTCTCATGCATGTTTTCGATGTAGGAATATGCCCTTGAACCTGGAGATTTGGGACCCATGGGATGGGTACCACGCCGTAATACTTTAAAGGGTCTGCGTTAGCTCACCCAACCTCACCAAACCTCTCAGCCCCAAGAGTGTCCACCCTTATGGCTCAGTCAGCTGTGGGTCTAGATATGGTCAATCCAGGTGGCATCGCAGCCCCTGAACGAATTTTGTAAGAATTTCTCTCTCTTTCACTGTCTTTGTTTCACGGGTCTTTAAAAGTAATTGATTTTTATAATGGGGTTTAGCTGCTTTGCACTGCTGTGTTTATGCCGCTTTACACCCACTTGACTCACTTACAGAGAGATAGCAATACATAGGTTTTAAGATTCTTACTAGTCAAATATATTCTTGGGCGGTGAATAGGGCGTGTTGAGTCCAGTTCACTGAGCAAGGAGTAGGTCTTGTCTATTACATATTGGGTTTATGGAACGGTATCTGAGCTAATTTGAAACCCTTGTTTTATGCATCACCCCACCTCACCTTTCCCGTTAAGCAGCCATAGTGTGTTTTCTAAACGTGCGACTCTGTTCTGTTTTGTAATTCAGTTCAAGGGTAGCGGTTTTTACATTCTCTCTGTAAGTGATATCTTATGATAAGGGTCTTTTTCTGTGTGACCTATTTCACTTAGAATCGTCGCACCTATATCCACTTATCATGCTGCTCCTAGCCTTATGACGTTGATTTCATGGCTGAGTGATATTCCATTGTACATAAGGACCACAACTTCTTTATCCATTCTTCTCTTTCCTGGGATGTTTAAGGTGTAACGAAGTGGAGTTTCTTGTCAACAGAGCAGCCCTAAACTTTGGGGTGCCTGTGTCTTGCTGATTTTTAGTTTTCCCAATTTATACGCCCATGAGTGGAAGTGCCCTATGCTCTCTAAGCTGAGTTTTTTTGATGTTTCAGGACACACCGTACACTTCTCCAGAGTGGCTGTTGGCAATTTACAGCCCGCCCATCAGCGTAGCAAGGCTCCCATTTCTCCATGGCCTGTCCTGCATTTCTGGTTTTGACACTTTATTCAGCATGGCCCTTTGGACCGATGGGAAGCGAGACTTCTTTGTAGCGCTGATTTGCCTTTCCAGGTTGCTTGGTTGGCCAAAAAGGGCGTATGCGTTTTTTCCTGAATATATTCAGGAAAAAA
The DNA here is from genome assembly GCF_965194805.1 of Balaenoptera borealis. NCBI lineage: Eukaryota > Metazoa > Chordata > Mammalia > Artiodactyla > Balaenopteridae > Balaenoptera > Balaenoptera borealis. The sequence goes on from NW_028123748.1 coordinate 44,618, forward strand.
CGCATACGCCCTTTTTGGCCAAGGGCATCATTGTCGAGGTTTTGCCGCTTTTCCTGTGCTTTAAAGGCGATTCGAATCTACCTCCTGAAATCTGTTTCCTGCAATTCTGCCTTGCTTTCAAATCCTCTTCGTTGCCTTCCCTCAATATATTTGTGGACGAGAGTTATCCTTTCTAACTGTGCAGGTCTGTGAATTGCAGTGCCCCTGAGCTCCATTTTTCAACTCGCTTTCTTGGGAACTGGCCGCAAAAGCGCAGGATTGCTTCAGGCCCTATTCTGGCTCCGGGCGGCAGGCTGAGCCTGTGGTTAATTCTTCTTCCTGATGGGAAAATAGAGTGACCTGTGCCTGTCCCAACACCTAGAGCTAGTCTCTCATTGGTTCCCCCTCTTCCCGTTCATCCTCAGGACAAATTGCAACCTGTACGGAACAGGAGGTTAAAGGTGCTGATTCTCCAAGGAGGGAGATTGCTAGTAAAGCGGCTGGAATGGCGAACCGGAGCACAAGGAGATGAGAAATGAGGTGCGTTTTAGAAACCTTTCCCGATCACACGGTGTACCATCTTCTGGGTTTCTCATGCATGTTTTCGATGTAGGAAGATGCCCTTGACCCTGGAGATTTGGGACCCATGGGATGGGTACCACGCCGTATTACTTTACAGGGTCTGCGTTAGCTCACCCAACCTCACCAAACCTCTCAGCCCCAAGAGTGTCCACCCTTATGTCTCAGTCAGCTGTGGGTCTAGATATGGTCAATCCAGGTGGCATCGCAGCCCCTGAACGAATTTTGTAAGAATTTCTCTCTCTTTCACTGTCTTTGTTTCACGGGTCTTTAAAAGTAATTGATTTTTATAATGGGGTTTAGCTGCTTTGCACTGCTGTGTTTATGCCGCTTTACACCCACTTGACTCACTTACAGAGAGATAGCAATACATAGGTTTTAAGATTCTTACTAGTCAAATATATTCTTGGGCGCTGAATAGGGGGTGTTGAGTCCAGTAAACTGAGCAAGGAGTAGGTCTTGTCTATTACATATTGGGTTTATGGAACGGTATCTGAGCTAATTTGAAACCCTTGTTTTATGCATCACCCCACCTCACCTTTCCCGTTAAGCAGCCATAGTGTGTTTTCTAAACGTGCGACTCTGTTCTGTTTTGTAATTCAGTTCAAGGGTAGCGGTTTTTACATTCCCTCTATAAGTGATATCTTATGATAAGTGTCTTTTTCTGTGTGACCTATTTCACTTAGAATCGTCGTACCTATATCCACTCATCATGCTGCTCCTAGCCTTATGACGTTGATTTCATGGCTGAGTGATATTCCATTGTACATAAGGACCACAACTTCTTTATCCATTCTTCTCTTTCCTGGGATGTTTCAGGTGTAACGAAGTGGAGGTTCTTGTCAACAGAGCAGCCCTAAACTTTGGGGTGCCTGTGTCTTGCTGATTTTTAGTTTTCCCAATTTATACGCCCATGAGTGGAAGTGCCCTATGCTCTCTAAGCTGAGTTTTTTCGATGTTTCAGGACACACCGTACACTTCTCCAGAGTGGCTGTTGGCAATTTACAGCCCGCCCATCAGCGTAGCAAGGCTCCCATTTCTCCATGGCCTGTCCTGCATTTCTGGTTTTGACACTTTATTCAGCATGGCCCTTTGGACCGATGGGAAGCGAGCCTTCTTTGTAGCGCTGATTTGCCTTTCCAGGTTGCTTGGTTGGCCAAAAAGGGCGTATGCGTTTTTTCCTGAATATATTCAGGAAAAAACGCATACGCCCTTTTTGGCCAAGGGCATCATTGTCGAGGTTTTGCCGCTTTTCCTGTGCTTTAAAGGCGATTCGAATCTACCTCCTGAAATCTGTTTCCTGCAATTCTGCCTTGCTTTCAAATCCTCTTCGTTGCCTTCCCTCAATATATTTGTGGACGAGAGTTATCCTTTCTAACTGTGCAGGTCTGTGAATTGCAGTGCCCCTGAGCTCCATTTTTCAACTCGCTTTCTTGGGAACTGGCCGCAAAAGCGCAGGATTGCTTCAGGCCCTATTCTGGCTCCGGGCGGCAGGCTGAGCCTGTGGTTAATTCTTCTTCCTGATGGGAAAATAGAGTGACCTGTGCCTGTCCCAACACCTAGAGCTAGTCTCTCATTGGTTCCCCCTCTTCCCGTTCATCCTCAGGACAAATTGCAACCTGTACGGAACAGGAGGTTAAAGGTGCTGATTCTCCAAGGAGGGAGATTGCTAGTAAAGCGGCTGGAATGGCGAACCGGAGCACAAGGAGATGAGAAATGAGGTGCGTTTTAGAAACCTTTCCCGATCACACGGTGTACCATCTTCTGGGTTTCTCATGCATGTTTTCGATGTAGGAAGATGCCCTTGACCCTGGAGATTTGGGACCCTTGGGATGGGTACCACGCCGTATTACTTTACAGGGTCTGCGTTAGCTCACCCAACCTCACCAAACCTCTCAGCCCCAAGAGTGTCCACCCTTATGTCTCAGTCAGCTGTGGGTCTAGATATGGTCAATCCAGGTGGCATCGCAGCCCCTGAACGAATTTTGTAAGAATTTCTCTCTCTTTCACTGTCTTTGTTTCACGGGTCTTTAAAAGTAATTGATATTTATAATGGGGTTTAGCTGCTTTGCACTGCTGTGTTTATGCCGCTTTACACCCACTTGACTCACTTACAGAGAGATAGCAATACATAGGTTTTAAGATTCTTACTAGTCAAATATATTCTTGGGCGCTGAATAGGGGGTGTTGAGTCCAGTAAACTGAGCAAGGAGTAGGTCTTGTCTATTACATATTGGGTTTATGGAACGGTATCTGAGCTAATTTGAAACCCTTGTTTTATGCATCACCCCACCTCACCTTTCCCGTTAAGCAGCCATAGTGTGTTTTCTAAACGTGCGACTCTGTTCTGTTTTGTAATTCAGTTCAAGGGTAGCGGTTTTTACATTCCCTCTATAAGTGATATCTTATGATAAGTGTCTTTTTCTGTGTGACCTATTTCACTTAGAATCGTCGTACCTATATCCACTCATCATGCTGCTCCTAGCCTTATGACGTTGATTTCATGGCTGAGTGATATTCCATTGTACATAAGGACCACAACTTCTTTATCCATTCTTCTCTTTCCTGGGATGTTTCAGGTGTAACGAAGTGGAGGTTCTTGTCAACAGAGCAGCCCTAAACTTTGGGGTGCCTGTGTCTTGCTGATTTTTAGTTTTCCCAATTTATACGCCCATGAGTGGAAGTGCCCTATGCTCTCTAAGCTGAGTTTTTTCGATGTTTCAGGACACACCGTACACTTCTCCAGAGTGGCTGTTGGCAATTTACAGCCCGCCCATCAGCGTAGCAAGGCTCCCATTTCTCCATGGCCTGTCCTGCATTTCTGGTTTTGACACTTTATTCAGCATGGCCCTTTTGACCGATGGGAAGCGAGCCTTCTTTGTAGCGCTGATTTGCCTTTCCAGGTTGCTTGGTTGGCCAAAAAGGGCGTATGCGTTTTTTCCTGAATATATTCAGGAAAAAACGCATACGCCCTTTTTGGCCAAGGGCATCATTGTCGAGGTTTTGCCGCTTTTCCTGTGCTTTAAAGGCGATTCGAATCTACCTCCTGAAATCTGTTTCCTGCAATTCTGCCTTGCTTTCAAATCCTCTTCGTTGCCTTCCCTCAATATATTTGTGGACGAGAGTTATCATTTCTAACTGTGCAGGTCTGTGAATTGCAGGGCACCTGAGCTCCATTTTTCAACTCGCTTTCTTGGGAACTGGCCGCAAAAGCGCAGGATTGCTTCAGGCCCTATTCTGGCTCCGGGCGGCAGGCTGAGCCTGTGGTTAATTCTTCTTCCTGATGGGAGAATAGAGTGACCTGTGCCTGTCCCAACACCTAGAGCTAGTCTCTCATTGGTTCCCCCTCTTCCCGTTCATCCTCAGGACAAATTGCAACCTGTACGGAACAGGAGGTTAAAGGTGCTGATTCTCCCAGGAGGGAGATTGCTAGTAAAGCGGCTGGAATAGCGAACCGGAGCACAAGGAGATGAGAAATGAGGTGCGTTTTAGAAACCTTTCCCGATCACACGGTGTACCATCTTCTGGGTTTCTCATGCATGTTTTCGATGTAGGAAGATGCCCTTGAACCTGGAGATTTGGGACCCATGGGATGGGTACCACGCCGTATTACTTTACAGGGTCTGCGTTAGCTCACCCAACCTCACCAAACCTCTCAGCCCCAAGAGTGTCCACCCTTATGTCTCAGTCAGCTGTGGGTCTAGATATGGTCAATCCAGGTGGCATCGCAGCCCCTGAACGAATTTTGTAAGAATTTCTCTCTCTTTCACTGTCTTTGTTTCACGGGTTTTTAAAAGTAATTGATTTTTATAATGGGGTTTAGCTGCTTTGCACTGCTGTGTTTATGCCGCTTTACACCCACTTGACTCACTTACAGAGAGATAGCAATACATAGGTTTTAAGATTCTTACTAGTCAAATATATTCTTGGGCGGTGAATAGGGGGTGTTGAGTCCAGTTCACTGAGCAAGGAGTAGGTCTTGTCTATTACATATTGGGTTTATGGAACGGTATCTGAGCTAATTTGAAACCCTTGTTTTATGCATCACCCCACCTCACCTTTCCCGTTAAGCAGCCATAGTGTGTTTCCTAAACGTGCGACTCTGTTCTGTTTTGTAATTCAGTTCAAGGGTAGCGGTTTTTACATTGCCTCTGTAAGTGATATCTTATGATAAGGGTCTTTTTCTGTGTGACCTATTTCACTTAGAATCGTCGTACCTATATCCACTCATCATGCTGCTCCTAGCCTTATGACGTTGATTTCATGGCTGAGTCATATTCCATTGTACATAAGGACCACAACTTCTTTATCCATTCTTCTCTTTCCTGGGATGTTTCAGGTGTAACGAAGTGGAGGTTCTTGTCAACAGAGCAGCCCTAAACTTTGGGGTGCCTGTGTCTTGCTGATTTTTAGTTTTCCCAATTTATACGCCCATGAGTGGAAGTGCCCTATGCTCTCTAAGCTGAGTTTTTTAGATGTTTCAAGACACACCGTACACTTCTCCAGAGTGGCTGTTGGCAATTTACAGCCCGCCCATCAGCGTAGCAAGGCTCCCATTTCTCCATGGCCTGTCCTGCATTTCTGGTTTTGACACTTTATTCAGCATGGCCCTTTGGACCGATGGGAAGCGAGACTTCTTTGTAGCGCTGATTTGCCTTTGCAGGTTGCTTGGTTGGCCAAAAAGGGCGTATGCGTTTTTTCCTGAATATATTCAGGAAAAAACGCATACGCCCTTTTTGGCCAAGGGCATCATAGTCGAGGTTTTGCCGCTTTTCCTGTGCTTTAAAGGCGATTCGAATCTACCTCCTGAAATCTGTTTCCTGCAATTCTGCCTTGCTTTCAAATCCTCTTCGTTGCCTTCCCTCAATATATTTGTGGACGAGAGTTATCATTTCTAACTGTGCAGGTCTGTGAATTGCAGTGCCCCTGAGCTCCATTTCTCAACTCGCTTTCTTGGGAGCTGGCCGCAAAAGCGCAGGATTGCTTCAGGCCCTATTCTGGCTCCGGGCGGCAGGCTGAGCCTGTGGTTAATTCTTCTTCCTGATGGGAAAATAGAGTGACCTGTGCCTGTCCCAACACCTAGAGCTAGTCTCTCATTGGTTCCCCCTCTTCCCGTTCATCCTCAGGACAAATTGCAACCTGTACGGAACAGGAGGTTAAAGGTGCTGATTCTCCAAGGAGGGAGATTGCTAGTAAAGCGGCTGGAATGGCGAACCGGAGCACAAGGAGATGAGAAATGAGGTGCGTTTTAGAAACCTTTCCCGATCACACAGTGTACCATCTTCTGGGTTTCTCATGCATGTTTTCGATGTAGGAAGATGCCCTTGAACCTGGAGATTTGGGACCCATGGGATGGGTACCACGCCGTATTACTTTACAGGGTCTGCGTTAGCTCACCCAACCTCACCAAACCTCTCAGCCCCAAGAGTGTCCACCCTTATGGCTCAGTCAGCTGTGGGTCTAGATATGGTCAATCCAGGTGGCATCGCAGCCCCTGAACGAATTTTGTAAGAATTTCTCTCTCTTTCACTGTCTTTGTTTCACGGGTTTTTAAAAGTAATTGATTTTTATAATGGGGTTTAGCTGCTTTGCACTGCTGTGTTTATGCCGCTTTACACCCACTTGACTCACTTACAGAGAGATAGCAATACATAGGTTTTAAGATTCTTACTAGTCAAATATATTCTTGGGCGGTGAATAGGGCGTGTTGAGTCCAGTTCACTGAGCAAGGAGTAGGTCTTGTCTATTACATATTGGGTTTATGGAACGGTATCTGAGCTAATTTGAAACCCTTGTTTTATGCATCACCCCACGTCACCTTTCCCGTTAAGCAGCCATAGTGTGTTTTCTAAACGTGCGACTCTGTTCTGTTTTGTAATTCAGTTCAAGGGTAGCGGTTTTTACATTCCCTCTGTAAGTGATATCTTATAATAAGGGTCTTTTTCTGTGTGACCTATTTCACTTAGAATCGTCGTACCTAAATCCACTCATCATGCTGCTCCTAGCCTTATGACGTTGATTTCATGGCTGAGTGATATTCCATTGTACATAAGGACCACAACTTCTTTATCCATTCTTCTCTTTCCTGGGATGTTTCAGGTGTAACGAAGTGGAGGTTCTTGTCAACAGAGCAGCCCTAAACTTTGGGGTGCCTGTGTCTTGCTGATTTTTAGTTTTCCCAATTTATACGCCCATGAGTGGAAGTGCCCTATGCTCTCTAAGCTGAGTTTTTTAGATGTTTCAGGACACACCGTACACTTCTCCAGAGTGGCTGTTGGCAATTTACAGCCCGCCCATCAGCGTAGCAAGGCTCCCATTTCTCCATGGCCTGTCCTGCATTTCTGGTTTTGACCCTTTATTCAGCATGGCCCTTTTGACCGATGGGAAGCGAGACTTCTTTGTAGCGCTGATTTGCCTTTCCAGGTTGCTTGGTTGGCCAAAAAGGGCGTATGCGTTTTTTCCTGAATATATTCAGGAAAAAACGCATACGCCCTTTTTGGCCAAGGGCATCATTGTCGAGGTTTTGCCGCTTTTCCTGTGCTTTAAAGGCGATTCGAATCTACCTCCTGAAATCTGTTTCCTGCAATTCTGCCTTGCTTTCAAATCCTCTTCGTTGCCTTCCCTCAATATATTTGTGGACGAGAGTTATCATTTCTAACTGTGCAGGTCTGTGAATTGCAGTGCCCATGAGCTCAATTTTTCAACTCGCTTTCTTGGGAGCTGGCCGCAAAAGCGCAGGATTGCTTCAGGCCCTATTCTGGCTCCGTGCGGTAGGCTAAGCCTGTGGTTAATTCTACTTTCTGATGGGAAAATAGAGTGACCTGTGCCTGTCCCAACACCTAGAGCTAGTCTCTCATTGGTTCCCCCTCTTCCCGTTCATCCTCAGGACAAATTGCAACCTGTACGGAACAGGAGGTTAAAGGTGCTGATTCTCCAAAGAGGGAGATTGCTAGTAAAGGGGCTGGAATGGCGAACCGGAGCACAAGGAGATTAGAAATGAGGTGCGTTTTAGAAACCTTTCCCGATCACACGGTGTACCATCTTCTGGGTTTCTCATGCATGTTTTCGATGTAGGAATATGCCCTTGAACCTGGAGATTTGGGGATTTGGGACCCATGGGATGGGTACCACGCCGTAATACTTTAAAGGGTCTGCATTACCTCACCCAACCTCACCAAACCTCTCAGCCCCAAGAGTGTCCACCCTTATGGCTCAGTCAGCTGTGGGTCTAGATATGGTCAATCCAGGTGGCATCGCAGCCCCTGAACGAATTTTGTAAGAATTTCTCTCTCTTTCACTGTCTTTGTTTCACGGGTTTTTAAAAGTAATTGATTTTTATAATGGGGTTTAGCTGCTTTGCACTGCTGTGTTTATGCCGCTTTACACCTACTTGACTCACTTACAGAGAGATAGCAATACATAGGTTTTAAGATTCTTACTAGTCAAATATATTCTTGGGCGCTGAATAGGGGGTGTTGAGTCCAGTAAACTGAGCAAGGAGTAGGTCTTGTCTATTACATATTGGGTTTATGGAACGGTATCTGAGCTAATTTGAAACCCTTGTTTTATGCATCACCCCACCTCACCTTTCCCGTTAAGCAGCCATAGTGTGTTTTCTAAACGTGCGACTCTGTTCTGTTTTGTAATTCAGTTCAAGGGTAGCGGTTTTTACATTCCCTCTATAAGTGATATCTTATGATAAGTGTCTTTTTCTGTGTGACCTATTTCACTTAGAATCGTCGTACCTATATCCACTCATCATGCTGCTCCTAGCCTTATGACGTTGATTTCATGGCTGAGTGATATTCCATTGTACATAAGGACCACAACTTCTTTATCCATTCTTCTCTTTCCTGGGATGTTTCAGGTGTAACGAAGTGGAGGTTCTTGTCAACAGAGCAGCCCTAAACTTTGGGGTGCCTGTGTCTTGCTGATTTTTAGTTTTCCCAATTTATACGCCCATGAGTGGAAGTGCCCTATGCTCTCTAAGCTGAGTTTTTTCGATGTTTCAGGACACACCGTACACTTCTCCAGAGTGGCTGTTGGCAATTTACAGCCCGCCCATCAGCGTAGCAAGGCTCCCATTTCTCCATGGCCTGTCCTGCATTTCTGGTTTTGACACTTTATTCAGCATGGCCCTTTTGACCGATGGGAAGCGAGCCTTCTTTGTAGCGCTGATTTGCCTTTCCAGGTTGCTTGGTTGGCCAAAAAGGGCGTATGCGTTTTTTCCTGAATATATTCAGGAAAAAACGCATACGCCCTTTTTGGCCAAGGGCATCATTGTCGAGGTTTTGCCGCTTTTCCTGTGCTTTAAAGGCGATTCGAATCTACCTCCTGAAATCTGTTTCCTGCAATTCTGCCTTGCTTTCAAATCCTCTTCGTTGCCTTCCCTCAATATATTTGTGGACGAGAGTTATCATTTCTAACTGTGCAGGTCTGTGAATTGCAGGGCACCTGAGCTCCATTTTTCAACTCGCTTTCTTGGGAACTGGCCGCAAAAGCGCAGGATTGCTTCAGGCCCTATTCTGGCTCCGGGCGGCAGGCTGAGCCTGTGGTTAATTCTTCTTCCTGATGGGAGAATAGAGTGACCTGTGCCTGTCCCAACACCTAGAGCTAGTCTCTCATTGGTTCCCCCTCTTCCCGTTCATCCTCAGGACAAATTGCAACCTGTACGGAACAGGAGGTTAAAGGTGCTGATTCTCCCAGGAGGGAGATTGCTAGTAAAGCGGCTGGAATAGCGAACCGGAGCACAAGGAGATGAGAAATGAGGTGCGTTTTAGAAACCTTTCCCGATCACACGGTGTACCATCTTCTGGGTTTCTCATGCATGTTTTCGATGTAGGAAGATGCCCTTGAACCTGGAGATTTGGGACCCATGGGATGGGTACCACGCCGTATTACTTTACAGGGTCTGCGTTAGCTCACCCAACCTCACCAAACCTCTCAGCCCCAAGAGTGTCCACCCTTATGTCTCAGTCAGCTGTGGGTCTAGATATGGTCAATCCAGGTGGCATCGCAGCCCCTGAACGAATTTTGTAAGAATTTCTCTCTCTTTCACTGTCTTTGTTTCACGGGTTTTTAAAAGTAATTGATTTTTATAATGGGGTTTAGCTGCTTTGCACTGCTGTGTTTATGCCGCTTTACACCCACTTGACTCACTTACAGAGAGATAGCAATACATAGGTTTTAAGATTCTTACTAGTCAAATATATTCTTGGGCGGTGAATAGGGGGTGTTGAGTCCAGTTCACTGAGCAAGGAGTAGGTCTTGTCTATTACATATTGGGTTTATGGAACGGTATCTGAGCTAATTTGAAACCCTTGTTTTATGCATCACCCCACCTCACCTTTCCCGTTAAGCAGCCATAGTGTGTTTCCTAAACGTGCGACTCTGTTCTGTTTTGTAATTCAGTTCAAGGGTAGCGGTTTTTACATTGCCTCTGTAAGTGATATCTTATGATAAGGGTCTTTTTCTGTGTGACCTATTTCACTTAGAATCGTCGTACCTATATCCACTCATCATGCTGCTCCTAGCCTTATGACGTTGATTTCATGGCTGAGTCATATTCCATTGTACATAAGGACCACAACTTCTTTATCCATTCTTCTCTTTCCTGGGATGTTTCAGGTGTAACGAAGTGGAGGTTCTTGTCAACAGAGCAGCCCTAAACTTTGGGGTGCCTGTGTCTTGCTGATTTTTAGTTTTCCCAATTTATACGCCCATGAGTGGAAGTGCCCTATGCTCTCTAAGCTGAGTTTTTTAGATGTTTCAAGACACACCGTACACTTCTCCAGAGTGGCTGTTGGCAATTTACAGCCCGCCCATCAGCGTAGCAAGGCTCCCATTTCTCCATGGCCTGTCCTGCATTTCTGGTTTTGACACTTTATTCAGCATGGCCCTTTGGACCGATGGGAAGCGAGACTTCTTTGTAGCGCTGATTTGCCTTTGCAGGTTGCTTGGTTGGCCAAAAAGGGCGTATGCGTTTTTTCCTGAATATATTCAGGAAAAAACGCATACGCCCTTTTTGGCCAAGGGCATCATAGTCGAGGTTTTGCCGCTTTTCCTGTGCTTTAAAGGCGATTCGAATCTACCTCCTGAAATCTGTTTCCTGCAATTCTGCCTTGCTTTCAAATCCTCTTCGTTGCCTTCCCTCAATATATTTGTGGACGAGAGTTATCATTTCTAACTGTGCAGGTCTGTGAATTGCAGTGCCCCTGAGCTCCATTTCTCAACTCGCTTTCTTGGGAGCTGGCCGCAAAAGCGCAGGATTGCTTCAGGCCCTATTCTGGCTCCGGGCGGCAGGCTGAGCCTGTGGTTAATTCTTCTTCCTGATGGGAAAATAGAGTGACCTGTGCCTGTCCCAACACCTAGAGCTAGTCTCTCATTGGTTCCCCCTCTTCCCGTTCATCCTCAGGACAAATTGCAACCTGTACGGAACAGGAGGTTAAAGGTGCTGATTCTCCAAGGAGGGAGATTGCTAGTAAAGCGGCTGGAATGGCGAACCGGAGCACAAGGAGATGAGAAATGAGGTGCGTTTTAGAAACCTTTCCCGATCACACAGTGTACCATCTTCTGGGTTTCTCATGCATGTTTTCGATGTAGGAAGATGCCCTTGAACCTGGAGATTTGGGACCCATGGGATGGGTACCACGCCGTATTACTTTACAGGGTCTGCGTTAGCTCACCCAACCTCACCAAACCTCTCAGCCCCAAGAGTGTCCACCCTTATGGCTCAGTCAGCTGTGGGTCTAGATATGGTCAATCCAGGTGGCATCGCAGCCCCTGAACGAATTTTGTAAGAATTTCTCTCTCTTTCACTGTCTTTGTTTCACGGGTTTTTAAAAGTAATTGATTTTTATAATGGGGTTTAGCTGCTTTGCACTGCTGTGTTTATGCCGCTTTACACCCACTTGACTCACTTACAGAGAGATAGCAATACATAGGTTTTAAGATTCTTACTAGTCAAATATATTCTTGGGCGGTGAATAGGGCGTGTTGAGTCCAGTTCACTGAGCAAGGAGTAGGTCTTGTCTATTACATATTGGGTTTATGGAACGGTATCTGAGCTAATTTGAAACCCTTGTTTTATGCATCACCCCACGTCACCTTTCCCGTTAAGCAGCCATAGTGTGTTTTCTAAACGTGCGACTCTGTTCTGTTTTGTAATTCAGTTCAAGGGTAGCGGTTTTTACATTCCCTCTGTAAGTGATATCTTATAATAAGGGTCTTTTTCTGTGTGACCTATTTCACTTAGAATCGTCGTACCTAAATCCACTCATCATGCTGCTCCTAGCCTTATGACGTTGATTTCATGGCTGAGTGATATTCCATTGTACATAAGGACCACAACTTCTTTATCCATTCTTCTCTTTCCTGGGATGTTTCAGGTGTAACGAAGTGGAGGTTCTTGTCAACAGAGCAGCCCTAAACTTTGGGGTGCCTGTGTCTTGCTGATTTTTAGTTTTCCCAATTTATACGCCCATGAGTGGAAGTGCCCTATGCTCTCTAAGCTGAGTTTTTTAGATGTTTCAGGACACACCGTACACTTCTCCAGAGTGGCTGTTGGCAATTTACAGCCCGCCCATCAGCGTAGCAAGGCTCCCATTTCTCCATGGCCTGTCCTGCATTTCTGGTTTTGACCCTTTATTCAGCATGGCCCTTTTGACCGATGGGAAGCGAGACTTCTTTGTAGCGCTGATTTGCCTTTCCAGGTTGCTTGGTTGGCCAAAAAGGGCGTATGCGTTTTTTCCTGAATATATTCAGGAAAAAACGCATACGCCCTTTTTGGCCAAGGGCATCATTGTCGAGGTTTTGCCGCTTTTCCTGTGCTTTAAAGGCGATTCGAATCTACCTCCTGAAATCTGTTTCCTGCAATTCTGCCTTGCTTTCAAATCCTCTTCGTTGCCTTCCCTCAATATATTTGTGGACGAGAGTTATCATTTCTAACTGTGCAGGTCTGTGAATTGCAGTGCCCATGAGCTCAATTTTTCAACTCGCTTTCTTGGGAGCTGGCCGCAAAAGCGCAGGATTGCTTCAGGCCCTATTCTGGCTCCGTGCGGTAGGCTAAGCCTGTGGTTAATTCTACTTTCTGATGGGAAAATAGAGTGACCTGTGCCTGTCCCAACACCTAGAGCTAGTCTCTCATTGGTTCCCCCTCTTCCCGTTCATCCTCAGGACAAATTGCAACCTGTACGGAACAGGAGGTTAAAGGTGCTGATTCTCCAAAGAGGGAGATTGCTAGTAAAGGGGCTGGAATGGCGAACCGGAGCACAAGGAGATTAGAAATGAGGTGCGTTTTAGAAACCTTTCCCGATCACACGGTGTACCATCTTCTGGGTTTCTCATGCATGTTTTCGATGTAGGAATATGCCCTTGAACCTGGAGATTTGGGGATTTGGGACCCATGGGATGGGTACCACGCCGTAATACTTTAAAGGGTCTGCATTACCTCACCCAACCTCACCAAACCTCTCAGCCCCAAGAGTGTCCACCCTTATGGCTCAGTCAGCTGTGGGTCTAGATATGGTCAATCCAGGTGGCATCGCAGCCCCTGAACGAATTTTGTAAGAATTTCTCTCTCTTTCACTGTCTTTGTTTCACGGGTTTTTAAAAGTAATTGATTTTTATAATGGGGTTTAGCTGCTTTGCACTGCTGTGTTTATGCCGCTTTACACCTACTTGACTCACTTACAGAGAGATAGCAATACATAGGTTTTAAGATTCTTACTAGTCAAATATATTCTTGAGCAGTGAATAGGGGGTGTTGAGTCCAGTTCACTGAGCAAGGAGTAGGTCTTGTCTATTACATATTGGGTTTATGGAACGGTAGCTGAGCTAAATTGAAACCCTTGTTTTATGCATCACCCCACCTCACCTTTCCCGTTAAGCAGCCATAGTGTGTTTTCTAAACGTGCGACTCTGTTCTGTTTTGTAATTCAGTTCAAGGGTAGCGGTTTTTACATTCCCTCTATAAGTGATATCTTATGATAAGTGTCTTTTTCTGTGTGACTTATTTCACTTAGAATCGTCGTACCTAAATCCACTCATCATGCTGCTCCTAGCCTTATGACGTTGATTTCATGGCTGAGTGATATTCCATTGTACATAAGGACCACAACTTCTTTATCCATTCTTCTCTTTCCTGGGATGTTTCAGGTGTAACGAAGTGGAGTTTCTTGTCAACAGAGCAGCCCTAAACTTTGGGGTGCCTGTGTCTTGCTGATTTTCAGTTTTCCCAATTTATACGCTCATGAGTGGAAGTGCCCTATGCTCTCTAAGCTGAGTTTTTTAGATGTTTCAGGACACACCGTACACTTCTCCAGAGTGGCTGTTGGTAATTTACAGCCCGCCCATCAGCGTAGCAAGGCTCCCATTTCTCCATGGCCTGTCCTGCATTTCTGGTTTTGACACTTTATTCAGCATGGCCCTTTTGACCGATGGGAAGCGAGACTTCTTTGTAGCGCTGATTTGCCTTTCCAGGTTGCTTGGTTGGCCAAAAAGGGCGTATGCGTTTTTTCCTGAATATATTCAGGAAAAAACGCATACGCCCTTTTTGGCCAAGGGCATCATTGTCGAGGTTTTGCCGCTTTTCCTGTGCTTTAAAGGCGATTCGAATCTACCTCCTGAAATCGGTTTCCTGCAATTCTGCCTTGCTTTCAAATTCTCTTCGTTGCCTTCCCTCAATATATTTGTGGACGAGAGTTATCATTTCTAACTGTGCAGGTCTGTGAATTGCAGTGCCCCTGAGCTCCATTTCTCAACTCGCTTTCTTGGGAGCTGGCCGCAAAAGCGCAGGATTGCTTCAGGCCCTCTTCTGGCTCCGGGTGGCAGGCTGAGCCTGTGGTTAATTCTTCTTCCTGATGGGAAAATAGAGTGACCTGTGCCTGTCCCAACACCTAGAGCTAGTCTCTCATTGGTTCCCCCTCTTCCCGTTCATCCTCAGGACAAATTGCAACCTGTACGGAACAGGAGGTTAAAGGTGCTGATTCTCCAAGGAGGGAGATTGCTAGTAAAGCGGCTGGAATGGCGAACTGGAGCACAAGGAGATGAGAAATGAGGTGCGTTTTAGAAACCTTTCCCGATCACACGGTGTACCATCTTCTGGGTTTCTCATGCATGTTTTCGATGTAGGAATATGCCCTTGAACCTGGAGATTTGGGGATTTGGGACCCATGGGATGGGTACCACGCCGTAATACTTTAAAGGGTCTGCGTTAGCTCACCCAACCTCACCAAACCTCTCAGCCCCAAGAGTGTCCACCCTTATGGCTCAGTCAGCTGTGGGTCTAGATATGGTCAATCCAGGTGGCATCGCAGCCCCTGAACGAATTTTGTAAGAATTTCTCTCTCTTTCACTGTCTTTGTTTCACGGGTTTTTAAAAGTAATTGATTTTTATAATGGGGTTTAGCTGCTTTGCACTGCTGTGTTTATGCCGCTTTACACCTACTTGACTCACTTACAGAGAGATAGCAATACATAGGTTTTAAGATTCTTACTAGTCAAATATATTCTTGGGCGGTGACTAGGGGGTGTTGAGTCCAGTTCACTGAGCAAGGAGTAGGTCTTGTCTATTACATATTGGGTTTATGGAACGGTATCTGAGCTAATTTGAAACCCTTGTTTTATGCATCACCCCACGTCACCTTTCCCGTTAAGCAGCCATAGTGTGTTTTCTAAACGTGCGACTCTGTTCTGTTTTGTAATTCAGTTCAAGGGTAGCGGTTTTTACATTCCCTCTATAAGTGATATCTTATGATAAGTGTCTTTTTCTGTGTGACTTATTTCACTTAGAATCGTCGTACCTAAATCCACTCATCATGCTGCTCCTAGCCTTATGACGTTGATTTCATGGCTGAGTGATATTCCATTGTACATAAGGACCACAACTTCTTTATCCATTCTTCTCTTTCCTGGGATGTTTAAGGTGTAACGAAGTGGAGTTTCTTGTCAACAGAGCAGCCCTAAACTTTGGGGTGCCTGTGTCTTGCTGATTTTTAGTTTTCCCAATTTATACGCCCATGAGTGGAAGTGCCCTATGCTCTCTAAGCTGAGTTTTTTAGATGTTTCAGGACACACCGTACACTTCTCCAGAGTGGCTGTTGGTAATTTACAGCCCGCCCATCAGCGTAGCAAGGCTCCCATTTCTCCATGGCCTGTCCTGCATTTCTGGTTTTGACACTTTATTCAGCATGGCCCTTTTGACCGATGGGAAGCGAGACTTCTTTGTAGCGCTGATTTGCCTTTCCAGGTTGCTTGGTTGGCCAAAGAGGGCGTATGCGTTTTTTCCTGAATATATTCAGGAAAAAACGCATACGCCCTTTTTGGCCAAGGGCATCATTGTCGAGGTTTTGCCGCTTTTCCTCTGCTTTAAAGGCGATTCGAAT
Source organism: Balaenoptera borealis (assembly GCF_965194805.1). NCBI lineage: Eukaryota > Metazoa > Chordata > Mammalia > Artiodactyla > Balaenopteridae > Balaenoptera > Balaenoptera borealis. The sequence continues at coordinate 60,559 of NW_028123748.1, forward strand.
CTACCTCCTGAAATCTGTTTCCTGCAATTCTGCCTTGCTTTCAAATTCTCTTCGTTGCCTTCCCTCAATATATTTGTGGACGAGAGTTATCATTTCTAACTGTGCAGGTCTGTGAATTGCAGTGCCCCTGAGCTCCATTTCTCAACTCGCTTTCTTGGGAGCTGGCCGCAAAAGCGCAGGATTGCTTCAGGCCCTCTTCTGGCTCCGGGCGGCAGGCTGAGCCTGTGGTTAATTCTTCTTCCTGATGGGAAAATAGAGTGACCTGTGCCTGTCCCAACACCTAGAGCTAGTCTCTCATTGGTTCCCCCTCTTCCCGTTCATCCTCAGGACAAATTGCAACCTGTACGGAACAGGAGGTTAAAGGTGCTGATTCTCCAAGGAGGGAGATTGCTAGTAAAGCGGCTGGAATGGCGAACTGGAGCACAAGGAGATGAGAAATGAGGTGCGTTTTAGAAACCTTTCCCGATCACACGGTGTACCATCTTCTGGGTTTCTCATGCATGTTTTCGATGTAGGAATATGCCCTTGAACCTGGAGATTTGGGGATTTGGGACCCATGGGATGGGTACTACGCCGTAATACTTTAAAGGGTCTGCATTAGCTCATCCAACCTCACCAAACCTCTCAGCCCCAAGAGTGTCCACCCTTATGGCTCAGTCAGCTGTGGGTCTAGATATGGTCAATCCAGGTGGCATCGCAGCCCCTGAACGAATTTTGTAAGAATTTCTCTCTCTTTCACTGTCTTTGTTTCACGGGTTTTTAAAAGTAATTGATTTTTATAATGGGGTTTAGCTGCTTTGCACTGCTGTGTTTATGCCGCTTTACACCTACTTGACTCACTTACAGAGAGATAGCAATACATAGGTTTTAAGATTCTTACTAGTCAAATATATTCTTGAGCGGTGAATAGGGGGTGTTGAGTCCAGTTCACTGAGCAAGGAGTAGGTCTTGTCTATTACATATTGGGTTTATGGAACGGTAGCTGAGCTAAATTGAAACCCTTGTTTTATGCATCACCCCACCTCACCTTTCCCGTTAAGCAGCCATAGTGTGTTTTCTAAACGTGCGACTCTGTTCTGTTTTGTAATTCAGTTCAAGGGTAGCGGTTTTTACATTCCCTCTGTAAGTGATATCTTATGATAAGGGTCTTTTTCTGTGTGACCTATTTCACTTAGAATCGTCGTACCTATATCCACTCATCATGCTGCTCCTAGCCTTATGACGTTGATTTCATGGCTGAGTGATATTCCATTGTACATAAGGACCACAACTTCTTTATCCATTCTTCTCTTTCCTGGGATGTTTCAGGTGTAACGAAGTGGAGGTTCTTGTCAACAGAGCAGCCCAAAACTTTGGGGTGCCTGTGTCTTGCTGATTTTTAGTTTTCCCAATTTATACGCCCATGAGTGGAAGTGCCCTATGCTCTCTAAGCTGAGTTTTTTAGATGTTTCAGGACACACCGTACACTTCTCCAGAGTGGCTGTTGGCAATTTACAGCCCGCCCATCAGCGTAGCAAGGCTCCATTTCTCCATGGCCTGTCCTGCATTTCTGGTTTTGACACTTTATTCAGCATGGCCCTTTTGACCGATGGGAAGCGAGACTTCTTTGTAGCGCTGATTTGCCTTTCCAGGTTGCTTGGTTGGCCAAAAAGGGCGTATGCGTTTTTTCCTGAATATATTCAGGAAAAAACGCATACGCCCTTTTTGGCCAAGGGCATCATTGTCGAGGTTTTGCCGCTTTTCCTGTGCTTTAAAGGCGATTCGAATCTACCTCCTGAAATCTGTTTCCTGCAATTCTGCCTTGCTTTCAAATCCTCTTCGTTGCCTTCCCTCAATATATTTGTGGACGAGAGTTATCATTTCTAACTGTGCAGGTCTGTGAATTGCAGTGCCCATGAGCTCAATTTTTCAACTCGCTTTCTTGGGAGCTGGCCGCAAAAGCGCAGGATTGCTTCAGGCCCTATTCTGGCTCCGTGCGGTAGGCTAAGCCTGTGGTTAATTCTACTTTCTGATGGGAAAATAGAGTGACCTGTGCCTGTCCCAACACCTAGAGCTAGTCTCTCATTGGTTCCCCCTCTTCCCGTTCATCCTCAGGACAAATTGCAACCTGTACGGAACAGGAGGTTAAAGGTGCTGATTCTCCAAAGAGGGAGATTGCTAGTAAAGGGGCTGGAATGGCGAACCGGAGCACAAGGAGATTAGAAATGAGGTGCGTTTTAGAAACCTTTCCCGATCACACGGTGTACCATCTTCTGGGTTTCTCATGCATGTTTTCGATGTAGGAATATGCCCTTGAACCTGGAGATTTGGGGATTTGGGACCCATGGGATGGGTACCACGCCGTAATACTTTAAAGGGTCTGCATTAGCTCACCCAACCTCACCAATCCTCTCAGCCCCAAGAGTGTCCACCCTTATGGCTCAGTCAGCTGTGGGTCTAGATATGGTCAATCCAGGTGGCATCGCAGCCCCTGAACGAATTTTGTAAGAATTTCTCTCTCTTTCACTGTCTTTGTTTCACGGGTTTTTAAAAGTAATTGATTTTTATAATGGGGTTTAGCTGCTTTGCACTGCTGTGTTTATGCCGCTTTACACCTACTTGACTCACTTACAGAGAGATAGCAATACATAGGTTTTAAGATTCTTACTAGTCAAATATATTCTTGAGCAGTGAATAGGGGGTGTTGAGTCCAGTTCACTGAGCAAGGAGTAGGTCTTGTCTATTACATATTGGGTTTATGGAACGGTAGCTGAGCTAAATTGAAACCCTTGTTTTATGCATCACCCCACCTCACCTTTCCCGTTAAGCAGCCATAGTGTGTTTTCTAAACGTGCGACTCTGTTCTGTTTTGTAATTCAGTTCAAGGGTAGCGGTTTTTACATTCCCTCTATAAGTGATATCTTATGATAAGTGTCTTTTTCTGTGTGACTTATTTCACTTAGAATCGTCGTACCTAAATCCACTCATCATGCTGCTCCTAGCCTTATGACGTTGATTTCATGGCTGAGTGATATTCCATTGTACATAAGGACCACAACTTCTTTATCCATTCTTCTCTTTCCTGGGATGTTTCAGGTGTAACGAAGTGGAGTTTCTTGTCAACAGAGCAGCCCTAAACTTTGGGGTGCCTGTGTCTTGCTGATTTTCAGTTTTCCCAATTTATACGCTCATGAGTGGAAGTGCCCTATGCTCTCTAAGCTGAGTTTTTTAGATGTTTCAGGACACACCGTACACTTCTCCAGAGTGGCTGTTGGTAATTTACAGCCCGCCCATCAGCGTAGCAAGGCTCCCATTTCTCCATGGCCTGTCCTGCATTTCTGGTTTTGACACTTTATTCAGCATGGCCCTTTTGACCGATGGGAAGCGAGACTTCTTTGTAGCGCTGATTTGCCTTTCCAGGTTGCTTGGTTGGCCAAAAAGGGCGTATGCGTTTTTTCCTGAATATATTCAGGAAAAAACGCATACGCCCTTTTTGGCCAAGGGCATCATTGTCGAGGTTTTGCCGCTTTTCCTGTGCTTTAAAGGCGATTCGAATCTACCTCCTGAAATCGGTTTCCTGCAATTCTGCCTTGCTTTCAAATTCTCTTCGTTGCCTTCCCTCAATATATTTGTGGACGAGAGTTATCATTTCTAACTGTGCAGGTCTGTGAATTGCAGTGCCCCTGAGCTCCATTTCTCAACTCGCTTTCTTGGGAGCTGGCCGCAAAAGCGCAGGATTGCTTCAGGCCCTCTTCTGGCTCCGGGTGGCAGGCTGAGCCTGTGGTTAATTCTTCTTCCTGATGGGAAAATAGAGTGACCTGTGCCTGTCCCAACACCTAGAGCTAGTCTCTCATTGGTTCCCCCTCTTCCCGTTCATCCTCAGGACAAATTGCAACCTGTACGGAACAGGAGGTTAAAGGTGCTGATTCTCCAAGGAGGGAGATTGCTAGTAAAGCGGCTGGAATGGCGAACTGGAGCACAAGGAGATGAGAAATGAGGTGCGTTTTAGAAACCTTTCCCGATCACACGGTGTACCATCTTCTGGGTTTCTCATGCATGTTTTCGATGTAGGAATATGCCCTTGAACCTGGAGATTTGGGGATTTGGGACCCATGGGATGGGTACCACGCCGTAATACTTTAAAGGGTCTGCGTTAGCTCACCCAACCTCACCAAACCTCTCAGCCCCAAGAGTGTCCACCCTTATGGCTCAGTCAGCTGTGGGTCTAGATATGGTCAATCCAGGTGGCATCGCAGCCCCTGAACGAATTTTGTAAGAATTTCTCTCTCTTTCACTGTCTTTGTTTCACGGGTTTTTAAAAGTAATTGATTTTTATAATGGGGTTTAGCTGCTTTGCACTGCTGTGTTTATGCCGCTTTACACCTACTTGACTCACTTACAGAGAGATAGCAATACATAGGTTTTAAGATTCTTACTAGTCAAATATATTCTTGGGCGGTGACTAGGGGGTGTTGAGTCCAGTTCACTGAGCAAGGAGTAGGTCTTGTCTATTACATATTGGGTTTATGGAACGGTATCTGAGCTAATTTGAAACCCTTGTTTTATGCATCACCCCACGTCACCTTTCCCGTTAAGCAGCCATAGTGTGTTTTCTAAACGTGCGACTCTGTTCTGTTTTGTAATTCAGTTCAAGGGTAGCGGTTTTTACATTCCCTCTATAAGTGATATCTTATGATAAGTGTCTTTTTCTGTGTGACTTATTTCACTTAGAATCGTCGTACCTAAATCCACTCATCATGCTGCTCCTAGCCTTATGACGTTGATTTCATGGCTGAGTGATATTCCATTGTACATAAGGACCACAACTTCTTTATCCATTCTTCTCTTTCCTGGGATGTTTAAGGTGTAACGAAGTGGAGTTTCTTGTCAACAGAGCAGCCCTAAACTTTGGGGTGCCTGTGTCTTGCTGATTTTTAGTTTTCCCAATTTATACGCCCATGAGTGGAAGTGCCCTATGCTCTCTAAGCTGAGTTTTTTAGATGTTTCAGGACACACCGTACACTTCTCCAGAGTGGCTGTTGGTAATTTACAGCCCGCCCATCAGCGTAGCAAGGCTCCCATTTCTCCATGGCCTGTCCTGCATTTCTGGTTTTGACACTTTATTCAGCATGGCCCTTTTGACCGATGGGAAGCGAGACTTCTTTGTAGCGCTGATTTGCCTTTCCAGGTTGCTTGGTTGGCCAAAAAGGGCGTATGCGTTTTTTCCTGAATATATTCAGGAAAAAACGCATACGCCCTTTTTGGCCAAGGGCATCATTGTCGAGGTTTTGCCGCTTTTCCTCTGCTTTAAAGGCGATTCGAATCTACCTCCTGAAATCTGTTTCCTGCAATTCTGCCTTGCTTTCAAATTCTCTTCGTTGCCTTCCCTCAATATATTTGTGGACGAGAGTTATCATTTCTAACTGTGCAGGTCTGTGAATTGCAGTGCCCCTGAGCTCCATTTCTCAACTCGCTTTCTTGGGAGCTGGCCGCAAAAGCGCAGGATTGCTTCAGGCCCTCTTCTGGCTCCGGGCGGCAGGCTGAGCCTGTGGTTAATTCTTCTTCCTGATGGGAAAATAGAGTGACCTGTGCCTGTCCCAACACCTAGAGCTAGTCTCTCATTGGTTCCCCCTCTTCCCGTTCATCCTCAGGACAAATTGCAACCTGTACGGAACAGGAGGTTAAAGGTGCTGATTCTCCAAGGAGGGAGATTGCTAGTAAAGCGGCTGGAATGGCGAACTGGAGCACAAGGAGATGAGAAATGAGGTGCGTTTTAGAAACCTTTCCCGATCACACGGTGTACCATCTTCTGGGTTTCTCATGCATGTTTTCGATGTAGGAATATGCCCTTGAACCTGGAGATTTGGGGATTTGGGACCCAAGGGATGGGTACCACGCCGTAATACTTTAAAGGGTCTGCATTAGCTCACCCAACCTCACCAAACCTCTCAGCCCCAAGAGTGTCCACCCTTATGGCTCAGTCTGCTGTGGGTCTAGATATGGTCAATCCAGGTGGCATCGCAGCCCCTGAACGAATTTTGTAAGAATTTCTCTCTCTTTCACTGTCTTTGTTTCACGGGTTTTTAAAAGTAATTGATTTTTATAATGGGGTTTAGCTGCTTTGCACTGCTGTGTTTATGCCGCTTTACACCTACTTGACTCACTTACAGAGAGATAGCAATACATAGGTTTTAAGATTCTTACTAGTCAAATATATTCTTGAGCGGTGAATAGGGGGTGTTGAGTCCAGTTCACTGAGCAAGGAGTAGGTCTTGTCTATTACATATTGGGTTTATGGAACGGTAGCTGAGCTAAATTGAAACCCTTGTTTTATGCATCACCCCACCTCACCTTTCCCGTTAAGCAGCCATAGTGTGTTTTCTAAACGTGCGACTCTGTTCTGTTTTGTAATTCAGTTCAAGGGTAGCGGTTTTTACATTCCCTCTGTAAGTGATATCTTATGATAAGGGTCTTTTTCTGTGTGACCTATTTCACTTAGAATCGTCGTACCTATATCCACTCATCATGCTGCTCCTAGCCTTATGACGTTGATTTCATGGCTGAGTGATATTCCATTGTACATAAGGACCACAACTTCTTTATCCATTCTTCTCTTTCCTGGGATGTTTAAGGTGTAACGAAGTGGAGGTTCTTGTCAACAGAGCAGCCCTAAACTTTGGGGTGCCTGTGTCTTGCTGATTTTTAGTTTTCCCAATTTATACGCCCATGAGTGGAAGTGCCCTATGCTCTCTAAGCTGAGTTTTTTAGATGTTTCAGGACACACCGTACACTTCTCCAGAGTGGCTGTTGGCAATTTACAGCCCGCCCATCAGCGTAGCAAGGCTCCATTTCTCCATGGCCTGTCCTGCATTTCTGGTTTTGACACTTTATTCAGCATGGCCCTTTTGACCGATGGGAAGCGAGACTTCTTTGTAGCGCTGATTTGCCTTTGCAGGTTGCTTGGTTGGCCAAAAAGGGCGTATGCGTTTTTTCCTGAATATATTCAGGAAAAAACGCATACGCCCTTTTTGGCCAAGGGCATCATTGTCGAGGTTTTGCCGCTTTTCCTGTGCTTTAAAGGCGATTCGAATCTACCTCCTGAAATCTGTTTCCTGCAATTCTGCCTTGCTTTCAAATTCTCTTCGTTGCCTTCCCTCAATATATTTGTGGACGAGAGTTATCATTTCTAACTGTGCAGGTCTGTGAATTGCAGTGCCCCTGCGCTCCATTTCTCAACTCGCTTTCTTGGGAGCTGGCCGCAAAAGCGCAGGATTGCTTCAGGCCCTATTCTGGCTCGGGGCGGCAGGCTGAGCCTGTGGTTAATTCTTCTTCCTGATGGGAAAATAGAGTGACCTGTGCCTGTCCCAACACCTAGAGCGAGTCTCTCATTGGTTCCCCCTCTTCCCGTTCATCCTCAGGACAAATTGCAACCTGTACGGAACAGGAGGTTAAAGGTGCTGATTCTCCAAGGAGGGAGATTGCTAGTAAAGCGGCTGGAATGGCGAACCGGAGCACAAGGAGATGAGAAATGAGGTGCGTTTTAGAAACCTTTCCCGATCACACGGTGTACCATCTTTTGGGTTTCTCATGCATGTTTTCGATGTAGGAAGATGCCCTTGAACCTGGAGATTTGGGACCCATGGGATGGGTACCACGCCGTATTACTTTACAGGGTCTGCGTTAGCTCACCCAACCTCACCAAACCTCTCAGCCCCAAGAGTGTCCACCCTTATGGCTCAGTCAGCTGTGGGTCTAGATATGGTCAATCCAGGTGGCATCGCAGCCCCTGAACGAATTTTGTAAGAATTTCTCTCTCTTTCACTGTCTTTGTTTCACGGGTCTTTAAAAGTAATTGATATTTATAATGGGGTTTAGCTGCTTTGCACTGCTGTGTTTATGCCGCTTTACACACACTTGACTCACTTACAGAGAGATATCAATACATAGGTTTTAAGATTCTTACTAGTCAGATATATTCTTGGGCGGTGAATAGGGGGTGTTGAGTCCAGTTCACTGAGCAAGGAGTAGGTCTTGTCTATTACATATTGGGTTTATGGAACGGTATCTGAGCTAATTTGAAACCCTTGTTTTATGCATCACCCCACCTCACCTTTCCCGTTAAGCAGCCATAGTGTGTTTTCTAAACGTGCGACTCTGTTCTGTTTTGTAATTCAGTTCAAGGGTAGCGGTTTTTACATTCCCTCTATAAGTGATATCTTATGATAAGTGTCTTTTTCTGTGTGACTTATTTCACTTAGAATCGTCGTACCTAAATCCACTCATCATGCTGCTCCTAGCCTTATGACGTTGATTTCATGGCTGAGTGATATTCCATTGTACATAAGGACCACAACTTCTTTATCCATTCTTCTCTTTCCTGGGATGTTTAAGGTGTAACGAAGTGGAGTTTCTTGTCAACAGAGCAGCCCTAAACTTTGGGGTGCCTGTGTCTTGCTGATTTTTAGTTTTCCCAATTTATACGCCCATGAGTGGACGTGCCCTATGCTCTCTAAGCTGAGTTTTTAGATGTTTCAGGACACACCGTACACTTCTCCAGAGTGGCTGTTGGTAATTTACAGCCCGCCCATCAGCGTAGCAAGGCTCCCATTTCTCCATGGCCTGTCCTGCATTTCTGGTTTTGACACTTTATTCAGCATGGCCCTTTTGACCGATGGGAAGCGAGACTTCTTTGTAGCGCTGATTTGCCTTTCCAGGTTGCTTGGTTGGCCAAAAAGGGCGTATGCGTTTTTTCCTGAATATATTCAGGAAAAAACGCATACGCCCTTTTTGGCCAAGGGCATCATTGTCGAGGTTTTGCCGCTTTTCCTGTGCTTTAAAGGCGATTCGAATCTACCTCCTGAAATCGGTTTCCTGCAATTCTGCCTTGCTTTCAAATTCTCTTCGTTGCCTTCCCTCAATATATTTGTGGACGAGAGTTATCATTTCTAACTGTGCAGGTCTGTGAATTGCAGTGCCCCTGAGCTCCATTTCTCAACTCGCTTTCTTGGGAGCTGGCCGCAAAAGCGCAGGATTGCTTCAGGCCCTCTTCTGGCTCCGGGCGGCAGGCTGAGCCTGTGGTTAATTCTTCTTCCTGATGGGAAAATAGAGTGACCTGTGCCTGTCCCAACACCTAGAGCTAGTCTCTCATTGGTTCCCCCTCTTCCCGTTCATCCTCAGGACAAATTGCAACCTGTACGGAACAGGAGGTTAAAGGTGCTGATTCTCCAAGGAGGGAGATTGCTAGTAAAGCGGCTGGAATGGCGAACTGGAGCACAAGGAGATGAGAAATGAGGTGCGTTTTAGAAACCTTTCCCGATCACACGGTGTACCATCTTCTGGGTTTCTCATGCATGTTTTCGATGTAGGAATATGCCCTTGAACCTGGAGATTTGGGGATTTGGGACCCATGGGATGGGTACCACGCCGTAATACTTTAAAGGGTCTGCGTTAGCTCACCCAACCTCACCAAACCTCTCAACCCCAAGAGTGTCCACCCTTATGGCTCAGTCAGCTGTGGGTCTAGATATGGTCAATCCAGGTGGCATCGCAGCCCCTGAACGAATTTTGTAAGAATTTCTCTCTCTTTCACTGTCTTTGTTTCACGGGTTTTTAAAAGTAATTGATTTTTATAATGGGGTTTAGCTGCTTTGCACTGCTGTGTTTATGCCGCTTTACACCTACTTGACTCACTTACAGAGAGATAGCAATACATAGGTTTTAAGATTCTTACTAGTCAAATATATTCTTGAGCGGTGAATAGGGGGTGTTGAGTCCAGTTCACTGAGCAAGGAGTAGGTCTTGTCTATTACATATTGGGTTTATGGAACGGTAGCTGAGCTAAATTGAAACCCTTGTTTTATGCATCACCCCACCTCACCTTTCCCGTTAAGCAGCCATAGTGTGTTTTCTAAACGTGCGACTCTGTTCTGTTTTGTAATTCAGTTCAAGGGGAGCGGTTTTTACATTCCCTCTATAAGTGATATCTTATGATAAGTGTCTTTTTCTGTGTGACCTATTTCACTTAGAATCGTCGTACCTATATCCACTCATCATGCTGCTCCTAGCCTTATGACGTTGATTTCATGGCTGAGTGATATTCCATTGTACATAAGGACCACAACTTCTTTATCCATTCTTCTCTTTCCTGGGATGTTTCAGGTGTAACGAAGTGGAGGTTCTTGTCAACAGAGCAGCCCTAAACTTTGGGGTGCCTGTGTCTTGCTGATTTTTAGTTTTCCCAATTTATACGCCCATGAGTGGAAGTGCCCTATGCTCTCTAAGCTGAGTTTTTTCGATGTTTCAGGACACACCGTACACTTCTCCAGAGTGGCTGTTGGCAATTTACAGCCCGCCCATCAGCGTAGCAAGGCTCCCATTTCTCCATGGCCTGTCCTGCATTTCTGGTTTTGACACTTTATTCAGCATGGCCCTTTGGACCGATGGGAAGCGAGACTTCTTTGTAGCGCTGATTTGCCTTTCCAGGTTGCTTGGTTGGCCAAAAAGGGCGTATGCGTTTTTTCCTGAATATATTCAGGAAAAAACGCATACGCCCTTTTTGGCCAAGGGCATCATTGTCGAGGTTTTGCCGCTTTTCCTGTGCTTTAAAGGCGATTCGAATCTACCTCCTGAAATCTGTTTCCTGCAATTCTGCCTTGCTTTCAAATTCTCTTCGTTGCCTTCCCTCAATATATTTGTGGACGAGAGTTATCATTTCTAACTGTGCAGGTCTGTGAATTGCAGTGCCCCTGCGCTCCATTTCTCAACTCGCTTTCTTGGGAGCTGGCCGCAAAAGCGCAGGATTGCTTCAGGCCCTATTCTGGCTCGGGGCGGCAGGCTGAGCCTGTGGTTAATTCTTCTTCCTGATGGGAAAATAGAGTGACCTGTGCCTGTCCCAACACCTAGAGCGAGTCTCTCATTGGTTCCCCCTCTTCCCGTTCATCCTCAGGACAAATTGCAACCTGTACGGAACAGGAGGTTAAAGGTGCTGATTCTCCAAGGAGGGAGATTGCTAGTAAAGCGGCTGGAATGGCGAACCGGAGCACAAGGAGATGAGAAATGAGGTGCGTTTTAGAAACCTTTCCCGATCACACGGTGTACCATCTTTTGGGTTTCTCATGCATGTTTTCGATGTAGGAAGATGCCCTTGAACCTGGAGATTTGGGACCCATGGGATGGGTACCACGCCGTATTACTTTACAGGGTCTGCGTTAGCTCACCCAACCTCACCAAACCTCTCAGCCCCAAGAGTGTCCACCCTTATGTCTCAGTCAGCTGTGGGTCTAGATATGGTCAATCCAGGTGGCATCGCAGCCCCTGAACGAATTTTGTAAGAATTTCTCTCTCTTTCACTGTCTTTGTTTCACGGGTTTTTAAAAGTAATTGATTTTTATAATGGGGTTTAGCTGCTTTGCACTGCTGTGTTTATGCCGCTTTACACCCACTTGACTCACTTACAGAGAGATAGCAATACATAGGTTTTAAGATTCTTACTAGTCAAATATATTCTTGGGCGGTGACTAGGGGGTGTTGAGTCCAGTTCACTGAGCAAGGAGTAGGTCTTGTCTATTACATATTGGGTTTATGGAACGGTATCTGAGCTAATTTGAAACCCTTGTTTTATGCATCACCCCACCTCACCTTTCCCGTTAAGCAGCCATAGTGTGTTTTCTAAACGTGCGACTCTGTTCTGTTTTGTAATTCAGTTCAAGGGTAGCGGTTTTTACATTCCCTCTGTAAGTGATATCTTATGATAAGGGTCTTTTTCTGTGTGACCTATTTCACTTAGAATCGTCGCACCTATATCCACTTATCATGCTGCTCCTAGCCTTATGACGTTGATTTCATGGCTGAGTGATATTCCATTGTACATAAGGACCACAACTTCTTTATCCATTCTTCTCTTTCCTGGGATGTTTAAGGTGTAACGAAGTGGAGTTTCTTGTCAACAGAGCAGCCCTAAACTTTGGGGTGCCTGTGTCTTGCTGATTTTTAGTTTTCCCAATTTATACGCCCATGAGTGGAAGTGCCCTATGCTCTCTAAGCTGAGTTTTTTTGATGTTTCAGGACACACCGTACACTTCTCCAGAGTGGCTGTTGGCAATTTACAGCCCGCCCATCAGCGTAGCAAGGCTCCCATTTCTCCATGGCCTGTCCTGCATTTCTGGTTTTGACACTTTATTCAGCATGGCCCTTTGGACCGATGGGAAGCGAGACTTCTTTGTAGCGCTGATTTGCCTTTCCAGGTTGCTTGGTTGGCCAAAAAGGGCGTATGCGTTTTTTCCTGAATATATTCAGGAAAAAACGCATACGCCCTTTTTGGCCAAGGGCATCATTGTCGAGGTTTTGCCGCTTTTCCTGTGCTTTAAAGGCGATTCGAATCTACCTCCTGAAATCTGTTTCCTGCAATTCTGCCTTGCTTTCAAATCCTCTTCGTTGCCTTCCCTCAATATATTTGTGGACGAGAGTTATCCTTTCTAACTGTGCAGGTCTGTGAATTGCAGTGCCCCTGAGCTCCATTTTTCAACTCGCTTTCTTGGGAACTGGCCGCAAAAGCGCAGGATTGCTTCAGGCCCTATTCTGGCTCCGGGCGGCAGGCTGAGCCTGTGGTTAATTCTTCTTCCTGATGGGAAAATAGAGTGACCTGTGCCTGTCCCAACACCTAGAGCTAGTCTCTCATTGGTTCCCCCTCTTCCCGTTCATCCTCAGGACAAATTGCAACCTGTATGGAACAGGAGGTTAAAGGTGCTGATTCTCCAAGGAGGGAGATTGCTAGTAAAGCGGCTGGAATGGCGAACCGGAGCACAAGGAGATGAGAAATGAGGTGCGTTTTAGAAACCTTTCCCGATCACACGGTGTACCATCTTCTGGGTTTCTCATGCATGTTTTCGATGTAGGAAGATGCCCTTGACCCTGGAGATTTGGGACCCATGGGATGGGTACCACGCCGTATTACTTTACAGGGTCTGCGTTAGCTCACCCAACCTCACCAAACCTCTCAGCCCCAAGAGTGTCCACCCTTATGTCTCAGTCAGCTGTGGGTCTAGATATGGTCAATCCAGGTGGCATCGCAGCCCCTGAACGAATTTTGTAAGAATTTCTCTCTCTTTCACTGTCTTTGTTTCACGGGTCTTTAAAAGTAATTGATTTTTATAATGGGGTTTAGCTGCTTTGCACTGCTGTGTTTATGCCGCTTTACACCCACTTGACTCACTTACAGAGAGATAGCAATACATAGGTTTTAAGATTCTTACTAGTCAAATATATTCTTGGGCGCTGAATAGGGGGTGTTGAGTCCAGTAAACTGAGCAAGGAGTAGGTCTTGTCTATTACATATTGGGTTTATGGAACGGTATCTGAGCTAATTTGAAACCCTTGTTTTATGCATCACCCCACCTCACCTTTCCCGTTAAGCAGCCATAGTGTGTTTTCTAAACGTGCGACTCTGTTCTGTTTTGTAATTCAGTTCAAGGGTAGCGGTTTTTACATTCCCTCTATAAGTGATATCTTATGATAAGTGTCTTTTTCTGTGTGACCTATTTCACTTAGAATCGTCGTACCTATATCCACTCATCATGCTGCTCCTAGCCTTATGACGTTGATTTCATGGCTGAGTGATATTCCATTGTACATAAGGACCACAACTTCTTTATCCATTCTTCTCTTTCCTGGGATGTTTCAGGTGTAACGAAGTGGAGGTTCTTGTCAACAGAGCAGCCCTAAACTTTGGGGTGCCTGTGTCTTGCTGATTTTTAGTTTTCCCAATTTATACGCCCATGAGTGGAAGTGCCCTATGCTCTCTAAGCTGAGTTTTTTAGATGTTTCAGGACACACCGTACACTTCTCCAGAGTGGCTGTTGGCAATTTACAGCCCGCCCATCAGCGTAGCAAGGCTCCCATTTCTCCATGGCCTGTCCTGCATTTCTGGTTTTGACACTTTATTCAGCATGGCCCTTTGGACCGATGGGAAGCGAGCCTTCTTTGTAGCGCTGATTTGCCTTTCCAGGTTGCTTGGTTGGCCAAAAAGGGCGTATGCGTTTTTTCCTGAATATATTCAGGAAAAAACGCATACGCCCTTTTTGGCCAAGGGCATCATTGTCGAGGTTTTGCCGCTTTTCCTGTGCTTTAAAGGCGATTCGAATCTACCTCCTGAAATCTGTTTCCTGCAATTCTGCCTTGCTTTCAAATCCTCTTCGTTGCCTTCCCTCAATATATTTGTGGACGAGAGTTATCCTTTCTAACTGTGCAGGTCTGTGAATTGCAGGGCCCCTGAGCTCCATTTTTCAACTCGCTTTCTTGGGAACTGGCCGCAAAAGCGCAGGATTGCTTCAGGCCCTATTCTGGCTCTGGGCGGCAGGCTGAGCCTGTGGTTAATTCTTCTTCCTGATGGGAGAATAGAGTGACCTGTGCCTGTCCCAACACCTAGAGCTAGTCTCTCATTGGTTCCCCCTCTTCCCGTTCATCCTCAGGACAAATTGCAACCTGTACGGAACAGGAGGTTAAAGGTGCTGATTCTCCAAGGAGGGAGATTGCTAGTAAAGCGGCTGGAATGGCGAACTGGAGCACAAGGAGATGAGAAATGAGGTGCGTTTTAGAAACCTTTCCCGATCACACGGTGTACCATCTTCTGGGTTTCTCATGCATGTTTTCGATGTAGGAATATGCCCTTGAACCTGGAGATTTGGGGATTTGGGACCCATGGGATGGGTACCACGCCGTAATACTTTAAAGGGTCTGCATTAGCTCACCCAACCTCACCAAACCTCTCAGCCCCAAGAGTGTCCACCCTTATGGCTCAGTCAGCTGTGGGTCTAGATATGGTCAATCCAGGTGGCATCGCAGCCCCTGAACGAATTTTGTAAGAATTTCTCTCTCTTTCACTGTCTTTGTTTCACGGGTTTTTAAAAGTAATTGATTTTTATAATGGGGTTTAGCTGCTTTGCACTGCTGTGTTTATGCCGCTTTACACCTACTTGACTCACTTACAGAGAGATAGCAATACATAGGTTTTAAGATTCTTACTAGTCAAATATATTCTTGAGCGGTGAATAGGGGGTGTTGAGTCCAGTTCACTGAGCAAGGAGTAGGTCTTGTCTATTACATATTGGGTTTATGGAACGGTAGCTGAGCTAAATTGAAACCCTTGTTTTATGCATCACCCCACCTCACCTTTCCCGTTAAGCAGCCATAGTGTGTTTTCTAAACGTGCGACTCTGTTCTGTTTTGTAATTCAGTTCAAGGGTAGCGGTTTTTACATTCCCTCTGTAAGTGATATCTTATGATAAGGGTCTTTTTCTGTGTGACCTATTTCACTTAGAATTGTCGTACCTATATCCACTCATCATGCTGCTCCTAGCCTTATGACGTTGATTTCATGGCTGAGTGATATTCCATTGTACATAAGGACCACAACTTCTTTATCCATTCTTCTCTTTCCTGGGATGTTTCAGGTGTAACGAAGTGGAGGTTCTTGTCAACAGAGCAGCCCTAAACTTTGGGGTGCCTGTGTCTTGCTGATTTTTAGTTTTCCCAATTTATACGCCCATGAGTGGAAGTGCCCTATGCTCTCTAAGCTGAGTTTTTTAGATGTTTCAGGACACACCGTACACTTCTCCAGAGTGGCTGTTGGCAATTTACAGCCCGCCCATCAGCGTAGCAAGGCTCCATTTCTCCATGGCCTGTCCTGCATTTCTGGTTTTGACACTTTATTCAGCATGGCCCTTTTGACCGATGGGAAGCGAGACTTCTTTGTAGCGCTGATTTGCCTTTCCAGGTTGCTTGGTTGGCCAAAAAGGGCGTATGCGTTTTTTCCTGAATATATTCAGGAAAAAACGCATACGCCCTTTTTGGCCAAGGGCATCATTGTCGAGGTTTTGCCGCTTTTCCTGTGCTTTAAAGGCGATTCGAATCTACCTCCTGAAATCTGTTTCCTGCAATTCTGCCTTGCTTTCAAATCCTCTTCGTTGCCTTCCCTCAATATATTTGTGGACGAGAGTTATCATTTCTAACTGTGCAGGTCTGTGAATTGCAGTGCCCATGAGCTCAATTTTTCAACTCGCTTTCTTGGGAGCTGGCCGCAAAAGCGCAGGATTGCTTCAGGCCCTATTCTGGCTCCGTGCGGTAGGCTAAGCCTGTGGTTAATTCTTCTTCCTGATGGGAAAATAGAGTGACCTGTGCCTGTCCCAACACCTAGAGCTAGTCTCTCATTGGTTCCCCCTCTTCCCGTTCATCCTCAGGACAAATTGCAACCTGTACGGAACAGGAGGTTAAAGGTGCTGATTCTCCAAAGAGGGAGATTGCTAGTAAAGGGGCTGGAATGGCGAACCGGAGCACAAGGAGATTAGAAATGAGGTGCGTTTTAGAAACCTTTCCCGATCACACGGTGTACCATCTTCTGGGTTTCTCATGCATGTTTTCGATGTAGGAATATGCCCTTGAACCTGGAGATTTGGGGATTTGGGACCCATGGGATGGGTACCACGCCGTAATACTTTAAAGGGTCTGCATTAGCTCACCCAACCTCACCAATCCTCTCAGCCCCAAGAGTGTCCACCCTTATGGCTCAGTCAGCTGTGGGTTTAGATATGGTCAATCCAGGTGGCATCGCAGCCCCTGAACGAATTTTGTAAGAATTTCTCTCTCTTTCACTGTCTTTGTTTCACGGGTTTTTAAAAGTAATTGATTTTTATAATGGGGTTTAGCTGCTTTGCACTGCTGTGTTTATGCTGCTTTACACCTACTTGACTCACTTACAGAGAGATAGCAATACATAGGTTTTAAGATTCTTACTAGTCAAATATATTCTTGAGCAGTGAATAGGGGGTGTTGAGTCCAGTTCACTGAGCAAGGAGTAGGTCTTGTCTATTACATATTGGGTTTATGGAACGGTAGCTGAGCTAAATTGAAACCCTTGTTTTATGCATCACCCCACCTCACCTTTCCCGTTAAGCAGCCATAGTGTGTTTTCTAAACGTGCGACTCTGTTCTGTTTTGTAATTCAGTTCAAGGGTAGCGGTTTTTACATTCCCTCTATAAGTGATATCTTATGATAAGTGTCTTTTTCTGTGTGACTTATTTCACTTAGAATCGTCGTACCTAAATCCACTCATCATGCTGCTCCTAGCCTTATGACGTTGATTTCATGGCTGAGTGATATTCCATTGTACATAAGGACCACAACTTCTTTATCCATTCTTCTCTTTCCTGGGATGTTTCAGGTGTAACGAAGTGGAGTTTCTTGTCAACAGAGCAGCCCTAAACTTTGGGGTGCCTGTGTCTTGCTGATTTTCAGTTTTCCCAATTTATACGCTCATGAGTGGAAGTGCCCTATGCTCTCTAAGCTGAGTTTTTTAGATGTTTCAGGACACACCGTACACTTCTCCAGAGTGGCTGTTGGTAATTTACAGCCCGCCCATCAGCGTAGCAAGGCTCCCATTTCTCCATGGCCTGTCCTGCATTTCTGGTTTTGACACTTTATTCAGCATGGCCCTTTTGACCGATGGGAAGCGAGACTTCTTTGTAGCGCTGATTTGCCTTTCCAGGTTGCTTGGTTGGCCAAAAAGGGCGTATGCGTTTTTTCCTGAATATATTCAGGAAAAAACGCATACGCCCTTTTTGGCCAAGGGCATCATTGTCGAGGTTTTGCCGCTTTTCCTGTGCTTTAAAGGCGATTCGAATCTACCTCCTGAAATCGGTTTCCTGCAATTCTGCCTTGCTTTCAAATTCTCTTCGTTGCCTTCCCTCAATATATTTGTGGACGAGAGTTATCATTTCTAACTGTGCAGGTCTGTGAATTGCAGTGCCCCTGAGCTCCATTTCTCAACTCGCTTTCTTGGGAGCTGGCCGCAAAAGCGCAGGATTGCTTCAGGCCCTCTTCTGGCTCCGGGTGGCAGGCTGAGCCTGTGGTTAATTCTTCTTCCTGATGGGAAAATAGAGTGACCTGTGCCTGTCCCAACACCTAGAGCTAGTCTCTCATTGGTTCCCCCTCTTCCCGTTCATCCTCAGGACAAATTGCAACCTGTACGGAACAGGAGGTTAAAGGTGCTGATTCTCCAAGGAGGGAGATTGCTAGTAAAGCGGCTGGAATGGCGAACTGGAGCACAAGGAGATGAGAAATGAGGTGCGTTTTAGAAACCTTTCCCGATCACACGGTGTACCATCTTCTGGGTTTCTCATGCATGTTTTCGATGTAGGAATATGCCCTTGAACCTGGAGATTTGGGGATTTGGGACCCATGGGATGGGTACCACGCCGTAATACTTTAAAGGGTCTGCGTTAGCTCACCCAACCTCACCAAACCTCTCAGCCCCAAGAGTGTCCACCCTTATGGCTCAGTCAGCTGTGGGTCTAGATATGGTCAATCCAGGTGGCATCGCAGCCCCTGAACGAATTTTGTAAGAATTTCTCTCTCTTTCACTGTCTTTGTTTCACGGGTTTTTAAAAGTAATTGATTTTTATAATGGGGTTTAGCTGCTTTGCACTGCTGTGTTTATGCCGCTTTACACCTACTTGACTCACTTACAGAGAGATAGCAATACATAGGTTTTAAGATTCTTACTAGTCAAATATATTCTTGGGCGGTGACTAGGGGGTGTTGAGTCCAGTTCACTGAGCAAGGAGTAGGTCTTGTCTATTACATATTGGGTTTATGGAACGGTATCTGAGCTAATTTGAAACCCTTGTTTTATGCATCACCCCACCTCACCTTTCCCGTTAAGCAGCCATAGTGTGTTTTCTAAACGTGCGACTCTGTTCTGTTTTGTAATTCAGTTCAAGGGTAGCGGTTTTTACATTCCCTCTATAAGTGATATCTTATGATAAGTGTCTTTTTCTGTGTGACTTATTTCACTTAGAATCGTCGTACCTAAATCCACTCATCATGCTGCTCCTAGCCTTATGACGTTGATTTCATGGCTGAGTGATATTCCATTGTACATAAGGACCACAACTTCTTTATCCATTCTTCTCTTTCCTGGGATGTTTAAGGTGTAACGAAGTGGAGTTTCTTGTCAACAGAGCAGCCCTAAACTTTGGGGTGCCTGTGTCTTGCTGATTTTTAGTTTTCCCAATTTATACGCCCATGAGTGGAAGTGCCCTATGCTCTCTAAGCTGAGTTTTTTAGATGTTTCAGGACACACCGTACACTTCTCCAGAGTGGCTGTTGGTAATTTACAGCCCGCCCATCAGCGTAGCAAGGCTCCCATTTCTCCATGGCCTGTCCTGCATTTCTGGTTTTGACACTTTATTCAGCATGGCCCTTTTGACCGATGGGAAGCGAGACTTCTTTGTAGCGCTGATTTGCCTTTCCAGGTTGCTTGGTTGGCCAAAGAGGGCGTATGCGTTTTTTCCTGAATATATTCAGGAAAAAACGCATACGCCCTTTTTGGCCAAGGGCATCATTGTCGAGGTTTTGCCGCTTTTCCTCTGCTTTAAAGGCGATTCGAATCTACCTCCTGAAATCTGTTTCCTGCAATTCTGCCTTGCTTTCAAATTCTCTTCGTTGCCTTCCCTCAATATATTTGTGGACGAGAGTTATCATTTCTAACTGTGCAGGTCTGTGAATTGCAGTGCCCCTGAGCTCCATTTCTCAACTCGCTTTCTTGGGAGCTGGCCGCAAAAGCGCAGGATTGCTTCAGGCCCTCTTCTGGCTCCGGGCGGCAGGCTGAGCCTGTGGTTAATTCTTCTTCCTGATGGGAAAATAGAGTGACCTGTGCCTGTCCCAACACCTAGAGCTAGTCTCTCATTGGTTCCCCCTCTTCCCGTTCATCCTCAGGACAAATTGCAACCTGTACGGAACAGGAGGTTAAAGGTGCTGATTCTCCAAGGAGGGAGATTGCTAGTAAAGCGGCTGGAATGGCGAACTGGAGCACAAGGAGATGAGAAATGAGGTGCGTTTTAGAAACCTTTCCCGATCACACGGTGTACCATCTTCTGGGTTTCTCATGCATGTTTTCGATGTAGGAATATGCCCTTGAACCTGGAGATTTGGGGATTTGGGACCCATGGGATGGGTACCACGCCGTAATACTTTAAAGGGTCTGCATTAGCTCATCCAACCTCACCAAACCTCTCAGCCCCAAGAGTGTCCACCCTTATGGCTCAGTCAGCTGTGGGTCTAGATATGGTCAATCCAGGTGGCATCGCAGCCCCTGAACGAATTTTGTAAGAATTTCTCTCTCTTTCACTGTCTTTGTTTCACGGGTTTTTAAAAGTAATTGATTTTTATAATGGGGTTTAGCTGCTTTGCACTGCTGTGTTTATGCCGCTTTACACCTACTTGACTCACTTACAGAGAGATAGCAATACATAGGTTTTAAGATTCTTACTAGTCAAATATATTCTTGAGCGGTGAATAGGGGGTGTTGAGTCCAGTTCACTGAGCAAGGAGTAGGTCTTGTCTATTACATATTGGGTTTATGGAACGGTAGCTGAGCTAAATTGAAACCCTTGTTTTATGCATCACCCCACCTCACCTTTCCCGTTAAGCAGCCATAGTGTGTTTTCTAAACGTGCGACTCTGTTCTGTTTTGTAATTCAGTTCAAGGGTAGCGGTTTTTACATTCCCTCTGTAAGTGATATCTTATGATAAGGGTCTTTTTCTGTGTGACCTATTTCACTTAGAATCGTCGTACCTATATCCACTCATCATGCTGCTCCTAGCCTTATGACGTTGATTTCATGGCTGAGTGATATTCCATTGTACATAAGGACCACAACTTCTTTATCCATTCTTCTCTTTCCTGGGATGTTTCAGGTGTAACGAAGTGGAGGTTCTTGTCAACAGAGCAGCCCAAAACTTTGGGGTGCCTGTGTCTTGCTGATTTTTAGTTTTCCCAATTTATACGCCCATGAGTGGAAGTGCCCTATGCTCTCTAAGCTGAGTTTTTTAGATGTTTCAGGACACACCGTACACTTCTCCAGAGTGGCTGTTGGCAATTTACAGCCCGCCCATCAGCGTAGCAAGGCTCCATTTCTCCATGGCCTGTCCTGCATTTCTGGTTTTGACACTTTATTCAGCATGGCCCTTTTGACCGATGGGAAGCGAGACTTCTTTGTAGCGCTGATTTGCCTTTCCAGGTTGCTTGGTTGGCCAAAAAGGGCGTATGCGTTTTTTCCTGAATATATTCAGGAAAAAACGCATACGCCCTTTTTGGCCAAGGGCATCATTGTCGAGGTTTTGCCGCTTTTCCTGTGCTTTAAAGGCGATTCGAATCTACCTCCTGAAATCTGTTTCCTGCAATTCTGCCTTGCTTTCAAATCCTCTTCGTTGCCTTCCCTCAATATATTTGTGGACGAGAGTTATCATTTCTAACTGTGCAGGTCTGTGAATTGCAGTGCCCATGAGCTCAATTTTTCAACTCGCTTTCTTGGGAGCTGGCCGCAAAAGCGCAGGATTGCTTCAGGCCCTATTCTGGCTCCGTGCGGTAGGCTAAGCCTGTGGTTAATTCTACTTTCTGATGGGAAAATAGAGTGACCTGTGCCTGTCCCAACACCTAGAGCTAGTCTCTCATTGGTTCCCCCTCTTCCCGTTCATCCTCAGGACAAATTGCAACCTGTACGGAACAGGAGGTTAAAGGTGCTGATTCTCCAAAGAGGGAGATTGCTAGTAAAGGGGCTGGAATGGCGAACCGGAGCACAAGGAGATTAGAAATGAGGTGCGTTTTAGAAACCTTTCCCGATCACACGGTGTACCATCTTCTGGGTTTCTCATGCATGTTTTCGATGTAGGAATATGCCCTTGAACCTGGAGATTTGGGGATTTGGGACCCATGGGATGGGTACCACGCCGTAATACTTTAAAGGGTCTGCATTAGCTCACCCAACCTCACCAATCCTCTCAGCCCCAAGAGTGTCCACCCTTATGGCTCAGTCAGCTGTGGGTCTAGATATGGTCAATCCAGGTGGCATCGCAGCCCCTGAACGAATTTTGTAAGAATTTCTCTCTCTTTCACTGTCTTTGTTTCACGGGTTTTTAAAAGTAATTGATTTTTATAATGGGGTTTAGCTGCTTTGCACTGCTGTGTTTATGCCGCTTTACACCTACTTGACTCACTTACAGAGAGATAGCAATACATAGGTTTTAAGATTCTTACTAGTCAAATATATTCTTGAGCAGTGAATAGGGGGTGTTGAGTCCAGTTCACTGAGCAAGGAGTAGGTCTTGTCTATTACATATTGGGTTTATGGAACGGTAGCTGAGCTAAATTGAAACCCTTGTTTTATGCATCACCCCACCTCACCTTTCCCGTTAAGCAGCCATAGTGTGTTTTCTAAACGTGCGACTCTGTTCTGTTTTGTAATTCAGTTCAAGGGTAGCGGTTTTTACATTCCCTCTATAAGTGATATCTTATGATAAGTGTCTTTTTCTGTGTGACTTATTTCACTTAGAATCGTCGTACCTAAATCCACTCATCATGCTGCTCCTAGCCTTATGACGTTGATTTCATGGCTGAGTGATATTCCATTGTACATAAGGACCACAACTTCTTTATCCATTCTTCTCTTTCCTGGGATGTTTCAGGTGTAACGAAGTGGAGTTTCTTGTCAACAGAGCAGCCCTAAACTTTGGGGTGCCTGTGTCTTGCTGATTTTCAGTTTTCCCAATTTATACGCTCATGAGTGGAAGTGCCCTATGCTCTCTAAGCTGAGTTTTTTAGATGTTTCAGGACACACCGTACACTTCTCCAGAGTGGCTGTTGGTAATTTACAGCCCGCCCATCAGCGTAGCAAGGCTCCCATTTCTCCATGGCCTGTCCTGCATTTCTGGTTTTGACACTTTATTCAGCATGGCCCTTTTGACCGATGGGAAGCGAGACTTCTTTGTAGCGCTGATTTGCCTTTCCAGGTTGCTTGGTTGGCCAAAAAGGGCGTATGCGTTTTTTCCTGAATATATTCAGGAAAAAACGCATACGCCCTTTTTGGCCAAGGGCATCATTGTCGAGGTTTTGCCGCTTTTCCTGTGCTTTAAAGGCGATTCGAATCTACCTCCTGAAATCGGTTTCCTGCAATTCTGCCTTGCTTTCAAATTCTCTTCGTTGCCTTCCCTCAATATATTTGTGGACGAGAGTTATCATTTCTAACTGTGCAGGTCTGTGAATTGCAGTGCCCCTGAGCTCCATTTCTCAACTCGCTTTCTTGGGAGCTGGCCGCAAAAGCGCAGGATTGCTTCAGGCCCTCTTCTGGCTCCGGGTGGCAGGCTGAGCCTGTGGTTAATTCTTCTTCCTGATGGGAAAATAGAGTGACCTGTGCCTGTCCCAACACCTAGAGCTAGTCTCTCATTGGTTCCCCCTCTTCCCGTTCATCCTCAGGACAAATTGCAACCTGTACGGAACAGGAGGTTAAAGGTGCTGATTCTCCAAGGAGGGAGATTGCTAGTAAAGCGGCTGGAATGGCGAACTGGAGCACAAGGAGATGAGAAATGAGGTGCGTTTTAGAAACCTTTCCCGATCACACGGTGTACCATCTTCTGGGTTTCTCATGCATGTTTTCGATGTAGGAATATGCCCTTGAACCTGGAGATTTGGGGATTTGGGACCCATGGGATGGGTACCACGCCGTAATACTTTAAAGGGTCTGCGTTAGCTCACCCAACCTCACCAAACCTCTCAGCCCCAAGAGTGTCCACCCTTATGGCTCAGTCAGCTGTGGGTCTAGATATGGTCAATCCAGGTGGCATCGCAGCCCCTGAACGAATTTTGTAAGAATTTCTCTCTCTTTCACTGTCTTTGTTTCACGGGTTTTTAAAAGTAATTGATTTTTATAATGGGGTTTAGCTGCTTTGCACTGCTGTGTTTATGCCGCTTTACACCTACTTGACTCACTTACAGAGAGATAGCAATACATAGGTTTTAAGATTCTTACTAGTCAAATATATTCTTGGGCGGTGACTAGGGGGTGTTGAGTCCAGTTCACTGAGCAAGGAGTAGGTCTTGTCTATTACATATTGGGTTTATGGAACGGTATCTGAGCTAATTTGAAACCCTTGTTTTATGCATCACCCCACGTCACCTTTCCCGTTAAGCAGCCATAGTGTGTTTTCTAAACGTGCGACTCTGTTCTGTTTTGTAATTCAGTTCAAGGGTAGCGGTTTTTACATTCCCTCTATAAGTGATATCTTATGATAAGTGTCTTTTTCTGTGTGACTTATTTCACTTAGAATCGTCGTACCTAAATCCACTCATCATGCTGCTCCTAGCCTTATGACGTTGATTTCATGGCTGAGTGATATTCCATTGTACATAAGGACCACAACTTCTTTATCCATTCTTCTCTTTCCTGGGATGTTTAAGGTGTAACGAAGTGGAGTTTCTTGTCAACAGAGCAGCCCTAAACTTTGGGGTGCCTGTGTCTTGCTGATTTTTAGTTTTCCCAATTTATACGCCCATGAGTGGAAGTGCCCTATGCTCTCTAAGCTGAGTTTTTTAGATGTTTCAGGACACACCGTACACTTCTCCAGAGTGGCTGTTGGTAATTTACAGCCCGCCCATCAGCGTAGCAAGGCTCCCATTTCTCCATGGCCTGTCCTGCATTTCTGGTTTTGACACTTTATTCAGCATGGCCCTTTTGACCGATGGGAAGCGAGACTTCTTTGTAGCGCTGATTTGCCTTTCCAGGTTGCTTGGTTGGCCAAAAAGGGCGTATGCGTTTTTTCCTGAATATATTCAGGAAAAAACGCATACGCCCTTTTTGGCCAAGGGCATCATTGTCGAGGTTTTGCCGCTTTTCCTCTGCTTTAAAGGCGATTCGAATCTACCTCCTGAAATCTGTTTCCTGCAATTCTGCCTTGCTTTCAAATTCTCTTCGTTGCCTTCCCTCAATATATTTGTGGACGAGAGTTATCATTTCTAACTGTGCAGGTCTGTGAATTGCAGTGCCCCTGAGCTCCATTTCTCAACTCGCTTTCTTGGGAGCTGGCCGCAAAAGCGCAGGATTGCTTCAGGCCCTCTTCTGGCTCCGGGCGGCAGGCTGAGCCTGTGGTTAATTCTTCTTCCTGATGGGAAAATAGAGTGACCTGTGCCTGTCCCAACACCTAGAGCTAGTCTCTCATTGGTTCCCCCTCTTCCCGTTCATCCTCAGGACAAATTGCAACCTGTACGGAACAGGAGGTTAAAGGTGCTGATTCTCCAAGGAGGGAGATTGCTAGTAAAGCGGCTGGAATGGCGAACTGGAGCACAAGGAGATGAGAAATGAGGTGCGTTTTAGAAACCTTTCCCGATCACACGGTGTACCATCTTCTGGGTTTCTCATGCATGTTTTCGATGTAGGAATATGCCCTTGAACCTGGAGATTTGGGGATTTGGGACCCAAGGGATGGGTACCACGCCGTAATACTTTAAAGGGTCTGCATTAGCTCACCCAACCTCACCAAACCTCTCAGCCCCAAGAGTGTCCACCCTTATGGCTCAGTCAGCTGTGGGTCTAGATATGGTCAATCCAGGTGGCATCGCAGCCCCTGAACGAATTTTGTAAGAATTTCTCTCTCTTTCACTGTCTTTGTTTCACGGGTTTTTAAAAGTAATTGATTTTTATAATGGGGTTTAGCTGCTTTGCACTGCTGTGTTTATGCCGCTTTACACCTACTTGACTCACTTACAGAGAGATAGCAATACATAGGTTTTAAGATTCTTACTAGTCAAATATATTCTTGAGCGGTGAATAGGGGGTGTTGAGTCCAGTTCACTGAGCAAGGAGTAGGTCTTGTCTATTACATATTGGGTTTATGGAACGGTAGCTGAGCTAAATTGAAACCCTTGTTTTATGCATCACCCCACCTCACCTTTCCCGTTAAGCAGCCATAGTGTGTTTTCTAAACGTGCGACTCTGTTCTGTTTTGTAATTCAGTTCAAGGGTAGCGGTTTTTACATTCCCTCTGTAAGTGATATCTTATGATAAGGGTCTTTTTCTGTGTGACCTATTTCACTTAGAATCGTCGTACCTATATCCACTCATCATGCTGCTCCTAGCCTTATGACGTTGATTTCATGGCTGAGTGATATTCCATTGTACATAAGGACCACAACTTCTTTATCCATTCTTCTCTTTCCTGGGATGTTTAAGGTGTAACGAAGTGGAGGTTCTTGTCAACAGAGCAGCCCTAAACTTTGGGGTGCCTGTGTCTTGCTGATTTTTAGTTTTCCCAATTTATACGCCCATGAGTGGAAGTGCCCTATGCTCTCTAAGCTGAGTTTTTTAGATGTTTCAGGACACACCGTACACTTCTCCAGAGTGGCTGTTGGCAATTTACAGCCCGCCCATCAGCGTAGCAAGGCTCCATTTCTCCATGGCCTGTCCTGCATTTCTGGTTTTGACACTTTATTCAGCATGGCCCTTTTGACCGATGGGAAGCGAGACTTCTTTGTAGCGCTGATTTGCCTTTGCAGGTTGCTTGGTTGGCCAAAAAGGGCGTATGCGTTTTTTCCTGAATATATTCAGGAAAAAACGCATACGCCCTTTTTGGCCAAGGGCATCATTGTCGAGGTTTTGCCGCTTTTCCTGTGCTTTAAAGGCGATTCGAATCTACCTCCTGAAATCTGTTTCCTGCAATTCTGCCTTGCTTTCAAATTCTCTTCGTTGCCTTCCCTCAATATATTTGTGGACGAGAGTTATCATTTCTAACTGTGCAGGTCTGTGAATTGCAGTGCCCCTGCGCTCCATTTCTCAACTCGCTTTCTTGGGAGCTGGCCGCAAAAGCGCAGGATTGCTTCAGGCCCTATTCTGGCTCGGGGCGGCAGGCTGAGCCTGTGGTTAATTCTTCTTCCTGATGGGAAAATAGAGTGACCTGTGCCTGTCCCAACACCTAGAGCGAGTCTCTCATTGGTTCCCCCTCTTCCCGTTCATCCTCAGGACAAATTGCAACCTGTACGGAACAGGAGGTTAAAGGTGCTGATTCTCCAAGGAGGGAGATTGCTAGTAAAGCGGCTGGAATGGCGAACCGGAGCACAAGGAGATGAGAAATGAGGTGCGTTTTAGAAACCTTTCCCGATCACACGGTGTACCATCTTTTGGGTTTCTCATGCATGTTTTCGATGTAGGAAGATGCCCTTGAACCTGGAGATTTGGGACCCATGGGATGGGTACCACGCCGTATTACTTTACAGGGTCTGCGTTAGCTCACCCAACCTCACCAAACCTCTCAGCCCCAAGAGTGTCCACCCTTATGGCTCAGTCAGCTGTGGGTCTAGATATGGTCAATCCAGGTGGCATCGCAGCCCCTGAACGAATTTTGTAAGAATTTCTCTCTCTTTCACTGTCTTTGTTTCACGGGTCTTTAAAAGTAATTGATATTTATAATGGGGTTTAGCTGCTTTGCACTGCTGTGTTTATGCCGCTTTACACACACTTGACTCACTTACAGAGAGATATCAATACATAGGTTTTAAGATTCTTACTAGTCAGATATATTCTTGGGCGGTGAATAGGGGGTGTTGAGTCCAGTTCACTGAGCAAGGAGTAGGTCTTGTCTATTACATATTGGGTTTATGGAACGGTATCTGAGCTAATTTGAAACCCTTGTTTTATGCATCACCCCACCTCACCTTTCCCGTTAAGCAGCCATAGTGTGTTTTCTAAACGTGCGACTCTGTTCTGTTTTGTAATTCAGTTCAAGGGTAGCGGTTTTTACATTCCCTCTATAAGTGATATCTTATGATAAGTGTCTTTTTCTGTGTGACTTATTTCACTTAGAATCGTCGTACCTAAATCCACTCATCATGCTGCTCCTAGCCTTATGACGTTGATTTCATGGCTGAGTGATATTCCATTGTACATAAGGACCACAACTTCTTTATCCATTCTTCTCTTTCCTGGGATGTTTAAGGTGTAACGAAGTGGAGTTTCTTGTCAACAGAGCAGCCCTAAACTTTGGGGTGCCTGTGTCTTGCTGATTTTTAGTTTTCCCAATTTATACGCCCATGAGTGGACGTGCCCTATGCTCTCTAAGCTGAGTTTTTAGATGTTTCAGGACACACCGTACACTTCTCCAGAGTGGCTGTTGGTAATTTACAGCCCGCCCATCAGCGTAGCAAGGCTCCCATTTCTCCATGGCCTGTCCTGCATTTCTGGTTTTGACACTTTATTCAGCATGGCCCTTTTGACCGATGGGAAGCGAGACTTCTTTGTAGCGCTGATTTGCCTTTCCAGGTTGCTTGGTTGGCCAAAAAGGGCGTATGCGTTTTTTCCTGAATATATTCAGGAAAAAACGCATACGCCCTTTTTGGCCAAGGGCATCATTGTCGAGGTTTTGCCGCTTTTCCTGTGCTTTAAAGGCGATTCGAATCTACCTCCTGAAATCGGTTTCCTGCAATTCTGCCTTGCTTTCAAATTCTCTTCGTTGCCTTCCCTCAATATATTTGTGGACGAGAGTTATCATTTCTAACTGTGCAGGTCTGTGAATTGCAGTGCCCCTGAGCTCCATTTCTCAACTCGCTTTCTTGGGAGCTGGCCGCAAAAGCGCAGGATTGCTTCAGGCCCTCTTCTGGCTCCGGGCGGCAGGCTGAGCCTGTGGTTAATTCTTCTTCCTGATGGGAAAATAGAGTGACCTGTGCCTGTCCCAACACCTAGAGCTAGTCTCTCATTGGTTCCCCCTCTTCCCGTTCATCCTCAGGACAAATTGCAACCTGTACGGAACAGGAGGTTAAAGGTGCTGATTCTCCAAGGAGGGAGATTGCTAGTAAAGCGGCTGGAATGGCGAACTGGAGCACAAGGAGATGAGAAATGAGGTGCGTTTTAGAAACCTTTCCCGATCACACGGTGTACCATCTTCTGGGTTTCTCATGCATGTTTTCGATGTAGGAATATGCCCTTGAACCTGGAGATTTGGGGATTTGGGACCCATGGGATGGGTACCACGCCGTAATACTTTAAAGGGTCTGCGTTAGCTCACCCAACCTCACCAAACCTCTCAACCCCAAGAGTGTCCACCCTTATGGCTCAGTCAGCTGTGGGTCTAGATATGGTCAATCCAGGTGGCATCGCAGCCCCTGAACGAATTTTGTAAGAATTTCTCTCTCTTTCACTGTCTTTGTTTCACGGGTTTTTAAAAGTAATTGATTTTTATAATGGGGTTTAGCTGCTTTGCACTGCTGTGTTTATGCCGCTTTACACCTACTTGACTCACTTACAGAGAGATAGCAATACATAGGTTTTAAGATTCTTACTAGTCAAATATATTCTTGAGCGGTGAATAGGGGGTGTTGAGTCCAGTTCACTGAGCAAGGAGTAGGTCTTGTCTATTACATATTGGGTTTATGGAACGGTAGCTGAGCTAAATTGAAACCCTTGTTTTATGCATCACCCCACCTCACCTTTCCCGTTAAGCAGCCATAGTGTGTTTTCTAAACGTGCGACTCTGTTCTGTTTTGTAATTCAGTTCAAGGGGAGCGGTTTTTACATTCCCTCTATAAGTGATATCTTATGATAAGTGTCTTTTTCTGTGTGACCTATTTCACTTAGAATCGTCGTACCTATATCCACTCATCATGCTGCTCCTAGCCTTATGACGTTGATTTCATGGCTGAGTGATATTCCATTGTACATAAGGACCACAACTTCTTTATCCATTCTTCTCTTTCCTGGGATGTTTCAGGTGTAACGAAGTGGAGGTTCTTGTCAACAGAGCAGCCCTAAACTTTGGGGTGCCTGTGTCTTGCTGATTTTTAGTTTTCCCAATTTATACGCCCATGAGTGGAAGTGCCCTATGCTCTCTAAGCTGAGTTTTTTCGATGTTTCAGGACACACCGTACACTTCTCCAGAGTGGCTGTTGGCAATTTACAGCCCGCCCATCAGCGTAGCAAGGCTCCCATTTCTCCATGGCCTGTCCTGCATTTCTGGTTTTGACACTTTATTCAGCATGGCCCTTTGGACCGATGGGAAGCGAGACTTCTTTGTAGCGCTGATTTGCCTTTCCAGGTTGCTTGGTTGGCCAAAAAGGGCGTATGCGTTTTTTCCTGAATATATTCAGGAAAAAACGCATACGCCCTTTTTGGCCAAGGGCATCATTGTCGAGGTTTTGCCGCTTTTCCTGTGCTTTAAAGGCGATTCGAATCTACCTCCTGAAATCTGTTTCCTGCAATTCTGCCTTGCTTTCAAATTCTCTTCGTTGCCTTCCCTCAATATATTTGTGGACGAGAGTTATCATTTCTAACTGTGCAGGTCTGTGAATTGCAGTGCCCCTGCGCTCCATTTCTCAACTCGCTTTCTTGGGAGCTGGCCGCAAAAGCGCAGGATTGCTTCAGGCCCTATTCTGGCTCGGGGCGGCAGGCTGAGCCTGTGGTTAATTCTTCTTCCTGATGGGAAAATAGAGTGACCTGTGCCTGTCCCAACACCTAGAGCGAGTCTCTCATTGGTTCCCCCTCTTCCCGTTCATCCTCAGGACAAATTGCAACCTGTACGGAACAGGAGGTTAAAGGTGCTGATTCTCCAAGGAGGGAGATTGCTAGTAAAGCGGCTGGAATGGCGAACCGGAGCACAAGGAGATGAGAAATGAGGTGCGTTTTAGAAACCTTTCCCGATCACACGGTGTACCATCTTTTGGGTTTCTCATGCATGTTTTCGATGTAGGAAGATGCCCTTGAACCTGGAGATTTGGGACCCATGGGATGGGTACCACGCCGTATTACTTTACAGGGTCTGCGTTAGCTCACCCAACCTCACCAAACCTCTCAGCCCCAAGAGTGTCCACCCTTATGTCTCAGTCAGCTGTGGGTCTAGATATGGTCAATCCAGGTGGCATCGCAGCCCCTGAACGAATTTTGTAAGAATTTCTCTCTCTTTCACTGTCTTTGTTTCACGGGTTTTTAAAAGTAATTGATTTTTATAATGGGGTTTAGCTGCTTTGCACTGCTGTGTTTATGCCGCTTTACACCCACTTGACTCACTTACAGAGAGATAGCAATACATAGGTTTTAAGATTCTTACTAGTCAAATATATTCTTGGGCGGTGACTAGGGGGTGTTGAGTCCAGTTCACTGAGCAAGGAGTAGGTCTTGTCTATTACATATTGGGTTTATGGAACGGTATCTGAGCTAATTTGAAACCCTTGTTTTATGCATCACCCCACCTCACCTTTCCCGTTAAGCAGCCATAGTGTGTTTTCTAAACGTGCGACTCTGTTCTGTTTTGTAATTCAGTTCAAGGGTAGCGGTTTTTACATTCCCTCTGTAAGTGATATCTTATGATAAGGGTCTTTTTCTGTGTGACCTATTTCACTTAGAATCGTCGCACCTATATCCACTTATCATGCTGCTCCTAGCCTTATGACGTTGATTTCATGGCTGAGTGATATTCCATTGTACATAAGGACCACAACTTCTTTATCCATTCTTCTCTTTCCTGGGATGTTTAAGGTGTAACGAAGTGGAGTTTCTTGTCAACAGAGCAGCCCTAAACTTTGGGGTGCCTGTGTCTTGCTGATTTTTAGTTTTCCCAATTTATACGCCCATGAGTGGAAGTGCCCTATGCTCTCTAAGCTGAGTTTTTTTGATGTTTCAGGACACACCGTACACTTCTCCAGAGTGGCTGTTGGCAATTTACAGCCCGCCCATCAGCGTAGCAAGGCTCCCATTTCTCCATGGCCTGTCCTGCATTTCTGGTTTTGACACTTTATTCAGCATGGCCCTTTGGACCGATGGGAAGCGAGACTTCTTTGTAGCGCTGATTTGCCTTTCCAGGTTGCTTGGTTGGCCAAAAAGGGCGTATGCGTTTTTTCCTGAATATATTCAGGAAAAAACGCATACGCCCTTTTTGGCCAAGGGCATCATTGTCGAGGTTTTGCCGCTTTTCCTGTGCTTTAAAGGCGATTCGAATCTACCTCCTGAAATCTGTTTCCTGCAATTCTGCCTTGCTTTCAAATCCTCTTCGTTGCCTTCCCTCAATATATTTGTGGACGAGAGTTATCCTTTCTAACTGTGCAGGTCTGTGAATTGCAGTGCCCCTGAGCTCCATTTTTCAACTCGCTTTCTTGGGAACTGGCCGCAAAAGCGCAGGATTGCTTCAGGCCCTATTCTGGCTCCGGGCGGCAGGCTGAGCCTGTGGTTAATTCTTCTTCCTGATGGGAAAATAGAGTGACCTGTGCCTGTCCCAACACCTAGAGCGAGTCTCTCATTGGTTCCCCCTCTTCCCGTTCATCCTCAGGACAAATTGCAACCTGTATGGAACAGGAGGTTAAAGGTGCTGATTCTCCAAGGAGGGAGATTGCTAGTAAAGCGGCTGGAATGGCGAACCGGAGCACAAGGAGATGAGAAATGAGGTGCGTTTTAGAAACCTTTCCCGATCACACGGTGTACCATCTTCTGGGTTTCTCATGCATGTTTTCGATGTAGGAAGATGCCCTTGACCCTGGAGATTTGGGACCCATGGGATGGGTACCACGCCGTATTACTTTACAGGGTCTGCGTTAGCTCACCCAACCTCACCAAACCTCTCAGCCCCAAGAGTGTCCACCCTTATGTCTCAGTCAGCTGTGGGTCTAGATATGGTCAATCCAGGTGGCATCGCAGCCCCTGAACGAATTTTGTAAGAATTTCTCTCTCTTTCACTGTCTTTGTTTCACGGGTCTTTAAAAGTAATTGATTTTTATAATGGGGTTTAGCTGCTTTGCACTGCTGTGTTTATGCCGCTTTACACCCACTTGACTCACTTACAGAGAGATAGCAATACATAGGTTTTAAGATTCTTACTAGTCAAATATATTCTTGGGCGCTGAATAGGGGGTGTTGAGTCCAGTAAACTGAGCAAGGAGTAGGTCTTGTCTATTACATATTGGGTTTATGGAACGGTATCTGAGCTAATTTGAAACCCTTGTTTTATGCATCACCCCACCTCACCTTTCCCGTTAAGCAGCCATAGTGTGTTTTCTAAACGTGCGACTCTGTTCTGTTTTGTAATTCAGTTCAAGGGTAGCGGTTTTTACATTCCCTCTATAAGTGATATCTTATGATAAGTGTCTTTTTCTGTGTGACCTATTTCACTTAGAATCGTCGTACCTATATCCACTCATCATGCTGCTCCTAGCCTTATGACGTTGATTTCATGGCTGAGTGATATTCCATTGTACATAAGGACCACAACTTCTTTATCCATTCTTCTCTTTCCTGGGATGTTTCAGGTGTAACGAAGTGGAGGTTCTTGTCAACAGAGCAGCCCTAAACTTTGGGGTGCCTGTGTCTTGCTGATTTTTAGTTTTCCCAATTTATACGCCCATGAGTGGAAGTGCCCTATGCTCTCTAAGCTGAGTTTTTTAGATGTTTCAGGACACACCGTACACTTCTCCAGAGTGGCTGTTGGCAATTTACAGCCCGCCCATCAGCGTAGCAAGGCTCCCATTTCTCCATGGCCTGTCCTGCATTTCTGGTTTTGACACTTTATTCAGCATGGCCCTTTGGACCGATGGGAAGCGAGCCTTCTTTGTAGCGCTGATTTGCCTTTCCAGGTTGCTTGGTTGGCCAAAAAGGGCGTATGCGTTTTTTCCTGAATATATTCAGGAAAAAACGCATACGCCCTTTTTGGCCAAGGGCATCATTGTCGAGGTTTTGCCGCTTTTCCTGTGCTTTAAAGGCGATTCGAATCTACCTCCTGAAATCTGTTTCCTGCAATTCTGCCTTGCTTTCAAATCCTCTTCGTTGCCTTCCCTCAATATATTTGTGGACGAGAGTTATCCTTTCTAACTGTGCAGGTCTGTGAATTGCAGGGCCCCTGAGCTCCATTTTTCAACTCGCTTTCTTGGGAACTGGCCGCAAAAGCGCAGGATTGCTTCAGGCCCTATTCTGGCTCCGGGCGGCAGGCTGAGCCTGTGGTTAATTCTTCTTCCTGATGGGAGAATAGAGTGACCTGTGCCTGTCCCAACACCTAGAGCTAGTCTCTCATTGGTTCCCCCTCTTCCCGTTCATCCTCAGGACAAATTGCAACCTGTACGGAACAGGAGGTTAAAGGTGCTGATTCTCCAAGGAGGGAGATTGCTAGTAAAGCGGCTGGAATGGCGAACTGGAGCACAAGGAGATGAGAAATGAGGTGCGTTTTAGAAACCTTTCCCGATCACACGGTGTACCATCTTCTGGGTTTCTCATGCATGTTTTCGATGTAGGAATATGCCCTTGAACCTGGAGATTTGGGGATTTGGGACCCATGGGATGGGTACCACGCCGTAATACTTTAAAGGGTCTGCATTAGCTCACCCAACCTCACCAAACCTCTCAGCCCCAAGAGTGTCCACCCTTATGGCTCAGTCAGCTGTGGGTCTAGATATGGTCAATCCAGGTGGCATCGCAGCCCCTGAACGAATTTTGTAAGAATTTCTCTCTCTTTCACTGTCTTTGTTTCACGGGTTTTTAAAAGTAATTGATTTTTATAATGGGGTTTAGCTGCTTTGCACTGCTGTGTTTATGCCGCTTTACACCTACTTGACTCACTTACAGAGAGATAGCAATACATAGGTTTTAAGATTCTTACTAGTCAAATATATTCTTGAGCGGTGAATAGGGGGTGTTGAGTCCAGTTCACTGAGCAAGGAGTAGGTCTTGTCTATTACATATTGGGTTTATGGAACGGTAGCTGAGCTAAATTGAAACCCTTGTTTTATGCATCACCCCACCTCACCTTTCCCGTTAAGCAGCCATAGTGTGTTTTCTAAACGTGCGACTCTGTTCTGTTTTGTAATTCAGTTCAAGGGTAGCGGTTTTTACATTCCCTCTGTAAGTGATATCTTATGATAAGGGTCTTTTTCTGTGTGACCTATTTCACTTAGAATTGTCGTACCTATATCCACTCATCATGCTGCTCCTAGCCTTATGACGTTGATTTCATGGCTGAGTGATATTCCATTGTACATAAGGACCACAACTTCTTTATCCATTCTTCTCTTTCCTGGGATGTTTCAGGTGTAACGAAGTGGAGGTTCTTGTCAACAGAGCAGCCCTAAACTTTGGGGTGCCTGTGTCTTGCTGATTTTTAGTTTTCCCAATTTATACGCCCATGAGTGGAAGTGCCCTATGCTCTCTAAGCTGAGTTTTTTAGATGTTTCAGGACACACCGTACACTTCTCCAGAGTGGCTGTTGGCAATTTACAGCCCGCCCATCAGCGTAGCAAGGCTCCATTTCTCCATGGCCTGTCCTGCATTTCTGGTTTTGACACTTTATTCAGCATGGCCCTTTTGACCGATGGGAAGCGAGACTTCTTTGTAGCGCTGATTTGCCTTTCCAGGTTGCTTGGTTGGCCAAAAAGGGCGTATGCGTTTTTTCCTGAATATATTCAGGAAAAAACGCATACGCCCTTTTTGGCCAAGGGCATCATTGTCGAGGTTTTGCCGCTTTTCCTGTGCTTTAAAGGCGATTCGAATCTACCTCCTGAAATCTGTTTCCTGCAATTCTGCCTTGCTTTCAAATCCTCTTCGTTGCCTTCCCTCAATATATTTGTGGACGAGAGTTATCATTTCTAACTGTGCAGGTCTGTGAATTGCAGTGCCCATGAGCTCAATTTTTCAACTCGCTTTCTTGGGAGCTGGCCGCAAAAGCGCAGGATTGCTTCAGGCCCTATTCTGGCTCCGTGCGGTAGGCTAAGCCTGTGGTTAATTCTTCTTCCTGATGGGAAAATAGAGTGACCTGTGCCTGTCCCAACACCTAGAGCTAGTCTCTCATTGGTTCCCCCTCTTCCCGTTCATCCTCAGGACAAATTGCAACCTGTACGGAACAGGAGGTTAAAGGTGCTGATTCTCCAAAGAGGGAGATTGCTAGTAAAGGGGCTGGAATGGCGAACCGGAGCACAAGGAGATTAGAAATGAGGTGCGTTTTAGAAACCTTTCCCGATCACACGGTGTACCATCTTCTGGGTTTCTCATGCATGTTTTCGATGTAGGAATATGCCCTTGAACCTGGAGATTTGGGGATTTGGGACCCATGGGATGGGTACCACGCCGTAATACTTTAAAGGGTCTGCATTAGCTCACCCAACCTCACCAATCCTCTCAGCCCCAAGAGTGTCCACCCTTATGGCTCAGTCAGCTGTGGGTTTAGATATGGTCAATCCAGGTGGCATCGCAGCCCCTGAACGAATTTTGTAAGAATTTCTCTCTCTTTCACTGTCTTTGTTTCACGGGTTTTTAAAAGTAATTGATTTTTATAATGGGGTTTAGCTGCTTTGCACTGCTGTGTTTATGCCGCTTTACACCTACTTGACTCACTTACAGAGAGATAGCAATACATAGGTTTTAAGATTCTTACTAGTCAAATATATTCTTGAGCAGTGAATAGGGGGTGTTGAGTCCAGTTCACTGAGCAAGGAGTAGGTCTTGTCTATTACATATTGGGTTTATGGAACGGTAGCTGAGCTAAATTGAAACCCTTGTTTTATGCATCACCCCACCTCACCTTTCCCGTTAAGCAGCCATAGTGTGTTTTCTAAACGTGCGACTCTGTTCTGTTTTGTAATTCAGTTCAAGGGTAGCGGTTTTTACATTCCCTCTATAAGTGATATCTTATGATAAGTGTCTTTTTCTGTGTGACTTATTTCACTTAGAATCGTCGTACCTAAATCCACTCATCATGCTGCTCCTAGCCTTATGACGTTGATTTCATGGCTGAGTGATATTCCATTGTACATAAGGACCACAACTTCTTTATCCATTCTTCTCTTTCCTGGGATGTTTCAGGTGTAACGAAGTGGAGTTTCTTGTCAACAGAGCAGCCCTAAACTTTGGGGTGCCTGTGTCTTGCTGATTTTCAGTTTTCCCAATTTATACGCTCATGAGTGGAAGTGCCCTATGCTCTCTAAGCTGAGTTTTTTAGATGTTTCAGGACACACCGTACACTTCTCCAGAGTGGCTGTTGGTAATTTACAGCCCGCCCATCAGCGTAGCAAGGCTCCCATTTCTCCATGGCCTGTCCTGCATTTCTGGTTTTGACACTTTATTCAGCATGGCCCTTTTGACCGATGGGAAGCGAGACTTCTTTGTAGCGCTGATTTGCCTTTCCAGGTTGCTTGGTTGGCCAAAAAGGGCGTATGCGTTTTTTCCTGAATATATTCAGGAAAAAACGCATACGCCCTTTTTGGCCAAGGGCATCATTGTCGAGGTTTTGCCGCTTTTCCTGTGCTTTAAAGGCGATTCGAATCTACCTCCTGAAATCGGTTTCCTGCAATTCTGCCTTGCTTTCAAATTCTCTTCGTTGCCTTCCCTCAATATATTTGTGGACGAGAGTTATCATTTCTAACTGTGCAGGTCTGTGAATTGCAGTGCCCCTGAGCTCCATTTCTCAACTCGCTTTCTTGGGAGCTGGCCGCAAAAGCGCAGGATTGCTTCAGGCCCTCTTCTGGCTCCGGGTGGCAGGCTGAGCCTGTGGTTAATTCTTCTTCCTGATGGGAAAATAGAGTGACCTGTGCCTGTCCCAACACCTAGAGCTAGTCTCTCATTGGTTCCCCCTCTTCCCGTTCATCCTCAGGACAAATTGCAACCTGTACGGAACAGGAGGTTAAAGGTGCTGATTCTCCAAGGAGGGAGATTGCTAGTAAAGCGGCTGGAATGGCGAACTGGAGCACAAGGAGATGAGAAATGAGGTGCGTTTTAGAAACCTTTCCCGATCACACGGTGTACCATCTTCTGGGTTTCTCATGCATGTTTTCGATGTAGGAATATGCCCTTGAACCTGGAGATTTGGGGATTTGGGACCCATGGGATGGGTACCACGCCGTAATACTTTAAAGGGTCTGCGTTAGCTCACCCAACCTCACCAAACCTCTCAGCCCCAAGAGTGTCCACCCTTATGGCTCAGTCAGCTGTGGGTCTAGATATGGTCAATCCAGGTGGCATCGCAGCCCCTGAACGAATTTTGTAAGAATTTCTCTCTCTTTCACTGTCTTTGTTTCACGGGTTTTTAAAAGTAATTGATTTTTATAATGGGGTTTAGCTGCTTTGCACTGCTGTGTTTATGCCGCTTTACACCTACTTGACTCACTTACAGAGAGATAGCAATACATAGGTTTTAAGATTCTTACTAGTCAAATATATTCTTGGGCGGTGACTAGGGGGTGTTGAGTCCAGTTCACTGAGCAAGGAGTAGGTCTTGTCTATTACATATTGGGTTTATGGAACGGTATCTGAGCTAATTTGAAACCCTTGTTTTATGCATCACCCCACGTCACCTTTCCCGTTAAGCAGCCATAGTGTGTTTTCTAAACGTGCGACTCTGTTCTGTTTTGTAATTCAGTTCAAGGGTAGCGGTTTTTACATTCCCTCTATAAGTGATATCTTATGATAAGTGTCTTTTTCTGTGTGACTTATTTCACTTAGAATCGTCGTACCTAAATCCACTCATCATGCTGCTCCTAGCCTTATGACGTTGATTTCATGGCTGAGTGATATTCCATTGTACATAAGGACCACAACTTCTTTATCCATTCTTCTCTTTCCTGGGATGTTTAAGGTGTAACGAAGTGGAGGTTCTTGTCAACAGAGCAGCCCTAAACTTTGGGGTGCCTGTGTCTTGCTGATTTTTAGTTTTCCCAATTTATACGCCCATGAGTGGAAGTGCCCTATGCTCTCTAAGCTGAGTTTTTTAGATGTTTCAGGACACACCGTACACTTCTCCAGAGTGGCTGTTGGTAATTTACAGCCCGCCCATCAGCGTAGCAAGGCTCCCATTTCTCCATGGCCTGTCCTGCATTTCTGGTTTTGACACTTTATTCAGCATGGCCCTTTTGACCGATGGGAAGCGAGACTTCTTTGTAGCGCTGATTTGCCTTTCCAGGTTGCTTGGTTGGCCAAAAAGGGCGTATGCGTTTTTTCCTGAATATATTCAGGAAAAAACGCATACGCCCTTTTTGGCCAAGGGCATCATTGTCGAGGTTTTGCCGCTTTTCCTCTGCTTTAAAGGCGATTCGAATCTACCTCCTGAAATCTGTTTCCTGCAATTCTGCCTTGCTTTCAAATTCTCTTCGTTGCCTTCCCTCAATATATTTGTGGACGAGAGTTATCATTTCTAACTGTGCAGGTCTGTGAATTGCAGTGCCCCTGCGCTCCATTTCTCAACTCGCTTTCTTGGGAGCTGGCCGCAAAAGCGCAGGATTGCTTCAGGCCCTCTTCTGGCTCCGGGCGGCAGGCTGAGCCTGTGGTTAATTCTTCTTCCTGATGGGAAAATAGAGTGACCTGTGCCTGTCCCAACACCTAGAGCTAGTCTCTCATTGGTTCCCCCTCTTCCCGTTCATCCTCAGGACAAATTGCAACCTGTACGGAACAGGAGGTTAAAGGTGCTGATTCTCCAAGGAGGGAGATTGCTAGTAAAGCGGCTGGAATGGCGAACTGGAGCACAAGGAGATGAGAAATGAGGTGCGTTTTAGAAACCTTTCCCGATCACACGGTGTACCATCTTCTGGGTTTCTCATGCATGTTTTCGATGTAGGAATATGCCCTTGAACCTGGAGATTTGGGGATTTGGGACCCAAGGGATGGGTACCACGCCGTAATACTTTAAAGGGTCTGCATTAGCTCACCCAACCTCACCAAACCTCTCAGCCCCAAGAGTGTCCACCCTTATGGCTCAGTCAGCTGTGGGTCTAGATATGGTCAATCCAGGTGGCATCGCAGCCCCTGAACGAATTTTGTAAGAATTTCTCTCTCTTTCACTGTCTTTGTTTCACGGGTTTTTAAAAGTAATTGATTTTTATAATGGGGTTTAGCTGCTTTGCACTGCTGTGTTTATGCCGCTTTACACCTACTTGACTCACTTACAGAGAGATAGCAATACATAGGTTTTAAGATTCTTACTAGTCAAATATATTCTTGAGCGGTGAATAGGGGGTGTTGAGTCCAGTTCACTGAGCAAGGAGTAGGTCTTGTCTATTACATATTGGGTTTATGGAACGGTAGCTGAGCTAAATTGAAACCCTTGTTTTATGCATCACCCCACCTCACCTTTCCCGTTAAGCAGCCATAGTGTGTTTTCTAAACGTGCGACTCTGTTCTGTTTTGTAATTCAGTTCAAGGGTAGCGGTTTTTACATTCCCTCTGTAAGTGATATCTTATGATAAGGGTCTTTTTCTGTGTGACCTATTTCACTTAGAATCGTCGTACCTATATCCACTCATCATGCTGCTCCTAGCCTTATGACGTTGATTTCATGGCTGAGTGATATTCCATTGTACATAAGGACCACAACTTCTTTATCCATTCTTCTCTTTCCTGGGATGTTTCAGGTGTAACGAAGTGGAGGTTCTTGTCAACAGAGCAGCCCTAAACTTTGGGGTGCCTGTGTCTTGCTGATTTTTAGTTTTCCCAATTTATACGCCCATGAGTGGAAGTGCCCTATGCTCTCTAAGCTGAGTTTTTTAGATGTTTCAGGACACACCGTACACTTCTCCAGAGTGGCTGTTGGCAATTTACAGCCCGCCCATCAGCGTAGCAAGGCTCCATTTCTCCATGGCCTGTCCTGCATTTCTGGTTTTGACACTTTATTCAGCATGGCCCTTTTGACCGATGGGAAGCGAG
The DNA here is from genome assembly GCF_965194805.1 of Balaenoptera borealis. Classification (NCBI taxonomy): domain Eukaryota; kingdom Metazoa; phylum Chordata; class Mammalia; order Artiodactyla; family Balaenopteridae; genus Balaenoptera; species Balaenoptera borealis. Next base: position 100,999 of record NW_028123748.1, read on the forward strand.
ACTTCTTTGTAGCGCTGATTTGCCTTTGCAGGTTGCTTGGTTGGCCAAAAAGGGCGTATGCGTTTTTTCCTGAATATATTCAGGAAAAAACGCATACGCCCTTTTTGGCCAAGGGCATCATTGTCGAGGTTTTGCCGCTTTTCCTGTGCTTTAAAGGCGATTCGAATCTACCTCCTGAAATCTGTTTCCTGCAATTCTGCCTTGCTTTCAAATTCTCTTCGTTGCCTTCCCTCAATATATTTGTGGACGAGAGTTATCATTTCTAACTGTGCAGGTCTGTGAATTGCAGTGCCCCTGCGCTCCATTTCTCAACTCGCTTTCTTGGGAGCTGGCCGCAAAAGCGCAGGATTGCTTCAGGCCCTATTCTGGCTCGGGGCGGCAGGCTGAGCCTGTGGTTAATTCTTCTTCCTGATGGGAAAATAGAGTGACCTGTGCCTGTCCCAACACCTAGAGCGAGTCTCTCATTGGTTCCCCCTCTTCCCGTTCATCCTCAGGACAAATTGCAACCTGTACGGAACAGGAGGTTAAAGGTGCTGATTCTCCAAGGAGGGAGATTGCTAGTAAAGCGGCTGGAATGGCGAACCGGAGCACAAGGAGATGAGAAATGAGGTGCGTTTTAGAAACCTTTCCCGATCACACGGTGTACCATCTTTTGGGTTTCTCATGCATGTTTTCGATGTAGGAAGATGCCCTTGAACCTGGAGATTTGGGACCCATGGGATGGGTACCACGCCGTATTACTTTACAGGGTCTGCGTTAGCTCACCCAACCTCACCAAACCTCTCAGCCCCAAGAGTGTCCACCCTTATGGCTCAGTCAGCTGTGGGTCTAGATATGGTCAATCCAGGTGGCATCGCAGCCCCTGAACGAATTTTGTAAGAATTTCTCTCTCTTTCACTGTCTTTGTTTCACGGGTCTTTAAAAGTAATTGATATTTATAATGGGGTTTAGCTGCTTTGCACTGCTGTGTTTATGCCGCTTTACACACACTTGACTCACTTACAGAGAGATATCAATACATAGGTTTTAAGATTCTTACTAGTCAGATATATTCTTGGGCGGTGAATAGGGGGTGTTGAGTCCAGTTCACTGAGCAAGGAGTAGGTCTTGTCTATTACATATTGGGTTTATGGAACGGTAGCTGAGCTAAATTGAAACCCTTGTTTTATGCATCACCCCACCTCACCTTTCCCGTTAAGCAGCCATAGTGTGTTTTCTAAACGTGCGACTCTGTTCTGTTTTGTAATTCAGTTCAAGGGTAGCGGTTTTTACATTCCCTCTGTAAGTGATATCTTATGATAAGGGTCTTTTTCTGTGTGACCTATTTCACTTAGAATCGTCGTACCTATATCCACTCATCATGCTGCTCCTAGCCTTATGACGTTGATTTCATGGCTGAGTGATATTCCATTGTACATAAGGACCACAACTTCTTTATCCATTCTTCTCTTTCCTGGGATGTTTCAGGTGTAACGAAGTGGAGGTTCTTGTCAACAGAGCAGCCCTAAACTTTGGGGTGCCTGTGTCTTGCTGATTTTTAGTTTTCCCAATTTATACGCCCATGAGTGGAAGTGCCCTATGCTCTCTAAGCTGAGTTTTTTAGATGTTTCAGGACACACCGTACACTTCTCCAGAGTGGCTGTTGGCAATTTACAGCCCGCCCATCAGCGTAGCAAGGCTCCATTTCTCCATGGCCTGTCCTGCATTTCTGGTTTTGACACTTTATTCAGCATGGCCCTTTTGACCGATGGGAAGCGAGACTTCTTTGTAGCGCTGATTTGCCTTTGCAGGTTGCTTGGTTGGCCAAAAAGGGCGTATGCGTTTTTTCCTGAATATATTCAGGAAAAAACGCATACGCCCTTTTTGGCCAAGGGCATCATTGTCGAGGTTTTGCCGCTTTTCCTGTGCTTTAAAGGCGATTCGAATCTACCTCCTGAAATCTGTTTCCTGCAATTCTGCCTTGCTTTCAAATTCTCTTCGTTGCCTTCCCTCAATATATTTGTGGACGAGAGTTATCATTTCTAACTGTGCAGGTCTGTGAATTGCAGTGCCCCTGCGCTCCATTTCTCAACTCGCTTTCTTGGGAGCTGGCCGCAAAAGCGCAGGATTGCTTCAGGCCCTATTCTGGCTCGGGGCGGCAGGCTGAGCCTGTGGTTAATTCTTCTTCCTGATGGGAAAATAGAGTGACCTGTGCCTGTCCCAACACCTAGAGCGAGTCTCTCATTGGTTCCCCCTCTTCCCGTTCATCCTCAGGACAAATTGCAACCTGTACGGAACAGGAGGTTAAAGGTGCTGATTCTCCAAGGAGGGAGATTGCTAGTAAAGCGGCTGGAATGGCGAACCGGAGCACAAGGAGATGAGAAATGAGGTGCGTTTTAGAAACCTTTCCCGATCACACGGTGTACCATCTTTTGGGTTCCTCATGCATGTTTTCGATGTAGGAAGATGCCCTTGAACCTGGAGATTTGGGACCCATGGGATGGGTACCACGCCGTATTACTTTACAGGGTCTGCGTTAGCTCACCCAACCTCACCAAACCTCTCAGCCCCAAGAGTGTCCACCCTTATGGCTCAGTCAGCTGTGGGTCTAGATATGGTCAATCCAGGTGGCATCGCAGCCCCTGAACGAATTTTGTAAGAATTTCTCTCTCTTTCACTGTCTTTGTTTCACGGGTCTTTAAAAGTAATTGATATTTATAATGGGGTTTAGCTGCTTTGCACTGCTGTGTTTATGCCGCTTTACACACACTTGACTCACTTACAGAGAGATATCAATACATAGGTTTTAAGATTCTTACTAGTCAGATATATTCTTGGGCGGTGAATAGGGGGTGTTGAGTCCAGTTCACTGAGCAAGGAGTAGGTCTTGTCTATTACATATTGGGTTTATGGAACGGTATCTGAGCTAATTTGAAACCCTTGTTTTATGCATCACCCCACCTCACCTTTCCCGTTAAGCAGCCATAGTGTGTTTTCTAAACGTGCGACTCTGTTCTGTTTTGTAATTCAGTTCAAGGGTAGCGGTTTTTACATTCCCTCTATAAGTGATATCTTATGATAAGTGTCTTTTTCTGTGTGACTTATTTCACTTAGAATCGTCGTACCTAAATCCACTCATCATGCTGCTCCTAGCCTTATGACGTTGATTTCATGGCTGAGTGATATTCCATTGTACATAAGGACCACAACTTCTTTATCCATTCTTCTCTTTCCTGGGATGTTTAAGGTGTAACGAAGTGGAGTTTCTTGTCAACAGAGCAGCCCTAAACTTTGGGGTGCCTGTGTCTTGCTGATTTTTAGTTTTCCCAATTTATACGCCCATGAGTGGACGTGCCCTATGCTCTCTAAGCTGAGTTTTTAGATGTTTCAGGACACACCGTACACTTCTCCAGAGTGGCTGTTGGTAATTTACAGCCCGCCCATCAGCGTAGCAAGGCTCCCATTTCTCCATGGCCTGTCCTGCATTTCTGGTTTTGACACTTTATTCAGCATGGCCCTTTTGACCGATGGGAAGCGAGACTTCTTTGTAGCGCTGATTTGCCTTTCCAGGTTGCTTGGTTGGCCAAAAAGGGCGTATGCGTTTTTTCCTGAATATATTCAGGAAAAAACGCATACGCCCTTTTTGGCCAAGGGCATCATTGTCGAGGTTTTGCCGCTTTTCCTGTGCTTTAAAGGCGATTCGAATCTACCTCCTGAAATCGGTTTCCTGCAATTCTGCCTTGCTTTCAAATTCTCTTCGTTGCCTTCCCTCAATATATTTGTGGACGAGAGTTATCATTTCTAACTGTGCAGGTCTGTGAATTGCAGTGCCCCTGAGCTCCATTTCTCAACTCGCTTTCTTGGGAGCTGGCCGCAAAAGCGCAGGATTGCTTCAGGCCCTCTTCTGGCTCCGGGCGGCAGGCTGAGCCTGTGGTTAATTCTTCTTCCTGATGGGAAAATAGAGTGACCTGTGCCTGTCCCAACACCTAGAGCTAGTCTCTCATTGGTTCCCCCTCTTCCCGTTCATCCTCAGGACAAATTGCAACCTGTACGGAACAGGAGGTTAAAGGTGCTGATTCTCCAAGGAGGGAGATTGCTAGTAAAGCGGCTGGAATGGCGAACTGGAGCACAAGGAGATGAGAAATGAGGTGCGTTTTAGAAACCTTTCCCGATCACACGGTGTACCATCTTCTGGGTTTCTCATGCATGTTTTCGATGTAGGAATATGCCCTTGAACCTGGAGATTTGGGGATTTGGGACCCATGGGATGGGTACCACGCCGTAATACTTTAAAGGGTCTGCGTTAGCTCACCCAACCTCACCAAACCTCTCAACCCCAAGAGTGTCCACCCTTATGGCTCAGTCAGCTGTGGGTCTAGATATGGTCAATCCAGGTGGCATCGCAGCCCCTGAACGAATTTTGTAAGAATTTCTCTCTCTTTCACTGTCTTTGTTTCACGGGTTTTTAAAAGTAATTGATTTTTATAATGGGGTTTAGCTGCTTTGCACTGCTGTGTTTATGCCGCTTTACACCTACTTGACTCACTTACAGAGAGATAGCAATACATAGGTTTTAAGATTCTTACTAGTCAAATATATTCTTGAGCGGTGAATAGGGGGTGTTGAGTCCAGTTCACTGAGCAAGGAGTAGGTCTTGTCTATTACATATTGGGTTTATGGAACGGTAGCTGAGCTAAATTGAAACCCTTGTTTTATGCATCACCCCACCTCACCTTTCCCGTTAAGCAGCCATAGTGTGTTTTCTAAACGTGCGACTCTGTTCTGTTTTGTAATTCAGTTCAAGGGGAGCGGTTTTTACATTCCCTCTATAAGTGATATCTTATGATAAGTGTCTTTTTCTGTGTGACCTATTTCACTTAGAATCGTCGTACCTATATCCACTCATCATGCTGCTCCTAGCCTTATGACGTTGATTTCATGGCTGAGTGATATTCCATTGTACATAAGGACCACAACTTCTTTATCCATTCTTCTCTTTCCTGGGATGTTTCAGGTGTAACGAAGTGGAGGTTCTTGTCAACAGAGCAGCCCTAAACTTTGGGGTGCCTGTGTCTTGCTGATTTTTAGTTTTCCCAATTTATACGCCCATGAGTGGAAGTGCCCTATGCTCTCTAAGCTGAGTTTTTTCGATGTTTCAGGACACACCGTACACTTCTCCAGAGTGGCTGTTGGCAATTTACAGCCCGCCCATCAGCGTAGCAAGGCTCCCATTTCTCCATGGCCTGTCCTGCATTTCTGGTTTTGACACTTTATTCAGCATGGCCCTTTGGACCGATGGGAAGCGAGACTTCTTTGTAGCGCTGATTTGCCTTTCCAGGTTGCTTGGTTGGCCAAAAAGGGCGTATGCGTTTTTTCCTGAATATATTCAGGAAAAAACGCATACGCCCTTTTTGGCCAAGGGCATCATTGTCGAGGTTTTGCCGCTTTTCCTGTGCTTTAAAGGCGATTCGAATCTACCTCCTGAAATCTGTTTCCTGCAATTCTGCCTTGCTTTCAAATTCTCTTCGTTGCCTTCCCTCAATATATTTGTGGACGAGAGTTATCATTTCTAACTGTGCAGGTCTGTGAATTGCAGTGCCCCTGCGCTCCATTTCTCAACTCGCTTTCTTGGGAGCTGGCCGCAAAAGCGCAGGATTGCTTCAGGCCCTATTCTGGCTCGGGGCGGCAGGCTGAGCCTGTCGTTAATTCTTCTTCCTGATGGGAAAATAGAGTGACCTGTGCCTGTCCCAACACCTAGAGCGAGTCTCTCATTGGTTCCCCCTCTTCCCGTTCATCCTCAGGACAAATTGCAACCTGTACGGAACAGGAGGTTAAAGGTGCTGATTCTCCAAGGAGGGAGATTGCTAGTAAAGCGGCTGGAATGGCGAACCGGAGCACAAGGAGATGAGAAATGAGGTGCGTTTTAGAAACCTTTCCCGATCACACGGTGTACCATCTTTTGGGTTTCTCATGCATGTTTTCGATGTAGGAAGATGCCCTTGAACCTGGAGATTTGGGACCCATGGGATGGGTACCACGCCGTATTACTTTACAGGGTCTGCGTTAGCTCACCCAACCTCACCAAACCTCTCAGCCCCAAGAGTGTCCACCCTTATGTCTCAGTCAGCTGTGGGTCTAGATATGGTCAATCCAGGTGGCATCGCAGCCCCTGAACGAATTTTGTAAGAATTTCTCTCTCTTTCACTGTCTTTGTTTCACGGGTTTTTAAAAGTAATTGATTTTTATAATGGGGTTTAGCTGCTTTGCACTGCTGTGTTTATGCCGCTTTACACCCACTTGACTCACTTACAGAGAGATAGCAATACATAGGTTTTAAGATTCTTACTAGTCAAATATATTCTTGGGCGGTGACTAGGGGGTGTTGAGTCCAGTTCACTGAGCAAGGAGTAGGTCTTGTCTATTACATATTGGGTTTATGGAACGGTATCTGAGCTAATTTGAAACCCTTGTTTTATGCATAACCCCACCTCACCTTTCCCGTTAAGCAGCCATAGTGTGTTTTCTAAACGTGCGACTCTGTTCTGTTTTGTAATTCAGTTCAAGGGTAGCGGTTTTTACATTCCCTCTGTAAGTGATATCTTATGATAAGGGTCTTTTTCTGTGTGACTTATTTCACTTAGAATCGTCGTACCTATATCCACTCATCATGCTGCTCCTAGCCTTATGACGTTGATTTCATGGCTGAGTGATATTCCATTGTACATAAGGACCACAACTTCTTTATCCATTCTTCTCTTTCCTGGGATGTTTCAGGTGTAACGAAGTGGAGGTTCTTGTCAACAGAGCAGCCCTAAACTTTGGGGTGCCTGTGTCTTGCTGATTTTTAGTTTTCCCAATTTATACGCCCATGAGTGGAAGTGCCCTATGCTCTCTAAGCTGAGTTTTTTAGATGTTTCAGGACACACCGTACACTTCTCCAGAGTGGCTGTTGGCAATTTACAGCCCGCCCATCAGCGTAGCAAGGCTCCCATTTCTCCATGGCCTGTCCGGCATTTCTGGTTTTGACACTTTATTCAGCATGGCCCTTTTGACCGATGGGAAGCGAGACTTCTTTGTAGCGCTGATTTGCCTTTGCAGGTTGCTTGGTTGGCCAAAAAGGGCGTATGCGTTTTTTCCTGAATATATTCAGGAAAAAACGCATACGCCCTTTTTGGCCAAGGGCATCATTGTCGAGGTTTTGCCGCTTTTCCTGTGCTTTAAAGGCGATTCGAATCTACCTCCTGAAATCTGTTTCCTGCAATTCTGCCTTGCTTTCAAATCCTCTTCGTTGCCTTCCCTCAATATATTTGTGGACGAGAGTTATCATTTCTAACTGTGCAGGTCTGTGAATTGCAGTGCCCCTGAGCTCCATTTCTCAACTCGCTTTCTTGGGAGCTGGCCGCAAAAGCACAGGATTGCTTCAGGCCCTATTCTGGCTCCGGGCGGCAGGCTGAGCCTGTGGTTAATTCTTCTTCCTGATGGGAAAATAGAGTGACCTGTGCCTGTCCCAACACCTAGAGCTAGTCTCTCATTGGTTCCCCCTCTTCCCGTTCATCCTCAGGACAAATTGCAACCTGTACGGAACAGGAGGTTAAAGGTGCTGATTCTCCAAGGAGGGAGATTGCTAGTAAAGCGGCTGGAATGGCGAACCGGAGCACAAGGAGATGAGAAATGAGGTGCGTTTTAGAAACCTTTCCCGATCACACGGTGTACCATCTTCTGAGTTTCTCATGCATGTTTTCGATATAGGAATATGCCCTTGAACCTGGAGATTTGGGACCCATGGGATGGGTACCACGCCGTAATACTTTAAAGGGTCTGCGTTAGCTCACCCAACCTCACCAAACCTCTCAGCCCCAAGAGTGTCCACCCTTATGGCTCAGTCAGCTGTGGGTCTAGATATGGTCAATCCAGCTGGCATCGCAGCCCCTGAACGAATTTTGTAAGAATTTCTCTCTCTTTCACTGTCTTTGTTTCACGGGTCTTTAAAAGTAATTGATTTTTATAATGGGGTTTAGCTGCTTTGCACTGCTGTGTTTATGCCGCTTTACACCCACTTGACTCACTTACAGAGAGATAGCAATACATAGGTTTTAAGATTCTTACTAGTCAAATATATTCTTGGGCGGTGAATAGGGCGTGTTGAGTCCAGTTCACTGAGCAAGGAGTAGGTCTTGTCTATTACATATTGGGTTTATGGAACGGTATCTGAGCTAATTTGAAACCCTTGTTTTATGCATCACCCCACCTCACCTTTCCCGTTAAGCAGCCATAGTGTGTTTTCTAAACGTGCGACTCTGTTCTGTTTTGTAATTCAGTTCAAGGGTAGCGGTTTTTACATTCCCTCTGTAAGTGATATCTTATGATAAGGGTCTTTTTCTGTGTGACCTATTTCACTTAGAATCGTCGCACCTATATCCACTTATCATGCTGCTCCTAGCCTTATGACGTTGATTTCATGGCTGAGTGATATTCCATTGTACATAAGGACCACAACTTCTTTATCCATTCTTCTCTTTCCTGGGATGTTTAAGGTGTAACGAAGTGGAGTTTCTTGTCAACAGAGCAGCCCTAAACTTTGGGGTGCCTGTGTCTTGCTGATTTTTAGTTTTCCCAATTTATACGCCCATGAGTGGAAGTGCCCTATGCTCTCTAAGCTGAGTTTTTTTGATGTTTCAGGACACACCGTACACTTCTCCAGAGTGGCTGTTGGCAATTTACAGCCCGCCCATCAGCGTAGCAAGGCTCCCATTTCTCCATGGCCTGTCCTGCATTTCTGGTTTTGACACTTTATTCAGCATGGCCCTTTTGACCGATGGGAAGCGAGACTTCTTTGTAGCGCTGATTTGCCTTTCCAGGTTGCTTGGTTGGCCAAAAAGGGCGTATGCGTTTTTTCCTGAATATATTCAGGAAAAAACGCATACGCCCTTTTTGGCCAAGGGCATCATTGTCGAGGTTTTGCCGCTTTTCCTGTGCTTTAAAGGCGATTCGAATCTACCTCCTGAAATCTGTTTCCTGCAATTCTGCCTTGCTTTCAAATCCTCTTCGTTGCCTTCCCTCCATATATTTGTGGACGAGAGTTATCCTTTCTAACTGTGCAGGTCTGTGAATTGCAGTGCCCCTGAGCTCCATTTTTCAACTCGCTTTCTTGGGAACTGGCCGCAAAAGCGCAGGATTGCTTCAGGCCCTATTCTGGCTCCGGGCGGCAGGCTGAGCCTGTGGTTAATTCTTCTTCCTGATGGGAAAATAGAGTGACCTGTGCCTTTCCCAACACCTAGAGCTAGTCTCTCATTGGTTCCCCCTCTTCCCGTTCATCCTCAGGACAAATTGCAACCTGTATGGAACAGGAGGTTAAAGGTGCTGATTCTCCAAGGAGGGAGATTGCTAGTAAAGCGGCTGGAATGGCGAACCGGAGCACAAGGAGATGAGAAATGAGGTGCGTTTTAGAAACCTTTCCCGATCACACGGTGTACCATCTTCTGGGTTTCTCATGCATGTTTTCGATGTAGGAAGATGCCCTTGACCCTGGAGATTTGGGACCCATGGGATGGGTACCACGCCGTATTACTTTACAGGGTCTGCGTTAGCTCACCCAACCTCACCAAACCTCTCAGCCCCAAGAGTGTCCACCCTTATGTCTCAGTCAGCTGTGGGTCTAGATATGGTCAATCCAGGTGGCATCGCAGCCCCTGAACGAATTTTGTAAGAATTTCTCTCTCTTTCACTGTCTTTGTTTCACGGGTCTTTAAAAGTAATTGATTTTTATAATGGGGTTTAGCTGCTTTGCACTGCTGTGTTTATGCCGCTTTACACCCACTTGACTCACTTACAGAGAGATAGCAATACATAGGTTTTAAGATTCTTACTAGTCAAATATATTCTTGGGCGCTGAATAGGGGGTGTTGAGTCCAGTAAACTGAGCAAGGAGTAGGTCTTGTCTATTACATATTGGGTTTATGGAACGGTATCTGAGCTAATTTGAAACCCTTGTTTTATGCATCACCCCACCTCACCTTTCCCGTTAAGCAGCCATAGTGTGTTTTCTAAACGTGCGACTCTGTTCTGTTTTGTAATTCAGTTCAAGGGTAGCGGTTTTTACATTCCCTCTATAAGTGATATCTTATGATAAGTGTCTTTTTCTGTGTGACCTATTTCACTTAGAATCGTCGTACCTATATCCACTCATCATGCTGCTCCTAGCCTTATGACGTTGATTTCATGGCTGAGTGATATTCCATTGTACATAAGGACCACAACTTCTTTATCCATTCTTCTCTTTCCTGGGATGTTTCAGGTGTAACGAAGTGGAGGTTCTTGTCAACAGAGCAGCCCTAAACTTTGGGGTGCCTGTGTCTTGCTGATTTTTAGTTTTCCCAATTTATACGCCCATGAGTGGAAGTGCCCTATGCTCTCTAAGCTGAGTTTTTTAGATGTTTCAGGACACACCGTACACTTCTCCAGAGTGGCTGTTGGCAATTTACAGCCCGCCCATCAGCGTAGCAAGGCTCCCATTTCTCCATGGCCTGTCCTGCATTTCTGGTTTTGACACTTTATTCAGCATGGCCCTTTGGACCGATGGGAAGCGAGCCTTCTTTGTAGCGCTGATTTGCCTTTCCAGGTTGCTTGGTTGGCCAAAAAGGGCGTATGCGTTTTTTCCTGAATATATTCAGGAAAAAACGCATACGCCCTTTTTGGCCAAGGGCATCATTGTCGAGGTTTTGCCGCTTTTCCTGTGCTTTAAAGGCGATTCGAATCTACCTCCTGAAATCTGTTTCCTGCAATTCTGCCTTGCTTTCAAATCCTCTTCGTTGCCTTCCCTCAATATATTTGTGGACGAGAGTTATCCTTTCTAACTGTGCAGGTCTGTGAATTGCAGGGCCCCTGAGCTCCATTTTTCAACTCGCTTTCTTGGGAACTGGCCGCAAAAGCGCAGGATTGCTTCAGGCCCTATTCTGGCTCCGGGCGGCAGGCTGAGCCTGTGGTTAATTCTTCTTCCTGATGGGAGAATAGAGTGACCTGTGCCTGTCCCAACACCTAGAGCTAGTCTCTCATTGGTTCCCCCTCTTCCCGTTCATCCTCAGGACAAATTGCAACCTGTACGGAACAGGAGGTTAAAGGTGCTGATTCTCCAAGGAGGGAGATTGCTAGTAAAGCGGCTGGAATAGCGAACCGGAGCACAAGGAGATGAGAAATGAGGTGCGTTTTAGAAACCTTTCCCGATCACACGGTGTACCATCTTCTGGGTTTCTCATGCATGTTTTCGATGTAGGAAGATGCCCTTGAACCTGGAGATTTGGGACCCATGGGATTGGTACCACGCCGTATTACTTTACAGGGTCTGCGTTAGCTCACCCAACCTCACCAAACCTCTCTGCCCCAAGAGTGTCCACCCTTATGTCTCAGTCAGCTGTGGGTCTAGATATGGTCAATCCAGGTGGCATCGCAGCCACTGAACGAATTTTGTAAGAATTTCTCTCTCTTTCACTGTCTTTGTTTCACGGGTTTTTAAAAGTAATTGATTTTTATAATGGGGTTTAGCTGCCTTGCACTGCTGTGTTTATGCCGCTTTACACCCACTTGACTCACTTACAGAGAGATAGCAATACATAGGTTTTAAGATTCTTACTAGTCAAATATATTCTTGGGCGGTGACTAGGGGGTGTTGAGTCCAGTTCACTGAGCAAGGAGTAGGTCTTGTCTATTACATATTGGGTTTATGGAACGGTATCTGAGCTAATTTGAAACCCTTGTTTTATGCATCACCCCACCTCACCTTTCCCGTTAAGCAGCCATAGTGTGTTTCCTAAACGTGCGACTCTGTTCTGTTTTGTAATTCAGTTCAAGGGTAGCGGTTTTTACATTCCCTCTGTAAGTGATATCTTATGATAAGGGTCTTTTTCTGTGTGACCTATTTCACTTAGAATCGTCGTACCTATATCCACTCATCATGCTGCTCCTAGCCTTATGACGTTGATTTCATGGCTGAGTCATATTCCATTGTACATAAGGACCACAACTTCTTTATCCATTCTTCTCTTTCCTGGGATGTTTCAGGTGTAACGAAGTGGAGGTTCTTGTCAACAGAGCAGCCCTAAACTTTGGGGTGCCTGTGTCTTGCTGATTTTTAGTTTTCCCAATTTATACGCCCATGAGTGGAAGTGCCCTATGCTCTCTAAGCTGAGTTTTTTAGATGTTTCAGGACACACCGTACACTTCTCCAGAGTGGCTGTTGGCAATTTACAGCCCGCCCATCAGCGTAGCAAGGCTCCCATTTCTCCATGGCCTGTCCTGCATTTCTGGTTTTGACACTTTATTCAGCATGGCCCTTTTGACCGATGGGAAGCGAGACTTCTTTGTAGCGCTGATTTGCCTTTGCAGGTTGCTTGGTTGGCCAAAAAGGGCGTATGCGTTTTTTCCTGAATATATTCAGGAAAAAACGCATACGCCCTTTTTGGCCAAGGGCATCATAGTCGAGGTTTTGCCGCTTTTCCTGTGCTTTAAAGGCGATTCGAATCTACCTCCTGAAATCTGTTTCCTGCAATTCTGCCTTGCTTTCAAATCCTCTTCGTTGCCTTCCCTCAATATATTTGTGGACGAGAGTTATCATTTCTAACTGTGCAGGTCTGTGAATTGCAGTGCCCCTGAGCTCCATTTCTCAACTCGCTTTCTTGGGAGCTGGCCGCAAAAGCGCAGGATTGCTTCAGGCCCTATTCTGGCTCCGGGCGGCAGGCTGAGCCTGTGGTTAATTTTTCTTCCTGATGGGAAAATAGAGTGACGTGTGCCTGTCCCAACACCTAGAGCTAGTCTCTCATTGGTTCCCCCTCTTCCCGTTCATCCTCAGGACAAATTGCAACCTGTACGGAACAGGAGGTTAAAGGTGCTGATTCTCCAAGGAGGGAGATTGCTAGTAAAGCGGCTGGAATGGCGAACCGGAGCACAAGGAGATGAGAAATGAGGTGCGTTTTAGAAACCTTTCCCGATCACACGGTGTACCATCTTCTGGGTTTCTCATGCATGTTTTCGATGTAGAAAGATGCCCTTGAACCTAGAGATTTGGGACCCATGGGATGGGTACCACGCCGTATTACTTTACAGGGTCTGCGTTAGCTCACCCAACCTCACCAAACCTCTCAGCCCCAAGAGTGTCCACCCTTATGGCTCAGTCAGCTGTGGGTCTAGATATGGTCAATCCAGGTGGCATCGCAGCCCCTGAACGAATTTTGTAAGAATTTCTCTCTCTTTCACTGTCTTTGTTTCACGGGTTTTTAAAAGTAATTGATTTTTATAATGGGGTTTAGCTGCTTTGCACTGCTGTGTTTATGCCGCTTTACACCCACTTGACTCACTTACAGAGAGATAGCAATACATAGGTTTTAAGATTCTTACTAGTCAAATATATTCTTGGGCGGTGAATAGGGCGTGTTGAGTCCAGTTCACTGAGCAAGGAGTAGGTCTTGTCTATTACATATTGGGTTTATGGAACGGTATCTGAGCTAATTTGAAACCCTTGTTTTATGCATCACCCCACGTCACCTTTCCCGTTAAGCAGCCATAGTGTGTTTTCTAAACGTGCGACTCTGTTCTGTTTTGTAATTCAGTTCAAGGGTAGCGGTTTTTACATTCCCTCTGTAAGTGATATCTTATGATAAGGGTCTTTTTCTGTGTGACCTATTTCACTTAGAATCGTCGTACCTAAATCCACTCATCATGCTGCTCCTAGCCTTATGACGTTGATTTCATGGCTGAGTGATATTCCATTGTACATAAGGACCACAACTTCTTTATCCATTCTTCTCTTTCCTGGGATGTTTCAGGTGTAACGAAGTGGAGGTTCTTGTCAACAGAGCAGCCCTAAACTTTGGGGTGCCTGTGTCTTGCTGATTTTTAGTTTTCCCAATTTATACGCCCATGAGTGGAACTGCCCTATGCTCTCTAAGCTGAGTTTTTTAGATGTTTCAGGACACACCGTACACTTCTCCAGAGTGGCTGTTGGCAATTTACAGCCCGCCCATCAGCGTAGCAAGGCTCCCATTTCTCCATGGCCTGTCCTGCATTTCTGGTTTTGACCCTTTATTCAGCATGGCCCTTTTGACCGATGGGAAGCGAGACTTCTTTGTAGCGCTGATTTGCCTTTCCAGGTTGCTTGGTTGGCCAAAAAGGGCGTATGCGTTTTTTCCTGAATATATTCAGGAAAAAACGCATACGCCCTTTTTGGCCAAGGGCATCATTGTCGAGGTTTTGCCGCTTTTCCTGTGCTTTAAAGGCGATTCGAATCTACCTCCTGAAATCTGTTTCCTGCAATTCTGCCTTGCTTTCAAATCCTCTTCGTTGCCTTCCCTCAATATATTTGTGGACGAGAGTTATCATTTCTAACTGTGCAGGTCTGTGAATTGCAGTGCCCATGAGCTCAATTTTTCAACTCGCTTTCTTGGGAGCTGGCCGCAAAAGCGCAGGATTGCTTCAGGCCCTATTCTGGCTCCGGGCGGTAGGCTAAGCCTGTGGTTAATTCTGCTTTCTGATGGGAAAATAGAGTGACCTGTGCCTGTCCCAACACCTAGAGCTAGTCTCTCATTGGTTCCCCCTCTTCCCGTTCATCCTCAGGACAAATTGCAACCTGTACGGAACAGGAGGTTAAAGGTGCTGATTCTCCAAAGAGGGAGATTGCTAGTAAAGGGGCTGGAATGGCGAACCGGAGCACAAGGAGATTAGAAATGAGGTGCGTTTTAGAAACCTTTCCCGATCACACGGTGTACCATCTTCTGGGTTTCTCATGCATGTTTTCGATGTAGGAATATGCCCTTGAACCTGGAGATTTGGGGATTTGGGACCCATGGGATGGGTACCACGCCGTAATACTTTAAAGGGTCTGCGTTAGCTCACGCAACCTCACCAAACCTCTCAGCCCCAAGAGTGTCCACCCTTATGGCTCAGTCAGCTGTGGGTCTAGATATGGTCAATCCAGGTGGCATCGCAGCCCCTGAACGAATTTTGTAAGAATTTCTCTCTCTTTCACTGTCTTTGTTTCACGGGTTTTTAAAAGTAATTGATTTTTATAATGGGGTTTAGCTGCTTTGCACTGCTGTGTTTATGCCGCTTTACACCTACTTGACTCACTTACAGAGAGATAGCAATACATAGGTTTTAAGATTCTTACTAGTCAAATATATTCTTGGGCGGTGACTAGGGGGTGTTGAGTCCAGTTCACTGAGCAAGGAGTAGGTCTTGTCTATTACATATTGGGTTTATGGAACGGTATCTGAGCTAATTTGAAACCCTTGTTTTATGCATCACCCCACGTCACCTTTCCCGTTAAGCAGCCATAGTGTGTTTTCTAAACGTGCGACTCTGTTCTGTTTTGTAATTCAGTTCAAGGGTAGCGGTTTTTACATTCCCTCTATAAGTGATATCTTATGATAAGTGTCTTTTTCTGTGTGACTTATTTCACTTAGAATCGTCGTACCTAAATCCACTCATCATGCTGCTCCTAGCCTTATGACGTTGATTTCATGGCTGAGTGATATTCCATTGTACATAAGGACCACAACTTCTTTATCCATTCTTCTCTTTCCTGGGATGTTTAAGGTGTAACGAAGTGGAGTTTCTTGTCAACAGAGCAGCCCTAAACTTTGGGGTGCCTGTGTCTTGCTGATTTTTAGTTTTCCCAATTTATACGCCCATGAGTGGAAGTGCCCTATGCTCTCTAAGCTGAGTTTTTTAGATGTTTCAGGACACACCGTACACTTCTCCAGAGTGGCTGTTGGTAATTTACAGCCCGCCCATCAGCGTAGCAAGGCTCCCATTTCTCCATGGCCTGTCCTGCATTTCTGGTTTTGACACTTTATTCAGCATGGCCCTTTTGACCGATGGGAAGCGAGACTTCTTTGTAGCGCTGATTTGCCTTTCCAGGTTGCTTGGTTGGCCAAAAAGGGCGTATGCGTTTTTTCCTGAATATATTCAGGAAAAAACGCATACGCCCTTTTTGGCCAAGGGCATCATTGTCGAGGTTTTGCCGCTTTTCCTGTGCTTTAAAGGCGATTCGAATCTACCTCCTGAAATCTGTTTCCTGCAATTCTGCCTTGCTTTCAAATTCTCTTCGTTGCCTTCCCTCAATATATTTGTGGACGAGAGTTATCATTTCTAACTGTGCAGGTCTGTGAATTGCAGTGCCCCTGAGCTCCATTTCTCAACTCGCTTTCTTGGGAGCTGGCCGCAAAAGCGCAGGATTGCTTCAGGCCCTCTTCTGGCTCCGGGCGGCAGGCTGAGCCTGTGGTTAATTCTTCTTCCTGATGGGAAAATAGAGTGACCTGTGCCTGTCCCAACACCTAGAGCTAGTCTCTCATTGGTTCCCCCTCTTCCCGTTCATCCTCAGGACAAATTGCAACCTGTACGGAACAGGAGGTTAAAGGTGCTGATTCTCCAAGGAGGGAGATTGCTAGTAAAGCGGCTGGAATGGCGAACCGGAGCACAAGGAGATGAGAAATTAGGTGCGTTTTAGAAACCTTTCCCGATCACACGGTGTACCATCTTCTGGGTTTCTCATGCATGTTTTCGATGTAGGAATATGCCCTTGAACCTGGAGATTTGGGGATTTGGGACCCATGGGATGGGTACCACGCCGTAATACTTTAAAGGGTCTGCGTTAGCTCACCCAACCTCACCAAACCTCTCAGCCCCAAGAGTGTCCACCCTTATGGCTCAGTCAGCTGTGGGTCTAGATATCGTCAATCCAGGTGGCATCGCAGCCCCTGAACGAATTTTGTAAGAATTTCTCTCTCTTTCACTGTCTTTGTTTCACGGGTTTTTAAAAGTAATTGATTTTTATAATGGGGTTTAGCTGCTTTGCACTGCTGTGTTTATGCCGCTTTACACCTACTTGACTCACTTACAGAGAGATAGCAATACATAGGTTTTAAGATTCTTACTAGTCAAATATATTCTTGAGCGGTGAATAGGGGGTGTTGAGTCCAGTTCACTGAGCAAGGAGTAGGTCTTGTCTATTACATATTGGGTTTATGGAACGGTAGCTGAGCTAAATTGAAACCCTTGTTTTATGCATCACCCCACCTCACCTTTCCCGTTAAGCAGCCATAGTGTGTTTTCTAAACGTGCGACTCTGTTCTGTTTTGTAATTCAGTTCAAGGGTAGCGGTTTTTACATTCCCTCTGTAAGTGATATCTTATGATAAGGGTCTTTTTCTGTGTGACCTATTTCACTTAGAATCGTCGTACCTAAATCCACTCATCATGCTGCTCCTAGCCTTATGACGTTGATTTCATGGCTGAGTGATATTCCATTGTACATAAGGACCACAACTTCTTTATCCATTCTTCTCTTTCCTGGGATGTTTCAGGTGTAACGAAGTGGAGGTTCTTGTCAACAGAGCAGCCCTAAACTTTGGGGTGCCTGTGTCTTGCTGATTTTTAGTTTTCCCAATTTATACGCCCATGAGTGGAAGTGCCCTATGCTCTCTAAGCTGAGTTTTTTAGATGTTTCAGGACACACCGTACACTTCTCCAGAGTGGCTGTTGGCAATTTACAGCCCGCCCATCAGCGTAGCAAGGCTCCCATTTCTCCATGGCCTGTCCTGCATTTCTGGTTTTGACACTTTATTCAGCATGGCCCTTTTGACCGATGGGAAGCGAGACTTCTTTGTAGCGCTGATTTGCCTTTGCAGGTTGCTTGGTTGGCCAAAAAGGGCGTATGCGTTTTTTCCTGAATATATTCAGGAAAAAACGCATACGCCCTTTTTGGCCAAGGGCATCATTGTCGAGGTTTTGCCGCTTTTCCTGTGCTTTAAAGGCGATTCGAATCTACCTCCTGAAATCTGTTTCCTGCAATTCTGCCTTGCTTTCAAATTCTCTTCGTTGCCTTCCCTCAATATATTTGTGGACGAGAGTTATCATTTCTAACTGTGCAGGTCTGTGAATTGCAGTGCCCCTGCGCTCCATTTCTCAACTCGCTTTCTTGGGAGCTGGCCGCAAAAGCGCAGGATTGCTTCAGGCCCTATTCTGGCTCGGGGCGGCAGGCTGAGCCTGTGGTTAATTCTTCTTCCTGATGGGAAAATAGAGTGACCTGTGCCTTTCCCAACACCTAGAGCGAGTCTCTCATTGGTTCCCCCTCTTCCCGTTCATCCTCAGGACAAATTGCAACCTGTACGGAACAGGAGGTTAAAGGTGCTGATTCTCCAAGGAGGGAGATTGCTAGTAAAGCGGCTGGAATGGCGAACCGGAGCACAAGGAGATGAGAAATGAGGTGCGTTTTAGAAACCTTTCCCGATCACACGGTGTACCATCTTTTGGGTTTCTCATGCATGTTTTCGATGTAGGAAGATGCCCTTGAACCTGGAGATTTGGGACCCATGGGATGGGTACCACGCCGTATTACTTTACAGGGTCTGCGTTAGCTCACCCAACCTCACCAAACCTCTCAGCCCCAAGAGTGTCCACCCTTATGTCTCAGTCAGCTGTGGGTCTAGATATGGTCAATCCAGGTGGCATCGCAGCCCCTGAACGAATTTTGTAAGAATTTCTCTCTCTTTCACTGTCTTTGTTTCACGGGTCTTTAAAAGTAATTGATATTTATAATGGGGTTTAGCTGCTTTGCACTGCTGTGTTTATGCCGCTTTACACACACTTGACTCACTTACAGAGAGATATCAATACATAGGTTTTAAGATTCTTACTAGTCAGATATATTCTTGGGCGGTGAATAGGGGGTGTTGAGTCCAGTTCACTGAGCAAGGAGTAGGTCTTGTCTATTACATATTGGGTTTATGGAACGGTATCTGAGCTAATTTGAAACCCTTGTTTTATGCATCACCCCACCTCACCTTTCCCGTTAAGCAGCCATAGTGTGTTTTCTAAACGTGCGACTCTGTTCTGTTTTGTAATTCAGTTCAAGGGTAGCGGTTTTTACATTCCCTCTCTAAGTGATATCTTATGATAAGTGTCTTTTTCTGTGTGACTTATTTCACTTAGAATCGTCGTACCTAAATCCACTCATCATGCTGCTCCTAGCCTTATGACGTTGATTTCATGGCTGAGTGATATTCCATTGTACATAAGGACCACAACTTCTTTATCCATTCTTCTCTTTCCTGGGATGTTTAAGGTGTAACGAAGTGGAGTTTCTTGTCAACAGAGCAGCCCTAAACTTTGGGGTGCCTGTGTCTTGCTGATTTTTAGTTTTCCCAATTTATACGCCCATGAGTGGAAGTGCCCTATGCTCTCTAAGCTGAGTTTTTAGATGTTTCAGGACACACCGTACACTTCTCCAGAGTGGCTGTTGGTAATTTACAGCCCGCCCATCAGCGTAGCAAGGCTCCCATTTCTCCATGGCCTGTCCTGCATTTCTGGTTTTGACACTTTATTCAGCATGGCCCTTTTGACCGATGGGAAGCGAGACTTCTTTGTAGCGCTGATTTGCCTTTCCAGGTTGCTTGGTTGGCCAAAAAGGGCGTATGCGTTTTTTCCTGAATATATTTAGGAAAAAACGCATATGCCCTTTTTGGCCAAGGGCATCATTGTCGAGGTTTTGCCGCTTTTCCTGTGCTTTAAAGGCGATTCGAATCTACCTCCTGAAATCGGTTTCCTGCAATTCTGCCTTGCTTTCAAATTCTCTTCGTTGCCTTCCCTCAATATATTTGTGGACGAGAGTTATCATTTCTAACTGTGCAGGTCTGTGAATTGCAGTGCCCCTGAGCTCCATTTCTCAACTCGCTTTCTTGGGAGCTGGCCGCAAAAGCGCAGGATTGCTTCAGGCCCTCTTCTGGCTCCGGGCGGCAGGCTGAGCCTGTGGTTAATTCTTCTTCCTGATGGGAAAATAGAGTGACCTGTGCCTGTCCCAACACCTAGAGCTAGTCTCTCATTGGTTCCCCCTCTTCCCGTTCATCCTCAGGACAAATTGCAACCTGTACGGAACAGGAGGTTAAAGGTGCTGATTCTCCAAGGAGGGAGATTGCTAGTAAAGCGGCTGGAATGGCGAACTGGAGCACAAGGAGATGAGAAATGAGGTGCGTTTTAGAAACCTTTCCCGATCACACGGTGTACCATCTTCTGGGTTTCTCATGCATGTTTTCGATGTAGGAATATGCCCTTGAACCTGGAGATTTGGGGATTTGGGACCCATGGGATGGGTACCACGCCGTAATACTTTAAAGGGTCTGCGTTAGCTCACCCAACCTCACCAAACCTCTCAGCCCCAAGAGTGTCCACCCTTATGGCTCAGTCAGCTGTGGGTCTAGATATCGTCAATCCAGGTGGCATCGCAGCCCCTGAACGAATTTTGTAAGAATTTCTCTCTCTTTCACTGTCTTTGTTTCACGGGTTTTTAAAAGTAATTGATTTTTATAATGGGGTTTAGCTGCTTTGCACTGCTGTGTTTATGCCGCTTTACACCTACTTGACTCACTTACAGAGAGATATCAATACATAGGTTTTAAGATTCTTACTAGTCAAATATATTCTTGAGCGGTGAATAGGGGGTGTTGAGTCCAGTTCACTGAGCAAGGAGTAGGTCTTGTCTATTACATATTGGGTTTATGGAACGGTAGCTGAGCTAAATTGAAACCCTTGTTTTAGGCATCACCCCACCTCACCTTTCCCGTTAAGCAGCCATAGTGTGTTTTCTAAACGTGCGACTCTGTTCTCTTTTGTAATTCAGTTCAAGGGTAGCGGTTTTTACATTCCCTCTATAAGTGATATCTTATGATAAGTGTCTTTTTCTGTGTGACTTATTTCACTTAGAATCGTCATACCTAAATCCACTCATCATGCTGCTCCTAGCCTTATGACGTTGATTTCATGGCTGAGTGATATTCCATTGTACATAAGGACCACAACTTCTTTATCCATTCTTCTCTTTCCTGGGATGTTTAAGGTGTAACGAAGTGGAGTTTCTTGTCAACAGAGCAGCCCTAAACTTTGGGGTGCCTGTGTCTTGCTGATTTTTAGTTTTCCCAATTTATACGCCCATGAGTGGAAGTGCCCTATGTTCTCTAAGCTGAGTTTTTTAGATGTTTCAGGACACACCGTACACTTCTCCAGAGTGGCTGTTGGTAATTTACAGCCCGCCCATCAGCGTAGCAAGGCTCCCATTTCTCCATGGCCTGTCCTGCATTTCTGGTTTTGACACTTTATTCAGCATGGCCCTTTTGACCGATGGGAAGCGAGACTTCTTTGTAGCGCTGATTTGCCTTTCCAGGTTGCTTGGTTGGCCAAAAAGGGCGTATGCATTTTTTCCTGAATATATTCAGGAAAAAACGCATACGCCCTTTTTGGCCAAGGGCATCATTGTCGAGGTTTTGCCGCTTTTCCTCTGCTTTAAAGGCGATTCGAATCTACCTCCTGAAATCTGTTTCCTGCAATTCTGCCTTGCTTTCAAATTCTCTTCGTTGCCTTCCCTCAATATATTTGTGGACGAGAGTTATCATTTCTAACTGTGCAGGTCTGTGAATTGCAGTGCCCCTGAGCTCCATTTTTCAACTCGCTTTCTTGGGAGCTGGCCGCAAAAGCGCAGGATTGCTTCAGGCCCTCTTCTGGCTCTGGGCGGCAGGCTGAGCCTGTGGTTAATTCTTCTTCCTGATGGGAAAATAGAGTGACCTGTGCCTGTCCCAACACCTAGAGCTAGTCTCTCATTGGTTCCCCCTCTTCCCGTTCATCCTCAGGACAAATTGCAACCTGTACGGAACAGGAGGTTAAAGGTGCTGATTCTCCAAGGAGGGAGATTGCTAGTAAAGCGGCTGGAATGGCGAACTGGAGCACAAGGAGATGAGAAATGAGGTGCGTTTTAGAAACCTTTCCCGATCACACGGTGTACCATCTTCTGGGTTTCTCATGCATGTTTTCGATGTAGGAATATGCCCTTGAACCTGGAGATTTGGGGATTTGGGACCCATGGGATGGGTACCACGCCGTAATACTTTAAAGGGTCTGCGTTAGCTCACCCAACCTCACCAAACCTCTCAGCCCCAAGAGTGTCCACCCTTATGGCTCAGTCAGCTGTGGGTCTAGATATGGTCAATCCAGGTGGCATCGCAGCCCCTGAACGAATTTTGTAAGAATTTCTCTCTCTTTCCTGTCTTTGTTTCACGGGTTTTTAAAAGTAATTGATTTTTATAATGGGGTTTAGCTGCTTTGCACTGCTGTGTTTATGCCGCTTTACACCTACTTGACTCACTTACAGAGAGATAGCAATACATAGGTTTTAAGATTCTTACTAGTCAAATATATTCTTGAGCGGTGAATAGGGGGTGTTGAGTCCAGTTCACTGAGCAAGGAGTAGGTCTTGTCTATTACATATTGGGTTTATGGAACGGTAGCTGAGCTAAATTGAAACCCTTGTTTTATGCATCACCCCACCTCACCTTTCCCGTTAAGCAGCCATAGTGTGTTTTCTAAACGTGCGACTCTGTTCTGTTTTGTAATTCAGTTCAAGGGTAGCGGTTTTTACATTCCCTCTATAAGTGATATCTTATGATAAGTGTCTTTTTCTGTGTGACCTATTTCACTTAGAATTGTCGTACCTATATCCACTCATCATGCTGCTCCTAGCCTTATGACGTTGATTTCATGGCTGAGTGATATTCCATTGTACATAAGGACCACAACTTCTTTATCCATTCTTCTCTTTCCTGGGATGTTTCAGGTGTAACGAAGTGGAGGTTCTTGTCAACAGAGCAGCCCTAAACTTTGGGGTGCCTGTGTCTTGCTGATTTTTAGTTTTCCCAATTTATACGCCCATGAGTGGAAGTGCCCTATGCTCTCTAAGCTGAGTTTTTTCGATGTTTCAGGACACACCGTACACTTCTCCAGAGTGGCTGTTGGCAATTTACAGCCCGCCCATCAGCGTAGCAAGGCTCCCATTTCTCCATGGCCTGTCCTGCATTTCTGGTTTTGACACTTTATTCAGCATGGCCCTTTTGACCGATGGGAAGCGAGACTTCTTTGTAGCGCTGATTTGCCTTTGCAGGTTGCTTGGTTGGCCAAAAAGGGCGTATGCGTTTTTTCCTGAATATATTCAGGAAAAAACGCATACGCCCTTTTTGGCCAAGGGCATCATTGTCGAGGTTTTGCCGCTTTTCCTGTGCTTTAAAGGCGATTCGAATCTACCTCCTGAAATCTGTTTCCTGCAATTCTGCCTTGCTTTCAAATTCTCTTCGTTGCCTTCCCTCAATATATTTGTGGACGAGAGTTATCATTTCTAACTGTGCAGGTCTGTGAATTGCAGTGCCCCTGCGCTCCATTTCTCAACTCGCTTTCTTGGGAGCTGGCCGCAAAAGCGCAGGATTGCTTCAGGCCCTATTCTGGCTCCGGGCGGCAGGCTGAGCCTGTGGTTAATTCTTCTTCCTGATGGGAAAATAGAGTGACCTGTGCCTGTCCCAACACCTAGAGCGAGTCTCTCATTGGTTCCCCCTCTTCCCGTTCATCCTCAGGACAAATTGCAACCTGTACGGAACAGGAGGTTAAAGGTGCTGATTCTCCAAGGAGGGAGATTGCTAGTAAAGCGGCTGGAATGGCGAACCGGAGCACAAGGAGATGAGAAATGAGGTGCGTTTTAGAAACCTTTCCCGATCACACGGTGTACCATCTTTTGGGTTTCTCATGCATGTTTTCGATGTAGGAAGATGCCCTTGAACCTGGAGATTTGGGACCCATGGGATGGGTACCACGCCGTATTACTTTACAGGGTCTGCGTTAGCTCACCCAACCTCACCAAACCTCTCAGCCCCAAGAGTGTCCACCCTTATGGCTCAGTCAGCTGTGGGTCTAGATATGGTCAATCCAGGTGGCATCGCAGCCCCTGAACGAATTTTGTAAGAATTTCTCTCTCTTTCACTGTCTTTGTTTCACGGGTTTTTAAAAGTAATTGATTTTTATAATGGGGTTTAGCTGCTTTGCACTGCTGTGTTTATGCCGCTTTACACCCACTTGACTCACTTACAGAGAGATAGCAATACATAGGTTTTAAGATTCTTACTAGTCAAATATATTCTTGGGCGGTGACTAGGGGGTGTTGAGTCCAGTTCACTGAGCAAGGAGTAGGTCTTGTCTATTACATATTGGGTTTATGGAACGGTATCTGAGCTAATTTGAAACCCTTGTTTTATGCATCACCCCACCTCACCTTTCCCGTTAAGCAGCCATAGTGTGTTTTCTAAACGTGCGACTCTGTTCTGTTTTGTAATTCAGTTCAAGGGTAGCGGTTTTTACATTCCCTCTGTAAGTGATATCTTATGATAAGGGTCTTTTTCTGTGTGACCTATTTCACTTAGAATCGTCGTACCTATATCCACTCATCATGCTGCTCCTAGCCTTATGACGTTGATTTCATGGCTGAGTGATATTCCATTGTACATAAGGACCACAACTTCTTTATCCATTCTTCTCTTTCCTGGGATGTTTCAGGTGTAACGAAGTGGAGGTTCTTGTCAACAGAGCAGCCCTAAACTTTGGGGTGCCTGTGTCTTGCTGATTTTTAGTTTTCCCAATTTATACGCCCATGAGTGGAAGTGCCCTATGCTCTCTAAGCTGAGTTTTTTCGATGTTTCAGGACACACCGTACACTTCTCCAGAGTGGCTGTTGGCAATTTACAGCCCGCCCATCAGCGTAGCAAGGCTCCCATTTCTCCATGGCCTGTCCGGCATTTCTGGTTTTGACACTTTATTCAGCATGGCCCTTTTGACCGATGGGAAGCGAGACTTCTTTGTAGCGCTGATTTGCCTTTGCAGGTTGCTTGGTTGGCCAAAAAGGGCGTATGCGTTTTTTCCTGAATATATTCAGGAAAAAACGCATACGCCCTTTTTGGCCAAGGGCATCATTGTCGAGGTTTTGCCGCTTTTCCTGTGCTTTAAAGGCGATTCGAATCTACCTCCTGAAATCTGTTTCCTGCAATTCTGCCTTGCTTTCAAATCCTCTTCGTTGCCTTCCCTCAATATATTTGTGGACGAGAGTTATCATTTCTAACTGTGCAGGTCTGTGAATTGCAGTGCCCCTGAGCTCCATTTCTCAACTCGCTTTCTTGGGAGCTGGCCGCAAAAGCACAGGATTGCTTCAGGCCCTATTCTGGCTCCGGGCGGCAGGCTGAGCCTGTGGTTAATTCTTCTTCCTGATGGGAAAATAGAGTGACCTGTGCCTGTCCCAACACCTAGAGCTAGTCTCTCATTGGTTCCCCCTCTTCCCGTTCATCCTCAGGACAAATTGCAACCTGTACGGAACAGGAGGTTAAAGGTGCTGATTCTCCAAGGAGGGAGATTGCTAGTAAAGCGGCTGGAATGGCGAACCGGAGCACAAGGAGATGAGAAATGAGGTGCGTTTTAGAAACCTTTCCCGATCACACGGTGTACCATCTTCTGAGTTTCTCATGCATGTTTTCGATGTAGGAATATGCCCTTGAACCTGGAGATTTGGGACCCATGGGATGGGTACCACGCCGTAATACTTTAAAGGGTCTGCGTTAGCTCACCCAACCTCACCAAACCTCTCAGCCCCAAGAGTGTCCACCCTTATGGCTCAGTCAGCTGTGGGTCTAGATATGGTCAATCCAGGTGGCATCGCAGCCCCTGAACGAATTTTGTAAGAATTTCTCTCTCTTTCACTGTCTTTGTTTCACGGGTCTTTAAAAGTAATTGATTTTTATAATGGGGTTTAGCTGCTTTGCACTGCTGTGTTTATGCCGCTTTACACCCACTTGACTCACTTACAGAGAGATAGCAATACATAGGTTTTAAGATTCTTACTAGTCAAATATATTCTTGGGCGGTGAATAGGGCGTGTTGAGTCCAGTTCACTGAGCAAGGAGTAGGTCTTGTCTATTACATATTGGGTTTATGGAACGGTATCTGAGCTAATTTGAAACCCTTGTTTTATGCATCACCCCACCTCACCTTTCCCGTTAAGCAGCCATAGTGTGTTTTCTAAACGTGCGACTCTGTTCTGTTTTGTAATTCAGTTCAAGGGTAGCGGTTTTTACATTCCCTCTGTAAGTGATATCTTATGATAAGGGTCTTTTTCTGTGTGACCTATTTCACTTAGAATCGTCGCACCTATATCCACTTATCATGCTGCTCCTAGCCTTATGACGTTGATTTCATGGCTGAGTGATATTCCATTGTACATAAGGACCACAACTTCTTTATCCATTCTTCTCTTTCCTGGGATGTTTAAGGTGTAACGAAGTGGAGTTTCTTGTCAACAGAGCAGCCCTAAACTTTGGGGTGCCTGTGTCTTGCTGATTTTTAGTTTTCCCAATTTATACGCCCATGAGTGGAAGTGCCCTATGCTCTCTAAGCTGAGTTTTTTAGATGTTTCAGGACACACCGTACACTTCTCCAGAGTGGCTGTTGGCAATTTACAGCCCGCCCATCAGCGTAGCAAGGCTCCCATTTCTCCATGGCCTGTCCTGCATTTCTGGTTTTGACACTTTATTCAGCATGGCCCTTTGGACCGATGGGAAGCGAGACTTCTTTGTAGCGCTGATTTGCCTTTCCAGGTTGCTTGGTTGGCCAAAAAGGGCGTATGCGTTTTTTCCTGAATATATTCAGGAAAAAACGCATACGCCCTTTTTGGCCAAGGGCATCATTGTCGAGGTTTTGCCGCTTTTCCTGTGCTTTAAAGGCGATTCGAATCTACCTCCTGAAATCTGTTTCCTGCAATTCTGCCTTGCTTTCAAATCCTCTTCGTTGCCTTCCCTCAATATATTTGTGGACGAGAGTTATCCTTTCTAACTGTGCAGGTCTGTGAATTGCAGTGCCCTTGCGCTCCATTTCTCAACTCGCTTTCTTGGGAGCTGGCCGCAAAAGCGCAGGATTGCTTCAGGCCCTATTCTGGCTCGGGGCGGCAGGCTGAGCCTGTGGTTAATTCTTCTTCCTGATGGGAAAATAGAGTGACCTGTGCCTGTCCCAACACCTAGAGCGAGTCTCTCATTGGTTCCCCCTCTTCCCGTTCATCCTCAGGACAAATTGCAACCTGTACGGAACAGGAGGTTAAAGGTGCTGATTCTCCAAGGAGGGAGATTGCTAGTAAAGCGGCTGGAATGGCGAACCGGAGCACAAGGAGATGAGAAATGAGGTGCGTTTTAGAAACCTTTCCCGATCACACGGTGTACCATCTTTTGGGTTTCTCATGCATGTTTTCGATGTAGGAAGATGCCCTTGAACCTGGAGATTTGGGACCCATGGGATGGGTACCACGCCGTATTACTTTACAGGGTCTGCGTTAGCTCACCCAACCTCACCAAACCTCTCAGCCCCAAGAGTGTCCACCCTTATGTCTCAGTCAGCTGTGGGTCTAGATATGGTCAATCCAGGTGGCATCGCAGCCCCTGAACGAATTTTGTAAGAATTTCTCTCTCTTTCACTGTCTTTGTTTCACGGGTCTTTAAAAGTAATTGATATTTATAATGGGGTTTAGCTGCTTTGCACTGCTGTGTTTATGCCGCTTTACACACACTTGACTCACTTACAGAGAGATATCAATACATAGGTTTTAAGATTCTTACTAGTCAGATATATTCTTGGGCGGTGAATAGGGGGTGTGGAGTCCAGTTCACTGAGCAAGGAGTAGGTCTTGTCTATTACATATTGGGTTTATGGAACGGTATCTGAGCTAATTTGAAACCCTTGTTTTATGCATCACCCCACCTCACCTTTCCCGTTAAGCAGCCATAGTGTGTTTTCTAAACGTGCGACTCTGTTCTGTTTTGTAATTCAGTTCAAGGGTAGCGGTTTTTACATTCCCTCTATAAGTGATATCTTATGATAAGTGTCTTTTTCTGTGTGACTTATTTCACTTAGAATCGTCGTACCTAAATCCACTCATCATGCTGCTCCTAGCCTTATGACGTTGATTTCATGGCTGAGTGATATTCCATTGTACATAAGGACCACAACTTCTTTATCCATTCTTCTCTTTCCTGGGATGTTTAAGGTGTAACGAAGTGGAGTTTCTTGTCAACAGAGCAGCCCTAACCTTTGGGGTGCCTGTGTCTTGCTGATTTTTAGTTTTCCCAATTTATACGCCCATGAGTGGAAGTGCCCTATGCTCTCTAAGCTGAGTTTTTAGATGTTTCAGGACACACCGTACACTTCTCCAGAGTGGCTGTTGGTAATTTACAGCCCGCCCATCAGCGTAGCAAGGCTCCCATTTCTCCATGGCCTGTCCTGCATTTCTGGTTTTGACACTTTATTCAGCATGGCCCTTTTGACCGATGGGAAGCGAGACTTCTTTGTAGCGCTGATTTGCCTTTCCAGGTTGCTTGGTTGGCCAAAAAGGGCGTATGCGTTTTTTCCTGAATATATTCAGGAAAAAACGCATACGCCCTTTTTGGCCAAGGGCATCATTGTCGAGGTTTTGCCGCTTTTCCTGTGCTTTAAAGGCGATTCGAATCTACCTCCTGAAATCGGTTTCCTGCAATTCTGCCTTGCTTTCAAATCCTCTTCGTTGCCTTCCCTCAATATATTTGTGGACGAGAGTTATCCTTTCTAACTGTGCAGGTCTGTGAATTGCAGTGCCCCTGCGCTCCATTTCTCAACTCGCTTTCTTGGGAGCTGGCCGCAAAAGCGCAGGATTGCTTCAGGCCCTATTCTGGCTCGGGGCGGCAGGCTGAGCCTGTGGTTAATTCTTCTTCCTGATGGGAAAATAGAGTGACCTGTGCCTGTCCCAACACCTAGAGCGAGTCTCTCATTGGTTCCCCCTCTTCCCGTTCATCCTCAGGACAAATTGCAACCTGTACGGAACAGGAGGTTAAAGGTGCTGATTCTCCAAGGAGGGAGATTGCTAGTAAAGCGGCTGGAATGGCGAACCGGAGCACAAGGAGATGAGAAATGAGGTGCGTTTTAGAAACCTTTCCCGATCACACGGTGTACCATCTTTTGGGTTTCTCATGCATGTTTTCGATGTAGGAAGATGCCCTTGAACCTGGAGATTTGGGACCCATGGGATGGGTACCACGCCGTATTACTTTACAGGGTCTGCGTTAGCTCACCCAACCTCACCAAACCTCTCAGCCCCAAGAGTGTCCACCCTTATGTCTCAGTCAGCTGTGGGTCTAGATATGGTCAATCCAGGTGGCATCGCAGCCCCTGAACGAATTTTGTAAGAATTTCTCTCTCTTTCACTGTCTTTGTTTCACGGGTCTTTAAAAGTAATTGATATTTATAATGGGGTTTAGCTGCTTTGCACTGCTGTGTTTATGCCGCTTTACACACACTTGACTCACTTACAGAGAGATATCAATACATAGGTTTTAAGATTCTTACTAGTCAGATATATTCTTGGGCGGTGAATAGGGGGTGTTGAGTCCAGTTCACTGAGCAAGGAGTAGGTCTTGTCTATTACATATTGGGTTTATGGAACGGTATCTGAGCTAATTTGAAACCCTTGTTTTATGCATCACCCCACCTCACCTTTCCCGTTAAGCAGCCATAGTGTGTTTTCTAAACGTGCGACTCTGTTCTGTTTTGTAATTCAGTTCAAGGGTAGCGGTTTTTACATTCCCTTTATAAGTGATATCTTATGATAAGTGTGTTTTTCTGTGTGACTTATTTCACTTAGAATCGTCGTACCTAAATCCACTCATCATGCTGCTCCTAGCCTTATGACGTTGATTTCATGGCTGAGTGATATTCCATTGTACATAAGGACCACAACTTCTTTATCCATTCTTCTCTTTCCTGGGATGTTTAAGGTGTAACGAAGTGGAGTTTCTTGTCAACAGAGCAGCCCTAACCTTTGGGGTGCCTGTGTCTTGCTGATTTTTAGTTTTCCCAATTTATACGCCCATGAGTGGAAGTGCCCTATGCTCTCTAAGCTGAGTTTTTAGATGTTTCAGGACACACCGTACACTTCTCCAGAGTGGCTGTTGGTAATTTACAGCCCGCCCATCAGCGTAGCAAGGCTCCCATTTCTCCATGGCCTGTCCTGCATTTCTGGTTTTGACACTTTATTCAGCATGGCCCTTTTGACCGATGGGAAGCGAGACTTCTTTGTAGCGCTGATTTGCCTTTCCAGGTTGCTTGGTTGGCCAAAAAGGGCGTATGCGTTTTTTCCTGAATATATTCAGGAAAAAACGCATACGCCCTTTTTGGCCAAGGGCATCATTGTCGAGGTTTTGCCGCTTTTCCTGTGCTTTAAAGGCGATTCGAATCTACCTCCTGAAATCGGTTTCCTGCAATTCTGCCTTGCTTTCAAATTCTCTTCGTTGCCTTCCCTCAATATATTTGTGGACGAGAGTTATCATTTCTAACTGTGCAGGTCTGTGAATTGCAGTGCCCCTGAGCTCCATTTCTCAACTCGCTTTCTTGGGAGCTGGCCGCAAAAGCGCAGGATTGCTTCAGGCCCTCTTCTGGCTCCGGGCGGCAGGCTGAGCCTGTGGTTAATTCTTCTTCCTGATGGGAAAATAGAGTGACCTGTGCCTGTCCCAACACCTAGAGCTAGTCTCTCATTGGTTCCCCCTCTTCCCGTTCATCCTCAGGACAAATTGCAACCTGTACGGAACAGGAGGTTAAAGGTGCTGATTCTCCAAGGAGGGAGATTGCTAGTAAAGCGGCTGGAATGGCGAACTGGAGCACAAGGAGATGAGAAATGAGGTGCGTTTTAGAAACCTTTCCCGATCACACGGTGTACCATCTTCTGGGTTTCTCATGCATGTTTTCGATGTAGGAATATGCCCTTGAACCTGGAGATTTGGGGATTTGGGACCCATGGGATGGGTACCACGCCGTAATACTTTAAAGGGTCTGCGTTAGCTCACCCAACCTCACCAAACCTCTCAACCCCAAGAGTGTCCACCCTTATGGCTCAGTCAGCTGTGGGTCTAGATATGGTCAATCCAGGTGGCATCGCAGCCCCTGAACGAATTTTGTAAGAATTTCTCTCTCTTTCACTGTCTTTGTTTCACGGGTTTTTAAAAGTAATTGATTTTTATAATGGGGTTTAGCTGCTTTGCACTGCTGTGTTTATGCCGCTTTACACCTACTTGACTCACTTACAGAGAGATAGCAATACATAGGTTTTAAGATTCTTACTAGTCAAATATATTCTTGAGCGGTGAATAGGGGGTGTTGAGTCCAGTTCACTGAGCAAGGAGTAGGTCTTGTCTATTACATATTGGGTTTATGGAACGGTAGCTGAGCTAAATTGAAACCCTTGTTTTATGCATCACCCCACCTCACCTTTCCCGTTAAGCAGCCATAGTGTGTTTTCTAAACGTGCGACTCTGTTCTGTTTTGTAATTCAGTTCAAGGGTAGCGGTTTTTACATTCCCTCTATAAGTGATATCTTATGATAAGTGTCTTTTTCTGTGTGACCTATTTCACTTAGAATCGTCGTACCTATATCCACTCATCATGCTGCTCCTAGCCTTATGACGTTGATTTCATGGCTGAGTGATATTCCATTGTACATAAGGACCACAACTTCTTTATCCATTCTTCTCTTTCCTGGGATGTTTCAGGTGTAACGAAGTGGAGGTTCTTGTCAACAGAGCAGCCCTAAACTTTGGGGTGCCTGTGTCTTGCTGATTTTTAGTTTTCCCAATTTATACGCCCATGAGTGGAAGTGCCCTATGCTCTCTAAGCTGAGTTTTTTCGATGTTTCAGGACACACCGTACACTTCTCCAGAGTGGCTGTTGGCAATTTACAGCCCGCCCATCAGCGTAGCAAGGCTCCCATTTCTCCATGGCCTGTCCTGCATTTCTGGTTTTGACACTTTATTCAGCATGGCCCTTTGGACCGATGGGAAGCGAGACTTCTTTGTAGCGCTGATTTGCCTTTCCAGGTTGCTTGGTTGGCCAAAAAGGGCGTATGCGTTTTTTCCTGAATATATTCAGGAAAAAACGCATACGCCCTTTTTGGCCAAGGGCATCATTGTCGAGGTTTTGCCGCTTTTCCTGTGCTTTAAAGGCGATTCGAATCTACCTCCTGAAATCTGTTTCCTGCAATTCTGCCTTGCTTTCAAATTCTCTTCGTTGCCTTCCCTCAATATATTTGTGGACGAGAGTTATCATTTCTAACTGTGCAGGTCTGTGAATTGCAGTGCCCCTGCGCTCCATTTCTCAACTCGCTTTCTTGGGAGCTGGCCGCAAAAGCGCAGGATTGCTTCAGGCCCTATTCTGGCTCGGGGCGGCAGGCTGAGCCAGTGGTTAATTCTTCTTCCTGATGGGAAAATAGAGTGACCTGTGCCTGTCCCAACACCTAGAGCGAGTCTCTCATTGGTTCCCCCTCTTCCCGTTCATCCTCAGGACAAATTGCAACCTGTACGGAACAGGAGGTTAAAGGTGCTGATTCTCCAAGGAGGGAGATTGCTAGTAAAGCGGCTGGAATGGCGAACCGGAGCACAAGGAGATGAGAAATGAGGTGCGTTTTAGAAACCTTTCCCGATCACACGGTGTACCATCTTTTGGGTTTCTCATGCATGTTTTCGATGTAGGAAGATGCCCTTGAACCTGGAGATTTGGGACCCATGGGATGGGTACCACGCCGTATTACTTTACAGGGTCTGCGTTAGCTCACCCAACCTCACCAAACCTCTCAGCCCCAAGAGTGTCCACCCTTATGTCTCAGTCAGCTGTGGGTCTAGATATGGTCAATCCAGGTGGCATCGCAGCCCCTGAACGAATTTTGTAAGAATTTCTCTCTCTTTCACTGTCTTTGTTTCACGGGTTTTTAAAAGTAATTGATTTTTATAATGGGGTTTAGCTGCTTTGCACTGCTGTGTTTATGCCGCTTTACACCCACTTGACTCACTTACAGAGAGATAGCAATACATAGGTTTTAAGATTCTTACTAGTCAAATATATTCTTGGGCGGTGACTAGGGGGTGTTGAGTCCAGTTCACTGAGCAAGGAGTAGGTCTTGTCTATTACATATTGGGTTTATGGAACGGTATCTGAGCTAATTTGAAACCCTTGTTTTATGCATAACCCCACCTCACCTTTCCCGTTAAGCAGCCATAGTGTGTTTTCTAAACGTGCGACTCTGTTCTGTTTTGTAATTCAGTTCAAGGGTAGCGGTTTTTACATTCCCTCTGTAAGTGATATCTTATGATAAGGGTCTTTTTCTGTGTGACTTATTTCACTTAGAATCGTCGTACCTATATCCACTCATCATGCTGCTCCTAGCCTTATGACGTTGATTTCATGGCTGAGTGATATTCCATTGTACATAAGGACCACAACTTCTTTATCCATTCTTCTCTTTCCTGGGATGTTTCAGGTGTAACGAAGTGGAGGTTCTTGTCAACAGAGCAGCCCTAAACTTTGGTGTGCCTGTGTCTTGCTGATTTTTAGTTTTCCCAATTTATACGCCCATGAGTGGAAGTGCCCTATGCTCTCTAAGCTGAGTTTTTTAGATGTTTCAGGACACACCGTACACTTCTCCAGAGTGGCTGTTGGCAATTTACAGCCCGCCCATCAGCGTAGCAAGGCTCCCATTTCTCCATGGCCTGTCCGGCATTTCTGGTTTTGACACTTTATTCAGCATGGCCCTTTTGACCGATGGGAAGCGAGACTTCTTTGTAGCGCTGATTTGCCTTTGCAGGTTGCTTGGTTGGCCAAAAAGGGCGTATGCGTTTTTTCCTGAATATATTCAGGAAAAAACGCATACGCCCTTTTTGGCCAAGGGCATCATTGTCGAGGTTTTGCCGCTTTTCCTGTGCTTTAAAGGCGATTCGAATCTACCTCCTGAAATCTGTTTCCTGCAATTCTGCCTTGCTTTCAAATCCTCTTCGTTGCCTTCCCTCAATATATTTGTGGACGAGAGTTATCATTTCTAACTGTGCAGGTCTGTGAATTGCAGTGCCCCTGAGCTCCATTTCTCAACTCGCTTTCTTGGGAGCTGGCCGCAAAAGCACAGGATTGCTTCAGGCCCTATTCTGGCTCCGGGCGGCAGGCTGAGCCTGTGGTTAATTCTTCTTCCTGATGGGAAAATAGAGTGACCTGTGCCTGTCCCAACACCTAGAGCTAGTCTCTCATTGGTTCCCCCTCTTCCCGTTCATCCTCAGGACAAATTGCAACCTGTACGGAACAGGAGGTTAAAGGTGCTGATTCTCCAAGGAGGGAGATTGCTAGTAAAGCGGCTGGAATGGCGAACCGGAGCACAAGGAGATGAGAAATGAGGTGCGTTTTAGAAACCTTTCCCGATCACACGGTGTACCATCTTCTGAGTTTCTCATGCATGTTTTCGATATAGGAATATGCCCTTGAACCTGGAGATTTGGGACCCATGGGATGGGTACCACGCCGTAATACTTTAAAGGGTCTGCGTTAGCTCACCCAACCTCACCAAACCTCTCAGCCCCAAGAGTGTCCACCCTTATGGCTCAGTCAGCTGTGGGTCTAGATATGGTCAATCCAGGTGGCATCGCAGCCCCTGAACGAATTTTGTAAGAATTTCTCTCTCTTTCACTGTCTTTGTTTCACGGGTCTTTAAAAGTAATTGATTTTTATAATGGGGTTTAGCTGCTTTGCACTGCTGTGTTTATGCCGCTTTACACCCACTTGACTCACTTACAGAGAGATAGCAATACATAGGTTTTAAGATTCTTACTAGTCAAATATATTCTTGGGCGGTGAATAGGGCGTGTTGAGTCCAGTTCACTGAGCAAGGAGTAGGTCTTGTCTATTACATATTGGGTTTATGGAACGGTATCTGAGCTAATTTGAAACCCTTGTTTTATGCATCACCCCACCTCACCTTTCCCGTTAAGCAGCCATAGTGTGTTTTCTAAACGTGCGACTCTGTTCTGTTTTGTAATTCAGTTCAAGGGTAGCGGTTTTTACATTCCCTCTGTAAGTGATATCTTATGATAAGGGTCTTTTTCTGTGTGACCTATTTCACTTAGAATCGTCGCACCTATATCCACTTATCATGCTGCTCCTAGCCTTATGACGTTGATTTCATGGCTGAGTGATATTCCATTGTACATAAGGACCACAACTTCTTTATCCATTCTTCTCTTTCCTGGGATGTTTAAGGTGTAACGAAGTGGAGTTTCTTGTCAACAGAGCAGCCCTAAACTTTGGGGTGCCTGTGTCTTGCTGATTTTTAGTTTTCCCAATTTATACGCCCATGAGTGGAAGTGCCCTATGCTCTCTAAGCTGAGTTTTTTTGATGTTTCAGGACACACCGTACACTTCTCCAGAGTGGCTGTTGGCAATTTACAGCCCGCCCATCAGCGTAGCAAGGCTCCCATTTCTCCATGGCCTGTCCTGCATTTCTGGTTTTGACACTTTATTCAGCATGGCCCTTTGGACCGATGGGAAGCGAGACTTCTTTGTAGCGCTGATTTGCCTTTCCAGGTTGCTTGGTTGGCCAAAAAGGGCGTATGCGTTTTTTCCTGAATATATTCAGGAAAAAACGCATACGCCCTTTTTGGCCAAGGGCATCATTGTCGAGGTTTTGCCGCTTTTCCTGTGCTTTAAAGGCGATTCGAATCTACCTCCTGAAATCTGTTTCCTGCAATTCTGCCTTGCTTTCAAATCCTCTTCGTTGCCTTCCCTCAATATATTTGTGGACGAGAGTTATCCTTTCTAACTGTGCAGGTCTGTGAATTGCAGTGCCCCTGAGCTCCATTTTTCAACTCGCTTTCTTGGGAACTGGCCGCAAAAGCGCAGGATTGCTTCAGGCCCTATTCTGGCTCCGGGCGGCAGGCTGAGCCTGTGGTTAATTCTTCTTCCTGATGGGAAAATAGAGTGACCTGTGCCTGTCCCAACACCTAGAGCTAGTCTCTCATTGGTTCCCCCTCTTCCCGTTCATCCTCAGGACAAATTGCAACCTGTATGGAACAGGAGGTTAAAGGTGCTGATTCTCCAAGGAGGGAGATTGCTAGTAAAGCGGCTGGAATGGCGAACCGGAGCACAAGGAGATGAGAAATGAGGTGCGTTTTAGAAACCTTTCCCGATCACACGGTGTACCATCTTCTGGGTTTCTCATGCATGTTTTCGATGTAGGAAGATGCCCTTGACCCTGGAGATTTGGGACCCATGGGATGGGTACCACGCCGTATTACTTTACAGGGTCTGCGTTAGCTCACCCAACCTCACCAAACCTCTCAGCCCCAAGAGTGTCCACCCTTATGTCTCAGTCAGCTGTGGGTCTAGATATGGTCAATCCAGGTGGCATCGCAGCCCCTGAACGAATTTTGTAAGAATTTCTCTCTCTTTCACTGTCTTTGTTTCACGGGTCTTTAAAAGTAATTGATTTTTATAATGGGGTTTAGCTGCTTTGCACTGCTGTGTTTATGCCGCTTTACACCCACTTGACTCACTTACAGAGAGATAGCAATACATAGGTTTTAAGATTCTTACTAGTCAAATATATTCTTGGGCGCTGAATAGGGGGTGTTGAGTCCAGTAAACTGAGCAAGGAGTAGGTCTTGTCTATTACATATTGGGTTTATGGAACGGTATCTGAGCTAATTTGAAACCCTTGTTTTATGCATCACCCCACCTCACCTTTCCCGTTAAGCAGCCATAGTGTGTTTTCTAAACGTGCGACTCTGTTCTGTTTTGTAATTCAGTTCAAGGGTAGCGGTTTTTACATTCCCTCTATAAGTGATATCTTATGATAAGTGTCTTTTTCTGTGTGACCTATTTCACTTAGAATCGTCGTACCTATATCCACTCATCATGCTGCTCCTAGCCTTATGACGTTGATTTCATGGCTGAGTGATATTCCATTGTACATAAGGACCACAACTTCTTTATCCATTCTTCTCTTTCCTGGGATGTTTCAGGTGTAACGAAGTGGAGGTTCTTGTCAACAGAGCAGCCCTAAACTTTGGGGTGCCTGTGTCTTGCTGATTTTTAGTTTTCCCAATTTATACGCCCATGAGTGGAAGTGCCCTATGCTCTCTAAGCTGAGTTTTTTAGATGTTTCAGGACACACCGTACACTTCTCCAGAGTGGCTGTTGGCAATTTACAGCCCGCCCATCAGCGTAGCAAGGCTCCCATTTCTCCATGGCCTGTCCTGCATTTCTGGTTTTGACACTTTATTCAGCATGGCCCTTTGGACCGATGGGAAGCGAGCCTTCTTTGTAGCGCTGATCTGCCTTTCCAGGTTGCTTGGTTGGCCAAAAAGGGCGTATGCGTTTTTTCCTGAATATATTCAGGAAAAAACGCATACGCCCTTTTTGGCCAAGGGCATCATTGTCGAGGTTTTGCCGCTTTTCCTGTGCTTTAAAGGCGATTCGAATCTACCTCCTGAAATCTGTTTCCTGCAATTCTGCCTTGCTTTCAAATCCTCTTCGTTGCCTTCCCTCAATATATTTGTGGACGAGAGTTATCCTTTCTAACTGTGCAGGTCTGTGAATTGCAGGGCCCCTGAGCTCCATTTTTCAACTCGCTTTCTTGGGAACAGGCCGCAAAAGCGCAGGATTGCTTCAGGCCCTATTCTGGCTCCGGGCGGCAGGCTGAGCCTGTGGTTAATTCTTCTTCCTGATGGGAGAATAGAGTGACCTGTGCCTGTCCCAACACCTAGAGCTAGTCTCTCATTGGTTCCCCCTCTTCCCGTTCATCCTCAGGACAAATTGCAACCTGTACGGAACAGGAGGTTAAAGGTGCTGATTCTCCAAGGAGGGAGATTGCTAGTAAAGCGGCTGGAATAGCGAACCGGAGCACAAGGAGATGAGAAATGAGGTGCGTTTTAGAAACCTTTCCCGATCACACGGTGTACCATCTTCTGGGTTTCTCATGCATGTTTTCGATGTAGGAAGATGCCCTTGAACCTGGAGATTTGGGACCCATGGGATTGGTACCACGCCGTATTACTTTACAGGGTCTGCGTTAGCTCACCCAACCTCACCAAACCTCTCTGCCCCAAGAGTGTCCACCCTTATGTCTCAGTCAGCTGTGGGTCTAGATATGGTCAATCCAGGTGGCATCGCAGCCCCTGAACGAATTTTGTAAGAATTTCTCTCTCTTTCACTGTCTTTGTTTCACGGGTTTTTAAAAGTAATTGATTTTTATAATGGGGTTTAGCTGCTTTGCACTGCTGTGTTTATGCCGCTTTACACCCACTTGACTCACTTACAGAGAGATAGCAATACATAGGTTTTAAGATTCTTACTAGTCAAATATATTCTTGGGCGGTGACTAGGGGGTGTTGAGTCCAGTTCACTGAGCAAGGAGTAGGTCTTGTCTATTACATATTGGGTTTATGGAACGGTATCTGAGCTAATTTGAAACCCTTGTTTTATGCATAACCCCACCTCACCTTTCCCGTTAAGCAGCCATAGTGTGTTTTCTAAACGTGCGACTCTGTTCTGTTTTGTAATTCAGTTCAAGGGTAGCGGTTTTTACATTCCCTCTGTAAGTGATATCTTATGATAAGGGTCTTTTTCTGTGTGACTTATTTCACTTAGAATCGTCGTACCTATATCCACTCATCATGCTGCTCCTAGCCTTATGACGTTGATTTCATGGCTGAGTGATATTCCATTGTACATAAGGACCACAACTTCTTTATCCATTCTTCTCTTTCCTGGGATGTTTCAGGTGTAACGAAGTGGAGGTTCTTGTCAACAGAGCAGCCCTAAACTTTGGTGTGCCTGTGTCTTGCTGATTTTTAGTTTTCCCAATTTATACGCCCATGAGTGGAAGTGCCCTATGCTCTCTAAGCTGAGTTTTTTAGATGTTTCAGGACACACCGTACACTTCTCCAGAGTGGCTGTTGGCAATTTACAGCCCGCCCATCAGCGTAGCAAGGCTCCCATTTCTCCATGGCCTGTCCGGCATTTCTGGTTTTGACACTTTATTCAGCATGGCCCTTTTGACCGATGGGAAGCGAGACTTCTTTGTAGCGCTGATTTGCCTTTGCAGGTTGCTTGGTTGGCCAAAAAGGGCGTATGCGTTTTTTCCTGAATATATTCAGGAAAAAACGCATACGCCCTTTTTGGCCAAGGGCATCATTTTCGAGGTTTTGCCGCTTTTCCTGTGCTTTAAAGGCGATTCGAATCTACCTCCTGAAATCTGTTTCCTGCAATTCTGCCTTGCTTTCAAATCCTCTTCGTTGCCTTCCCTCAATATATTTGTGGACGAGAGTTATCATTTCTAACTGTGCAGGTCTGTGAATTGCAGTGCCCCTGAGCTCCATTTCTCAACTCGCTTTCTTGGGAGCTGGCCGCAAAAGCACAGGATTGCTTCAGGCCCTATTCTGGCTCCGGGCGGCAGGCTGAGCCTGTGGTTAATTCTTCTTCCTGATGGGAAAATAGAGTGACCTGTGCCTGTCCCAACACCTAGAGCTAGTCTCTCATTGGTTCCCCCTCTTCCCGTTCATCCTCAGGACAAATTGCAACCTGTACGGAACAGGAGGTTAAAGGTGCTGATTCTCCAAGGAGGGAGATTGCTAGTAAAGCGGCTGGAATGGCGAACCGGAGCACAAGGAGATGAGAAATGAGGTGCGTTTTAGAAACCTTTCCCGATCACACGGTGTACCATCTTCTGAGTTTCTCATGCATGTTTTCGATATAGGAATATGCCCTTGAACCTGGAGATTTGGGACCCATGGGATGGGTACCACGCCGTAATACTTTAAAGGGTCTGCGTTAGCTCACCCAACCTCACCAAACCTCTCAGCCCCAAGAGTGTCCACCCTTATGGCTCAGTCAGCTGTGGGTCTAGATATGGTCAATCCAGGTGGCATCGCAGCCCCTGAACGAATTTTGTAAGAATTTCTCTCTCTTTCACTGTCTTTGTTTCACGGGTCTTTAAAAGTAATTGATTTTTATAATGGGGTTTAGCTGCTTTGCACTGCTGTGTTTATGCCGCTTTACACCCACTTGACTCACTTACAGAGAGATAGCAATACATAGGTTTTAAGATTCTTACTAGTCAAATATATTCTTGGGCGGTGAATAGGGCGTGTTGAGTCCAGTTCACTGAGCAAGGAGTAGGTCTTGTCTATTACATATTGGGTTTATGGAACGGTATCTGAGCTAATTTGAAACCCTTGTTTTATGCATCACCCCACCTCACCTTTCCCGTTAAGCAGCCATAGTGTGTTTTCTAAACGTGCGACTCTGTTCTGTTTTGTAATTCAGTTCAAGGGTAGCGGTTTTTACATTCCCTCTGTAAGTGATATCTTATGATAAGGGTCTTTTTCTGTGTGACCTATTTCACTTAGAATCGTCGCACCTATATCCACTTATCATGCTGCTCCTAGCCTTATGACGTTGATTTCATGGCTGAGTGATATTCCATTGTACATAAGGACCACAACTTCTTTATCCATTCTTCTCTTTCCTGGGATGTTTAAGGTGTAACGAAGTGGAGTTTCTTGTCAACAGAGCAGCCCTAAACTTTGGGGTGCCTGTGTCTTGCTGATTTTTAGTTTTCCCAATTTATACGCCCATGAGTGGAAGTGCCCTATGCTCTCTAAGCTGAGTTTTTTTGATGTTTCAGGACACACCGTACACTTCTCCAGAGTGGCTGTTGGCAATTTACAGCCCGCCCATCAGCGTAGCAAGGCTCCCATTTCTCCATGGCCTGTCCTGCATTTCTGGTTTTGACACTTTATTCAGCATGGCCCTTTGGACCGATGGGAAGCGAGACTTCTTTGTAGCGCTGATTTGCCTTTCCAGGTTGCTTGGTTGGCCAAAAAGGGCGTATGCGTTTTTTCCTGAATATATTCAGGAAAAAACGCATACGCCCTTTTTGGCCAAGGGCATCATTGTCGAGGTTTTGCCGCTTTTCCTGTGCTTTAAAGGCGATTCGAATCTACCTCCTGAAATCTGTTTCCTGCAATTCTGCCTTGCTTTCAAATCCTCTTCGTTGCCTTCCCTCAATATATTTGTGGACGAGAGTTATCCTTTCTAACTGTGCAGGTCTGTGAATTGCAGTGCCCCTGAGCTCCATTTTTCAACTCGCTTTCTTGGGAACTGGCCGCAAAAGCGCAGGATTGCTTCAGGCCCTATTCTGGCTCCGGGCGGCAGGCTGAGCCTGTGGTTAATTCTTCTTCCTGATGGGAAAATAGAGTGACCTGTGCCTGTCCCAACACCTAGAGCTAGTCTCTCATTGGTTCCCCCTCTTCCCGTTCATCCTCAGGACAAATTGCAACCTGTATGGAACAGGAGGTTAAAGGTGCTGATTCTCCAAGGAGGGAGATTGCTAGTAAAGCGGCTGGAATGGCGAACCGGAGCACAAGGAGATGAGAAATGAGGTGCGTTTTAGAAACCTTTCCCGATCACACGGTGTACCATCTTCTGGGTTTCTCATGCATGTTTTCGATGTAGGAAGATGCCCTTGACCCTGGAGATTTGGGACCCATGGGATGGGTACCACGCCGTATTACTTTACAGGGTCTGCGTTAGCTCACCCAACCTCACCAAACCTCTCAGCCCCAAGAGTGTCCACCCTTATGTCTCAGTCAGCTGTGGGTCTAGATATGGTCAATCCAGGTGGCATCGCAGCCCCTGAACGAATTTTGTAAGAATTTCTCTCTCTTTCACTGTCTTTGTTTCACGGGTCTTTAAAAGTAATTGATTTTTATAATGGGGTTTAGCTGCTTTGCACTGCTGTGTTTATGCCGCTTTACACCCACTTGACTCACTTACAGAGAGATAGCAATACATAGGTTTTAAGATTCTTACTAGTCAAATATATTCTTGGGCGCTGAATAGGGGGTGTTGAGTCCAGTAAACTGAGCAAGGAGTAGGTCTTGTCTATTACATATTGGGTTTATGGAACGGTATCTGAGCTAATTTGAAACCCTTGTTTTATGCATCACCCCACCTCACCTTTCCCGTTAAGCAGCCATAGTGTGTTTTCTA
This sequence comes from Balaenoptera borealis, assembly GCF_965194805.1. Lineage (NCBI taxonomy): Eukaryota > Metazoa > Chordata > Mammalia > Artiodactyla > Balaenopteridae > Balaenoptera > Balaenoptera borealis. The sequence continues at coordinate 142,740 of NW_028123748.1, forward strand.
AACGTGCGACTCTGTTCTGTTTTGTAATTCAGTTCAAGGGTAGCGGTTTTTACATTCCCTCTATAAGTGATATCTTATGATAAGTGTCTTTTTCTGTGTGACCTATTTCACTTAGAATCGTCGTACCTATATCCACTCATCATGCTGCTCCTAGCCTTATGACGTTGATTTCATGGCTGAGTGATATTCCATTGTACATAAGGACCACAACTTCTTTATCCATTCTTCTCTTTCCTGGGATGTTTCAGGTGTAACGAAGTGGAGGTTCTTGTCAACAGAGCAGCCCTAAACTTTGGGGTGCCTGTGTCTTGCTGATTTTTAGTTTTCCCAATTTATACGCCCATGAGTGGAAGTGCCCTATGCTCTCTAAGCTGAGTTTTTTAGATGTTTCAGGACACACCGTACACTTCTCCAGAGTGGCTGTTGGCAATTTACAGCCCGCCCATCAGCGTAGCAAGGCTCCCATTTCTCCATGGCCTGTCCTGCATTTCTGGTTTTGACACTTTATTCAGCATGGCCCTTTGGACCGATGGGAAGCGAGCCTTCTTTGTAGCGCTGATCTGCCTTTCCAGGTTGCTTGGTTGGCCAAAAAGGGCGTATGCGTTTTTTCCTGAATATATTCAGGAAAAAACGCATACGCCCTTTTTGGCCAAGGGCATCATTGTCGAGGTTTTGCCGCTTTTCCTGTGCTTTAAAGGCGATTCGAATCTACCTCCTGAAATCTGTTTCCTGCAATTCTGCCTTGCTTTCAAATCCTCTTCGTTGCCTTCCCTCAATATATTTGTGGACGAGAGTTATCCTTTCTAACTGTGCAGGTCTGTGAATTGCAGGGCCCCTGAGCTCCATTTTTCAACTCGCTTTCTTGGGAACTGGCCGCAAAAGCGCAGGATTGCTTCAGGCCCTATTCTGGCTCCGGGCGGCAGGCTGAGCCTGTGGTTAATTCTTCTTCCTGATGGGAGAATAGAGTGACCTGTGCCTGTCCCAACACCTAGAGCTAGTCTCTCATTGGTTCCCCCTCTTCCCGTTCATCCTCAGGACAAATTGCAACCTGTACGGAACAGGAGGTTAAAGGTGCTGATTCTCCAAGGAGGGAGATTGCTAGTAAAGCGGCTGGAATAGCGAACCGGAGCACAAGGAGATGAGAAATGAGGTGCGTTTTAGAAACCTTTCCCGATCACACGGTGTACCATCTTCTGGGTTTCTCATGCATGTTTTCGATGTAGGAAGATGCCCTTGAACCTGGAGATTTGGGACCCATGGGATTGGTACCACGCCGTATTACTTTACAGGGTCTGCGTTAGCTCACCCAACCTCACCAAACCTCTCTGCCCCAAGAGTGTCCACCCTTATGTCTCAGTCAGCTGTGGGTCTAGATATGGTCAATCCAGGTGGCATCGCAGCCACTGAACGAATTTTGTAAGAATTTCTCTCTCTTTCACTGTCTTTGTTTCACGGGTTTTTAAAAGTAATTGATTTTTATAATGGGGTTTAGCTGCTTTGCACTGCTGTGTTTATGCCGCTTTACACCCACTTGACTCACTTACAGAGAGATAGCAATACATAGGTTTTAAGATTCTTACTAGTCAAATATATTCTTGGGCGGTGACTAGGGGGTGTTGAGTCCAGTTCACTGAGCAAGGAGTAGGTCTTGTCTATTACATATTGGGTTTATGGAACGGTATCTGAGCTAATTTGAAACCCTTGTTTTATGCATCACCCCACCTCACCTTTCCCGTTAAGCAGCCATAGTGTGTTTCCTAAACGTGCGACTCTGTTCTGTTTTGTAATTCAGTTCAAGGGTAGCGGTTTTTACATTGCCTCTGTAAGTGATATCTTATGATAAGGGTCTTTTTCTGTGTGACCTATTTCACTTAGAATCGTCGTACCTATATCCACTCATCATGCTGCTCCTAGCCTTATGACGTTGATTTCATGGCTGAGTCATATTCCATTGTACATAAGGACCACAACTTCTTTATCCATTCTTCTCTTTCCTGGGATGTTTCAGGTGTAACGAAGTGGAGGTTCTTGTCAACAGAGCAGCCCTAAACTTTGGGGTGCCTGTGTCTTGCTGATTTTTAGTTTTCCCAATTTATACGCCCATGAGTGGAAGTGCCCTATGCTCTCTAAGCTGAGTTTTTTAGATGTTTCAGGACACACCGTACACTTCTCCAGAGTGGCTGTTGGCAATTTACAGCCCGCCCATCAGCGTAGCAAGGCTCCCATTTCTCCATGGCCTGTCCTGCATTTCTGGTTTTGACACTTTATTCAGCATGGCCCTTTTGACCGATGGGAAGCGAGACTTCTTTGTAGCGCTGATTTGCCTTTGCAGGTTGCTTGGTTGGCCAAAAAGGGCGTATGCGTTTTTTCCTGAATATATTCAGGAAAAAACGCATACGCCCTTTTTGGCCAAGGGCATCATAGTCGAGGTTTTGCCGCTTTTCCTGTGCTTTAAAGGCGATTCGAATCTACCTCCTGAAATCTGTTTCCTGCAATTCTGCCTTGCTTTCAAATCCTCTTCGTTGCCTTCCCTCAATATATTTGTGGACGAGAGTTATCATTTCTAACTGTGCAGGTCTGTGAATTGCAGTGCCCCTGAGCTCCATTTCTCAACTCGCTTTCTTGGGAGCTGGCCGCAAAAGCGCAGGATTGCTTCAGGCCCTATTCTGGCTCCGGGCGGCAGGCTGAGCCTGTGGTTAATTTTTCTTCCTGATGGGAAAATAGAGTGACGTGTGCCTGTCCCAACACCTAGAGCTAGTCTCTCATTGGTTCCCCCTCTTCCCGTTCATCCTCAGGACAAATTGCAACCTGTACGGAACAGGAGGTTAAAGGTGCTGATTCTCCAAGGAGGGAGATTGCTAGTAAAGTGGCTGGAATGGCGAACCGGAGCACAAGGAGATGAGAAATGAGGTGCGTTTTAGAAACCTTTCCCGATCACACGGTGTACCATCTTCTGGGTTTCTCATGCATGTTTTCGATGTAGAAAGATGCCCTTGAACCTGGAGATTTGGGACCCATGGGATGGGTACCACGCCGTATTACTTTACAGGGTCTGCGTTAGCTCACCCAACCTCACCAAACCTCTCAGCCCCAAGAGTGTCCACCCTTATGGCTCAGTCAGCTGTGGGTCTAGATATGGTCAATCCAGGTGGCATCGCAGCCCCTGAACGAATTTTGTAAGAATTTCTCTCTCTTTCACTGTCTTTGTTTCACGGGTTTTTAAAAGTAATTGATTTTTATAATGGGGTTTAGCTGCTTTGCACTGCTGTGTTTATGCCGCTTTACACCCACTTGACTCACTTACAGAGAGATAGCAATACATAGGTTTTAAGATTCTTACTAGTCAAATATATTCTTGGGCGGTGAATAGGGCGTGTTGAGTCCAGTTCACTGAGCAAGGAGTAGGTCTTGTCTATTACATATTGGGTTTATGGAACGGTAGCTGAGCTAATTTGAAACCCTTGTTTTATGCATCACCCCACGTCACCTTTCCCGTTAAGCAGCCATAGTGTGTTTTCTAAACGTGCGACTCTGTTCTGTTTTGTAATTCAGTTCAAGGGTAGCGGTTTTTACATTCCCTCTGTAAGTGATATCTTATGATAAGGGTCTTTTTCTGTGTGACCTATTTCACTTAGAATCGTCGTACCTAAATCCACTCATCATGCTGCTCCTAGCCTTATGACGTTGATTTCATGGCTGAGTGATATTCCATTGTACATAAGGACCACAACTTCTTTATCCATTCTTCTCTTTCCTGGGATGTTTCAGGTGTAACGAAGTGGAGGTTCTTGTCAACAGAGCAGCCCTAAACTTTGGGGTGCCTGTGTCTTGCTGATTTTTAGTTTTCCCAATTTATACGCCCATGAGTGGAACTGCCCTATGCTCTCTAAGCTGAGTTTTTTAGATGTTTCAGGACACACCGTACACTTCTCCAGAGTGGCTGTTGGCAATTTACAGCCCGCCCATCAGCGTAGCAAGGCTCCCATTTCTCCATGGCCTGTCCGGCATTTCTGGTTTTGACACTTTATTCAGCATGGCCCTTTTGACCGATGGGAAGCGAGACTTCTTTGTAGCGCTGATTTGCCTTTGCAGGTTGCTTGGTTGGCCAAAAAGGGCGTATGCGTTTTTTCCTGAATATATTCAGGAAAAAACGCATACGCCCTTTTTGGCCAAGGGCATCATTGTCGAGGTTTTGCCGCTTTTCCTGTGCTTTAAAGGCGATTCGAATCTACCTCCTGAAATCTGTTTCCTGCAATTCTGCCTTGCTTTCAAATCCTCTTCGTTGCCTTCCCTCAATATATTTGTGGACGAGAGTTATCATTTCTAACTGTGCAGGTCTGTGAATTGCAGTGCCCCTGAGCTCCATTTCTCAACTCGCTTTCTTGGGAGCTGGCCGCAAAAGCACAGGATTGCTTCAGGCCCTATTCTGGCTCCGGGCGGCAGGCTGAGCCTGTGGTTAATTCTTCTTCCTGATGGGAAAATAGAGTGACCTGTGCCTGTCCCAACACCTAGAGCTAGTCTCTCATTGGTTCCCCCTCTTCCCGTTCATCCTCAGGACAAATTGCAACCTGTACGGAACAGGAGGTTAAAGGTGCTGATTCTCCAAGGAGGGAGATTGCTAGTAAAGCGGCTGGAATGGCGAACCGGAGCACAAGGAGATGAGAAATGAGGTGCGTTTTAGAAACCTTTCCCGATCACACGGTGTACCATCTTCTGAGTTTCTCATGCATGTTTTCGATGTAGGAATATGCCCTTGAACCTGGAGATTTGGGACCCATGGGATGGGTACCACGCCGTAATACTTTAAAGGGTCTGCGTTAGCTCACCCAACCTCACCAAACCTCTCAGCCCCAAGAGTGTCCACCCTTATGGCTCAGTCAGCTGTGGGTCTAGATATGGTCAATCCAGGTGGCATCGCAGCCCCTGAACGAATTTTGTAAGAATTTCTCTCTCTTTCACTGTCTTTGTTTCACGGGTCTTTAAAAGTAATTGATTTTTATAATGGGGTTTAGCTGCTTTGCACTGCTGTGTTTATGCCGCTTTACACCCACTTGACTCACTTACAGAGAGATAGCAATACATAGGTTTTAAGATTCTTACTAGTCAAATATATTCTTGGGCGGTGAATAGGGCGTGTTGAGTCCAGTTCACTGAGCAAGGAGTAGGTCTTGTCTATTACATATTGGGTTTATGGAACGGTATCTGAGCTAATTTGAAACCCTTGTTTTATGCATCACCCCACCTCACCTTTCCCGTTAAGCAGCCATAGTGTGTTTTCTAAACGTGCGACTCTGTTCTGTTTTGTAATTCAGTTCAAGGGTAGCGGTTTTTACATTCCCTCTGTAAGTGATATCTTATGATAAGGGTCTTTTTCTGTGTGACCTATTTCACTTAGAATCGTCGCACCTATATCCACTTATCATGCTGCTCCTAGCCTTATGACGTTGATTTCATGGCTGAGTGATATTCCATTGTACATAAGGACCACAACTTCTTTATCCATTCTTCTCTTTCCTGGGATGTTTAAGGTGTAACGAAGTGGAGTTTCTTGTCAACAGAGCAGCCCTAAACTTTGGGGTGCCTGTGTCTTGCTGATTTTTAGTTTTCCCAATTTATACGCCCATGAGTGGAAGTGCCCTATGCTCTCTAAGCTGAGTTTTTTAGATGTTTCAGGACACACCGTACACTTCTCCAGAGTGGCTGTTGGCAATTTACAGCCCGCCCATCAGCGTAGCAAGGCTCCCATTTCTCCATGGCCTGTCCTGCATTTCTGGTTTTGACACTTTATTCAGCATGGCCCTTTGGACCGATGGGAAGCGAGACTTCTTTGTAGCGCTGATTTGCCTTTCCAGGTTGCTTGGTTGGCCAAAAAGGGCGTATGCGTTTTTTCCTGAATATATTCAGGAAAAAACGCATACGCCCTTTTTGGCCAAGGGCATCATTGTCGAGGTTTTGCCGCTTTTCCTGTGCTTTAAAGGCGATTCGAATCTACCTCCTGAAATCTGTTTCCTGCAATTCTGCCTTGCTTTCAAATCCTCTTCGTTGCCTTCCCTCAATATATTTGTGGACGAGAGTTATCCTTTCTAACTGTGCAGGTCTGTGAATTGCAGTGCCCTTGCGCTCCATTTCTCAACTCGCTTTCTTGGGAGCTGGCCGCAAAAGCGCAGGATTGCTTCAGGCCCTATTCTGGCTCGGGGCGGCAGGCTGAGCCTGTGGTTAATTCTTCTTCCTGATGGGAAAATAGAGTGACCTGTGCCTGTCCCAACACCTAGAGCGAGTCTCTCATTGGTTCCCCCTCTTCCCGTTCATCCTCAGGACAAATTGCAACCTGTACGGAACAGGAGGTTAAAGGTGCTGATTCTCCAAGGAGGGAGATTGCTAGTAAAGCGGCTGGAATGGCGAACCGGAGCACAAGGAGATGAGAAATGAGGTGCGTTTTAGAAACCTTTCCCGATCACACGGTGTACCATCTTTTGGGTTTCTCATGCATGTTTTCGATGTAGGAAGATGCCCTTGAACCTGGAGATTTGGGACCCATGGGATGGGTACCACGCCGTATTACTTTACAGGGTCTGCGTTAGCTCACCCAACCTCACCAAACCTCTCAGCCCCAAGAGTGTCCACCCTTATGTCTCAGTCAGCTGTGGGTCTAGATATGGTCAATCCAGGTGGCATCGCAGCCCCTGAACGAATTTTGTAAGAATTTCTCTCTCTTTCACTGTCTTTGTTTCACGGGTCTTTAAAAGTAATTGATATTTATAATGGGGTTTAGCTGCTTTGCACTGCTGTGTTTATGCCGCTTTACACACACTTGACTCACTTACAGAGAGATATCAATACATAGGTTTTAAGATTCTTACTAGTCAGATATATTCTTGGGCGGTGAATAGGGGGTGTTGAGTCCAGTTCACTGAGCAAGGAGTAGGTCTTGTCTATTACATATTGGGTTTATGGAACGGTATCTGAGCTAATTTGAAACCCTTGTTTTATGCATCACCCCACCTCACCTTTCCCGTTAAGCAGCCATAGTGTGTTTTCTAAACGTGCGACTCTGTTCTGTTTTGTAATTCAGTTCAAGGGTAGCGGTTTTTACATTCCCTCTATAAGTGATATCTTATGATAAGTGTCTTTTTCTGTGTGACTTATTTCACTTAGAATCGTCGTACCTAAATCCACTCATCATGCTGCTCCTAGCCTTATGACGTTGATTTCATGGCTGAGTGATATTCCATTGTACATAAGGACCACAACTTCTTTATCCATTCTTCTCTTTCCTGGGATGTTTAAGGTGTAACGAAGTGGAGTTTCTTGTCAACAGAGCAGCCCTAACCTTTGGGGTGCCTGTGTCTTGCTGATTTTTAGTTTTCCCAATTTATACGCCCATGAGTGGAAGTGCCCTATGCTCTCTAAGCTGAGTTTTTAGATGTTTCAGGACACACCGTACACTTCTCCAGAGTGGCTGTTGGTAATTTACAGCCCGCCCATCAGCGTAGCAAGGCTCCCATTTCTCCATGGCCTGTCCTGCATTTCTGGTTTTGACACTTTATTCAGCATGGCCCTTTTGACCGATGGGAAGCGAGACTTCTTTGTAGCGCTGATTTGCCTTTCCAGGTTGCTTGGTTGGCCAAAAAGGGCGTATGCGTTTTTTCCTGAATATATTCAGGAAAAAACGCATACGCCCTTTTTGGCCAAGGGCATCATTGTCGAGGTTTTGCCGCTTTTCCTGTGCTTTAAAGGCGATTCGAATCTACCTCCTGAAATCGGTTTCCTGCAATTCTGCCTTGCTTTCAAATCCTCTTCGTTGCCTTCCCTCAATATATTTGTGGACGAGAGTTATCCTTTCTAACTGTGCAGGTCTGTGAATTGCAGTGCCCCTGCGCTCCATTTCTCAACTCGCTTTCTTGGGAGCTGGCCGCAAAAGCGCAGGATTGCTTCAGGCCCTATTCTGGCTCGGGGCGGCAGGCTGAGCCTGTGGTTAATTCTTCTTCCTGATGGGAAAATAGAGTGACCTGTGCCTGTCCCAACACCTAGAGCGAGTCTCTCATTGGTTCCCCCTCTTCCCGTTCATCCTCAGGACAAATTGCAACCTGTACGGAACAGGAGGTTAAAGGTGCTGATTCTCCAAGGAGGGAGATTGCTAGTAAAGCGGCTGGAATGGCGAACCGGAGCACAAGGAGATGAGAAATGAGGTGCGTTTTAGAAACCTTTCCCGATCACACGGTGTACCATCTTTTGGGTTTCTCATGCATGTTTTCGATGTAGGAAGATGCCCTTGAACCTGGAGATTTGGGACCCATGGGATGGGTACCACGCCGTATTACTTTACAGGGTCTGCGTTAGCTCACCCAACCTCACCAAACCTCTCAGCCCCAAGAGTGTCCACCCTTATGTCTCAGTCAGCTGTGGGTCTAGATATGGTCAATCCAGGTGGCATCGCAGCCCCTGAACGAATTTTGTAAGAATTTCTCTCTCTTTCACTGTCTTTGTTTCACGGGTCTTTAAAAGTAATTGATATTTATAATGGGGTTTAGCTGCTTTGCACTGCTGTGTTTATGCCGCTTTACACACACTTGACTCACTTACAGAGAGATATCAATACATAGGTTTTAAGATTCTTACTAGTCAGATATATTCTTGGGCGGTGAATAGGGGGTGTTGAGTCCAGTTCACTGAGCAAGGAGTAGGTCTTGTCTATTACATATTGGGTTTATGGAACGGTATCTGAGCTAATTTGAAACCCTTGTTTTATGCATCACCCCACCTCACCTTTCCCGTTAAGCAGCCATAGTGTGTTTTCTAAACGTGCGACTCTGTTCTGTTTTGTAATTCAGTTCAAGGGTAGCGGTTTTTACATTCCCTTTATAAGTGATATCTTATGATAAGTGTGTTTTTCTGTGTGACTTATTTCACTTAGAATCGTCGTACCTAAATCCACTCATCATGCTGCTCCTAGCCTTATGACGTTGATTTCATGGCTGAGTGATATTCCATTGTACATAAGGACCACAACTTCTTTATCCATTCTTCTCTTTCCTGGGATGTTTAAGGTGTAACGAAGTGGAGTTTCTTGTCAACAGAGCAGCCCTAACCTTTGGGGTGCCTGTGTCTTGCTGATTTTTAGTTTTCCCAATTTATACGCCCATGAGTGGAAGTGCCCTATGCTCTCTAAGCTGAGTTTTTAGATGTTTCAGGACACACCGTACACTTCTCCAGAGTGGCTGTTGGTAATTTACAGCCCGCCCATCAGCGTAGCAAGGCTCCCATTTCTCCATGGCCTGTCCTGCATTTCTGGTTTTGACACTTTATTCAGCATGGCCCTTTTGACCGATGGGAAGCGAGACTTCTTTGTAGCGCTGATTTGCCTTTCCAGGTTGCTTGGTTGGCCAAAAAGGGCGTATGCGTTTTTTCCTGAATATATTCAGGAAAAAACGCATACGCCCTTTTTGGCCAAGGGCATCATTGTCGAGGTTTTGCCGCTTTTCCTGTGCTTTAAAGGCGATTCGAATCTACCTCCTGAAATCGGTTTCCTGCAATTCTGCCTTGCTTTCAAATTCTCTTCGTTGCCTTCCCTCAATATATTTGTGGACGAGAGTTATCATTTCTAACTGTGCAGGTCTGTGAATTGCAGTGCCCCTGAGCTCCATTTCTCAACTCGCTTTCTTGGGAGCTGGCCGCAAAAGCGCAGGATTGCTTCAGGCCCTCTTCTGGCTCCGGGCGGCAGGCTGAGCCTGTGGTTAATTCTTCTTCCTGATGGGAAAATAGAGTGACCTGTGCCTGTCCCAACACCTAGAGCTAGTCTCTCATTGGTTCCCCCTCTTCCCGTTCATCCTCAGGACAAATTGCAACCTGTACGGAACAGGAGGTTAAAGGTGCTGATTCTCCAAGGAGGGAGATTGCTAGTAAAGCGGCTGGAATGGCGAACTGGAGCACAAGGAGATGAGAAATGAGGTGCGTTTTAGAAACCTTTCCCGATCACACGGTGTACCATCTTCTGGGTTTCTCATGCATGTTTTCGATGTAGGAATATGCCCTTGAACCTGGAGATTTGGGGATTTGGGACCCATGGGATGGGTACCACGCCGTAATACTTTAAAGGGTCTGCGTTAGCTCACCCAACCTCACCAAACCTCTCAACCCCAAGAGTGTCCACCCTTATGGCTCAGTCAGCTGTGGGTCTAGATATGGTCAATCCAGGTGGCATCGCAGCCCCTGAACGAATTTTGTAAGAATTTCTCTCTCTTTCACTGTCTTTGTTTCACGGGTTTTTAAAAGTAATTGATTTTTATAATGGGGTTTAGCTGCTTTGCACTGCTGTGTTTATGCCGCTTTACACCTACTTGACTCACTTACAGAGAGATAGCAATACATAGGTTTTAAGATTCTTACTAGTCAAATATATTCTTGAGCGGTGAATAGGGGGTGTTGAGTCCAGTTCACTGAGCAAGGAGTAGGTCTTGTCTATTACATATTGGGTTTATGGAACGGTAGCTGAGCTAAATTGAAACCCTTGTTTTATGCATCACCCCACCTCACCTTTCCCGTTAAGCAGCCATAGTGTGTTTTCTAAACGTGCGACTCTGTTCTGTTTTGTAATTCAGTTCAAGGGTAGCGGTTTTTACATTCCCTCTATAAGTGATATCTTATGATAAGTGTCTTTTTCTGTGTGACCTATTTCACTTAGAATCGTCGTACCTATATCCACTCATCATGCTGCTCCTAGCCTTATGACGTTGATTTCATGGCTGAGTGATATTCCATTGTACATAAGGACCACAACTTCTTTATCCATTCTTCTCTTTCCTGGGATGTTTCAGGTGTAACGAAGTGGAGGTTCTTGTCAACAGAGCAGCCCTAAACTTTGGGGTGCCTGTGTCTTGCTGATTTTTAGTTTTCCCAATTTATACGCCCATGAGTGGAAGTGCCCTATGCTCTCTAAGCTGAGTTTTTTCGATGTTTCAGGACACACCGTACACTTCTCCAGAGTGGCTGTTGGCAATTTACAGCCCGCCCATCAGCGTAGCAAGGCTCCCATTTCTCCATGGCCTGTCCTGCATTTCTGGTTTTGACACTTTATTCAGCATGGCCCTTTGGACCGATGGGAAGCGAGACTTCTTTGTAGCGCTGATTTGCCTTTCCAGGTTGCTTGGTTGGCCAAAAAGGGCGTATGCGTTTTTTCCTGAATATATTCAGGAAAAAACGCATACGCCCTTTTTGGCCAAGGGCATCATTGTCGAGGTTTTGCCGCTTTTCCTGTGCTTTAAAGGCGATTCGAATCTACCTCCTGAAATCTGTTTCCTGCAATTCTGCCTTGCTTTCAAATTCTCTTCGTTGCCTTCCCTCAATATATTTGTGGACGAGAGTTATCATTTCTAACTGTGCAGGTCTGTGAATTGCAGTGCCCCTGCGCTCCATTTCTCAACTCGCTTTCTTGGGAGCTGGCCGCAAAAGCGCAGGATTGCTTCAGGCCCTATTCTGGCTCGGGGCGGCAGGCTGAGCCTGTGGTTAATTCTTCTTCCTGATGGGAAAATAGAGTGACCTGTGCCTGTCCCAACACCTAGAGCGAGTCTCTCATTGGTTCCCCCTCTTCCCGTTCATCCTCAGGACAAATTGCAACCTGTACGGAACAGGAGGTTAAAGGTGCTGATTCTCCAAGGAGGGAGATTGCTAGTAAAGCGGCTGGAATGGCGAACCGGAGCACAAGGAGATGAGAAATGAGGTGCGTTTTAGAAACCTTTCCCGATCACACGGTGTACCATCTTTTGGGTTTCTCATGCATGTTTTCGATGTAGGAAGATGCCCTTGAACCTGGAGATTTGGGACCCATGGGATGGGTACCACGCCGTATTACTTTACAGGGTCTGCGTTAGCTCACCCAACCTCACCAAACCTCTCAGCCCCAAGAGTGTCCACCCTTATGTCTCAGTCAGCTGTGGGTCTAGATATGGTCAATCCAGGTGGCATCGCAGCCCCTGAACGAATTTTGTAAGAATTTCTCTCTCTTTCACTGTCTTTGTTTCACGGGTTTTTAAAAGTAATTGATTTTTATAATGGGGTTTAGCTGCTTTGCACTGCTGTGTTTATGCCGCTTTACACCCACTTGACTCACTTACAGAGAGATAGCAATACATAGGTTTTAAGATTCTTACTAGTCAAATATATTCTTGGGCGGTGACTAGGGGGTGTTGAGTCCAGTTCACTGAGCAAGGAGTAGGTCTTGTCTATTACATATTGGGTTTATGGAACGGTATCTGAGCTAATTTGAAACCCTTGTTTTATGCATAACCCCACCTCACCTTTCCCGTTAAGCAGCCATAGTGTGTTTTCTAAACGTGCGACTCTGTTCTGTTTTGTAATTCAGTTCAAGGGTAGCGGTTTTTACATTCCCTCTGTAAGTGATATCTTATGATAAGGGTCTTTTTCTGTGTGACTTATTTCACTTAGAATCGTCGTACCTATATCCACTCATCATGCTGCTCCTAGCCTTATGACGTTGATTTCATGGCTGAGTGATATTCCATTGTACATAAGGACCACAACTTCTTTATCCATTCTTCTCTTTCCTGGGATGTTTCAGGTGTAACGAAGTGGAGGTTCTTGTCAACAGAGCAGCCCTAAACTTTGGTGTGCCTGTGTCTTGCTGATTTTTAGTTTTCCCAATTTATACGCCCATGAGTGGAAGTGCCCTATGCTCTCTAAGCTGAGTTTTTTAGATGTTTCAGGACACACCGTACACTTCTCCAGAGTGGCTGTTGGCAATTTACAGCCCGCCCATCAGCGTAGCAAGGCTCCCATTTCTCCATGGCCTGTCCGGCATTTCTGGTTTTGACACTTTATTCAGCATGGCCCTTTTGACCGATGGGAAGCGAGACTTCTTTGTAGCGCTGATTTGCCTTTGCAGGTTGCTTGGTTGGCCAAAAAGGGCGTATGCGTTTTTTCCTGAATATATTCAGGAAAAAACGCATACGCCCTTTTTGGCCAAGGGCATCATTGTCGAGGTTTTGCCGCTTTTCCTGTGCTTTAAAGGCGATTCGAATCTACCTCCTGAAATCTGTTTCCTGCAATTCTGCCTTGCTTTCAAATCCTCTTCGTTGCCTTCCCTCAATATATTTGTGGACGAGAGTTATCATTTCTAACTGTGCAGGTCTGTGAATTGCAGTGCCCCTGAGCTCCATTTCTCAACTCGCTTTCTTGGGAGCTGGCCGCAAAAGCACAGGATTGCTTCAGGCCCTATTCTGGCTCCGGGCGGCAGGCTGAGCCTGTGGTTAATTCTTCTTCCTGATGGGAAAATAGAGTGACCTGTGCCTGTCCCAACACCTAGAGCTAGTCTCTCATTGGTTCCCCCTCTTCCCGTTCATCCTCAGGACAAATTGCAACCTGTACGGAACAGGAGGTTAAAGGTGCTGATTCTCCAAGGAGGGAGATTGCTAGTAAAGCGGCTGGAATGGCGAACCGGAGCACAAGGAGATGAGAAATGAGGTGCGTTTTAGAAACCTTTCCCGATCACACGGTGTACCATCTTCTGAGTTTCTCATGCATGTTTTCGATATAGGAATATGCCCTTGAACCTGGAGATTTGGGACCCATGGGATGGGTACCACGCCGTAATACTTTAAAGGGTCTGCGTTAGCTCACCCAACCTCACCAAACCTCTCAGCCCCAAGAGTGTCCACCCTTATGGCTCAGTCAGCTGTGGGTCTAGATATGGTCAATCCAGGTGGCATCGCAGCCCCTGAACGAATTTTGTAAGAATTTCTCTCTCTTTCACTGTCTTTGTTTCACGGGTCTTTAAAAGTAATTGATTTTTATAATGGGGTTTAGCTGCTTTGCACTGCTGTGTTTATGCCGCTTTACACCCACTTGACTCACTTACAGAGAGATAGCAATACATAGGTTTTAAGATTCTTACTAGTCAAATATATTCTTGGGCGGTGAATAGGGCGTGTTGAGTCCAGTTCACTGAGCAAGGAGTAGGTCTTGTCTATTACATATTGGGTTTATGGAACGGTATCTGAGCTAATTTGAAACCCTTGTTTTATGCATCACCCCACCTCACCTTTCCCGTTAAGCAGCCATAGTGTGTTTTCTAAACGTGCGACTCTGTTCTGTTTTGTAATTCAGTTCAAGGGTAGCGGTTTTTACATTCCCTCTGTAAGTGATATCTTATGATAAGGGTCTTTTTCTGTGTGACCTATTTCACTTAGAATCGTCGCACCTATATCCACTTATCATGCTGCTCCTAGCCTTATGACGTTGATTTCATGGCTGAGTGATATTCCATTGTACATAAGGACCACAACTTCTTTATCCATTCTTCTCTTTCCTGGGATGTTTAAGGTGTAACGAAGTGGAGTTTCTTGTCAACAGAGCAGCCCTAAACTTTGGGGTGCCTGTGTCTTGCTGATTTTTAGTTTTCCCAATTTATACGCCCATGAGTGGAAGTGCCCTATGCTCTCTAAGCTGAGTTTTTTTGATGTTTCAGGACACACCGTACACTTCTCCAGAGTGGCTGTTGGCAATTTACAGCCCGCCCATCAGCGTAGCAAGGCTCCCATTTCTCCATGGCCTGTCCTGCATTTCTGGTTTTGACACTTTATTCAGCATGGCCCTTTGGACCGATGGGAAGCGAGACTTCTTTGTAGCGCTGATTTGCCTTTCCAGGTTGCTTGGTTGGCCAAAAAGGGCGTATGCGTTTTTTCCTGAATATATTCAGGAAAAAACGCATACGCCCTTTTTGGCCAAGGGCATCATTGTCGAGGTTTTGCCGCTTTTCCTGTGCTTTAAAGGCGATTCGAATCTACCTCCTGAAATCTGTTTCCTGCAATTCTGCCTTGCTTTCAAATCCTCTTCGTTGCCTTCCCTCAATATATTTGTGGACGAGAGTTATCCTTTCTAACTGTGCAGGTCTGTGAATTGCAGTGCCCCTGAGCTCCATTTTTCAACTCGCTTTCTTGGGAACTGGCCGCAAAAGCGCAGGATTGCTTCAGGCCCTATTCTGGCTCCGGGCGGCAGGCTGAGCCTGTGGTTAATTCTTCTTCCTGATGGGAAAATAGAGTGACCTGTGCCTGTCCCAACACCTAGAGCTAGTCTCTCATTGGTTCCCCCTCTTCCCGTTCATCCTCAGGACAAATTGCAACCTGTATGGAACAGGAGGTTAAAGGTGCTGATTCTCCAAGGAGGGAGATTGCTAGTAAAGCGGCTGGAATGGCGAACCGGAGCACAAGGAGATGAGAAATGAGGTGCGTTTTAGAAACCTTTCCCGATCACACGGTGTACCATCTTCTGGGTTTCTCATGCATGTTTTCGATGTAGGAAGATGCCCTTGACCCTGGAGATTTGGGACCCATGGGATGGGTACCACGCCGTATTACTTTACAGGGTCTGCGTTAGCTCACCCAACCTCACCAAACCTCTCAGCCCCAAGAGTGTCCACCCTTATGTCTCAGTCAGCTGTGGGTCTAGATATGGTCAATCCAGGTGGCATCGCAGCCCCTGAACGAATTTTGTAAGAATTTCTCTCTCTTTCACTGTCTTTGTTTCACGGGTCTTTAAAAGTAATTGATTTTTATAATGGGGTTTAGCTGCTTTGCACTGCTGTGTTTATGCCGCTTTACACCCACTTGACTCACTTACAGAGAGATAGCAATACATAGGTTTTAAGATTCTTACTAGTCAAATATATTCTTGGGCGCTGAATAGGGGGTGTTGAGTCCAGTAAACTGAGCAAGGAGTAGGTCTTGTCTATTACATATTGGGTTTATGGAACGGTATCTGAGCTAATTTGAAACCCTTGTTTTATGCATCACCCCACCTCACCTTTCCCGTTAAGCAGCCATAGTGTGTTTTCTAAACGTGCGACTCTGTTCTGTTTTGTAATTCAGTTCAAGGGTAGCGGTTTTTACATTCCCTCTATAAGTGATATCTTATGATAAGTGTCTTTTTCTGTGTGACCTATTTCACTTAGAATCGTCGTACCTATATCCACTCATCATGCTGCTCCTAGCCTTATGACGTTGATTTCATGGCTGAGTGATATTCCATTGTACATAAGGACCACAACTTCTTTATCCATTCTTCTCTTTCCTGGGATGTTTCAGGTGTAACGAAGTGGAGGTTCTTGTCAACAGAGCAGCCCTAAACTTTGGGGTGCCTGTGTCTTGCTGATTTTTAGTTTTCCCAATTTATACGCCCATGAGTGGAAGTGCCCTATGCTCTCTAAGCTGAGTTTTTTCGATGTTTCAGGACACACCGTACACTTCTCCAGAGTGGCTGTTGGCAATTTACAGCCCGCCCATCAGCGTAGCAAGGCTCCCATTTCTCCATGGCCTGTCCTGCATTTCTGGTTTTGACACTTTATTCAGCATGGCCCTTTGGACCGATGGGAAGCGAGCCTTCTTTGTAGCGCTGATTTGCCTTTCCAGGTTGCTTGGTTGGCCAAAAAGGGCGTATGCGTTTTTTCCTGAATATATTCAGGAAAAAACGCATACGCCCTTTTTGGCCAAGGGCATCATTGTCGAGGTTTTGCCGCTTTTCCTGTGCTTTAAAGGCGATTCGAATCTACCTCCTGAAATCTGTTTCCTGCAATTCTGCCTTGCTTTCAAATCCTCTTCGTTGCCTTCCCTCAATATATTTGTGGACGAGAGTTATCCTTTCTAACTGTGCAGGTCTGTGAATTGCAGTGCCCCTGAGCTCCATTTTTGAACTCGCTTTCTTGGGAACTGGCCGCAAAAGCGCAGGATTGCTTCAGGCCCTATTCTGGCTCCGGGCGGCAGGCTGAGCCTGTGGTTAATTCTTCTTCCTGATGGGAAAATAGAGTGACCTGTGCCTGTCCCAACACCTAGAGCTAGTCTCTCATTGGTTCCCCCTCTTCCCGTTCATCCTCAGGACAAATTGCAACCTGTACGGAACAGGAGGTTAAAGGTGCTGATTCTCCAAGGAGGGAGATTGCTAGTAAAGCGGCTGGAATGGCGAACCGGAGCACAAGGAGATGAGAAATGAGGTGCGTTTTAGAAACCTTTCCCGATCACACGGTGTACCATCTTTTGGGTTTCTCATGCATGTTTTCGATGTAGGAAGATGCCCTTGAACCTGGAGATTTGGGACCCATGGGATGGGTACCACGCCGTATTACTTTACAGGGTCTGCGTTAGCTCACCCAACCTCACCAAACCTCTCAGCCCCAAGAGTGTCCACCCTTATGTCTCAGTCAGCTGTGGGTCTAGATATGGTCAATCCAGGTGGCATCGCAGCCCCTGAACGAATTTTGTAAGAATTTCTCTCTCTTTCACTGTCTTTGTTTCACGGGTCTTTAAAAGTAATTGATTTTTATAATGGGGTTTAGCTGCTTTGCACTGCTGTGTTTATGCCGCTTTACACCCACTTGACTCACTTACAGAGAGATAGCAATACATAGGTTTTAAGATTCTTACTAGTCAAATATATTCTTGGGCGCTGACTAGGGGGTGTTGAGTCCAGTTCACTGAGCAAGGAGTAGGTCTTGTCTATTACATATTGGGTTTATGGAACGGTATCTGAGCTAATTTGAAACCCTTGTTTTATGCATAACCCCACCTCACCTTTCCCGTTAAGCAGCCATAGTGTGTTTTCTAAACGTGCGACTCTGTTCTGTTTTGTAATTCAGTTCAAGGGTAGCGGTTTTTACATTCCCTCTGTAAGTGATATCTTATGATAAGGGTCTTTTTCTGTGTGACTTATTTCACTTAGAATCGTCGTACCTATATCCACTCATCATGCTGCTCCTAGCCTTATGACGTTGATTTCATGGCTGAGTGATATTCCATTGTACATAAGGACCACAACTTCTTTATCCATTCTTCTCTTTCCTGGGATGTTTCAGGTGTAACGAAGTGGAGGTTCTTGTCAACAGAGCAGCCCTAAACTTTGGGGTGCCTGTGTCTTGCTGATTTTTAGTTTTCCCAATTTATACGCCCATGAGTGGAAGTGCCCTATGCTCTCTAAGCTGAGTTTTTTAGATGTTTCAGGACACACCGTACACTTCTCCAGAGTGGCTGTTGGCAATTTACAGCCCGCCCATCAGCGTAGCAAGGCTCCCATTTCTCCATGGCCTGTCCGGCATTTCTGGTTTTGACACTTTATTCAGCATGGCCCTTTTGACCGATGGGAAGCGAGACTTCTTTGTAGCGCTGATTTGCCTTTGCAGGTTGCTTGGTTGGCCAAAAAGGGCGTATGCGTTTTTTCCTGAATATATTCAGGAAAAAACGCATACGCCCTTTTTGGCCAAGGGCATCATTGTCGAGGTTTTGCCGCTTTTCCTGTGCTTTAAAGGCGATTCGAATCTACCTCCTGAAATCTGTTTCCTGCAATTCTGCCTTGCTTTCAAATCCTCTTCGTTGCCTTCCCTCAATATATTTGTGGACGAGAGTTATCATTTCTAACTGTGCAGGTCTGTGAATTGCAGTGCCCCTGAGCTCCATTTCTCAACTCGCTTTCTTGGGAGCTGGCCGCAAAAGCACAGGATTGCTTCAGGCCCTATTCTGGCTCCGGGCGGCAGGCTGAGCCTGTGGTTAATTCTTCTTCCTGATGGGAAAATAGAGTGACCTGTGCCTGTCCCAACACCTAGAGCTAGTCTCTCATTGGTTCCCCCTCTTCCCGTTCATCCTCAGGACAAATTGCAACCTGTACGGAACAGGAGGTTAAAGGTGCTGATTCTCCAAGGAGGGAGATTGCTAGTAAAGCGGCTGGAATGGCGAACCGGAGCACAAGGAGATGAGAAATGAGGTGCGTTTTAGAAACCTTTCCCGATCACACGGTGTACCATCTTCTGAGTTTCTCATGCATGTTTTCGATATAGGAATATGCCCTTGAACCTGGAGATTTGGGACCCATGGGATGGGTACCACGCCGTAATACTTTAAAGGGTCTGCGTTAGCTCACCCAACCTCACCAAACCTCTCAGCCCCAAGAGTGTCCACCCTTATGGCTCAGTCAGCTGTGGGTCTAGATATGGTCAATCCAGCTGGCATCGCAGCCCCTGAACGAATTTTGTAAGAATTTCTCTCTCTTTCACTGTCTTTGTTTCACGGGTCTTTAAAAGTAATTGATTTTTATAATGGGGTTTAGCTGCTTTGCACTGCTGTGTTTATGCCGCTTTACACCCACTTGACTCACTTACAGAGAGATAGCAATACATAGGTTTTAAGATTCTTACTAGTCAAATATATTCTTGGGCGGTGAATAGGGCGTGTTGAGTCCAGTTCACTGAGCAAGGAGTAGGTCTTGTCTATTACATATTGGGTTTATGGAACGGTATCTGAGCTAATTTGAAACCCTTGTTTTATGCATCACCCCACCTCACCTTTCCCGTTAAGCAGCCATAGTGTGTTTTCTAAACGTGCGACTCTGTTCTGTTTTGTAATTCAGTTCAAGGGTAGCGGTTTTTACATTCCCTCTGTAAGTGATATCTTATGATAAGGGTCTTTTTCTGTGTGACCTATTTCACTTAGAATCGTCGCACCTATATCCACTTATCATGCTGCTCCTAGCCTTATGACGTTGATTTCATGGCTGAGTGATATTCCATTGTACATAAGGACCACAACTTCTTTATCCATTCTTCTCTTTCCTGGGATGTTTAAGGTGTAACGAAGTGGAGTTTCTTGTCAACAGAGCAGCCCTAAACTTTGGGGTGCCTGTGTCTTGCTGATTTTTAGTTTTCCCAATTTATACGCCCATGAGTGGAAGTGCCCTATGCTCTCTAAGCTGAGTTTTTTTGATGTTTCAGGACACACCGTACACTTCTCCAGAGTGGCTGTTGGCAATTTACAGCCCGCCCATCAGCGTAGCAAGGCTCCCATTTCTCCATGGCCTGTCCTGCATTTCTGGTTTTGACACTTTATTCAGCATGGCCCTTTGGACCGATGGGAAGCGAGACTTCTTTGTAGCGCTGATTTGCCTTTCCAGGTTGCTTGGTTGGCCAAAAAGGGCGTATGCGTTTTTTCCTGAATATATTCAGGAAAAAACGCATACGCCCTTTTTGGCCAAGGGCATCATTGTCGAGGTTTTGCCGCTTTTCCTGTGCTTTAAATGCGATTCGAATCTACCTCCTGAAATCTGTTTCCTGCAATTCTGCCTTGCTTTCAAATCCTCTTCGTTGCCTTCCCTCAATATATTTGTGGACGAGAGTTATCCTTTCTAACTGTGCAGGTCTGTGAATTGCAGTGCCCCTGAGCTCCATTTTTCAACTCGCTTTCTTGGGAACTGGCCGCAAAAGCGCAGGATTGCTTCAGGCCCTATTCTGGCTCCGGGCGGCAGGCTGAGCCTGTGGTTAATTCTTCTTCCTGATGGGAAAATAGAGTGACCTGTGCCTGTCCCAACACCTAGAGCTAGTCTCTCATTGGTTCCCCCTCTTCCCGTTCATCCTCAGGACAAATTGCAACCTGTATGGAACAGGAGGTTAAAGGTGCTGATTCTCCAAGGAGGGAGATTGCTAGTAAAGCGGCTGGAATGGCGAACCGGAGCACAAGGAGATGAGAAATGAGGTGCGTTTTAGAAACCTTTCCCGATCACACGGTGTACCATCTTCTGGGTTTCTCATGCATGTTTTCGATGTAGGAAGATGCCCTTGACCCTGGAGATTTGGGACCCATGGGATGGGTACCACGCCGTATTACTTTACAGGGTCTGCGTTAGCTCACCCAACCTCACCAAACCTCTCAGCCCCAAGAGTGTCCACCCTTATGTCTCAGTCAGCTGTGGGTCTAGATATGGTCAATCCAGGTGGCATCGCAGCCCCTGAACGAATTTTGTAAGAATTTCTCTCTCTTTCACTGTCTTTGTTTCACGGGTCTTTAAAAGTAATTGATTTTTATAATGGGGTTTAGCTGCTTTGCACTGCTGTGTTTATGCCGCTTTACACCCACTTGACTCACTTACAGAGAGATAGCAATACATAGGTTTTAAGATTCTTACTAGTCAAATATATTCTTGGGCGCTGAATAGGGGGTGTTGAGTCCAGTAAACTGAGCAAGGAGTAGGTCTTGTCTATTACATATTGGGTTTATGGAACGGTATCTGAGCTAATTTGAAACCCTTGTTTTATGCATCACCCCACCTCACCTTTCCCGTTAAGCAGCCATAGTGTGTTTTCTAAGCGTGCGACTCTGTTCTGTTTTGTAATTCAGTTCAAGGGTAGCGGTTTTTACATTCCCTCTATAAGTGATATCTTATGATAAGTGTCTTTTTCTGTGTGACCTATTTCACTTAGAATCGTCGTACCTATATCCACTCATCATGCTGCTCCTAGCCTTATGACGTTGATTTCATGGCTGAGTGATATTCCATTGTACATAAGGACCACAACTTCTTTATCCATTCTTCTCTTTCCTGGGATGTTTCAGGTGTAACGAAGTGGAGGTTCTTGTCAACAGAGCAGCCCTAAACTTTGGGGTGCCTGTGTCTTGCTGATTTTTAGTTTTCCCAATTTATACGCCCATGAGTGGAAGTGCCCTATGCTCTCTAAGCTGAGTTTTTTAGATGTTTCAGGACACACCGTACACTTCTCCAGAGTGGCTGTTGGCAATTTACAGCCCGCCCATCAGCGTAGCAAGGCTCCCATTTCTCCATGGCCTGTCCTGCATTTCTGGTTTTGACACTTTATTCAGCATGGCCCTTTGGACCGATGGGAAGCGAGCCTTCTTTGTAGCGCTGATTTGCCTTTCCAGGTTGCTTGGTTGGCCAAAAAGGGCGTATGCGTTTTTTCCTGAATATATTCAGGAAAAAACGCATACGCCCTTTTTGGCCAAGGGCATCATTGTCGAGGTTTTGCCGCTTTTCCTGTGCTTTAAAGGCGATTCGAATCTACCTCCTGAAATCTGTTTCCTGCAATTCTGCCTTGCTTTCAAATCCTCTTCGTTGCCTTCCCTCAATATATTTGTGGACGAGAGTTATCCTTTCTAACTGTGCAGGTCTGTGAATTGCAGGGCCCCTGAGCTCCATTTTTCAACTCGCTTTCTTGGGAACTGGCCGCAAAAGCGCAGGATTGCTTCAGGCCCTATTCTGGCTCCGGGCGGCAGGCTGAGCCTGTGGTTAATTCTTCTTCCTGATGGGAGAATAGAGTGACCTGTGCCTGTCCCAACACCTAGAGCTAGTCTCTCATTGGTTCCCCCTCTTCCCGTTCATCCTCAGGACAAATTGCAACCTGTACGGAACAGGAGGTTAAAGGTGCTGATTCTCCAAGGAGGGAGATTGCTAGTAAAGCGGCTGGAATAGCGAACCGGAGCACAAGGAGATGAGAAATGAGGTGCGTTTTAGAAACCTTTCCCGATCACACGGTGTACCATCTTCTGGGTTTCTCATGCATGTTTTCGATGTAGGATGATGCCCTTGAACCTGGAGATTTGGGACCCATGGGATTGGTACCACGCCGTATTACTTTACAGGGTCTGCGTTAGCTCACCCAACCTCACCAAACCTCTCTGCCCCAAGAGTGTCCACCCTTATGTCTCAGTCAGCTGTGGGTCTAGATATGGTCAATCCAGGTGGCATCGCAGCCACTGAACGAATTTTGTAAGAATTTCTCTCTCTTTCACTGTCTTTGTTTCACGGGTTTTTAAAAGTAATTGATTTTTATAATGGGGTTTAGCTGCTTTGCACTGCTGTGTTTATGCCGCTTTACACCCACTTGACTCACTTACAGAGAGATAGCAATACATAGGTTTTAAGATTCTTACTAGTCAAATATATTCTTGGGCGGTGACTAGGGGGTGTTGAGTCCAGTTCACTGAGCAAGGAGTAGGTCTTGTCTATTACATATTGGGTTTATGGAACGGTATCTGAGCTAATTTGAAACCCTTGTTTTATGCATCACCCCACCTCACCTTTCCCGTTAAGCAGCCATAGTGTGTTTCCTAAACGTGCGACTCTGTTCTGTTTTGTAATTCAGTTCAAGGGTAGCGGTTTTTACATTGCCTCTGTAAGTGATATCTTATGATAAGGGTCTTTTTCTGTGTGACCTATTTCACTTAGAATCGTCGTACCTATATCCACTCATCATGCTGCTCCTAGCCTTATGACGTTGATTTCATGGCTGAGTCATATTCCATTGTACATAAGGACCACAACTTCTTTATCCATTCTTCTCTTTCCTGGGATGTTTCAGGTGTAACGAAGTGGAGGTTCTTGTCAACAGAGCAGCCCTAAACTTTGGGGTGCCTGTGTCTTGCTGATTTTTAGTTTTCCCAATTTATACGCCCATGAGTGGAAGTGCCCTATGCTCTCTAAGCTGAGTTTTTTAGATGTTTCAGGACACACCGTACACTTCTCCAGAGTGGCTGTTGGCAATTTACAGCCCGCCCATCAGCGTAGCAAGGCTCCCATTTCTCCATGGCCTGTCCTGCATTTCTGGTTTTGACACTTTATTCAGCATGGCCCTTTTGACCGATGGGAAGCGAGACTTCTTTGTAGCGCTGATTTGCCTTTGCAGGTTGCTTGGTTGGCCAAAAAGGGCGTATGCGTTTTTTCCTGAATATATTCAGGAAAAAACGCATAC
Organism: Balaenoptera borealis; assembly: GCF_965194805.1. Classification (NCBI taxonomy): domain Eukaryota; kingdom Metazoa; phylum Chordata; class Mammalia; order Artiodactyla; family Balaenopteridae; genus Balaenoptera; species Balaenoptera borealis. The sequence goes on from NW_028123748.1 coordinate 166,264, forward strand.
GCCCTTTTTGGCCAAGGGCATCATAGTCGAGGTTTTGCCGCTTTTCCTGTGCTTTAAAGGCGATTCGAATCTACCTCCTGAAATCTGTTTCCTGCAATTCTGCCTTGCTTTCAAATCCTCTTCGTTGCCTTCCCTCAATATATTTGTGGACGAGAGTTATCATTTCTAACTGTGCAGGTCTGTGAATTGCAGTGCCCCTGAGCTCCATTTCTCAACTCGCTTTCTTGGGAGCTGGCCGCAAAAGCGCAGGATTGCTTCAGGCCCTATTCTGGCTCCGGGCGGCAGGCTGAGCCTGTGGTTAATTTTTCTTCCTGATGGGAAAATAGAGTGACGTGTGCCTGTCCCAACACCTAGAGCTAGTCTCTCATTGGTTCCCCCTCTTCCCGTTCATCCTCAGGACAAATTGCAACCTGTACGGAACAGGAGGTTAAAGGTGCTGATTCTCCAAGGAGGGAGATTGCTAGTAAAGCGGCTGGAATGGCGAACCGGAGCACAAGGAGATGAGAAATGAGGTGCGTTTTAGAAACCTTTCCCGATCACACGGTGTACCATCTTCTGGGTTTCTCATGCATGTTTTCGATGTAGAAAGATGCCCTTGAACCTGGAGATTTGGGACCCATGGGATGGGTACCACGCCGTATTACTTTACAGGGTCTGCGTTAGCTCACCCAACCTCACCAAACCTCTCAGCCCCAAGAGTGTCCACCCTTATGGCTCAGTCAGCTGTGGGTCTAGATATGGTCAATCCAGGTGGCATCGCAGCCCCTGAACGAATTTTGTAAGAATTTCTCTCTCTTTCACTGTCTTTGTTTCACGGGTTTTTAAAAGTAATTGATTTTTATAATGGGGTTTAGCTGCTTTGCACTGCTGTGTTTATGCCGCTTTACACCCACTTGACTCACTTACAGAGAGATAGCAATACATAGGTTTTAAGATTCTTACTAGTCAAATATATTCTTGGGCGGTGAATAGGGCGTGTTGAGTCCAGTTCACTGAGCAAGGAGTAGGTCTTGTCTATTACATATTGGGTTTATGGAACGGTATCTGAGCTAATTTGAAACCCTTGTTTTATGCATCACCCCACGTCACCTTTCCCGTTAAGCAGCCATAGTGTGTTTTCTAAACGTGCGACTCTGTTCTGTTTTGTAATTCAGTTCAAGGGTAGCGGTTTTTACATTCCCTCTGTAAGTGATATCTTATGATAAGGGTCTTTTTCTGTGTGACCTATTTCACTTAGAATCGTCGTACCTAAATCCACTCATCATGCTGCTCCTAGCCTTATGACGTTGATTTCATGGCTGAGTGATATTCCATTGTACATAAGGACCACAACTTCTTTATCCATTCTTCTCTTTCCTGGGATGTTTCAGGTGTAACGAAGTGGAGGTTCTTGTCAACAGAGCAGCCCTAAACTTTGGGGTGCCTGTGTCTTGCTGATTTTTAGTTTTCCCAATTTATACGCCCATGAGTGGAACTGCCCTATGCTCTCTAAGCTGAGTTTTTTAGATGTTTCAGGACACACCGTACACTTCTCCAGAGTGGCTGTTGGCAATTTACAGCCCGCCCATCAGCGTAGCAAGGCTCCCATTTCTCCATGGCCTGTCCTGCATTTCTGGTTTTGACCCTTTATTCAGCATGGCCCTTTTGACCGATGGGAAGCGAGACTTCTTTGTAGCGCTGATTTGCCTTTCCAGGTTGCTTGGTTGGCCAAAAAGGGCGTATGCGTTTTTTCCTGAATATATTCAGGAAAAAACGCATACGCCCTTTTTGGCCAAGGGCATCATTGTCGAGGTTTTGCCGCTTTTCCTGTGCTTTAAAGGCGATTCGAATCTACCTCCTGAAATCTGTTTCCTGCAATTCTGCCTTGCTTTCAAATCCTCTTCGTTGCCTTCCCTCAATATATTTGTGGACGAGAGTTATCATTTCTAACTGTGCAGGTCTGTGAATTGCAGTGCCCATGAGCTCAATTTTTCAACTCGCTTTCTTGGGAGCTGGCCGCAAAAGCGCAGGATTGCTTCAGGCCCTATTCTGGCTCCGGGCGGTAGGCTAAGCCTGTGGTTAATTCTGCTTTCTGATGGGAAAATAGAGTGACCTGTGCCTGTCCCAACACCTAGAGCTAGTCTCTCATTGGTTCCCCCTCTTCCCGTTCATCCTCAGGACAAATTGCAACCTGTACGGAACAGGAGGTTAAAGGTGCTGATTCTCCAAAGAGGGAGATTGCTAGTAAAGGGGCTGGAATGGCGAACCGGAGCACAAGGAGATTAGAAATGAGGTGCGTTTTAGAAACCTTTCCCGATCACACGGTGTACCATCTTCTGGGTTTCTCATGCATGTTTTCGATGTAGGAATATGCCCTTGAACCTGGAGATTTGGGGATTTGGGACCCATGGGATGGGTACCACGCCGTATTACTTTACAGGGTCTGCGTTAGCTCACCCAACCTCACCAAACCTCTCAGCCCCAAGAGTGTCCACCCTTATGTCTCAGTCAGCTGTGGGTCTAGATATGGTCAATCCAGGTGGCATCGCAGCCCCTGAACGAATTTTGTAAGAATTTCTCTCTCTTTCACTGTCTTTGTTTCACGGGTCTTTAAAAGTAATTGATATTTATAATGGGGTTTAGCTGCTTTGCACTGCTGTGTTTATGCCGCTTTACACACACTTGACTCACTTACAGAGAGATAGCAATACATAGGTTTTAAGATTCTTACTAGTCAAATATATTCTTGGGCGGTGACTAGGGGGTGTTGAGTCCAGTTCACTGAGCAAGGAGTAGGTCTTGTCTATTACATATTGGGTTTATGGAACGGTATCTGAGCTAATTTGAAACCCTTGTTTTATGCATCACCCCACGTCACCTTTCCCGTTAAGCAGCCATAGTGTGTTTTCTAAACGTGCGACTCTGTTCTGTTTTGTAATTCAGTTCAAGGGTAGCGGTTTTTACATTCCCTCTATAAGTGATATCTTATGATAAGTGTCTTTTTCTGTGTGACTTATTTCACTTAGAATCGTCGTACCTAAATCCACTCATCATGCTGCTCCTAGCCTTATGACGTTGATTTCATGGCTGAGTGATATTCCATTGTACATAAGGACCACAACTTCTTTATCCATTCTTCTCTTTCCTGGGATGTTTAAGGTGTAACGAAGTGGAGTTTCTTGTCAACAGAGCAGCCCTAAACTTTGGGGTGCCTGTGTCTTGCTGATTTTTAGTTTTCCCAATTTATACGCCCATGAGTGGAAGTGCCCTATGCTCTCTAAGCTGAGTTTTTTAGATGTTTCAGGACACACCGTACACTTCTCCAGAGTGGCTGTTGGTAATTTACAGCCCGCCCATCAGCGTAGCAAGGCTCCCATTTCTCCATGGCCTGTCCTGCATTTCTGGTTTTGACACTTTATTCAGCATGGCCCTTTTGACCGATGGGAAGCGAGACTTCTTTGTAGCGCTGATTTGCCTTTCCAGGTTGCTTGGTTGGCCAAAAAGGGCGTATGCGTTTTTTCCTGAATATATTCAGGAAAAAACGCATACGCCCTTTTTGGCCAAGGGCATCATTGTCGAGGTTTTGCCGCTTTTCCTCTGCTTTAAAGGCGATTCGAATCTACCTCCTGAAATCTGTTTCCTGCAATTCTGCCTTGCTTTCAAATTCTCTTCGTTGCCTTCCCTCAATATATTTGTGGACGAGAGTTATCATTTCTAACTGTGCAGGTCTGTGAATTGCAGTGCCCCTGAGCTCCATTTCTCAACTCGCTTTCTTGGGAGCTGGCCGCAAAAGCGCAGGATTGCTTCAGGCCCTCTTCTGGCTCCGGGCGGCAGGCTGAGCCTGTGGTTAATTCTTCTTCCTGATGGGAAAATAGAGTGACCTGTGCCTGTCCCAACACCTAGAGCTAGTCTCTCATTGGTTCCCCCTCTTCCCGTTCATCCTCAGGACAAATTGCAACCTGTACGGAACAGGAGGTTAAAGGTGCTGATTCTCCAAGGAGGGAGATTGCTAGTAAAGCGGCTGGAATGGCGAACCGGAGCACAAGGAGATGAGAAATTAGGTGCGTTTTAGAAACCTTTCCCGATCACACGGTGTACCATCTTCTGGGTTTCTCATGCATGTTTTCGATGTAGGAATATGCCCTTGAACCTGGAGATTTGGGGATTTGGGACCCATGGGATGGGTACCACGCCGTAATACTTTAAAGGGTCTGCGTTAGCTCACCCAACCTCACCAAAACTCTCAGCCCCAAGAGTGTCCACCCTTATGGCTCAGTCAGCTGTGGGTCTAGATATGGTCAATCCAGGTGGCATCGCAGCCCCTGAACGAATTTTGTAAGAATTTCTCTCTCTTTCACTGTCTTTGTTTCACGGGTTTTTAAAAGTAATTGATTTTTATAATGGGGTTTAGCTGCTTTGCACTGCTGTGTTTATGCCGCTTTACACCTACTTGACTCACTTACAGAGAGATAGCAATACATAGGTTTTAAGATTCTTACTAGTCAAATATATTCTTGAGCGGTGAATAGGGGGTGTTGAGTCCAGTTCACTGAGCAAGGAGTAGGTCTTGTCTATTACATATTGGGTTTATGGAACGGTAGCTGAGCTAAATTGAAACCCTTGTTTTATGCATCACCCCACCTCACCTTTCCCGTTAAGCAGCCATAGTGTGTTTTCTAAACGTGCGACTCTGTTCTGTTTTGTAATTCAGTTCAAGGGTAGCGGTTTTTACATTCCCTCTGTAAGTGATATCTTATGATAAGGGTCTTTTTCTGTGTGACCTATTTCACTTAGAATCTTCGTACCTAAATCCACTCATCATGCTGCTCCTAGCCTTATGACGTTGATTTCATGGCTGAGTGATATTCCATTGTACATAAGGACCACAACTTCTTTATCCATTCTTCTCTTTCCTGGGATGTTTCAGGTGTAACGAAGTGGAGGTTCTTGTCAACAGAGCAGCCCTAAACTTTGGGGTGCCTGTGTCTTGCTGATTTTTAGTTTTCCCAATTTATACGCCCATGAGTGGAAGTGCCCTATGCTCTCTAAGCTGAGTTTTTTAGATGTTTCAGGACACACCGTACACTTCTCCAGAGTGGCTGTTGGCAATTTACAGCCCGCCCATCAGCGTAGCAAGGCTCCCATTTCTCCATGGCCTGTCCTGCATTTCTGGTTTTGACACTTTATTCCGCATGGCCCTTTTGACCGATGGGAAGCGAGACTTCTTTGTAGCGCTGATTTGCCTTTGCAGGTTGCTTGGTTGGCCAAAAAGGGCGTATGCGTTTTTTCCTGAATATATTCAGGAAAAAACGCATACGCCCTTTTTGGCCAAGGGCATCATTGTCGAGGTTTTGCCGCTTTTCCTGTGCTTTAAAGGCGATTCGAATCTACCTCCTGAAATCTGTTTCCTGCAATTCTGCCTTGCTTTCAAATTCTCTTCGTTGCCTTCCCTCAATATATTTGTGGACGAGAGTTATCATTTCTAACTGTGCAGGTCTGTGAATTGCAGTGCCCCTGAGCTCCATTTCTCAACTCGCTTTCTTCGGAGCTGGCCGCAAAAGCGCAGGATTGCTTCAGGCCCTATTCTGGCTCGGGGCGGCAGGCTGAGCCTGTGGTTAATTCTTCTTCCTGATGGGAAAATAGAGTGACCTGTGCCTTTCCCAACACCTAGAGCTAGTCTCTCATTGGTTCCCCCTCTTCCCGTTCATCCTCAGGACAAATTGCAACCTGTACGGAACAGGAGGTTAAAGGTGCTGATTCTCCAAGGAGGGAGATTGCTAGTAAAGCGGCTGGAATGGCGAACCGGAGCACAAGGAGATGAGAAATGAGGTGCGTTTTAGAAACCTTTCCCGATCACACGGTGTACCATCTTTTGGGTTTCTCATGCATGTTTTCGATGTAGGAAGATGCCCTTGAACCTGGAGATTTGGGGATTTGGGACCCATGGGATGGGTACCACGCCGTATTACTTTACAGGGTCTGCGTTAGCTCACCCAACCTCACCAAACCTCTCAGCCCCAAGAGTGTCCACCCTTATGTCTCAGTCAGCTGTGGGTCTAGATATGGTCAATCCAGGTGGCATCGCAGCCCCTGAACGAATTTTGTAAGAATTTCTCTCTCTTTCACTGTCTTTGTTTCACGGGTTTTTAAAAGTAATTGATTTTTATAATGGGGTTTAGCTGCTTTGCACTGCTGTGTTTATGCCGCTTTACACACACTTGACTCACTTACAGAGAGATATCAATACATAGGTTTTAAGATTCTTACTAGTCAAATATATTCTTGAGCGGTGAATAGGGGGTGTTGAGTCCAGTTCACTGAGCAAGGAGTAGGTCTTGTCTATTACATATTGGGTTTATGGAATGGTAGCTGAGCTAAATTGAAACCCTTGTTTTATGCATCACCCCACCTCACCTTTCCCGTTAAGCAGCCATAGTGTGTTTTCTAAACGTGCGACTCTGTTCTCTTTTGTAATTCAGTTCAAGGGTAGCGGTTTTTACATTCCCTCTATAAGTGATATCTTATGATAAGTGTCTTTTTCTGTGTGACTTATTTCACTTAGAATCGTCATACCTAAATCCACTCATCATGCTGCTCCTAGCCTTATGACGTTGATTTCATGGCTGAGTGATATTCCATTGTACATAAGGACCACAACTTCTTTATCCATTCTTCTCTTTCCTGGGATGTTTAAGGTGTAACGAAGTGGAGTTTCTTGTCAACAGAGCAGCCCTAAACTTTGGGGTGCCTGTGTCTTGCTGATTTTTAGTTTTCCCAATTTATACGCCCATGAGTGGAAGTGCCCTATGTTCTCTAAGCTGAGTTTTTTAGATGTTTCAGGACACACCGTACACTTCTCCAGAGTGGCTGTTGGCAATTTACAGCCCGCCCATCAGCGTAGCAAGGCTCCCATTTCTCCATGGCCTGTCCTGCATTTCTGGTTTTGACACTTTATTCAGCATGGCCCTTTTGATCGATGGGAAGCGAGACTTCTTTGTAGCGCTGATTTGCCTTTCCAGGTTGCTTGGTTGGCCAAAAAGGGCGTATGCATTTTTTCCTGAATATATTCAGGAAAAAACGCATACGCCCTTTTTGGCCAAGGGCATCATTGTCGAGGTTTTGCCGCTTTTCCTCTGCTTTAAAGGCGATTCGAATCTACCTCCTGAAATCGGTTTCCTGCAATTCTGCCTTGCTTTCAAATTCTCTTCGTTGCCTTCCCTCAATATATTTGTGGACGAGAGTTATCATTTCTAACTGTGCAGGTCTGTGAATTGCAGTGCCCCTGAGCTCCATTTCTCAACTCGCTTTCTTGGGAGCTGGCCGCAAAAGCGCAGGATTGCTTCAGGCCCTCTTCTGGCTCCGGGCGGCAGGCTGAGCCTGTGGTTAATTCTTCTTCCTGATGGGAAAATAGAGTGACCTGTGCCTGTCCCAACACCTAGAGCTAGTCTCTCATTGGTTCCCCCTCTTCCCGTTCATCCTCAGGACAAATTGCAACCTGTACGGAACAGGAGGTTAAAGGTGCTGATTCTCCAAGGAGGGAGATTGCTAGTAAAGCGGCTGGAATGGCGAACTGGAGCACAAGGAGATGAGAAATGAGGTGCGTTTTAGAAACCTTTCCCGATCACACGGTGTACCATCTTCTGGGTTTCTCATGCATGTTTTCGATGTAGGAATATGCCCTTGAACCTGGAGATTTGGGGATTTGGGACCCATGGGATGGGTACCACGCCGTAATACTTTAAAGGGTCTGCGTTAGCTCACCCAACCTCACCAAACCTCTCAGCCCCAAGAGTGTCCACCCTTATGGCTCAGTCAGCTGTGGGTCTAGATATGGTCAATCCAGGTGGCATCGCAGCCCCTGAACGAATTTTGTAAGAATTTCTCTCTCTTTCACTGTCTTTGTTTCACGGGTTTTTAAAAGTAATTGATTTTTATAATGGGGTTTAGCTGCTTTGCACTGCTGTGTTTATGCCGCTTTACACCTACTTGACTCACTTACAGAGAGATAGCAATACATAGGTTTTAAGATTCTTACTAGTCAAATATATTCTTGAGCGGTGAATAGGGGGTGTTGAGTCCAGTTCACTGAGCAAGGAGTAGGTCTTGTCTATTACATATTGGGTTTATGGAATGGTAGCTGAGCTAAATTGAAACCCTTGTTTTATGCATCACCCCACCTCACCTTTCCCGTTAAGCAGCCATAGTGTGTTTTCTAAACGTGCGACTCTGTTCTGTTTTGTAATTCAGTTCAAGGGTAGCGGTTTTTACATTCCCTCTATAAGTGATATCTTATGATAAGTGTCTTTTTCTGTGTGACCTATTTCACTTAGAATTGTCGTACCTATATCCACTCATCATGCTGCTCCTAGCCTTATGACGTTGATTTCATGGCTGAGTGATATTCCATTGTACATAAGGACCACAACTTCTTTATCCATTCTTCTCTTTCCTGGGATGTTTCAGGTGTAACGAAGTGGAGGTTCTTGTCAACAGAGCAGCCCTAAACTTTGGGGTGCCTGTGTCTTGCTGATTTTTAGTTTTCCCAATTTATACGCCCATGAGTGGAAGTGCCCTATGCTCTCTAAGCTGAGTTTTTTCGATGTTTCAGGACACACCGTACACTTCTCCAGAGTGGCTGTTGGTAATTTACAGCCCGCCCATCAGCGTAGCAAGGCTCCCATTTCTCCATGGCCTGTCCTGCATTTCTGGTTTTGACACTTTATTCAGCATGGCCCTTTTGATCGATGGGAAGCGAGACTTCTTTGTAGCGCTGATTTGCCTTTCCAGGTTGCTTGGTTGGCCAAAAAGGGCGTATGCATTTTTTCCTGAATATATTCAGGAAAAAACGCATACGCCCTTTTTGGCCAAGGGCATCATTGTCGAGGTTTTGCCGCTTTTCCTCTGCTTTAAAGGCGATTCGAATCTACCTCCTGAAATCTGTTTCCTGCAATTCTGCCTTGCTTTCAAATTCTCTTCGTTGCCTTCCCTCAATATATTTGTGGACGAGAGTTATCATTTCTAACTGTGCAGGTCTGTGAATTGCAGTGCCCCTGAGCTCCATTTCTCAACTCGCTTTCTTGGGAGCTGGCCGCAAAAGCGCAGGATTGCTTCAGGCCCTCTTCTGGCTCCGGGCGGCAGGCTGAGCCTGTGGTTAATTCTTCTTCCTGATGGGAAAATAGAGTGACCTGTGCCTGTCCCAACACCTAGAGCTAGTCTCTCATTGGTTCCCCCTCTTCCCGTTCATCCTCAGGACAAATTGCAACCTGTACGGAACAGGAGGTTAAAGGTGCTGATTCTCCAAGGAGGGAGATTGCTAGTAAAGCGGCTGGAATGGCGAACTGGAGCACAAGGAGATGAGAAATGAGGTGCGTTTTAGAAACCTTTCCCGATCACACGGTGTACCATCTTCTGGGTTTCTCATGCATGTTTTCGATGTAGGAATATGCCCTTGAACCTGGAGATTTGGGGATTTGGGACCCATGGGATGGGTACCACGCCGTAATACTTTAAAGGGTCTGCGTTAGCTCACCCAACCTCACCAAACCTCTCAGCCCCAAGAGTGTCCACCCTTATGGCTCAGTCAGCTGTGGGTCTAGATATGGTCAATCCAGGTGGCATCGCAGCCCCTGAACGAATTTTGTAAGAATTTCTCTCTCTTTCACTGTCTTTGTTTCACGGGTTTTTAAAAGTAATTGATTTTTATAATGGGGTTTAGCTGCTTTGCACTGCTGTGTTTATGCCGCTTTACACCTACTTGACTCACTTACAGAGAGATAGCAATACATAGGTTTTAAGATTCTTACTAGTCAAATATATTCTTGAGCGGTGAATAGGGGGTGTTGAGTCCAGTTCACTGAGCAAGGAGTAGGTCTTGTCTATTACATATTGGGTTTATGGAATGGTAGCTGAGCTAAATTGAAACCCTTGTTTTATGCATCACCCCACCTCACCTTTCCCGTTAAGCAGCCATAGTGTGTTTTCTAAACGTGCGACTCTGTTCTGTTTTGTAATTCAGTTCAAGGGTAGCGGTTTTTACATTCCCTCTATAAGTGATATCTTATGATAAGTGTCTTTTTCTGTGTGACCTATTTCACTTAGAATTGTCGTACCTATATCCACTCATCATGCTGCTCCTAGCCTTATGACGTTGATTTCATGGCTGAGTGATATTCCATTGTACATAAGGACCACAACTTCTTTATCCATTCTTCTCTTTCCTGGGATGTTTCAGGTGTAACGAAGTGGAGGTTCTTGTCAACAGAGCAGCCCTAAACTTTGGGGTGCCTGTGTCTTGCTGATTTTTAGTTTTCCCAATTTATACGCCCATGAGTGGAAGTGCCCTATGCTCTCTAAGCTGAGTTTTTTCGATGTTTCAGGACACACCGTACACTTCTCCAGAGTGGCTGTTGGCAATTTACAGCCCGCCCATCAGCGTAGCAAGGCTCCCATTTCTCCATGGCCTGTCCTGCATTTCTGGTTTTGACACTTTATTCAGCATGGCCCTTTTGACCGATGGGAAGCGAGACTTCTTTGTAGCGCTGATTTGCCTTTCCAGGTTGCTTGGTTGGCCAAAAAGGGCGTATGCGTTTTTTCCTGAATATATTCAGGAAAAAACGCATACGCCCTTTTTGGCCAAGGGCATCATTGTCGAGGTTTTGCCGCTTTTCCTGTGCTTTAAAGGCGATTCGAATCTACCTCCTGAAATCTGTTTCCTGCAATTCTGCCTTGCTTTCAAATTCTCTTCGTTGCCTTCCCTCAATATATTTGTGGACGAGAGTTATCATTTCTAACTGTGCAGGTCTGTGAATTGCAGTGCCCCTGCGCTCCATTTCTCAACTCGCTTTCTTGGGAGCTGGCCGCAAAAGCGCAGGATTGCTTCAGGCCCTATTCTGGCTCGGGGCGGCAGGCTGAGCCTGTGGTTAATTCTTCTTCCTGATGGGAAAATAGAGTGACCTGTGCCTGTCCCAACACCTAGAGCGAGTCTCTCATTGGTTCCCCCTCTTCCCGTTCATCCTCAGGACAAATTGCAACCTGTACGGAACAGGAGGTTAAAGGTGCTGATTCTCCAAGGAGGGAGATTGCTAGTAAAGCGGCTGGAATGGCGAACCGGAGCACAAGGAGATGAGAAATGAGGTGCGTTTTAGAAACCTTTCCCGATCACACGGTGTACCATCTTTTGGGTTTCTCATGCATGTTTTCGATGTAGGAAGATGCCCTTGAACCTGGAGATTTGGGACCCATGGGATGGGTACCACGCCATATTACTTTACAGGGTCTGCGTTAGCTCACCCAACCTCACCAAACCTCTCAGCCCCAAGAGTGTCCACCCTTATGGCTCAGTCAGCTGTGGGTCTAGATATGGTCAATCCAGGTGGCATCGCAGCCCCTGAACGAATTTTGTAAGAATTTCTCTCTCTTTCACTGTCTTTGTTTCACGGGTTTTTAAAAGTAATTGATTTTTATAATGGGGTTTAGCTGCTTTGCACTGCTGTGTTTATGCCGCTTTACACCCACTTGACTCACTTACAGAGAGATAGCAATACATAGGTTTTAAGATTCTTACTAGTCAAATATATTCTTGGGCGGTGACTAGGGGGTGTTGAGTCCAGTTCACTGAGCAAGGAGTAGGTCTTGTCTATTACATATTGGGTTTATGGAACGGTATCTGAGCTAATTTGAAACCCTTGTTTTATGCATCACCCCACCTCACCTTTCCCGTTAAGCAGCCATAGTGTGTTTTCTAAACGTGCGACTCTGTTCTGTTTTGTAATTCAGTTCAAGGGTAGCGGTTTTTACATTCCCTCTGTAAGTGATATCTTATGATAAGGGTCTTTTTCTGTGTGACCTATTTCACTTAGAATCGTCGTACCTATATCCACTCATCATGCTGCTCCTAGCCTTATCACGTTGATTTCATGGCTGAGTGATATTCCATTGTACATAAGGACCACAACTTCTTTATCCATTCTTCTCTTTCCTGGGATGTTTCAGGTGTAACGAAGTGGAGGTTCTTGTCAACAGAGCAGCCCTAAACTTTGGGGTGCCTGTGTCTTGCTGATTTTTAGTTTTCCCAATTTATACGCCCATGAGTGGAAGTGCCCTATGCTCTCTAAGCTGAGTTTTTTCGATGTTTCAGGACACACCGTACACTTCTCCAGAGTGGCTGTTGGCAATTTACAGCCCGCCCATCAGCGTAGCAAGGCTCCCATTTCTCCATGGCCTGTCCGGCATTTCTGGTTTTGACACTTTATTCAGCATGGCCCTTTTGACCGATGGGAAGCGAGACTTCTTTGTAGCGCTGATTTGCCTTTGCAGGTTGCTTGGTTGGCCAAAAAGGGCGTATGCGTTTTTTCCTGAATATATTCAGGAAAAAACGCATACGCACTTTTTGGCCAAGGGCATCATTGTCGAGGTTTTGCCGCTTTTCCTGTGCTTTAAAGGCGATTCGAATCTACCTCCTGAAATCTGTTTCCTGCAATTCTGCCTTGCTTTCAAATCCTCTTCGTTGCCTTCCCTCAATATATTTGTGGACGAGAGTTATCATTTCTAACTGTGCAGGTCTGTGAATTGCAGTGCCCCTGAGCTCCATTTCTCAACTCGCTTTCTTGGGAGCTGGCCGCAAAAGCACAGGATTGCTTCAGGCCCTATTCTGGCTCCGGGCGGCAGGCTGAGCCTGTGGTTAATTCTTCTTCCTGATGGGAAAATAGAGTGACCTGTGCCTGTCCCAACACCTAGAGCTAGTCTCTCATTGGTTCCCCCTCTTCCCGTTCATCCTCAGGACAAATTGCAACCTGTACGGAACAGGAGGTTAAAGGTGCTGATTCTCCAAGGAGGGAGATTGCTAGTAAAGCGGCTGGAATGGCGAACCGGAGCACAAGGAGATGAGAAATGAGGTGCGTTTTAGAAACCTTTCCCGATCACACGGTGTACCATCTTCTGAGTTTCTCATGCATGTTTTCGATGTAGGAATATGCCCTTGAACCTGGAGATTTGGGACCCATGGGATGGGTACCACGCCGTAATACTTTAAAGGGTCTGCGTTAGCTCACCCAACCTCACCAAACCTCTCAGCCCCAAGAGTGTCCACCCTTATGGCTCAGTCAGCTGTGGGTCTAGATATGGTCAATCCAGGTGGCATCGCAGCCCCTGAACGAATTTTGTAAGAATTTCTCTCTCTTTCACTGTCTTTGTTTCACGGGTCTTTAAAAGTAATTGATTTTTATAATGGGGTTTAGCTGCTTTGCACTGCTGTGTTTATGCCGCTTTACACCCACTTGACTCACTTACAGAGAGATAGCAATACATAGGTTTTAAGATTCTTACTAGTCAAATATATTCTTGGGCGGTGAATAGGGCGTGTTGAGTCCAGTTCACTGAGCAAGGAGTAGGTCTTGTCTATTACATATTGGGTTTATGGAACGGTATCTGAGCTAATTTGAAACCCTTGTTTTATGCATCACCCCACCTCACCTTTCCCGTTAAGCAGCCATAGTGTGTTTTCTAAACGTGCGACTCTGTTCTGTTTTGTAATTCAGTTCAAGGGTAGCGGTTTTTACATTCCCTCTGTAAGTGATATCTTATGATAAGGGTCTTTTTCTGTGTGACCTATTTCACTTAGAATCGTCGCACCTATATCCACTTATCATGCTGCTCCTAGCCTTATGACGTTGATTTCATGGCTGAGTGATATTCCATTGTACATAAGGACCACAACTTCTTTATCCATTCTTCTCTTTCCTGGGATGTTTAAGGTGTAACGAAGTGGAGTTTCTTGTCAACAGAGCAGCCCTAAACTTTGGGGTGCCTGTGTCTTGCTGATTTTTAGTTTTCCCAATTTATACGCCCATGAGTGGAAGTGCCCTATGCTCTCTAAGCTGAGTTTTTTTGATGTTTCAGGACACACCGTACACTTCTCCAGAGTGGCTGTTGGCAATTTACAGCCCGCCCATCAGCGTAGCAAGGCTCCCATTTCTCCATGGCCTGTCCTGCATTTCTGGTTTTGACACTTTATTCAGCATGGCCCTTTGGACCGATGGGAAGCGAGACTTCTTTGTAGCGCTGATTTGCCTTTCCAGGTTGCTTGGTTGGCCAAAAAGGGCGTATGCGTTTTTTCCTGAATATATTCAGGAAAAAACGCATACGCCCTTTTTGGCCAAGGGCATCATTGTCGAGGTTTTGCCGCTTTTCCTCTGCTTTAAAGGCGATTCGAATCTACCTCCTGAAATCTGTTTCCTGCAATTCTGCCTTGCTTTCAAATTCTCTTCGTTGCCTTCCCTCAATATATTTGTGGACGAGAGTTATCATTTCTAACTGTGCAGGTCTGTGAATTGCAGTGCCCCTGAGCTCCATTTCTCAACTCGCTTTCTTGGGAGCTGGCCGCAAAAGCGCAGGATTGCTTCAGGCCCTCTTCTGGCTCCGGGCGGCAGGCTGAGCCTGTGGTTAATTCTTCTTCCTGATGGGAAAATAGAGTGACCTGTGCCTGTCCCAACACCTAGAGCTAGTCTCTCATTGGTTCCCCCTCTTCCCGTTCATCCTCAGGACAAATTGCAACCTGTACGGAACAGGAGGTTAAAGGTGCTGATTCTCCAAGGAGGGAGATTGCTAGTAAAGCGGCTGGAATGGCGAACTGGAGCACAAGGAGATGAGAAATGAGGTGCGTTTTAGAAACCTTTCCCGATCACACGGTGTACCATCTTCTGGGTTTCTCATGCATGTTTTCGATGTAGGAATATGCCCTTGAACCTGGAGATTTGGGGATTTGGGACCCATGGGATGGGTACCACGCCGTAATACTTTAAAGGGTCTGCGTTAGCTCACCCAACCTCACCAAACCTCTCAGCCCCAAGAGTGTCCACCCTTATGGCTCAGTCAGCTGTGGGTCTAGATATGGTCAATCCAGGTGGCATCGCAGCCCCTGAACGAATTTTGTAAGAATTTCTCTCTCTTTCACTGTCTTTGTTTCACGGGTTTTTAAAAGTAATTGATTTTTATAATGGGGTTTAGCTGCTTTGCACTGCTGTGTTTATGCCGCTTTACACCTACTTGACTCACTTACAGAGAGATAGCAATACATAGGTTTTAAGATTCTTACTAGTCAAATATATTCTTGAGCGGTGAATAGGGGGTGTTGAGTCCAGTTCACTGAGCAAGGAGTAGGTCTTGTCTATTACATATTGGGTTTATGGAATGGTAGCTGAGCTAAATTGAAACCCTTGTTTTATGCATCACCCCACCTCACCTTTCCCGTTAAGCAGCCATAGTGTGTTTTCTAAACGTGCGACTCTGTTCTGTTTTGTAATTCAGTTCAAGGGTAGCGGTTTTTACATTCCCTCTATAAGTGATATCTTATGATAAGTGTCTTTTTCTGTGTGACCTATTTCACTTAGAATTGTCGTACCTATATCCACTCATCATGCTGCTCCTAGCCTTATGACGTTGATTTCATGGCTGAGTGATATTCCATTGTACATAAGGACCACAACTTCTTTATCCATTCTTCTCTTTCCTGGGATGTTTCAGGTGTAACGAAGTGGAGGTTCTTGTCAACAGAGCAGCCCTAAACTTTGGGGTGCCTGTGTCTTGCTGATTTTTAGTTTTCCCAATTTATACGCCCATGAGTGGAAGTGCCCTATGCTCTCTAAGCTGAGTTTTTTCGATGTTTCAGGACACACCGTACACTTCTCCAGAGTGGCTGTTGGCAATTTACAGCCCGCCCATCAGCGTAGCAAGGCTCCCATTTCTCCATGGCCTGTCCTGCATTTCTGGTTTTGACACTTTATTCAGCATGGCCCTTTTGACCGATGGGAAGCGAGACTTCTTTGTAGCGCTGATTTGCCTTTCCAGGTTGCTTGGTTGGCCAAAAAGGGCGTATGCGTTTTTTCCTGAATATATTCAGGAAAAAACGCATACGCCCTTTTTGGCCAAGGGCATCATTGTCGAGGTTTTGCCGCTTTTCCTGTGCTTTAAAGGCGATTCGAATCTACCTCCTGAAATCTGTTTCCTGCAATTCTGCCTTGCTTTCAAATTCTCTTCGTTGCCTTCCCTCAATATATTTGTGGACGAGAGTTATCATTTCTAACTGTGCAGGTCTGTGAATTGCAGTGCCCCTGCGCTCCATTTCTCAACTCGCTTTCTTGGGAGCTGGCCGCAAAAGCGCAGGATTGCTTCAGGCCCTATTCTGGCTCGGGGCGGCAGGCTGAGCCTGTGGTTAATTCTTCTTCCTGATGGGAAAATAGAGTGACCTGTGCCTGTCCCAACACCTAGAGCGAGTCTCTCATTGGTTCCCCCTCTTCCCGTTCATCCTCAGGACAAATTGCAACCTGTACGGAACAGGAGGTTAAAGGTGCTGATTCTCCAAGGAGGGAGATTGCTAGTAAAGCGGCTGGAATGGCGAACCGGAGCACAAGGAGATGAGAAATGAGGTGCGTTTTAGAAACCTTTCCCGATCACACGGTGTACCATCTTTTGGGTTTCTCATGCATGTTTTCGATGTAGGAAGATGCCCTTGAACCTGGAGATTTGGGACCCATGGGATGGGTACCACGCCGTATTACTTTACAGGGTCTGCGTTAGCTCACCCAACCTCACCAAACCTCTCAGCCCCAAGAGTGTCCACCCTTATGGCTCAGTCATCTGTGGGTCTAGATATGGTCAATCCAGGTGGCATCGCAGCCCCTGAACGAATTTTGTAAGAATTTCTCTCTCTTTCACTGTCTTTGTTTCACGGGTTTTTAAAAGTAATTGATTTTTATAATGGGGTTTAGCTGCTTTGCACTGCTGTGTTTATGCCGCTTTACACCCACTTGACTCACTTACAGAGAGATAGCAATACATAGGTTTTAAGATTCTTACTAGTCAAATATATTCTTGGGCGGTGACTAGGGGGTGTTGAGTCCAGTTCACTGAGCAAGGAGTAGGTCTTGTCTATTACATATTGGGTTTATGGAACGGTATCTGAGCTAATTTGAAACCCTTGTTTTATGCATCACCCCACCTCACCTTTCCCGTTAAGCAGCCATAGTGTGTTTTCTAAACGTGCGACTCTGTTCTGTTTTGTAATTCAGTTCAAGGGTAGCGGTTTTTACATTCCCTCTGTAAGTGATATCTTATGATAAGGGTCTTTTTCTGTGTGACCTATTTCACTTAGAATCGTCGTACCTATATCCACTCATCATGCTGCTCCTAGCCTTATCACGTTGATTTCATGGCTGAGTGATATTCCATTGTACATAAGGACCACAACTTCTTTATCCATTCTTCTCTTTCCTGGGATGTTTCAGGTGTAACGAAGTGGAGGTTCTTGTCAACAGAGCAGCCCTAAACTTTGGGGTGCCTGTGTCTTGCTGATTTTTAGTTTTCCCAATTTATACGCCCATGAGTGGAAGTGCCCTATGCTCTCTAAGCTGAGTTTTTTCGATGTTTCAGGACACACCGTACACTTCTCCAGAGTGGCTGTTGGCAATTTACAGCCCGCCCATCAGCGTAGCAAGGCTCCCATTTCTCCATGGCCTGTCCGGCATTTCTGGTTTTGACACTTTATTCAGCATGGCCCTTTTGACCGATGGGAAGCGAGACTTCTTTGTAGCGCTGATTTGCCTTTGCAGGTTGCTTGGTTGGCCAAAAAGGGCGTATGCGTTTTTTCCTGAATATATTCAGGAAAAAACGCATACGCCCTTTTTGGCCAAGGGCATCATTGTCGAGGTTTTGCCGCTTTTCCTGTGCTTTAAAGGCGATTCGAATCTACCTCCTGAAATCTGTTTCCTGCAATTCTGCCTTGCTTTCAAATCCTCTTCGTTGCCTTCCCTCAATATATTTGTGGACGAGAGTTATCATTTCTAACTGTGCAGGTCTGTGAATTGCAGTGCCCCTGAGCTCCATTTCTCAACTCGCTTTCTTGGGAGCTGGCCGCAAAAGCACAGGATTGCTTCAGGCCCTATTCTGGCTCCGGGCGGCAGGCTGAGCCTGTGGTTAATTCTTCTTCCTGATGGGAAAATAGAGTGACCTGTGCCTGTCCCAACACCTAGAGCTAGTCTCTCATTGGTTCCCCCTCTTCCCGTTCAT
Source organism: Balaenoptera borealis (assembly GCF_965194805.1). Taxonomy (NCBI): domain Eukaryota; kingdom Metazoa; phylum Chordata; class Mammalia; order Artiodactyla; family Balaenopteridae; genus Balaenoptera; species Balaenoptera borealis. The sequence continues at coordinate 184,303 of NW_028123748.1, forward strand.
CCTCAGGACAAATTGCAACCTGTACGGAACAGGAGGTTAAAGGTGCTGATTCTCCAAGGAGGGAGATTGCTAGTAAAGCGGCTGGAATGGCGAACCGGAGCACAAGGAGATGAGAAATGAGGTGCGTTTTAGAAACCTTTCCCGATCACACGGTGTACCATCTTCTGAGTTTCTCATGCATGTTTTCGATGTAGGAATATGCCCTTGAACCTGGAGATTTGGGACCCATGGGATGGGTACCACGCCGTAATACTTTAAAGGGTCTGCGTTAGCTCACCCAACCTCACCAAACCTCTCAGCCCCAAGAGTGTCCACCCTTATGGCTCAGTCAGCTGTGGGTCTAGATATGGTCAATCCAGGTGGCATCGCAGCCCCTGAACGAATTTTGTAAGAATTTCTCTCTCTTTCACTGTCTTTGTTTCACGGGTCTTTAAAAGTAATTGATTTTTATAATGGGGTTTAGCTGCTTTGCACTGCTGTGTTTATGCCGCTTTACACCCACTTGACTCACTTACAGAGAGATAGCAATACATAGGTTTTAAGATTCTTACTAGTCAAATATATTCTTGGGCGGTGAATAGGGCGTGTTGAGTCCAGTTCACTGAGCAAGGAGTAGGTCTTGTCTATTACATATTGGGTTTATGGAACGGTATCTGAGCTAATTTGAAACCCTTGTTTTATGCATCACCCCACCTCACCTTTCCCGTTAAGCAGCCATAGTGTGTTTTCTAAACGTGCGACTCTGTTCTGTTTTGTAATTCAGTTCAAGGGTAGCGGTTTTTACATTCCCTCTGTAAGTGATATCTTATGATAAGGGTCTTTTTCTGTGTGACCTATTTCACTTAGAATCGTCGCACCTATATCCACTTATCATGCTGCTCCTAGCCTTATGACGTTGATTTCATGGCTGAGTGATATTCCATTGTACATAAGGACCACAACTTCTTTATCCATTCTTCTCTTTCCTGGGATGTTTAAGGTGTAACGAAGTGGAGTTTCTTGTCAACAGAGCAGCCCTAAACTTTGGGGTGCCTGTGTCTTGCTGATTTTTAGTTTTCCCAATTTATACGCCCATGAGTGGAAGTGCCCTATGCTCTCTAAGCTGAGTTTTTTTGATGTTTCAGGACACACCGTACACTTCTCCAGAGTGGCTGTTGGCAATTTACAGCCCGCCCATCAGCGTAGCAAGGCTCCCATTTCTCCATGGCCTGTCCTGCATTTCTGGTTTTGACACTTTATTCAGCATGGCCCTTTGGACCGATGGGAAGCGAGACTTCTTTGTAGCGCTGATTTGCCTTTCCAGGTTGCTTGGTTGGCCAAAAAGGGCGTATGCGTTTTTTCCTGAATATATTCAGGAAAAAACGCATACGCCCTTTTTGGCCAAGGGCATCATTGTCGAGGTTTTGCCGCTTTTCCTGTGCTTTAAAGGCGATTCGAATCTACCTCCTGAAATCTGTTTCCTGCAATTCTGCCTTGCTTTCAAATCCTCTTCGTTGCCTTCCCTCAATATATTTGTGGACGAGAGTTATCCTTTCTAACTGTGCAGGTCTGTGAATTGCAGTGCCCTTGCGCTCCATTTCTCAACTCGCTTTCTTGGGAGCTGGCCGCAAAAGCGCAGGATTGCTTCAGGCCCTATTCTGGCTCGGGGCGGCAGGCTGAGCCTGTGGTTAATTCTTCTTCCTGATGGGAAAATAGAGTGACCTGTGCCTGTCCCAACACCTAGAGCTAGTCTCTCATTGGTTCCCCCTCTTCCCGTTCATCCTCAGGACAAATTGCAACGTGTTCGGAACAGGAGGTTAAAGGTGCTGATTCTCCAAGGAGGGAGATTGCTAGTAAAGCGGCTGGAATGGCGAACCGGAGCACAAGGAGATGAGAAATGAGGTGCGTTTTAGAAACCTTTCCCGATCACACGGTGTACCATCTTTTGGGTTTCTCATGCATGTTTTCGATGTAGGAAGATGCCCTTGAACCTGGAGATTTGGGACCCATGGGATGGGTACCACGCCGTATTACTTTACAGGGTCTGCGTTAGCTCACCCAACCTCACCAAACCTCTCAGCCCCAAGAGTGTCCACCCTTATGTCTCAGTCAGCTGTGGGTCTAGATATGGTCAATCCAGGTGGCATCGCAGCCCCTGAACGAATTTTGTAAGAATTTCTCTCTCTTTCACTGTCTTTGTTTCACGGGTCTTTAAAAGTAATTGATATTTATAATGGGGTTTAGCTGCTTTGCACTGCTGTGTTTATGCCGCTTTACACACACTTGACTCACTTACAGAGAGATATCAATACATAGGTTTTAAGATTCTTACTAGTCAGATATATTCTTGGGCGGTGAATAGGGGGTGTTGAGTCCAGTTCACTGAGCAAGGAGTAGGTCTTGTCTATTACATATTGGGTTTATGGAACGGTATCTGAGCTAATTTGAAACCCTTGTTTTATGCATCACCCCACCTCACCTTTCCCGTTAAGCAGCCATAGTGTGTTTTCTAAACGTGCGACTCTGTTCTGTTTTGTAATTCAGTTCAAGGGTAGCGGTTTTTACATTCCCTCTATAAGTGATATCTTATGATAAGTGTCTTTTTCTGTGTGACTTATTTCACTTAGAATCGTCGTACCTAAATCCACTCATCATGCTGCTCCTAGCCTTATGACGTTGATTTCATGGCTGAGTGATATTCCATTGTACATAAGGACCACAACTTCTTTATCCATTCTTCTCTTTCCTGGGATGTTTAAGGTGTAACGAAGTGGAGTTTCTTGTCAACAGAGCAGCCCTAAACTTTGGGGTGCCTGTGTCTTGCTGATTTTTAGTTTTCCCAATTTATACGCCCATGAGTGGAAGTGCCCTATGCTCTCTAAGCTGAGTTTTTAGATGTTTCAGGACACACCGTACACTTCTCCAGAGTGGCTGTTGGTAATTTACAGCCCGCCCATCAGCGTAGCAAGGCTCCCATTTCTCCATGGCCTGTCCTGCATTTCTGGTTTTGACACTTTATTCAGCATGGCCCTTTTGACCGATGGGAAGCGAGACTTCTTTGTAGCGCTGATTTGCCTTTCCAGGTTGCTTGGTTGGCCAAAAAGGGCGTATGCGTTTTTTCCTGAATATATTCAGGAAAAAACGCATACGCCCTTTTTGGCCAAGGGCATCATTGTCGAGGTTTTGCCGCTTTTCCTGTGCTTTAAAGGCGATTCGAATCTACCTCCTGAAATCGGTTTCCTGCAATTCTGCCTTGCTTTCAAATCCTCTTCGTTGCCTTCCCTCAATATATTTGTGGACGAGAGTTATCCTTTCTAACTGTGCAGGTCTGTGAATTGCAGTGCCCCTGCGCTCCATTTCTCAACTCGCTTTCTTGGGAGCTGGCCGCAAAAGCGCAGGATTGCTTCAGGCCCTATTCTGGCTCGGGGCGGCAGGCTGAGCCTGTGGTTAATTCTTCTTCCTGATGGGAAAATAGAGTGACCTGTGCCTGTCCCAACACCTAGAGCGAGTCTCTCATTGGTTCCCCCTCTTCCCGTTCATCCTCAGGACAAATTGCAACCTGTACGGAACAGGAGGTTAAAGGTGCTGATTCTCCAAGGAGGGAGATTGCTAGTAAAGCGGCTGGAATGGCGAACCGGAGCACAAGGAGATGAGAAATGAGGTGCGTTTTAGAAACCTTTCCCGATCACACGGTGTACCATCTTTTGGGTTTCTCATGCATGTTTTCGATGTAGGAAGATGCCCTTGAACCTGGAGATTTGGGACCCATGGGATGGGTACCACGCCGTATTACTTTACAGGGTCTGCGTTAGCTCACCCAACCTCACCAAACCTCTCAGCCCCAAGAGTGTCCACCCTTATGTCTCAGTCAGCTGTGGGTCTAGATATGGTCAATCCAGGTGGCATCGCAGCCCCTGAACGAATTTTGTAAGAATTTCTCTCTCTTTCACTGTCTTTGTTTCACGGGTCTTTAAAAGTAATTGATATTTATAATGGGGTTTAGCTGCTTTGCACTGCTGTGTTTATGCCGCTTTACACACACTTGACTCACTTACAGAGAGATATCAATACATAGGTTTTAAGATTCTTACTAGTCAGATATATTCTTGGGCGGTGAATAGGGGGTGTTGAGTCCAGTTCACTGAGCAAGGAGTAGGTCTTGTCTATTACATATTGGGTTTATGGAACGGTATCTGAGCTAATTTGAAACCCTTGTTTTATGCATCACCCCACCTCACCTTTCCCGTTAAGCAGCCATAGTGTGTTTTCTAAACGTGCGACTCTGTTCTGTTTTGTAATTCAGTTCAAGGGTAGCGGTTTTTACATTCCCTCTATAAGTGATATCTTATGATAAGTGTGTTTTTCTGTGTGACTTATTTCACTTAGAATCGTCGTACCTAAATCCACTCATCATGCTGCTCCTAGCCTTATGACGTTGATTTCATGGCTGAGTGATATTCCATTGTACATAAGGACCACAACTTCTTTATCCATTCTTCTCTTTCCTGGGATGTTTAAGGTGTAACGAAGTGGAGTTTCTTGTCAACAGAGCAGCCCTAAACTTTGGGGTGCCTGTGTCTTGCTGATTTTTAGTTTTCCCAATTTATACGCCCATGAGTGGAAGTGCCCTATGCTCTCTAAGCTGAGTTTTTAGATGTTTCAGGACACACCGTACACTTCTCCAGAGTGGCTGTTGGTAATTTACAGCCCGCCCATCAGCGTAGCAAGGCTCCCATTTCTCCATGGCCTGTCCTGCATTTTTGGTTTTGACACTTTATTCAGCATGGCCCTTTTGACCGATGGGAAGCGAGACTTCTTTGTAGCGCTGATTTGCCTTTCCAGGTTGCTTGGTTGGCCAAAAAGGGCGTATGCGTTTTTTCCTGAATATATTCAGGAAAAAACGCATACGCCCTTTTTGGCCAAGGGCATCATTGTCGAGGTTTTGCCGCTTTTCCTGTGCTTTAAAGGCGATTCGAATCTACCTCCTGAAATCGGTTTCCTGCAATTCTGCCTTGCTTTCAAATTCTCTTCGTTGCCTTCCCTCAATATATTTGTGGACGAGAGTTATCATTTCTAACTGTGCAGGTCTGTGAATTGCAGTGCCCCTGAGCTCCATTTCTCAACTCGCTTTCTTGGGAGCTGGCCGCAAAAGCGCAGGATTGCTTCAGGCCCTCTTCTGGCTCCGGGCGGCAGGCTGAGCCTGTGGTTAATTCTTCTTCCTGATGGGAAAATAGAGTGACCTGTGCCTGTCCCAACACCTAGAGCTAGTCTCTCATTGGTTCCCCCTCTTCCCGTTCATCCTCAGGACAAATTGCAACCTGTACGGAACAGGAGGTTAAAGGTGCTGATTCTCCAAGGAGGGAGATTGCTAGTAAAGCGGCTGGAATGGCGAACTGGAGCACAAGGAGATGAGAAATGAGGTGCGTTTTAGAAACCTTTCCCGGTCACACGGTGTACCATCTTCTGGGTTTCTCGTGCATGTTTTCGACGTAGGACGATGCCCTTGACCCTGGAGATTTGGGACCCATGGGATGGGTACCACGCCGTATTACTTTACAGGGTCTGCGTTAGCTCACCCAACCTCACCAAACCTCTCAGCCCCAAGCGTGTCCTCCCTTATGTCTCAATCAGCTGTGGGTCTAGATATGGTCAATCCAGGTGGCATCGCAGCCCCTGAACGAATTTTGTAAGAATTTCTCTCTCTTTCACTGTCTTTGTTTCACGGGTTTTTAAAAGTAATTGATTTTTATAATAGGGTTTAGCTGCTTTGCACTGCTGTGTTTATGCCGCTTTACACCCACTTGACTCACTTACAGAGAGATATCAATACATAGGTTTTAAGATTCTTACTAGTCAGATATATTCTTGGGCGGTGAATAGGGGGCGTTGAGTCCAGTTCACTGAGCAAGGAGTAGGTCTTGTCTATTACATATTGGGTTTATGGAACGGTATCTGAGCTAATTTGAAACCCTTGTTTTATGCATCACCCCACCTCACCTTTCCCGTTAAGCAGCCATAGTGTGTTTTCTAAACGTGCGACTCTGTTCTGTTTTGTAATTCAGTTCAAGGGTAGCGGTTTTTACATTCCCTCTCTAAGTGATATCTTATGATAAGTGTCTTTTTCTGTGTGACTTATTTCACTTAGAATCGTCGTACCTAAATCCACTCATCATGCTGCTCCTAGCCTTATGACGTTGATTTCATGGCTGAGTGATATTCCATTGTACATAAGGACCACAACTTCTTTATCCATTCTTCTCTTTCCTGGGATGTTTAAGGTGTAACGAAGTGGAGTTTCTTGTCAACAGAGCAGCCCTAAACTTTGGGGTGCCTGTGTCTTGCTGATTTTTAGTTTTCCCAATTTATACGCCCATGAGTGGAAGTGCCCTATGCTCTCTAAGCTGAGTTTTTAGATGTTTCAGGACACACCGTACACTTCTCCAGAGTGGCTGTTGCTAATTTACAGCCCGCCCATCAGCGTAGCAAGGCTCCCATTTCTCCATGGCCTGTCCTGCATTTTTGGTTTTGACACTTTATTCAGCATGGCCCTTTTGACCGATGGGAAGCGAGACTTCTTTGTAGCGCTGATTTGCCTTTCCAGGTTGCTTGGTTGGCCAAAAAGGGCGTATGCGTTTTTTCCTGAATATATTCAGGAAAAAACGCATACGCCCTTTTTGGCCAAGGGCATCATTGTCGAGGTTTTGCCGCTTTTCCTGTGCTTTAAAGGCGATTCGAATCTACCTCCTGAAATCGGTTTCCTGCAATTCTGCCTTGCTTTCAAATTCTCTTCGTTGCCTTCCCTCAATATATTTGTGGACGAGAGTTATCATTTCTAACTGTGCAGGTCTGTGAATTGCAGTGCCCCTGAGCTCCATTTCTCAACTCGCTTTCTTGGGAGCTGGCCGCAAAAGCGCAGGATTGCTTCAGGCCCTCTTCTGGCTCCGGGCGGCAGGCTGAGCCTGTGGTTAATTCTTCTTCCTGATGGGAAAATAGAGTGACCTGTGCCTGTCCCAACACCTAGAGCTAGTCTCTCATTGGTTCCCCCTCTTCCCGTTCATCCTCAGGACAAATTGCAACCTGTACGGAACAGGAGGTTAAAGGTGCTGATTCTCCAAGGAGGGAGATTGCTAGTAAAGCGGCTGGAATGGCGAACTGGAGCACAAGGAGATGAGAAATGAGGTGCGTTTTAGAAACCTTTCCCGGTCACACGGTGTACCATCTTCTGGGTTTCTCGTGCATGTTTTCGACGTAGGAAGATGCCCTTGAACCTGGAGATTTGGGACCCATGGGATGGGTACCACGCCGTATTACTTTACAGGGTCTGCGTTAGCTCACCCAACCTCACCAAACCTCTCAGCCCCAAGCGTGTCCTCCCTTATGTCTCAATCAGCTGTGGGTCTAGATATGGTCAATCCAGGTGGCATCGCAGCCCCTGAACGAATTTTGTAAGAATTTCTCTCTCTTTCACTGTCTTTGTTTCACGGGTTTTTAAAAGTAATTGATTTTTATAATAGGGTTTAGCTGCTTTGCACTGCTGTGTTTATGCCGCTTTACACCCACTTGACTCACTTACAGAGAGATATCAATACATAGGTTTTAAGATTCTTACTAGTCAGATATATTCTTGGGCGGTGAATAGGGGGCGTTGAGTCCAGTTCACTGAGCAAGGAGTAGGTCTTGTCTATTACATATTGGGTTTATGGAACGGTATCTGAGCTAATTTGAAACCCTTGTTTTATGCATCACCCCACCTCACCTTTCCCGTTAAGCAGCCATAGTGTGTTTTCTAAACGTGCGACTCTGTTCTGTTTTGTAATTCAGTTCAAGGGTAGCGGTTTTTACATTCCCTCTCTAAGTGATATCTTATGATAAGTGTCTTTTTCTGTGTGACTTATTTCACTTAGAATCGTCGTACCTAAATCCACTCATCATGCTGCTCCTAGCCTTATGACGTTGATTTCATGGCTGAGTGATATTCCATTGTACATAAGGACCACAATTTCTTTATCCATTCTTCTCTTTCCTGGGATGTTTAAGGTGTAACGAAGTGGAGGTTCTTGTCAACAGAGCAGCCCTAAACTTTGGGGTGCCTGTGTCTTGCTGATTTTTAGTTTTCCCAATTTATATGCCCATGAGTGGAAGTGCCCTATGCTCTCTAAGCTGAGTTTTTTAGATGTTTCAGGACACACCGTACACTTCTCCAGAGTGGCTGTTGGCAATTTACAGCCCGCCCATCAGCGTAGCAAGGCTCCCATTTCTCCATGGCCTGTCCTGCATTTCTGGTTTTGACACTTTATTCAGCATGGCCCTTTTGACCGATGGGAAGCGAGACTTCTTTGTAGCGCTTATTTGCCTTTCCAGGTTGCTTGGTTGGCCAAAAAGGGCGTATGCGTTTTTTCCTGAATATATTCAGGAAAAAACGCATACGCCCTTTTTGGCCAAGGGCATCATTGTCGAGGTTTTGCCGCTTTTCCTGTGCTTTAAAGGCGATTCGAATCTACCTCCTGAAATCGGTTTCCTGCAATTCTGCCTTGCTTTCAAATCCTCTTCGTTGCCTTCCCTCCATATATTTGTGGACGAGAGTTATCATTTCTAACTCTGCAGGTTTGTGAATTGCAGTGCCCCTGAGCTCCATTTTTCAACTCGCTTTCTTGGGAGCTGGCCGCAAAAGCGCAGGATTGCTTCAGGCCCTATTCTGGCTCCGGGCGGCAGGCTGAGCCTGTGGTTAATTCTGCTTCCTGATGGGAAAATAGAGTGACCTGTGCCTGTCCCAACACCTAGAGCTAGTCTCTCATTGGTTCCCCCTCTTCCCGTTCATCCTCAGGACAAATTGCAACGTGTTCGGAACAGGAGGTTAAAGGTGCTGATTCTCCAAGGAGGGAGATTGCTAGTAAAGCGGCTGGAATGGCGAACCGGAGCACAAGGAGATGAGAAATGAGGTGCGTTTTAGAAACCTTTCCCGGTCACACGGTGTACCATCTTCTGGGTTTCTCGTGCATGTTTTCGACGTAGGAAGATGCCCTTGAACCTGGAGATTTGGGACCCATGGGATGGGTACCACGCCGTATTACTTTACAGGGTCTGCGTTAGCTCACCCAACCTCACCAAACCTCTCAGCCCCAAGAGTGTCCACCCTTATGTCTCAATCAGCTGTGGGTCTAGATATGGTCAATCCAGGTGGCATCGCAGCACCTGAACGAATTTTGTAAGAATTTCTCTCTCTTTCACTGTCTTTGTTTCACGGGTTTTTAAAAGTAATTGATTTTTATAATGGGGTTTAGCTGCTTTGCACTGCTGTGTTTATGCCGCTTTACACCTACTTGACTCACTTACAGAGAGATATCAATACATAGGTTTTAAGATTCTTACTAGTCAGATATATTCTTGGGCGGTGAATAGGGGTTGTTGAGTCCAGTTCACTGAGCAAGGAGTAGGTCTTGTCTATTACATATTGGGTTTATGGAACGGTATCTGAGCTAATTTGAAACCCTTGTTTTATGCATCACCCCACCTCACCTTTCCCGTTAAGCAGCCATAGTGTGTTTTCTAAACGTGCGACTCTGTTCTGTTTTGTAATTCAGTTCAAGGGTAGCGGTTTTTACATTCCCTCTGTAAGTGATATCTTATGATAAGTGTCTTTTTCTGTGTGACTTATTTCACTTAGAATCGTCGTACCTAAATCCACTCATCATGCTGCTCCTAGCCTTATGACGTTGATTTCATGGCTGAGTGATATTCCATTGTACATAAGGACCACAACTTCTTTATCCATTCTTCTCTTTCCTGGGATGTTTAAGGTGTAACGAAGTGGAGGTTCTTGTCAACAGAGCAGCCCTAAACTTTGGGGTGCCTGTGTCTTGCTGATTTTTAGTTTTCCCAATTTATACGCCCATGAGTGGAAGTGCCCTATGCTCTCTAAGCTGAGTTTTTTAGATGTTTCAGGACACACCGTACACTTCTCCAGAGTGGCTGTTGGCAATTTACAGCCCGCCCATCAGCGTAGCAAGGCTCCCATTTCTCCATGGCCTGTCCTGCATTTCTGGTTTTGACACTTTATTCAGCATGGCCCTTTTGACCGATGGGAAGCGAGACTTCTTTGTAGCGCTGATTTGCCTTTCCAGGTTGCTTGGTTGGCCAAAAAGGGCGTATGCGTTTCTTCCTGAATATATTCAGGAAAAAACGCATACGCCCTTTTTGGCCAAGGGCATCATTGTCGAGGTTTTGCCGCTTTTCCTGTGCTTTAAAGGCGATTCGAATCTACCTCCTGAAATCGGTTTCCTGCAATTCTGCCTTGCTTTCAAATCCTCTTCGTAGCCTTCCCTCCATATATTTGTGGACGAGAGTTATCATTTCTAACTCTGCAGGTTTGTGAATTGCAGTGCCCCTGAGCTCCATTTTTCAACTCGCTTTCTTGGGAGCTGGCCGCAAAAGCGCAGGATTGCTTCAGGCCCTATTCTGGCTCCGGGCGGCAGGCTGAGCCTGTGGTTAATTCTGCTTCCTGATGGGAAAATAGAGTGACCTGTGCCTGTCCCAACACCTAGAGCTAGTCTCTCATTGGTTCCCCCTCTTCCCGTTCATCCTCAGGACAAATTGCAACGTGTACGGAACAGAAGGTTAAAGGTGCTGATTCTCCAAGGAGGGAGATTGCTAGTAAAGCGGCTGGAATGGCGAACCGGAGCACAAGGAGATGAGAAATGAGGTGCGTTTTAGAAACCTTTCCCGGTCACACGGTGTACCATCTTCTGGGTTTCTCGTGCATGTTTTCGACGTAGGAAGATGCCCTTGACCCTGGAGATTTGGGACCCATGGGATGGGTACCACGCCGTATTACTTTAAAGGGTCTGCGTTTGCTCACCCAACCTCACCAAACCTCTCAGCCCCAAGAGTGTCCACCCTTATGTCTCAGTCATCTGTGGGTCTAGATATGGTCAATCCAGGTGGCATCGCAGCCCCTGAACGAATTTTGTAAGAATTTCTCTCTCTTTCACTGTCTTTGTTTCACGGGTTTTTAAAAGTAATTGATTTTTATAATAGGGTTTAGCTGCTTTGCACTGCTGTGTTTATGCCGCTTTTCACCCACTTGACTCACTTACAGAGAGATATCACTACATAGGTTTTAAAATTCTTACTAGTCAGATATATTCTTGGGCGGTGAATAGGGGGCGTTGAGTCCAGTTCACTGAGCAAGGAGTAGGTCTTGTCTATTACATATTGGGTTTATGGAACGGTATCTGAGCTAATTTGAAACCCTTGTTTTATGCATCACCCCACCTCACCTTTCCCGTTAAGCAGCCATAGTGTGTTTTCTAAACGTGCGACTCTGTTCTGTTTTGTAATTCAGTTCAAGGGTAGCGGTTTTTACATTCTCTCTGTAAGTGATATCTTATGATAAGTGTCTTTCTGTGTGACTTATTTCACTTAGAATCGTCGTACCTAAATCCACTCATCATGCTGCTCCTAGCCTTATGACGTTGATTTCATGGCTGAGTGATATTCCATTGTACATAAGGACCACAACTTCTTTATCCATTCTTCTCTTTCCTGGGATGTTTAAGGTGTAACGAAGTGGAGGTTCTTGTCAACAGAGCAGCCCTAAACTTTGGGGTGCCTGTGTCTTGCTGATTTTTAGTTTTCCCAATTTATACGCCCATGAGTGGAAGTGCCCTATGCTCTCTAAGCTGAGTTTTTTATATGTTTCAGGACACACCGTACACTTCTCCAGAGTGGCTGTTGGCAATTTACAGCCCGCCCATCAGCGTAGCAAGGCTCCCATTTCTCCATGGCCTGTCCTGCATTTCTGGTTTTGACACTTTATTCAGCATGGCCCTTTTGACCGATGGGAAGCGAGACTTCTTTGTAGCGCTGATTTGCCTTTCCAGGTTGCTTGGTTGGCCAAAAAGGGCGTATGCGTTTTTTCCTGAATATATTCAGGAAAAAACGCATACGCCCTTTTTGGCCAAGGGCATCATTGTCGAGGTTTTGCCGCTTTTCCTGTGCTTTAAAGGTGATTCGAATCTACCTCCTGGAATCGGTTTCCTGCAATTCTGCCTTGCTTTCAAATCCTCTTCGTTGCCTTCCCTCCATATATTTGTGGACGAGAGTTATCATTTCTAACTCTGCAGGTTTGTGAATTGCAGTGCCCCTGAGCTCCATTATTCAACTCGCTTTCTTGGGAGCTGGCCGCAAAAGCGCAGGATTGCTTCAGGCCCTATTCTGGCTCCCGGCGGCAGGCTGAGCCTGTGGTTAATTCTTCTTCCTGATGGGAAAATATAGTGACCTGTGCCTGTCCCAACACCTAGAGCTAGTTTCTCATTGGTTCCCCCTCTTCCCGTTCATCCTCAGGACAAATTGCAACGTGTACGGAACAGGAGGTTAAAGGTGCTGATTCTCCAAGGAGGGAGATTGCTAGTAAAGCGGCTGGAATGGCGAACCGGAGCACAAGGAGATGAGAAATGAGGTGCGTTTTAGAAACCTTTCCCGGTCACACGGTGTACCATCTTCTGGGTTGCTTGTGCATGTTTTCGACGTAGGAAGATGCCCTTGAACCTGGAGATTTGGGACCCATGGAATGGGTACCACGCCGTATTACTTTAAAGGGTCTGCGTTTGCTCACCCAACCTCACCAAACCTCTCAGCCCCAAGAGTGTCCACCCTTATGTCTCAGTCATCTGTGGGTATAGATATGGTCAATCCAGGTGGCATCGCAGCCCCTGAACGAATTTTGTAAGAATTTCTCTCTCTTTCACTGTCTTTGTTTCACGGGTTTTTAAAAGTAATTGATTTTTATAATGGGGTTTAGCTGCTTTGCACTGCTGTGTTTATGCCGCTTTTCACCCACTTGACTCACTTACAGAGAGATATCAATACATAGGTTTTAAGATTCTTACTAGTCAGATATATTCTTGGGCGGTGAATAGGGGTTGTTGAGTCCAGTTCACTGAGCAAGGAGTAGGTCTTGTCTATTACATATTGGGTTTATGGAACGGTATCTGAGCTAATTTGAAACCCTTGTTTTATGCATCACCCCACCTCACCTTTCCCGTTAAGCAGCCATAGTGTGTTTTCTAAACGTGCGACTCTGTTCTGTTTTGTAATTCAGTTCAAGGGTAGCGGTTTTTACATTCCCTCTGTAAGTGATATCTTATGATAAGTGTCTTTTTCTGTGTGACTTATTTCACTTAGAATCGTCGTACCTAAATCCACTCATCATGCTGCTCCTAGCCTTATGACGTTGATTTCATGGCTGAGTGATATTCCATTGTACATAAGGACCACAACTTCTTTATCCATTCTTCTCTTTCCTGGGATGTTTAAGGTGTAACGAAGTGGAGGTTCTTGTCAACAGAGCAGCCCTAAACTTTGGGGTGCCTGTGTCTTGCTGATTTTTAGTTTTCCCAATTTATACGCCCATGAGTGGAAGTGCCCTATGCTCTCTAAGCTGAGTTTTTTAGATGTTTCAGGACACACCGTACACTTCTCCAGAGTGGCTGTTGGCAATTTACAGCCCGCCCATCAGCGTAGCAAGGCTCCCATTTCTCCATGGCCTGTCCTGCATTTCTGGTTTTGACACTTTATTCAGCATGGCCCTTTTGACCGATGGGAAGCGAGACTTCTTTGTAGCGCTGATTTGCCTTTCCAGGTTGCTTGGTTGGCCAAAAAGGGCGTATGCGTTTTTTCCTGAATATATTCAGGAAAAAACGCATACGCCCTTTTTGGCCAAGGGCATCATTGTCGAGGTTTTGCCGCTTTTCCTGTGCTTTAAAGGCGATTCGAATCTACCTCCTGAAATCGGTTTCCTGCAATTCTGCCTTGCTTTCAAATCCTCTTCGTAGCCTTCCCTCCATATATTTGTGGACGAGAGTTATCATTTCTAACTCTGCAGGTTTGTGAATTGCAGTGCCCCTGAGCTCCATTTTTCAACTCGCTTTCTTGGGAGCTGGCCGCAAAAGCGCAGGATTGCTTCAGGCCCTATTCTGGCTCCGGGCGGCAGGCTGAGCCTGTGGTTAATTCTGCTTCCTGATGGGAAAATAGAGTGACCTGTGCCTGTCCCAACACCTAGAGCTAGTCTCTCATTGGTTCCCCCTCTTCCCGTTCATCCTCAGGACAAATTGCAACGTGTTCGGAACAGGAGGTTAAAGGTGCTGATTCTCCAAGGAGGGAGATTGCTAGTAAAGCGGCTGGAATGGCGAACCGGAGCACAAGGAGATGAGAAATGAGGTGCGTTTTAGAAACCTTTCCCGGTCACACGGTGTACCATCTTCTGGCTTTCTCGTGCATGTTTTCGACGTAGGAAGATGCCCTTGACCCTGGAGATTTGGGACCCATGGGATGGGTACCACGCCGTATTACTTTAAAGGGTCTGCGTTTGCTCACCCAACCTCACCAAACCTCTCAGCCCCAAGAGTGTCCACCCTTATGTCTCAGTCATCTGTGGGTATAGATATGGTCAATCCAGGTGGCATCGCAGCCCCTGAACGAATTTTGTAAGAATTTCTCTCTCTTTCACTGTCTTTGTTTCACGGGTTTTTAAAAGTAATTGATTTTTATAATAGGGTTTAGCTGCTTTGCACTGCTGTGTTTATGCCGCTTTTCACCCACTTGACTCACTTACAGAGAGATATCAATACATAGGTTTTAAGTTTCTTACTAGTCAGATATATTCTTGGGCGGTGAATAGGGGGCGTTGAGTCCAGTTCACTGAGCAAGGAGTAGGTCTTGTCTATTACATATTGGGTTTATGGAACGGTATCTGAGCTAATTTGAAACCCTTGTTTTATGCATCACCCCACCTCACCTTTCCCGTTAAGCAGCCATAGTGTGTTTTCTAAACGTGCGACTCTGTTCTGTTTTGTAATTCAGTTCAAGGGTAGCGGTTTTTACATTCTCTCTGTAAGTGATATCTTATGATAAGTGTCTTTCTGTGTGACTTATTTCACTTAGAATCGTCGTACCTAAATCCACTCATCATGCTGCTCCTAGCCTTATGACGTTGATTTCATGGCTGAGTGATATTCCATTGTACATAAGGACCACAACTTCTTTATCCATTCTTCTCTTTCCTGGGATGTTTAAGGTGTAACGAAGTGGAGGTTCTTGTCAACAGAGCAGCCCTAAACTTTGGGGTGCCTGTGTCTTGCTGATTTTTAGTTTTCCCAATTTATACGCCCATGAGTGGAAGTGCCCTATGCTCTCTAAGCTGAGTTTTTTAGATGTTTCAGGACACACCGTACACTTCTCCAGAGTGGCTGTTGGCAATTTACAGCCCGCCCATCAGCGTAGCAAGGCTCCCATTTCTCCATGGCCTGTCCTGCATTTCTGGTTTTGACACTTTATTCAGCATGGCCCTTTTGACCGATGGGAAGCGAGACTTCTTTGTAGCGCTGATTTGCCTTTCCAGGTTGCTTGGTTGGCCAAAAAGGGCGTATGCGTTTTTTCCTGAATATATTCAGGAAAAAACGCATACGCCCTTTTTGGCCAAGGGCATCATTGTCGAGGTTTTGCCGCTTTTCCTGTGCTTTAAAGGTGATTCGAATCTACCTCCTGGAATCGGTTTCCTGCAATTCTGCCTTGCTTTCAAATCCTCTTCGTTGCCTTCCCTCCATATATTTGTGGACGAGAGTTATCATTTCTAACTCTGCAGGTTTGTGAATTGCAGTGCCCCTGAGCTCCATTATTCAACTCGCTTTCTTGGGAGCTGGCCGCAAAAGCGCAGGATTGCTTCAGGCCCTATTCTGGCTCCCGGCGGCAGGCTGAGCCTGTGGTTAATTCTTCTTCCTGATGGGAAAATATAGTGACCTGTGCCTGTCCCAACACCTAGAGCTAGTCTCTCATTGGTTCCCCCTCTTCCCGTTCATCCTCAGGACAAATTGCAACGTGTACGGAACAGGAGGTTAAAGGTGCTGATTCTCCAAGGAGGGAGATTGGTAGTAAAGCGGCTGGAATGGCGAACCGGAGCACAAGGAGATGAGAAATGAGGTGCGTTTTAGAAACCTTTCCCGGTCACACGGTGTACCATCTTCTGGGTTGCTTGTGCATGTTTTCGACGTAGGAAGATGCCCTTGAACCTGGAGATTTGGGACCCATGGAATGGGTACCACGCCGTATTACTTTAAAGGGTCTGCGTTTGCTCACCCAACCTCACCAAACCTCTCAGCCCCAAGAGTGTCCACCCTTATGTCTCAGTCATCTGTGGGTATAGATATGGTCAATCCAGATGGCATCGCAGCCCCTGAACGAATTTTGTAAGAATTTCTCTCTCTTTCACTGTCTTTGTTTCACGGGTTTTTAAAAGTAATTGATTTTTATAATGGGGTTTAGCTGCTTTGCACTGCTGTGTTTATGCCGCTTTTCACCCACTTGACTCACTTACAGAGAGATATCACTACATAGGTTTTAAGATTCTTACTAGTCAGATATATTCTTGGGCGGTGAATAGGGGTTGTTGAGTCCAGTTCACTGAGCAAGGAGTAGGTCTTGTCTATTACATATTGGGTTTATGGAACGGTATCTGAGCTAATTTGAAACCCTTGTTTTATGCATCACCCCACCTCACCTTTCCCGTTAAGCAGCCATAGTGTGTTTTCTAAACGTGCGACTCTGTTCTGTTTTGTAATTCAGTTCAAGGGTAGCGGTTTTTACATTCCCTCTGTAAGTGATATCTTATGATAAGTGTCTTTTTCTGTGTGACTTATTTCACTTAGAATCGTCGTACCTAAATCCACTCATCATGCTGCTCCTAGCCTTATGACGTTGATTTCATGGCTGAGTGATATTCCATTGTACATAAGGACCACAACTTCTTTATCCATTCTTCTCTTTCCTGGGATGTTTAAGGTGTAACGAAGTGGAGGTTCTTGTCAACAGAGCAGCCCTAAACTTTGGGGTGCCTGTGTCTTGCTGATTTTTAGTTTTCCCAATTTATCCGCCCATGAGTGGAAGTGCCCTATGCTCTCTAAGCTGAGTTTTTTAGATGTTTCAGGACACACCGTACACTTCTCCAGAGTGGCTGTTGGCAATTTACAGCCCGCCCATCAGCGTAGCAAGGCTCCCATTTCTCCATGGCCTGTCCTGCATTTCTGGTTTTGACACTTTATTCAGCATGGCCCTTTTGACCGATGGGAAGCGAGACTTCTTTGTAGCGCTGATTTGCCTTTCCAGGTTGCTTGGTTGGCCAAAAAGGGCGTATGCGTTTTTTCCTGAATATATTCAGGAAAAAACGCATACGCCCTTTTTGGCCAAGGGCATCATTGTCGAGGTTTTGCCGCTTTTCCTGTGCTTTAAAGGCGATTCGAATCTACCTCCTGAAATCGGTTTCCTGCAATTCTGCCTTGCTTTCAAATCCTCTTCGTAGCCTTCCCTCCATATATTTGTGGACGAGAGTTATCATTTCTAACTCTGCAGGTTTGTGAATTGCAGTGCCCCTGAGCTCCATTTTTCAACTCGCTTTCTTGGGAGCTGGCCGCAAAAGCGCAGGATTGCTTCAGGCCCTATTCTGGCTCCGGGCGGCAGGCTGAGCCTGTGGTTAATTCTGCTTCCTGATGGGAAAATAGAGTGACCTGTGCCTGTCCCAACACCTAGAGCTAGTCTCTCATTGGTTCCCCCTCTTCCCGTTCATCCTCAGGACAAATTGCAACGTGTTCGGAACAGGAGGTTAAAGGTGCTGATTCTCCAAGGAGGGAGATTGCTAGTAAAGCGGCTGGAATGGCGAACCGGAGCACAAGGAGATGAGAAATGAGGTGCGTTTTAGAAACCTTTCCCGGTCACACGGTGTACCATCTTCTGGCTTTCTCGTGCATGTTTTCGACGTAGGAAGATGCCCTTGACCCTGGAGATTTGGGACCCATGGGATGGGTACCACGCCGTATTACTTTAAAGGGTCTGCGTTTGCTCACCCAACCTCACCAAACCTCTCAGCCCCAAGAGTGTCCACCCTTATGTCTCAGTCATCTGTGGGTCTAGATATGGTCAATCCAGGTGGCATCGCAGCCCCTGAACGAATTTTGTAAGAATTTCTCTCTCTTTCACTGTCTTTGTTTCACGGGTTTTTAAAAGTAATTGATTTTTATAATGGGGTTTAGCTGCTTTGCACTGCTGTGTTTATGCCGCTTTTCACCCACTTGACTCACTTACAGAGAGATATCAATACATAGGTTTTAAGTTTCTTACTAGTCAGATATATTCTTGGGCGGTGAATAGGGGGCGTTGAGTCCAGTTCACTGAGCAAGGAGTAGGTCTTGTCTATTACATATTGGGTTTATGGAACGGTATCTGAGCTAATTTGAAACCCTTGTTTTATGCATCACCCCACCTCACCTTTCCCGTTAAGCAGCCATAGTGTGTTTTCTAAACGTGCGACTCTGTTCTGTTTTGTAATTCAGTTCAAGGGTAGCGGTTTTTACATTCTCTCTGTAAGTGATATCTTATGATAAGTGTCTTTCTGTGTGACTTATTTCACTTAGAATCGTCGTACCTAAATCCACTCATCATGCTGCTCCTAGCCTTATGACGTTGATTTCATGGCTGAGTGATATTCCATTGTACATAAGGACCACAACTTCTTTATCCATTCTTCTCTTTCCTGGGATGTTTAAGGTGTAACGAAGTGGAGGTTCTTGTCAACAGAGCAGCCCTAAACTTTGGGGTGCCTGTGTCTTGCTGATTTTTAGTTTTCCCAATTTATACGCCCATGAGTGGAAGTGCCCTATGCTCTCTAAGCTGAGTTTTTTAGATGTTTCAGGACACACCGTACACTTCTCCAGAGTGGCTGTTGGCAATTTACAGCCCGCCCATCAGCGTAGCAAGGCTCCCATTTCTCCATGGCCTGTCCTGCATTTCTGGTTTTGACACTTTATTCAGCATGGCCCTTTTGACCGATGGGAAGCGAGACTTCTTTGTAGCGCTGATTTGCCTTTCCAGGTTGCTTGGTTGGCCAAAAAGGGCGTATGCGTTTTTTCCTGAATATATTCAGGAAAAAACGCATACGCCCTTTTTGGCCAAGGGCATCATTGTCGAGGTTTTGCCGCTTTTCCTGTGCTTTAAAGGCGATTCGAATCTACCTCCTGGAATCGGTTTCCTGCAATTCTGCCTTGCTTTCAAATCCTCTTCGTTGCCTTCCCTCCATATATTTGTGGACGAGAGTTATCATTTCTAACTCTGCAGGTTTGTGAATTGCAGTGCCCCTGAGCTCCATTTTTCAACTCGCTTTCTTGGGAGCTGGCCGCAAAAGCGCAGGATTGCTTCAGGCCCTATTCTGGCTCCCGGCGGCAGGCTGAGCCTGTGGTTAATTCTTCTTCCTGATGGGAAAATAGAGTGACCTGTGCCTGTCCCAACACCTAGAGCTAGTCTCTCATTGGTTCCCCCTCTTCCCGTTCATCCTCAGGACAAATTGCAACGTGTACGGAACAGAAGGTTAAAGGTGCTGATTCTCCAAGGAGGGAGATTGCTAGTAAAGCGGCTGGAATGGCGAACCGGAGCACAAGGAGATGAGAAATGAGGTGCGTTTTAGAAACCTTTCCCGGTCACACGGTGTACCATCTTCTGGGTTGCTCGTGCATGTTTTCGACGTAGGAAGATGCCCTTGAACCTGGAGATTTGGGACCCATGGGATGGGTACCACGCCGTATTACTTTAAAGGGTCTGCGTTTGCTCACCCAACCTCACCAAACCTCTCAGCCCCAAGAGTGTTCACCCTTATGTCTCAGTCATCTGTGGGTCTAGATATGGTCAATCCAGGTGGCATCGCAGCCCCTGAACGAATTTTGTAAGAATTTCTCTCTCTTTCACTGTCTTTGTTTCACGGGTTTTTAAAAGTAATTGATTTTTATAATGGGGTTTAGCTGCTTTGCACTGCTGTGTTTATGCCGCTTTACACCTACTTGACTCACTTACAGAGAGATATCAATACATAGGTTTTAAGATTCTTACTAGTCAGATATATTCTTGGGCGGTGAATAGGGGGCGTTGAGTCCAGTTCACTGAGCAAGGAGTAGGTCTTGTCTATTACATATTGGGTTTATGGAACGGTATCTGAGCTAATTTGAAACCCTTGTTTTATGCATCACCCCACCTCACCTTTCCCGTTAAGCAGCCATAGTGTGTTTTCTAAACGTGCGACTCTGTTCTGTTTTGTAATTCAGTTCAAGGGTAGCGGTTTTTACATTCTCTCTGTAAGTGATATCTTATGATAAGTGTCTTTCTGTGTGACTTATTTCACTTAGAATCGTCGTACCTAAATCCACTCATCATGCTGCTCCTAGCCTTATGACGTTGATTTCATGGCTGAGTGATATTCCATTGTACATAAGGACCACAACTTCTTTATCCATTCTTCTCTTTCCTGGGATGTTTAAGGTGTAACGAAGTGGAGGTTCTTGTCAACAGAGCAGCCCTAAACTTTGGGGTGCCTGTGTCTTGCTGATTTTTAGTTTTCCCAATTTATACGCCCATGAGTGGAAGTGCCCTATGCTCTCTAAGCTGAGTTTTTTAGATGTTTCAGGACACACCGTACACTTCTCCAGAGTGGCTGTTGGCAATTTACAGCCCGCCCATCAGCGTAGCAAGGCTCCCATTTCTCCATGGCCTGTCCTGCATTTCTGGTTTTGACACTTTATTCAGCATGGCCCTTTTGACCGATGGGAAGCGAGACTTCTTTGTAGCGCTGATTTGCCTTTCCAGGTTGCTTGGTTGGCCAAAAAGGGCGTATGCGTTTTTTCCTGAATATATTCAGGAAAAAACGCATACGCCCTTTTTGGCCAAGGGCATCATTGTCGAGGTTTTGCCGCTTTTCCTGTGCTTTAAAGGCGATTCGAATCTACCTCCTGAAATCGGTTTCCTGCAATTCTGCCGTGCTTTCAAATCCTCTTCGTAGCCTTCCCTCCATATATTTGTGGACGAGAGTTATCATTTCTAACTCTGCAGGTTTGTGAATTGCAGTGCCCCTGAGCTCCATTTTTCAACTCGCTTTCTTGGGAGCTGGCCGCAAAAGCGCAGGATTGCTTCAGGCCCTATTCTGGCTCCGGGCGGCAGGCTGAGCCTGTGGTTAATTCTGCTTCCTGATGGGAAAATAGAGTGACCTGTGCCTGTCCCAACACCTAGAGCTAGTCTCTCATTGGTTCCCCCTCTTCCCGTTCATCCTCAGGACAAATTGCAACGTGTACGGAACAGAAGGTTAAAGGTGCTGATTCTCCAAGGAGGGAGATTGCTAGTAAAGCGGCTGGAATGGCGAGCCGGAGCACAAGGAGATGAGAAATGAGGTGCGTTTTAGAAACCTTTCCCGGTCACACGGTGTACCATCTTCTGGGTTTCTCGTGCATGTTTTCGACGTAGGAAGATGCCCTTGAACCTGCAGATTTGGGACCCATGGGATGGGTACCACGCCGTATTACTTTAAAGGGTCTGCGTTAGCTCACCCAACCTCACCAAACCTCTCAGCCCCAAGAGTGTCCAACCTTATGTCTCAATCAGTTGTGGGTCTAGATATGGTCAGTCCAGGTGGCATCACAGCACCTGAACGAATTTTGTAAGAATTTCTCTCTCTTTCACTGTCTTTGTTTCACGGGTTTTTAAAAGTAATTGATTTTTATAATAGGGTTTAGCTGCTTTGCACTGCTGTGTTTATGCCGCTTTTCACCCACTTGACTCACTTACAGAGAGATATCAATACATAGGTTTTAAGATTCTTACTAGTCAGATATATTCTTGGGCGGTGAATAGGGGGCGTTGAGTCCAGTTCACTGAGCAAGGAGTAGGTCTTGTCTATTACATATTGGGTTTATGGAACGGTATCTGAGCTAATTTGAAACCCTTGTTTTATGCATCACCCCACCTCACCTTTCCCGTTAAGCAGCCATAGTGTGTTTTCTAAACGTGCGACTCTGTTGTGTTTTGTAATTCAGTTCAAGGGTAGCGCTTTTTACATTCTCTCTGTAAGTGATATCTTATGATAAGTGTCTTTCTGTGTGACTTATTTCACTTAGAATCGTCGTACCTAAATCCACTCATCATGCTGCTCCTAGCCTTATGACGTTGATTTCATGGCTGAGTGATATTCCATTGTACATAAGGACCACAACTTCTTTATCCATTCTTCTCTTTCCTGGGATGTTTAAGGTGTAACGAAGTGGAGGTTCTTGTCAACAGAGCAGCCCTAAACTTTGGGGTGCCTGTGTCTTGCTGATTTTTAGTTTTCCCAATTTATACGCCCATGAGTGGAAGTGCCCTATGCTCTCTAAGCTGAGTTTTTTAGATGTTTCAGGACACACCGTACACTTCTCCAGAGTGGCTGTTGGCAATTTACAGCCTGCCCATCAGTGTAGCAAGGCTCCCATTTCTCCATGGCCTGTCCTGCATTTCTGGTTTTGACACTTTATTCAGCATGGCCCTTTTGACCGATGGGAAGCGAGACTTCTTTGTAGCGCTGATTTGCCTTTCCAGGTTGCTTCGTTGGCCAAAAAGGGCGTATGCGTTTTTTCCTGAATATATTCAGGAAAAAACGCATACGCCCTTTTTGGCCAAGGGCATCATTGTCGAGGTTTTGCCGCTTTTCCTGTGCTTTAAAGGCGATTCGAATCTACCTCCTGAAATCGGTTTCCTGCAATTCTGCCTTGCTTTCAAATCCTCTTCGTTGCCTTCCCTCCATATATTTGTGGACGAGAGTTATCATTTCTAACTCTGCAGGTTTGTGAATTGCAGTGCCCCTGAGCTCCATTTTTCAACTCGCTTTCTTGGGAGCTGGCCGCAAAAGCGCAGGATTGCTTCAGGCCCTATTCTGGCTCCCGGCGGCAGGCTGAGCCTGTGGTTAATTCTTCTTCCTGATGGGAAAATAGAGTGACCTGTGCCTGTCCCAACACCTAGAGCTAGTCTCTCATTGGTTCCCCCTCTTCCCGTTCATCCTCAGGACAAATTGCAACGTGTTCGGAACAGGAGGTTAAAGGTGCTGATTCTCCAAGGAGGGAGATTGCTAGTAAAGCGGCTGGAATGGCGAACCGGAGCACAAGGAGATGAGAAATGAGGTGCGTTTTAGAAACCTTTCCCGGTCACACGGTGTACCATCTTCTGGGTTGCTCGTGCATGTTTTCGACGTAGGAAGATGCCCTTGAACCTGGAGATTTGGGACCCATGGGATGGGTACCACGCCGTATTACTTTAAAGGGTCTGCGTTTGCTCACCCAACCTCACCAAACCTCTCAGCCCCAAGAGTGTCCACCCTTATGTCTCAGTCATCTGTGGGTCTAGATATGGTCAATCCAGGTGGCATCGCAGCCCCTGAACGAATTTTGTAAGAATTTCTCTCTCTTTCACTGTCTTTGTTTCACGGGTTTTTAAAAGTAATTGATTTTTATAATAGGGTTTAGCTGCTTTGCACTGCTGTGTTTATGCCGCTTTTCACCCACTTGACTCACTTACAGAGAGATATCAATACATAGGTTTTAAGATTCTTACTAGTCAGATATATTCTTGGGCGGTGAATAGGGGGCGTTGAGTCCAGTTCACTGAGCAAGGAGTAGGTCTTGTCTATTACATATTGGGTTTATGGAACGGTATCTGAGCTAATTTGAAACCCTTGTTTTATGCATCACCCCACCTCACCTTTCCCGTTAAGCAGCCATAGTGTGTTTTCTAAACGTGCGACTCTGTTCTGTTTTGTAATTCAGTTCAAGGGTAGCGGTTTTTACATTCTCTCTGTAAGTGATATCTTATGATAAGTGTCTTTCTGTGTGACTTATTTCACTTAGAATCGTCGTACCTAAATCCACTCATCATGCTGCGCCTAGCCTTATGACGTTGATTTCATGGCTGAGTGATATTCCATTGTACATAAGGACCACAACTTCTTTATCCATTCTTCTCTTTCCTGGGATGTTTAAGGTGTAACGAAGTGGAGGTTCTTGTCAACAGAGCAGCCCTAAACTTTGGGGTGCCTGTGTCTTGCTGATTTTTAGTTTTCCCAATTTATACGCCCATGAGTGGAAGTGCCCTATGCTCTCTAAGCTGAGTTTTTTAGATGTTTCAGGACACACCGTACACTTCTCCAGAGTGGCTGTTGGCAATTTACAGCCCGCCCATCAGCGTAGCAAGGCTCCCATTTCTCCATGGCCTGTCCTGCATTTCTGGTTTTGACACTTTATTCAGCATGGCCCTTTTGACCGATGGGAAGCGAGACTTCTTTGTAGCGCTGATTTGCCTTTCCAGGTTGCTTGGTTGGCCAAAAAGGGCGTATGCGTTTTTTCCTGAATATATTCAGGAAAAAACGCATACGCCCTTTTTGGCCAAGGGCATCATTGTCGAGGTTTTGCCGCTTTTCCTGTGCTTTAAAGGCGATTCGAATCTACCTCCTGAAATCGGTTTCCTGCAATTCTGCCTTGCTTTCAAATCCTCTTCGTAGCCTTCCCTCCATATATTTGTGGACGAGAGTTATCATTTCTAACTCTGCAGGTTTGTGAATTGCAGTGCCCCTGAGCTCCATTTTTCAACTCGCTTTCTTGGGAGCTGGCCGCAAAAGCGCAGGATTGCTTCAGGCCCTATTCTGGCTCCGGGCGGCAGGCTGAGCCTGTGGTTAATTCTGCTTCCTGATGGGAAAATAGAGTGACCTGTGCCTGTCCCAACACCTAGAGCTAGTCTCTCATTGTTTCCCCCTCTTCCCGTTCATCCTCAGGACAAATTGCAACGTGTACGGAACAGAAGGTTAAAGGTGCTGATTCTCCAAGGAGGGAGATTGCTAGTAAAGCGGCTGGAATGGCGAACCGGAGCACAAGGAGATGAGAAATGAGGTGCGTTTTAGAAACCTTTCCCGGTCACACGGTGTACCATCTTCTGGGTTTCTCGTGCATGTTTTCGACGTAGGAAGATGCCCTTGACCCTGGAGATTTGGGACCCATGGGATGGGTACCACGCCGTATTACTTTAAAGGGTCTGCGTTTGCTCACCCAACCTCACCAAACCTCTCAGCCCCAAGAGTGTCCACCCTTATGTCTCAGTCATCTGTGGGTCTAGATATGGTCAATCCAGGTGGCATCGCAGCCCCTGAACGAATTTTGTAAGAATTTCTCTCTCTTTCACTGTCTTTGTTTCACGGGTTTTTAAAAGTAATTGATTTTTATAATAGGGTTTAGCTGCTTTGCACTGCTGTGTTTATGCCGCTTTTCACCCACTTGACTCACTTACAGAGAGATATCAATACATAGGTTTTAAGATTCTTACTAGTCAGATATATTCTTGGGCGGTGAATAGGGGGCGTTGAGTCCAGTTCACTGAGCAAGGAGTAGGTCTTGTCTATTACATATTGGGTTTATGGAACGGTATCTGAGCTAATTTGAAACCCTTGTTTTATGCATCACCCCACCTCACCTTTCCCGTTAAGCAGCCATAGTGTGTTTTCTAAACGTGCGACTCTGTTCTGTTTTGTAATTCAGTTCAAGGGTAGCGGTTTTTACATTCTCTCTGTAAGTGATATCTTATGATAAGTGTCTTTCTGTGTGACTTATTTCACTTAGAATCGTCGTACCTAAATCCACTCATCATGCTGCTCCTAGCCTTATGACGTTGATTTCATGGCTGAGTGATATTCCATTGTACATAAGGACCACAACTTCTTTATCCATTCTTCTCTTTCCTGGGATGTTTAAGGTGTAACGAAGTGGAGGTTCTTGTCAACAGAGCAGCCCTAAACTTTGGGGTGCCTGTGTCTTGCTGATTTTTAGTTTTCCCAATTTATACGCCCATGAGTGGAAGTGCCCTATGCTCTCTAAGCTGAGTTTTTTAGATGTTTCAGGACACACCGTACACTTCTCCAGAGTGGCTGTTGGCAATTTACAGCCCGCCCATCAGCGTAGCAAGGCTCCCATTTCTCCATGGCCTGTCCTGCATTTCTGGTTTTGACACTTTATTCAGCATGGCCCTTTTGACCGATGGGAAGCGAGACTTCTTTGTAGCGCTGATTTGCCTTTCCAGGTTGCTTGGTTGGCCAAAAAGGGCGTATGCGTTTTTTCCTGAATATATTCAGGAAAAAACGCATACGCCCTTTTTGGCCAAGGGCATCATTGTCGAGGTTTTGCCGCTTTTCCTGTGCTTTAAAGGCGATTCGAATCTACCTCCTGGAATCGGTTTCCTGCAATTCTGCCTTGCTTTCAAATCCTCTTCGTTGCCTTCCCTCCATATATTTGTGGACGAGAGTTATCATTTCTAACTCTGCAGGTTTGTGAATTGCAGTGCCCCTGAGCTCCATTTTTCAACTCGCTTTCTTGGGAGCTGGCCGCAAAAGCGCAGGATTGCTTCAGGCCCTATTCTGGCTCCCGGCGGCAGGCTGAGCCTGTGGTTAATTCTTCTTCCTGATGGGAAAATAGAGTGACCTGTGCCTGTCCCAACACCTAGAGCTAGTCTCTCATTGGTTCCCCCTCTTCCCGTTCATCCTCAGGACAAATTGCAACGTGTACGGAACAGGAGGTTAAAGGTGCTGATTCTCCAAGGAGGGAGATTGCTAGTAAAGCGGCTGGAATGGGGAACCGGAGCACAAGGAGATGAGAAATGAGGTGCGTTTTAGAAACCTTTCCCGGTCACACGGTGTACCATCTTCTGGGTTGCTCGTGCATGTTTTCGACGTAGGAAGATGCCCTTGAACCTGGAGATTTGGGACCCATGGGATGGGTACCACGCCGTATTACTTTAAAGGGTCTGCGTTTGCTCACCCAACCTCACCAAACCTCTCAGCCCCAAGAGTGTCCACCCTTATGTCTCAGTCATCTGTGGGTCTAGATATGGTCAATCCAGGTGGCATCGCAGCCCCTGAACGAATTTTGTAAGAATTTCTCTCTCTTTCACTGTCTTTGTTTCACGGGTTTTTAAAAGTAATTGATTTTTATAATGGGGTTTAGCTGCTTTGCACTGCTGTGTTTATGCCGCTTTACACCTACTTGACTCACTTACAGAGAGATATCACTACATAGGTTTTAAGATTCTTACTAGTCAGATATATTCTTGGGCGGTGAATAGGGGTTGTTGAGTCCAGTTCACTGAGCAAGGAGTAGGTCTTGTCTATTACATATTGGGTTTATGGAACGGTATCTGAGCTAATTTGAAACCCTTGTTTTATGCATCACCCCACCTCACCTTTCCCGTTAAGCAGCCATAGTGTGTTTTCTAAACGTGCGACTCTGTTCTGTTTTGTAATTCAGTTCAAGGGTAGCGGTTTTTACATTCCCTCTGTAAGTGATATCTTATGATAAGTGTCTTTTTCTGTGTGACTTATTTCACTTAGAATCGTCGTACCTAAATCCACTCATCATGCTGCTCCTAGCCTTATGACGTTGATTTCATGGCTGAGTGATATTCCATTGTACATAAGGACCACAACTTCTTTATCCATTCTTCTCTTTCCTGGGATGTTTAAGGTGTAACGAAGTGGAGGTTCTTGTCAACAGAGCAGCCCTAAACTTTGGGGTGCCTGTGTCTTGCTGATTTTTAGTTTTCCCAATTTATACGCCCATGAGTGGAAGTGCCCTATGCTCTCTAAGCTGAGTTTTTTAGATGTTTCAGGACACACCGTACACTTCTCCAGAGTGGCTGTTGGCAATTTACAGCCCGCCCATCAGCGTAGCAAGGCTCCCATTTCTCCATGGCCTGTCCTGCATTTCTGGTTTTGACACTTTATTCAGCATGGCCCTTTTGACCGATGGGAAGCGAGACTTCTTTGTAGCGCTGATTTGCCTTTCCAGGTTGCTTGGTTGGCCAAAAAGGGCGTATGCGTTTTTTCCTGAATATATTCAGGAAAAAACGCATACGCCCTTTTTGGCCAAGGGCATCATTGTCGAGGTTTTGCCGCTTTTCCTGTGCTTTAAAGGCGATTCGAATCTACCTCCTGGAATCGGTTTCCTGCAATTCTGCCTTGCTTTCAAATCCTCTTCGTTGCCTTCCCTCCATATATTTGTGGACGAGAGTTATCATTTCTAACTCTGCAGGTTTGTGAATTGCAGTGCCCCTGAGCTCCATTTTTCAACTCGCTTTCTTGGGAGCTGGCCGCAAAAGCGCAGGATTGCTTCAGGCCCTATTCTGGCTCCCGGCGGCAGGCTGAGCCTGTGGTTAATTCTTCTTCCTGATGGGAAAATAGAGTGACCTGTGCCTGTCCCAACACCTAGAGCTAGTCTCTCATTGGTTCCCCCTCTTCCCGTTCATCCTCAGGACAAATTGCAACGTGTACGGAACAGGAGGTTAAAGGTGCTGATTCTCCAAGGAGGGAGATTGCTAGTAAAGCGGCTGGAATGGGGAACCGGAGCACAAGGAGATGAGAAATGAGGTGCGTTTTAGAAACCTTTCCCGGTCACACGGTGTACCATCTTCTGGGTTGCTCGTGCATGTTTTCGACGTAGGAAGATGCCCTTGAACCTGGAGATTTGGGACCCATGGGATGGGTACCACGCCGTATTACTTTAAAGGGTCTGCGTTTGCTCACCCAACCTCACCAAACCTCTCAGCCCCAAGAGTGTCCACCCTTATGTCTCAGTCATCTGTGGGTATAGATATGGTCAATCCAGGTGGCATCGCAGCCCCTGAACGAATTTTGTAAGAATTTCTCTCTCTTTCACTGTCTTTGTTTCACGGGTTTTTAAAAGTAATTGATTTTTATAATGGGGTTTAGCTGCTTTGCACTGCTGTGTTTATGCCGCTTTACACCTACTTGACTCACTTACAGAGAGATATCACTACATAGGTTTTAAGATTCTTACTAGTCAGATATATTCTTGGGCGGTGAATAGGGGTTGTTGAGTCCAGTTCACTGAGCAAGGAGTAGGTCTTGTCTATTACATATTGGGTTTATGGAACGGTATCTGAGCTAATTTGAAACCCTTGTTTTATGCATCACCCCA
Organism: Balaenoptera borealis; assembly: GCF_965194805.1. Lineage (NCBI taxonomy): Eukaryota > Metazoa > Chordata > Mammalia > Artiodactyla > Balaenopteridae > Balaenoptera > Balaenoptera borealis. Next base: position 213,138 of record NW_028123748.1, read on the forward strand.
CCTCACCTTTCCCGTTAAGCAGCCATAGTGTGTTTTCTAAACGTGCGACTCTGTTCTGTTTTGTAATTCAGTTCAAGGGTAGCGGTTTTTACATTCCCTCTGTAAGTGATATCTTATGATAAGTGTCTTTTTCTGTGTGACTTATTTCACTTAGAATCGTCGTACCTAAATCCACTCATCATGCTGCTCCTAGCCTTATGACGTTGATTTCATGGCTGAGTGATATTCCATTGTACATAAGGACCACAACTTCTTTATCCATTCTTCTCTTTCCTGGGATGTTTAAGGTGTAACGAAGTGGAGGTTCTTGTCAACAGAGCAGCCCTAAACTTTGGGGTGCCTGTGTCTTGCTGATTTTTAGTTTTCCCAATTTATACGCCCATGAGTGGAAGTGCCCTATGCTCTCTAAGCTGAGTTTTTTAGATGTTTCAGGACACACCGTACACTTCTCCAGAGTGGCTGTTGGCAATTTACAGCCCGCCCATCAGCGTAGCAAGGCTCCCATTTCTCCATGGCCTGTCCTGCATTTCTGGTTTTGACACTTTATTCAGCATGGCCCTTTTGACCGATGGGAAGCGAGACTTCTTTGTAGCGCTGATTTGCCTTTCCAGGTTGCTTGGTTGGCCAAAAAGGGCGTATGCGTTTTTTCCTGAATATATTCAGGAAAAAACGCATACGCCCTTTTTGGCCAAGGGCATCATTGTCGAGGTTTTGCCGCTTTTCCTGTGCTTTAAAGGCGATTCGAATCTACCTCCTGAAATCGGTTTCCTGCAATTCTGCCTTGCTTTCAAATCCTCTTCGTAGCCTTCCCTCCATATATTTGTGGACGAGAGTTATCATTTCTAACTCTGCAGGTTTGTGAATTGCAGTGCCCCTGAGCTCCATTTTTCAACTCGCTTTCTTGGGAGCTGGCCGCAAAAGCGCAGGATTGCTTCAGGCCCTATTCTGGCTCCGGGCGGCAGGCTGAGCCTGTGGTTAATTCTGCTTCCTGATGGGAAAATAGAGTGACCTGTGCCTGTCCCAACACCTAGAGCTAGTCTCTCATTGGTTCCCCCTCTTCCCGTTCATCCTCAGGACAAATTGCAACGTGTTCGGAACAGGAGGTTAAAGGTGCTGATTCTCCAAGGAGGGAGATTGCTAGTAAAGCGGCTGGAATGGCGAACCGGAGCACAAGGAGATGAGAAATGAGGTGCGTTTTAGAAACCTTTCCCGGTCACACGGTGTACCATCTTCTGGGTTGCTCGTGCATGTTTTCGACGTAGGAAGATGCCCTTGAACCTGGAGATTTGGGACCCATGGGATGGGTACCACGCCGTATTATTTTACAGGGTCTGCGTTAGCTCACCCAACCTCACCAAACCTCTCAGCCCCAAGAGTGTCCAACCTTATGTCTCAATCAGCTGTGGGTCTAGATATGGTCAATCCAGGTGGCATCACAGCACCTGAACGAATTTTGTAAGAATTTCTCTCTCTTTCACTGTCTTTGTTTCACGGGTTTTTAAAAGTAATTGATTTTTATAATAGGGTTTAGCTGCTTTGCACTGCTGTGTTTATGCCGCTTTTCACCCACTTGACTCACTTACAGAGAGATATCAATACATAGGTTTTAAGATTCTTACTAGTCAGATATATTCTTGGGCGGTGAATAGGGGGCGTTGAGTCCAGTTCACTGAGCAAGGAGTAGGTCTTGTCTATTACATATTGGGTTTATGGAACGGTATCTGAGCTAATTTGAAACCCTTGTTTTATGCATCACCCCACCTCACCTTTCCCGTTAAGCAGCCATAGTGTGTTTTCTAAACGTGCGACTCTGTTCTGTTTTGTAATTCAGTTCAAGGGTAGCGCTTTTTACATTCTCTCTGTAAGTGATATCTTATGATAAGTGTCTTTCTGTGTGACTTATTTCACTTAGAATCGTCGTACCTAAATCCACTCATCATGCTGCTCCTAGCCTTATGACGTTGATTTCATGGCTGAGTGATATTCCATTGTACATAAGGACCACAACTTCTTTATCCATTCTTCTCTTTCCTGGGATGTTTAAGGTGTAACGAAGTGGAGGTTCTTGTCAACAGAGCAGCCCTAAACTTTGGGGTGCCTGTGTCTTGCTGATTTTTAGTTTTCCCAATTTATACGCCCATGAGTGGAAGTGCCCTATGCTCTCTAAGCTGAGTTTTTTAGATGTTTCAGGACACACCGTACACTTCTCCAGAGTGGCTGTTGGCAATTTACAGCCCGCCCATCAGCGTAGCAAGGCTCCCATTTCTCCATGGCCTGTCCTGCATTTCTGGTTTTGACACTTTATTCAGCATGGCCCTTTTGACCGATGGGAAGCGAGACTTCTTTGTAGCGCTGATTTGCCTTTCCAGGTTGCTTGGTTGGCCAAAAAGGGCGTATGCGTTTTTTCCTGAATATATTCAGGAAAAAACGCATACGCCCTTTTTGGCCAAGGGCATCATTGTCGAGGTTTTGCCGCTTTTCCTGTGCTTTAAAGGCGATTCGAATCTACCTCCTGAAATCGGTTTCCTGCAATTCTGCCTTGCTTTCAAATCCTCTTCGTTGCCTTCCCTCCATATATTTGTGGACGAGAGTTATCATTTCTAACTCTGCAGGTTTGTGAATTGCAGTGCCCCTGAGCTCCATTTTTCAACTCGCTTTCTTGGGAGCTGGCCGCAAAAGCGCAGGATTGCTTCAGGCCCTATTCTGGCTCCCGGCGGCAGGCTGAGCCTGTGGTTAATTCTTCTTCCTGATGGGAAAATAGAGTGACCTGTGCCTGTCCCAACACCTAGAGCTAGTCTCTCATTGGTTCCCCCTCTTCCCGTTCATCCTCAGGACAAATTGCAACGTGTTCGGAACAGGAGGTTAAAGGTGCTGATTCTCCAAGGAGGGAGATTGCTAGTAAAGCGGCTGGAATGGCGAACCGGAGCACAAGGAGATGAGAAATGAGGTGCGTTTTAGAAACCTTTCCCGGTCACACGGTGTACCATCTTCTGGGTTGCTCGTGCATGTTTTCGACGTAGGAAGATGCCCTTGAACCTGGAGATTTGGGACCCATGGGATGGGTACCACGCCGTATTACTTTAAAGGGTCTGCGTTTGCTCACCCAACCTCACCAAACCTCTCAGCCCCAAGAGTGTCCACCCTTATGTCTCAGTCATCTGTGGGTCTAGATATGGTCAATCCAGGTGGCATCGCAGCCCCTGAACGAATTTTGTAAGAATTTCTCTCTCTTTCACTGTCTTTGTTTCACGGGTTTTTAATAGTAATTGATTTTTATAATAGGGTTTAGCTGCTTTGCACTGCTGTGTTTATGCCGCTTTTCACCCACTTGACTCACTTACAGAGAGATATCAATACATAGGTTTTAAGATTCTTACTAGTCAGATATATTCTTGGGCGGTGAATAGGGGGCGTTGAGTCCAGTTCACTGAGCAAGGAGTAGGTCTTGTCTATTACATATTGGGTTTATGGAACGGTATCTGAGCTAATTTGAAACCCTTGTTTTATGCATCACCCCACCTCACCTTTCCCGTTAAGCAGCCATAGTGTGTTTTCTAAACGTGCGACTCTGTTCTGTTTTGTAATTCAGTTCAAGGGTAGCGGTTTTTACATTCTCTCTGTAAGTGATATCTTATGATAAGTGTCTTTCTGTGTGACTTATTTCACTTAGAATCGTCGTACCTAAATCCACTCATCATGCTGCTCCTAGCCTTATGACGTTGATTTCATGGCTGAGTGATATTCCATTGTACATAAGGACCACAACTTCTTTATCCATTCTTCTCTTTCCTGGGATGTTTAAGGTGTAACGAAGTGGAGGTTCTTGTCAACAGAGCAGCCCTAAACTTTGGGGTGCCTGTGTCTTGCTGATTTTTAGTTTTCCCAATTTATACGCCCATGAGTGGAAGTGCCCTATGCTCTCTAAGCTGAGTTTTTTAGATGTTTCAGGACACACCGTACACTTCTCCAGAGTGGCTGTTGGCAATTTACAGCCCGCCCATCAGCGTAGCAAGGCTCCCATTTCTCCATGGCCTGTCCTGCATTTCTGGTTTTGACACTTTATTCAGCATGGCCCTTTTGACCGATGGGAAGCGAGACTTCTTTGTAGCGCTGATTTGCCTTTCCAGGTTGCTTGGTTGGCCAAAAAGGGCGTATGCGTTTTTTCCTGAATATATTCAGGAAAAAACGCATACGCCCTTTTTGGCCAAGGGCATCATTGTCGAGGTTTTGCCGCTTTTCCTGTGCTTTAAAGGCGATTCGAATCTACCTCCTGGAATCGGTTTCCTGCAATTCTGCCTTGCTTTCAAATCCTCATCGTTGCCTTCCCTCCATATATTTGTGGACGAGAGTTATCATTTCTAACTCTGCAGGTTTGTGAATTGCAGTGCCCCTGAGCTCCATTTTTCAACTCGCTTTCTTGGGAGCTGGCCGCAAAAGCGCAGGATTGCTTCAGGCCCTATTCTGGCTCCGGGTGGCAGGCTGAGCCTGTGGTTAATTCTGCTTCCTGATGGGAAAATAGAGTGACCTGTACCTGTCCCAACACCAGAGCTAGTCTCTCATTGGTTCCCCCTCTTCCCGTTCATCCTCAGGACAAATTGCAACGTGTACGGAACAGGAGGTTAAAGGTGCTGATTCTCCAAGGAGGGAGATTGCTAGTAAAGCGGCTGGAATGGGGAACCGGAGCACAAGGAGATGAGAAATGAGGTGCGTTTTAGAAACCTTTCCCGGTTACACGGTGTACCATCTTCTGGGTTGCTCGTGCATGTTTTCGACGTAGGAAGATGCCCTTGAACCTGGAGATTTGGGACCCATGGGATGGGTACCACGCCGTATTACTTTAAAGGGTCTGCGTTTGCTCACCCAACCTCACCAAACCTCTCAGCCCCAAGAGTGTCCACCCTTATGTCTCAGTCATCTGTGGGTATAGATATGGTCAATCCAGGTGGCATCGCAGCCCCTGAACGAATTTTGTAAGAATTTCTCTCTCTTTCACTGTCTTTGTTTCACGGGTTTTTAAAAGTAATTGATTTTTATAATGGGGTTTAGCTGCTTTGCACTGCTGTGTTTATGCCGCTTTACACCTACTTGACTCACTTACAGAGAGATATCACTACATAGGTTTTAAGATTCTTACTAGTCAGATATATTCTTGGGCGGTGAATAGGGGTTGTTGAGTCCAGTTCACTGAGCAAGGAGTAGGTCTTGTCTATTACATATTGGGTTTATGGAACGGTATCTGAGCTAATTTGAAACCCTTGTTTTATGCATCACCCCACCTCACCTTTCCCGTTAAGCAGCCATAGTGTGTTTTCTAAACGTGCGACTCTGTTCTGTTTTGTAATTCAGTTCAAGGGTAGCGGTTTTTACATTCCCTCTGTAAGTGATATCTTATGATAAGTGTCTTTTTCTGTGTGACTTATTTCACTTAGAATCGTCGTACCTAAATCCACTCATCATGCTGCTCCTAGCCTTAAGACGTTGATTTCATGGCTGAGTGATATTCCATTGTACATAAGGACCACAACTTCTTTATCCATTCTTCTCTTTCCTGGGATGTTTAAGGTGTAACGAAGTGGAGGTTCTTGTCAACAGAGCAGCCCTAAACTTTGGGGTGCCTGTGTCTTGCTGATTTTTAGTTTTCCCAATTTATACGCCCATGAGTGGAAGTGCCCTATGCTCTCTAAGCTGAGTTTTTTAGATGTTTCAGGACACACCGTACACTTCTCCAGAGTGGCTGTTGGCAATTTACAGCCCACCCATCAGCGTAGCAAGGCTCCCATTTCTCCATGGCCTGTCCTGCATTTCTGGTTTTGACACTTTATTCAGCATGGCCCTTTTGACCGATGGGAAGCGAGACTTCTTTGTAGCGCTGATTTGCCTTTCCAGGTTGCTTGGTTGGCCAAAAAGGGCGTATGCGTTTTTTCCTGAATATATTCAGGAAAAAACGCATACGCCCTTTTTGGCCAAGGGCATCATTGTCGAGGTTTTGCCGCTTTTCCTGTGCTTTAAAGGCGATTCGAATCTACCTCCTGAAATCGGTTTCCTGCAATTCTGCCTTGCTTTCAAATCCTCTTCGTTGCCTTCCCTCCATATATTTGTGGACGAGAGTTATCATTTCTAACTCTGCATGTTTGTGAATTGCAGTGCCCCTGAGCTCCATTTTTCAACTCGCTTTCTTGGGAGCTGGCCGCAAAAGCGCAGGATTGCTTCAGGCCCTATTCTGGCTCCGGGTGGCAGGCTGAGCCTGTGGTTAATTCTGCTTCCTGATGGGAAAATAGAGTGACCTGTGCCTGTCCCAACACCTAGAGCTAGTCTTTCATTGGTTCCCCCTCTTCCCGTTCATCCTCAGGACAAATTGCAACGTGTTCGGAACAGGAGGTTAAAGGTGCTGATTCTCCAAGGAGGGAGATTGCTAGTAAAGTGGCTGGAATGGCGAACCGGAGCACAAGGAGATGAGAAATGAGGTGCGTTTTAGAAACCTTTCCCGGTCACACGGTGTACCATCTTCTGGGTTTCTCGTGCATGTTTTCGACGTAGGACGATGCCCTTGACCCTGGAGATTTGGGACCCATGGGATGGGTACCACGCCGTATTACTTTACAGGGTCTGCGTTAGCTCACCCAACCTCACCAAACCTCTCAGCCCCAAGAGTGTCCTCCCTTATGTCTCAATCAGCTGTGGGTCTAGATATGGTCAATCCAGGTGGCATCGCAGCCCCTGAACGAATTTTGTAAGAATTTCTCTCTCTTTCACTGTCTTTGTTTCACGGGTTTTTAAAAGTAATTGATTTTTATAATAGGGTTTAGCTGCTTTGCACTGCTGTGTTTATGCCGCTTTACACCCACTTGACTCACTTACAGAGAGATATCAATACATAGGTTTTAAGATTCTTACTAGTCAGATATATTCTTGGGCGGTGAATAGGGGGCGTTGAGTCCAGTTCACTGAGCAAGGAGTAGGTCTTGTCTATTACATATTGGGTTTATGGAACGGTATCTGAGCTAATTTGAAACCCTTGTTTTATGCATCACCCCACCTCACCTTTCCCGTTAAGCAGCCATAGTGTGTTTTCTAAACGTGCGACTCTGTTCTGTTTTGTAATTCAGTTCAAGGGTAGCGGTTTTTACATTCCCTCTGTAAGTGATATCTTATGATAAGTGTCTTTTTCTGTGTGACTTATTTCACTTAGAATCGTCGTACCTAAATCCACTCATCATGCTGCTCCTAGCCTTATGACGTTGATTTCATGGCTGAGTGATATTCCATTGTACATAAGGACCACAACTTCTTTATCCATTCTTCTCTTTCCTGGGATGTTTAAGGTGTAACGAAGTGGAGGTTCTTGTCAACAGAGCAGCCCTAAACTTTGGGGTGCCTGTGTCTTGCTGATTTTTAGTTTTCCCAATTTATACGCCCATGAGTGGAAGTGCCCTATGCTCTCTAAGCTGAGTTTTTTAGATGTTTCAGGACACACCGTACACTTCTCCAGAGTGGCTGTTGGCAATTTACAGCCCGCCCATCAGCGTAGCAAGGCTCCCATTTCTCCATGGCCTGTCCTGCATTTCTGGTTTTGACACTTTATTCAGCATGGCCCTTTTGACCGATGGGAAGCGAGACTTCTTTGTAGCGCTGATTTGCCTTTCCAGGTTGCTTGGTTGGCCAAAAAGGGCGTATGCGTTTTTTCCTGAATATATTCAGGAAAAAACGCATACGCCCTTTTTGGCCAAGGGCATCATTGTCGAGGTTTTGCCGCTTTTCCTGTGCTTTAAAGGCGATTCGAATCTACCTCCTGAAATCGGTTTCCTGCAATTCTGCCTTGCTTTCAAATCCTCTTCGTTGCCTTCCCTCCATATATTTGTGGACGAGAGTTATCATTTCTAACTCTGCATGTTTGTGAATTGCAGTGCCCCTGAGCTCCATTTTTCAACTCGCTTTCTTGGGAGCTGGCCGCAAAAGCGCAGGATTGCTTCAGGCCCTATTCTGGCTCCGGGCGGCAGGCTGAGCCTGTGGTTAATTCTGCTTCCTGATGGGAAAATAGAGTGACCTGTGCCTGTCCCAACACCTAGAGCTAGTCTCTCATTGGTTCCCCCTCTTCCCGTTCATCCTCAGGACAAATTGCAACGTGTTCGGAACAGGAGGTTAAAGGTGCTGATTCTCCAAGGAGGGAGATTGCTAGTAAAGCGGCTGGAATGGCGAACCGGAGCAGAAGGAGATGAGAAATGAGGTGCGTTTTAGAAACCTTTCCCGGTCACACGGTGTACCATCTTCTGGGTTTCTCGTGCATGTTTTCGACGTAGGAAGATGCCCTTGAACCTGGAGATTTGGGACCCATGGGATGGGTACCACGCCGTATTACTTTACAGGGTCTGCGTTAGCTCACCCAACCTCACCATACCTCTCAGCCCCAAGAGTGTCCACCCTTATGTCTCAATCAGCTGTGGGTCTAGATATGGTCAATCCAGGTGGCATCGCAGCCCCTGAACGAATTTTGTAAGAATTTCTCTCTATTTCACTGTCTTTGTTTCACGGGTTTTTAAAAGTAATTGATTTTTATAATAGGGTTTAGCTGCTTTGCACTGCTGTGTTTATGCCGCTTTACACCCACTTGACTCACTTACAGAGAGATATCAATACATAGGTTTTAAGATTCTTACTAGTCAGATATATTCTTGGGCGGTGAATAGGGGGCGTTGAGTCCAGTTCACTGAGCAAGGAGTAGGTCTTGTCTATTACATATTGGGTTTATGGAACGGTATCTGAGCTAATTTGAAACCCTTGTTTTATGCATCACCCCACCTCACCTTTCCCGTTAAGCAGCCATAGTGTGTTTTCTAAACGTGCGACTCTGTTCTGTTTTGTAATTCAGTTCAAGGGTAGCGGTTTTTACATTCCCTCTGTAAGTGATATCTTATGATAAGTGTCTTTTTCTGTGTGACTTATTTCACTTAGAATCGTCGTACCTAAATCCACTCATCATGCTGCTCCTAGCCTTATGACGTTGATTTCATGGCTGAGTGATATTCCATTGTACATAAGGACCACAACTTCTTTATCCATTCTTCTCTTTCCTGGGATGTTTAAGGTGTAACGAAGTGGAGGTTCTTGTCAACAGAGCAGCCCTAAACTTTGGGGTGCCTATGTCTTGCTGATTTTTAGTTTTCCCAATTTATACGCCCATGAGTGGAAGTGCCCTATGCTCTCTAAGCTGAGTTTTTTAGATGTTTCAGGACACACCGTACACTTCTCCAGAGTGGCTGTTGGCAATTTACAGCCCGCCCATCAGCGTAGCAAGGCTCCCATTTCTCCATGGCCTGTCCTGCATTTCTGGTTTTGACACTTTATTCAGCATGGCCCTTTTGACCGATGGGAAGCGAGACTTCTTTGTAGCGCTGATTTGCCTTTCCAGGTTGCTTGGTTGGCCAAAAAGGGCGTATGCGTTTTTTCCTGAATATATTCAGGAAAAAACGCATACGCCCTTTTTGGCCAAGGGCATCATTGTCGAGGTTTTGCCGCTTTTCCTGTGCTTTAAAGGCGATTCGAATCTACCTCCTGAAATCGGTTTCCTGCAATTCTGCCTTGCTTTCAAATCCTCTTCGTTGCCTTCCCTCCATATATTTGTGGACGAGAGTTATCATTTCTAACTCTGCAGGTTTGTGAATTGCAGTGCCCCTGAGCTCCATTTTTCAACTCGCTTTCTTGGGAGCTGGCCGCAAAAGCGCAGGATTGCTTCAGGCCCTATTCTGGCTCCGGGCGGCAGGCTGAGCCTGTGGTTAATTCTGCTTCCTGATGGGAAAATAGAGTGACCTGTGCCTGTCCCAACACCTAGAGCTAGTCTCTCATTGGTTCCCCCTCTTCCCGTTCATCCTCAGGACAAATTGCAACGTGTTCGGAACAGGAGGTTAAAGGTGCTGATTCTCCAAGGAGGGAGATTGCTAGTAAAGCGGCTGGAATGGCGAACCGGAGCACAAGGAGATGAGAAATGAGGTGCGTTTTAGAAACCTTTCCCGGTCACACGGTGTACCATCTTCTGGGTTTCTCGTGCATGTTTTCGACGTAGGAAGATGCCCTTGAACCTGGAGATTTGGGACCCATGGGATGGGTACCACGCCGTATTACTTTACAGGGTCTGCGTTAGCTCACCCAACCTCACCAAACCTCTCAGCCCCAAGAGTGTCCACCCTTATGTCTCAATCAGCTGTGGGTCTAGATATGGTCAATCCAGGTGGCATCGCAGCCCCTGAACGAATTTTGTAAGAATTTCTCTCTCTTTCACTGTCTTTGTTTCACGGGTTTTTAAAAGTAATTGATTTTTATAATAGGGTTTAGCTGCTTTGCACTGCTGTGTTTATGCCGCTTTACACCCACTTGACTCACTTACAGAGAGATATCAATACATAGGTTTTAAGATTCTTACTAGTCAGATATATTCTTGGGCGGTGAATAGGGGGCGTTGAGTCCAGTTCACTGAGCAAGGAGTAGGTCTTGTCTATTACATATTGGGTTTATGGAACGGTATCTGAGCTAATTTGAAACCCTTGTTTTATGCATCACCCCACCTCACCTTTCCCGTTAAGCAGCCATAGTGTGTTTTCTAAACGTGCGACTCTGTTCTGTTTTGTAATTCAGTTCAAGGGTAGCGGTTTTTACATTCTCTCTGTAAGTGATATCTTATGATAAGTGTCTTTTTCTGTGTGACTTATTTCACTTAGAATCGTCGTACCTAAATCCACTCATCATGCTGCTCCTAGCCTTATGACGTTGATTTCATGGCTGAGTGATATTCCATTGTACATAAGGACCACAACTTCTTTATCCATTCTTCTCTTTCCTGGGATGTTTAAGGTGTAACGAAGTGGAGGTTCTTGTCAACAGAGCAGCCCTAAACTTTGGGGTGCCTGTGTCTTGCTGATTTTTAGTTTTCCCAATTTATACGCCCATGAGTGGAAGTGCCCTATGCTCTCTAAGCTGAGTTTTTTAGATGTTTCAGGACACACCGTACACTTCTCCAGAGTGGCTGTTGGCAATTTACAGCCCGCCCATCAGCGTAGCAAGGCTCCCATTTCTCCATGGCCTGTCCTGCATTTCTGGTTTTGACACTTTATTCAGCATGGCCCTTTTGACCGATGGGAAGCGAGACTTCTTTGTAGCGCTGATTTGCCTTTCCAGGTTGCTTGGTTGGCCAAAAAGGGCGTATGCGTTTTTTCCTGAATATATTCAGGAAAAAACGCATACGCCCTTTTTGGCCAAGGGCATCATTGTCGAGGTTTTGCCGCTTTTCCTGTGCTTTAAAGGCGATTCGAATCTACCTCCTGGAATCGGTTTCCTGCAATTCTGCCTTGCTTTCAAATCCTCATCGTTGCCTTCCCTCCATATATTTGTGGACGAGAGTTATCATTTCTAACTCTGCAGGTTTGTGAATTGCAGTGCCCCTGAGCTCCATTTTTCAACTCGCTTTCTTGGGAGCTGGCCGCAAAAGCGCAGGATTGCTTCAGGCCCTATTCTGGCTCCGGGTGGCAGGCTGAGCCTGTGGTTAATTCTGCTTCCTGATGGGAAAATAGAGTGACCTGTACCTGTCCCAACACCAGAGCTAGTCTCTCATTGGTTCCCCCTCTTCCCGTTCATCCTCAGGACAAATTGCAACGTGTACGGAACAGGAGGTTAAAGGTGCTGATTCTCCAAGGAGGGAGATTGCTAGTAAAGCGGCTGGAATGGGGAACCGGAGCACAAGGAGATGAGAAATGAGGTGCGTTTTAGAAACCTTTCCCGGTTACACGGTGTACCATCTTCTGGGTTGCTCGTGCATGTTTTCGACGTAGGAAGATGCCCTTGAACCTGGAGATTTGGGACCCATGGGATGGGTACCACGCCGTATTACTTTAAAGGGTCTGCGTTTGCTCACCCAACCTCACCAAACCTCTCAGCCCCAAGAGTGTCCACCCTTATGTCTCAGTCATCTGTGGGTATAGATATGGTCAATCCAGGTGGCATCGCAGCCCCTGAACGAATTTTGTAAGAATTTCTCTCTCTTTCACTGTCTTTGTTTCACGGGTTTTTAAAAGTAATTGATTTTTATAATGGGGTTTAGCTGCTTTGCACTGCTGTGTTTATGCCGCTTTACACCTACTTGACTCACTTACAGAGAGATATCACTACATAGGTTTTAAGATTCTTACTAGTCAGATATATTCTTGGGCGGTGAATAGGGGTTGTTGAGTCCAGTTCACTGAGCAAGGAGTAGGTCTTGTCTATTACATATTGGGTTTATGGAACGGTATCTGAGCTAATTTGAAACCCTTGTTTTATGCATCACCCCACCTCACCTTTCCCGTTAAGCAGCCATAGTGTGTTTTCTAAACGTGCGACTCTGTTCTGTTTTGTAATTCAGTTCAAGGGTAGCGGTTTTTACATTCCCTCTGTAAGTGATATCTTATGATAAGTGTCTTTTTCTGTGTGACTTATTTCACTTAGAATCGTCGTACCTAAATCCACTCATCATGCTGCTCCTAGCCTTAAGACGTTGATTTCATGGCTGAGTGATATTCCATTGTACATAAGGACCACAACTTCTTTATCCATTCTTCTCTTTCCTGGGATGTTTAAGGTGTAACGAAGTGGAGGTTCTTGTCAACAGAGCAGCCCTAAACTTTGGGGTGCCTGTGTCTTGCTGATTTTTAGTTTTCCCAATTTATACGCCCATGAGTGGAAGTGCCCTATGCTCTCTAAGCTGAGTTTTTTAGATGTTTCAGGACACACCGTACACTTCTCCAGAGTGGCTGTTGGCAATTTACAGCCCACCCATCAGCGTAGCAAGGCTCCCATTTCTCCATGGCCTGTCCTGCATTTCTGGTTTTGACACTTTATTCAGCATGGCCCTTTTGACCGATGGGAAGCGAGACTTCTTTGTAGCGCTGATTTGCCTTTCCAGGTTGCTTGGTTGGCCAAAAAGGGCGTATGCGTTTTTTCCTGAATATATTCAGGAAAAAACGCATACGCCCTTTTTGGCCAAGGGCATCATTGTCGAGGTTTTGCCGCTTTTCCTGTGCTTTAAAGGCGATTCGAATCTACCTCCTGAAATCGGTTTCCTGCAATTCTGCCTTGCTTTCAAATCCTCTTCGTTGCCTTCCCTCCATATATTTGTGGACGAGAGTTATCATTTCTAACTCTGCATGTTTGTGAATTGCAGTGCCCCTGAGCTCCATTTTTCAACTCGCTTTCTTGGGAGCTGGCCGCAAAAGCGCAGGATTGCTTCAGGCCCTATTCTGGCTCCGGGTGGCAGGCTGAGCCTGTGGTTAATTCTGCTTCCTGATGGGAAAATAGAGTGACCTGTGCCTGTCCCAACACCTAGAGCTAGTCTTTCATTGGTTCCCCCTCTTCCCGTTCATCCTCAGGACAAATTGCAACGTGTTCGGAACAGGAGGTTAAAGGTGCTGATTCTCCAAGGAGGGAGATTGCTAGTAAAGTGGCTGGAATGGCGAACCGGAGCACAAGGAGATGAGAAATGAGGTGCGTTTTAGAAACCTTTCCCGGTCACACGGTGTACCATCTTCTGGGTTTCTCGTGCATGTTTTCGACGTAGGACGATGCCCTTGACCCTGGAGATTTGGGACCCATGGGATGGGTACCACGCCGTATTACTTTACAGGGTCTGCGTTAGCTCACCCAACCTCACCAAACCTCTCAGCCCCAAGAGTGTCCTCCCTTATGTCTCAATCAGCTGTGGGTCTAGATATGGTCAATCCAGGTGGCATCGCAGCCCCTGAACGAATTTTGTAAGAATTTCTCTCTCTTTCACTGTCTTTGTTTCACGGGTTTTTAAAAGTAATTGATTTTTATAATAGGGTTTAGCTGCTTTGCACTGCTGTGTTTATGCCGCTTTACACCCACTTGACTCACTTACAGAGAGATATCAATACATAGGTTTTAAGATTCTTACTAGTCAGATATATTCTTGGGCGGTGAATAGGGGGCGTTGAGTCCAGTTCACTGAGCAAGGAGTAGGTCTTGTCTATTACATATTGGGTTTATGGAACGGTATCTGAGCTAATTTGAAACCCTTGTTTTATGCATCACCCCACCTCACCTTTCCCGTTAAGCAGCCATAGTGTGTTTTCTAAACGTGCGACTCTGTTCTGTTTTGTAATTCAGTTCAAGGGTAGCGGTTTTTACATTCCCTCTGTAAGTGATATCTTATGATAAGTGTCTTTTTCTGTGTGACTTATTTCACTTAGAATCGTCGTACCTAAATCCACTCATCATGCTGCTCCTAGCCTTATGACGTTGATTTCATGGCTGAGTGATATTCCATTGTACATAAGGACCACAACTTCTTTATCCATTCTTCTCTTTCCTGGGATGTTTAAGGTGTAACGAAGTGGAGGTTCTTGTCAACAGAGCAGCCCTAAACTTTGGGGTGCCTGTGTCTTGCTGATTTTTAGTTTTCCCAATTTATACGCCCATGAGTGGAAGTGCCCTATGCTCTCTAAGCTGAGTTTTTTAGATGTTTCAGGACACACCGTACACTTCTCCAGAGTGGCTGTTGGCAATTTACAGCCCGCCCATCAGCGTAGCAAGGCTCCCATTTCTCCATGGCCTGTCCTGCATTTCTGGTTTTGACACTTTATTCAGCATGGCCCTTTTGACCGATGGGAAGCGAGACTTCTTTGTAGCGCTGATTTGCCTTTCCAGGTTGCTTGGTTGGCCAAAAAGGGCGTATGCGTTTTTTCCTGAATATATTCAGGAAAAAACGCATACGCCCTTTTTGGCCAAGGGCATCATTGTCGAGGTTTTGCCGCTTTTCCTGTGCTTTAAAGGCGATTCGAATCTACCTCCTGAAATCGGTTTCCTGCAATTCTGCCTTGCTTTCAAATCCTCTTCGTTGCCTTCCCTCCATATATTTGTGGACGAGAGTTATCATTTCTAACTCTGCATGTTTGTGAATTGCAGTGCCCCTGAGCTCCATTTTTCAACTCGCTTTCTTGGGAGCTGGCCGCAAAAGCGCAGGATTGCTTCAGGCCCTATTCTGGCTCCGGGCGGCAGGCTGAGCCTGTGGTTAATTCTGCTTCCTGATGGGAAAATAGAGTGACCTGTGCCTGTCCCAACACCTAGAGCTAGTCTCTCATTGGTTCCCCCTCTTCCCGTTCATCCTCAGGACAAATTGCAACGTGTTCGGAACAGGAGGTTAAAGGTGCTGATTCTCCAAGGAGGGAGATTGCTAGTAAAGCGGCTGGAATGGCGAACCGGAGCAGAAGGAGATGAGAAATGAGGTGCGTTTTAGAAACCTTTCCCGGTCACACGGTGTACCATCTTCTGGGTTTCTCGTGCATGTTTTCGACGTAGGAAGATGCCCTTGAACCTGGAGATTTGGGACCCATGGGATGGGTACCACGCCGTATTACTTTACAGGGTCTGCGTTAGCTCACCCAACCTCACCATACCTCTCAGCCCCAAGAGTGTCCACCCTTATGTCTCAATCAGCTGTGGGTCTAGATATGGTCAATCCAGGTGGCATCGCAGCCCCTGAACGAATTTTGTAAGAATTTCTCTCTATTTCACTGTCTTTGTTTCACGGGTTTTTAAAAGTAATTGATTTTTATAATAGGGTTTAGCTGCTTTGCACTGCTGTGTTTATGCCGCTTTACACCCACTTGACTCACTTACAGAGAGATATCAATACATAGGTTTTAAGATTCTTACTAGTCAGATATATTCTTGGGCGGTGAATAGGGGGCGTTGAGTCCAGTTCACTGAGCAAGGAGTAGGTCTTGTCTATTACATATTGGGTTTATGGAACGGTATCTGAGCTAATTTGAAACCCTTGTTTTATGCATCACCCCACCTCACCTTTCCCGTTAAGCAGCCATAGTGTGTTTTCTAAACGTGCGACTCTGTTCTGTTTTGTAATTCAGTTCAAGGGTAGCGGTTTTTACATTCCCTCTGTAAGTGATATCTTATGATAAGTGTCTTTTTCTGTGTGACTTATTTCACTTAGAATCGTCGTACCTAAATCCACTCATCATGCTGCTCCTAGCCTTATGACGTTGATTTCATGGCTGAGTGATATTCCATTGTACATAAGGACCACAACTTCTTTATCCATTCTTCTCTTTCCTGGGATGTTTAAGGTGTAACGAAGTGGAGGTTCTTGTCAACAGAGCAGCCCTAAACTTTGGGGTGCCTATGTCTTGCTGATTTTTAGTTTTCCCAATTTATACGCCCATGAGTGGAAGTGCCCTATGCTCTCTAAGCTGAGTTTTTTAGATGTTTCAGGACACACCGTACACTTCTCCAGAGTGGCTGTTGGCAATTTACAGCCCGCCCATCAGCGTAGCAAGGCTCCCATTTCTCCATGGCCTGTCCTGCATTTCTGGTTTTGACACTTTATTCAGCATGGCCCTTTTGACCGATGGGAAGCGAGACTTCTTTGTAGCGCTGATTTGCCTTTCCAGGTTGCTTGGTTGGCCAAAAAGGGCGTATGCGTTTTTTCCTGAATATATTCAGGAAAAAACGCATACGCCCTTTTTGGCCAAGGGCATCATTGTCGAGGTTTTGCCGCTTTTCCTGTGCTTTAAAGGCGATTCGAATCTACCTCCTGAAATCGGTTTCCTGCAATTCTGCCTTGCTTTCAAATCCTCTTCGTTGCCTTCCCTCCATATATTTGTGGACGAGAGTTATCATTTCTAACTCTGCAGGTTTGTGAATTGCAGTGCCCCTGAGCTCCATTTTTCAACTCGCTTTCTTGGGAGCTGGCCGCAAAAGCGCAGGATTGCTTCAGGCCCTATTCTGGCTCCGGGCGGCAGGCTGAGCCTGTGGTTAATTCTGCTTCCTGATGGGAAAATAGAGTGACCTGTGCCTGTCCCAACACCTAGAGCTAGTCTCTCATTGGTTCCCCCTCTTCCCGTTCATCCTCAGGACAAATTGCAACGTGTTCGGAACAGGAGGTTAAAGGTGCTGATTCTCCAAGGAGGGAGATTGCTAGTAAAGCGGCTGGAATGGCGAACCGGAGCACAAGGAGATGAGAAATGAGGTGCGTTTTAGAAACCTTTCCCGGTCACACGGTGTACCATCTTCTGGGTTTCTCGTGCATGTTTTCGACGTAGGAAGATGCCCTTGAACCTGGAGATTTGGGACCCATGGGATGGGTACCACGCCGTATTACTTTACAGGGTCTGCGTTAGCTCACCCAACCTCACCAAACCTCTCAGCCCCAAGAGTGTCCACCCTTATGTCTCAATCAGCTGTGGGTCTAGATATGGTCAATCCAGGTGGCATCGCAGCCCCTGAACGAATTTTGTAAGAATTTCTCTCTCTTTCACTGTCTTTGTTTCACGGGTTTTTAAAAGTAATTGATTTTTATAATAGGGTTTAGCTGCTTTGCACTGCTGTGTTTATGCCGCTTTACACCCACTTGACTCACTTACAGAGAGATATCAATACATAGGTTTTAAGATTCTTACTAGTCAGATATATTCTTGGGCGGTGAATAGGGGGCGTTGAGTCCAGTTCACTGAGCAAGGAGTAGGTCTTGTCTATTACATATTGGGTTTATGGAACGGTATCTGAGCTAATTTGAAACCCTTGTTTTATGCATCACCCCACCTCACCTTTCCCGTTAAGCAGCCATAGTGTGTTTTCTAAACGTGCGACTCTGTTCTGTTTTGTAATTCAGTTCAAGGGTAGCGGTTTTTACATTCTCTCTGTAAGTGATATCTTATGATAAGTGTCTTTTTCTGTGTGACTTATTTCACTTAGAATCGTCGTACCTAAATCCACTCATCATGCTGCTCCTAGCCTTATGACGTTGATTTCATGGCTGAGTGATATTCCATTGTACATAAGGACCACAACTTCTTTATCCATTCTTCTCTTTCCTGGGATGTTTAAGTTGTAACGAAGTGGAGGTTCTTGTCAACAGAGCAGCCCTAAACTTTGGGGTGCCTGTGTCTTGCTGATTTTTAGTTTTCCCAATTTATACGCCCATGAGTGGAAGTGCCCTATGCTCTCTAAGCTGAGTTTTTTAGATGTTTCAGGACACACCGTACACTTCTCCAGAGTGGCTGTTGGCAATTTACAGCCCGCCCATCAGCGTAGCAAGGCTCCCATTTCTCCATGGCCTGTCCTACATTTCTGGTTTTGACACTTTATTCAGCATGGCCCTTTTGACCGATGGGAAGCGAGACTTCTTTGTAGCGCTGATTTGCCTTTCCAGGTTGCTTGGTTGGCCAAAAAGGGCGTATGCGTTTTTTCCTGAATATATTCAGGAAAAAACGCATACGCCCTTTTTGGCCAAGGGCATCATTGTCGAGGTTTTGCCGCTTTTCCTGTGCTTTAAAGGCGATTCGAATCTACCTCCTGAAATCGGTTTCCTGCAATTCTGCCTTGCTTTCAAATCCTCTTCGTTGCCTTCCCTCCATATATTTGTGGACGAGAGTTATCATTTCTAACTCTGCATGTTTGTGAATTGCAGTGCCCCTGAGCTCCATTTTTCAACTCGCTTTCTTGGGAGCTGGCCGCAAAAGTGCAGGATTGCTTCAGGCCCTATTCTGGCTCCGGGCGGCAGGCTGAGCCTGTGGTTAATTCTGCTTCCTGATGGGAAAATAGAGTGACCTGTGCCTGTCCCAACACCTAGAGCTAGTCTCTCATTGGTTCCCCCTCTTCCCGTTCATCCTCAGGACAAATTGCAACGTGTACGGAACAGGAGGTTAAAGGTGCTGATTCTCCAAGGAGGGAGATTGCTAGTAAAGCGGCTGGAATGGCGAACCGGAGCACAAGGAGATGAGAAATGAGGTGCGTTTTAGAAACCTTTCCCGGTCACACGGTGTACCATCTTCTGGGTTTCTCGTGCATGTTTTCGACGTAGGACGATGCCCTTGACCCTGGAGATTTGGGACCCATGGGATGGGTATCACGCCGTATTACTTTACAGGGTCTGCGTTAGCTCACCCAACCTCACCAAACCTCTCAGCCCCAAGCGTGTCCTCCCTTATGTCTCAATCAGCTGTGGGTCTAGATATGGTCAATCCAGGTGGCATCGCAGCCCCTGAACGAATTTTGTAAGAATTTCTCTCTCTTTCACTGTCTTTGTTTCACGGGTTTTTAAAAGTAATTGATTTTTATAATAGGGTTTAGCTGCTTTGCACTGCTGTGTTTATGCCGCTTTACACCCACTTGACTCACTTACAGAGAGATATCAATACATAGGTTTTAAGATTCTTACTAGTCAGATATATTCTTGGGCGGTGAATAGGGGGCGTTGAGTCCAGTTCACTGAGCAAGGAGTAGGTCTTGTCTATTACATTTTGGGTTTATGGAACGGTATCTGAGCTAATTTGAAACCCTTGTTTTATGCATCACCCCACCTCACCTTTCCCGTTAAGCAGCCATAGTGTGTTTTCTAAACGTGCGACTCTGTTCTGTTTTGTAATTCAGTTCAAGGGTAGCGGTTTTTACATTCTCTCTGTAAGTGATATCTTATGATAAGTGTCTTTTTCTGTGTGACTTATTTCACTTAGAATCGTCGTACCTAAATCCACTCATCATGCTGCTCCTAGCCTTATGACGTTGATTTCATGGCTGAGTGATATTCCATTGTACATAAGGACCACAACTTCTTTATCCATTCTTCTCTTTCCTGGGATGTTTAAGGTGTAACGAAGTGGAGGTTCTTGTCAACAGAGCAGCCCTAAACTTTGGGGTGCCTGTGTCTTGCTGATTTTTAGTTTTCCCAATTTATACGCCCATGAGTGGAAGTGCCCTATGCTCTCTAAGCTGAGTTTTTTAGATGTTTCAGGACACACCGTACACTTCTCCAGAGTGGCTGTTGGCAATTTACAGCCCGCCCATCAGCGTAGCAAGGCTCCCATTTCTCCATGGCCTGTCCTACATTTCTGGTTTTGACACTTTATTCAGCATGGCCCTTTTGACCGATGGGAAGCGAGACTTCTTTGTAGCGCTGATTTGCCTTTCCAGGTTGCTTGGTTGGCCAAAAAGGGCGTATGCGTTTTTTCCTGAATATATTCAGGAAAAAACGCATACGCCCTTTTTGGCCAAGGGCATCATTGTCGAGGTTTTGCCGCTTTTCCTGTGCTTTAAAGGCGATTCGAATCTACCTCCTGAAATCGGTTTCCTGCAATTCTGCCTTGCTTTCAAATCCTCTTCGTTGCCTTCCCTCCATATATTTGTGGACGAGAGTTATCATTTCTAACTCTGCATGTTTGTGAATTGCAGTGCCCCTGAGCTCCATTTTTCAACTCGCTTTCTTGGGAGCTGGCCGCAAAAGCGCAGGATTGCTTCAGGCCCTATTCTGGCTCCGGGCGGCAGGCTGAGCCTGTGGTTAATTCTGCTTCCTGATGGGAAAATAGAGTGACCTGTGCCTGTCCCAACACCTAGAGCTAGTCTCTCATTGGTTCCCCCTCTTCCCGTTCATCCTCAGGACAAATTGCAACGTGTTCGGAACAGGAGGTTAAAGGTGCTGATTCTCCAAGGAGGGAGATTGCTAGTAAAGCGGCTGGAATGGCGAACCGGAGCAGAAGGAGATGAGAAATGAGGTGCGTTTTAGAAACCTTTCCCGGTCACACGGTGTACCATCTTCTGGGTTTCTCGTGCATGTTTTCGACGTAGGAAGATGCCCTTGAACCTGGAGATTTGGGACCCATGGGATGGGTACCACGCCGTATTACTTTACAGGGTCTGCGTTAGCTCACCCAACCTCACCAAACCTCTCAGCCCCAAGAGTGTCCACCCTTATGTCTCAATCAGCTGTGGGTCTAGATATGGTCAATCCAGGTGGCATCGCAGCCCCTGAACGAATTTTGTAAGAATTTCTCTCTCTTTCACTGTCTTTGTTTCACGGGTTTTTAAAAGTAATTGATTTTTATAATAGGGTTTAGCTGCTTTGCACTGCTGTGTTTATGCCGCTTTACACCCACTTGACTCACTTACAGAGAGATATCAATACATAGGTTTTAAGATTCTTACTAGTCAGATATATTCTTGGGCGGTGAATAGGGGGCGTTGAGTCCAGTTCACTGAGCAAGGAGTAGGTCTTGTCTATTACATATTGGGTTTATGGAACGGTATCTGAGCTAATTTGAAACCCTTGTTTTATGCATCACCCCACCTCACCTTTCCCGTTAAGCAGCCATAGTGTGTTTTCTAAACGTGCGACTCTGTTCTGTTTTGTAATTCAGTTCAAGGGTAGCGGTTTTTACATTCTCTCTGTAAGTGATATCTTATGATAAGTGTCTTTTTCTGTGTGACTTATTTCACTTAGAATCGTCGTACCTAAATCCACTCATCATGCTGCTCCTAGCCTTATGACGTTGATTTCATGGCTGAGTGATATTCCATTGTACATAAGGACCACAACTTCTTTATCCATTCTTCTCTTTCCTGGGATGTTTAAGGTGTAACGAAGTGGAGGTTCTTGTCAACAGAGCAGCCCTAAACTTTGGGGTGCCTGTGTCTTGCTGATTTTTAGTTTTCCCAATTTATACGCCCATGAGTGGAAGTGCCCTATGCTCTCTAAGCTGAGTTTTTTAGATGTTTCAGGACACACCGTACACTTCTCCAGAGTGGCTGTTGGCAATTTACAGCCCGCCCATCAGCGTAGCAAGGCTCCCATTTCTCCATGGCCTGTCCTGCATTTCTGGTTTTGACACTTTATTCAGCATGGCCCTTTTGACCGATGGGAAGCGAGACTTCTTTGTAGCGCTGATTTGCCTTTCCAGGTTGCTTGGTTGGCCAAAAAGGGCGTATGCGTTTTTTCCTGAATATATTCAGGAAAAAACGCATACGCCCTTTTTGGCCAAGGGCATCATTGTCGAGGTTTTGCCGCTTTTCCTGTGCTTTAAAGGCGATTCGAATCTACCTCCTGAAATCGGTTTCCTGCAATTCTGCCTTGCTTTCAAATCCTCTTCGTTGCCTTCCCTCCATATATTTGTGGACGAGAGTTATCATTTCTAACTCTGCAGGTTTGTGAATTGCAGTGCCCCTGAGCTCCATTTTTCAACTCGCTTTCTTGGGAGCTGGCCGCAAAAGCGCAGGATTGCTTCAGGCCCTATTCTGGCTCCGGGCGGCAGGCTGAGCCTGTGGTTAATTCTGCTTCCTGATGGGAAAATAGAGTGACCTGTGCCTGTCCCAACACCTAGAGCTAGTCTCTCATTGGTTCCCCCTCTTCCCGTTCATCCTCAGGACAAATTGCAACGTGTTCGGAACAGGAGGTTAAAGGTGCTGATTCTCCAAGGAGGGAGATTGCTAGTAAAGCGGCTGGAATGGCGAACCGGAGCACAAGGAGATGAGAAATGAGGTGCGTTTTAGAAACCTTTCCCGGTCACACGGTGTACCATCTTCTGGGTTTCTCGTGCATGTTTTCGACGTAGGAAGATGCCCTTGAACCTGGAGATTTGGGACCCATGGGATGGGTACCACGCCGTATTACTTTACAGGGTCTGCGTTAGCTCACCCAACCTCACCAAACCTCTCAGCCCCAAGAGTGTCCACCCTTATGTCTCAATCAGCTGTGGGTCTAGATATGGTCAATCCAGGTGGCATCGCAGCCCCTGAACGAATTTTGTAAGAATTTCTCTCTCTTTCACTGTCTTTGTTTCACGGGTTTTTAAAAGTAATTGATTTTTATAATAGGGTTTAGCTGCTTTGCACTGCTGTGTTTATGCCGCTTTACACCCACTTGACTCACTTACAGAGAGATATCAATACATAGGTTTTAAGATTCTTACTAGTCAGATATATTCTTGGGCGGTGAATAGGGGGCGTTGAGTCCAGTTCACTGAGCAAGGAGTAGGTCTTGTCTATTACATATTGGGTTTATGGAACGGTATCTGAGCTAATTTGAAACCCTTGTTTTATGCATCACCCCACCTCACCTTTCCCGTTAAGCAGCCATAGTGTGTTTTCTAAACGTGCGACTCTGTTCTGTTTTGTAATTCAGTTCAAGGGTAGCGGTTTTTACATTCTCTCTGTAAGTGATATCTTATGATAAGTGTCTTTTTCTGTGTGACTTATTTCACTTAGAATCGTCGTACCTAAATCCACTCATCATGCTGCTCCTAGCCTTATGACGTTGATTTCATGGCTGAGTGATATTCCATTGTACATAAGGACCACAACTTCTTTATCCATTCTTCTCTTTCCTGGGATGTTTAAGTTGTAACGAAGTGGAGGTTCTTGTCAACAGAGCAGCCCTAAACTTTGGGGTGCCTGTGTCTTGCTGATTTTTAGTTTTCCCAATTTATACGCCCATGAGTGGAAGTGCCCTATGCTCTCTAAGCTGAGTTTTTTAGATGTTTCAGGACACACCGTACACTTCTCCAGAGTGGCTGTTGGCAATTTACAGCCCGCCCATCAGCGTAGCAAGGCTCCCATTTCTCCATGGCCTGTCCTACATTTCTGGTTTTGACACTTTATTCAGCATGGCCCTTTTGACCGATGGGAAGCGAGACTTCTTTGTAGCGCTGATTTGCCTTTCCAGGTTGCTTGGTTGGCCAAAAAGGGCGTATGCGTTTTTTCCTGAATATATTCAGGAAAAAACGCATACGCCCTTTTTGGCCAAGGGCATCATTGTCGAGGTTTTGCCGCTTTTCCTGTGCTTTAAAGGCGATTCGAATCTACCTCCTGAAATCGGTTTCCTGCAATTCTGCCTTGCTTTCAAATCCTCTTCGTTGCCTTCCCTCCATATATTTGTGGACGAGAGTTATCATTTCTAACTCTGCATGTTTGTGAATTGCAGTGCCCCTGAGCTCCATTTTTCAACTCGCTTTCTTGGGAGCTGGCCGCAAAAGTGCAGGATTGCTTCAGGCCCTATTCTGGCTCCGGGCGGCAGGCTGAGCCTGTGGTTAATTCTGCTTCCTGATGGGAAAATAGAGTGACCTGTGCCTGTCCCAACACCTAGAGCTAGTCTCTCATTGGTTCCCCCTCTTCCCGTTCATCCTCAGGACAAATTGCAACGTGTACGGAACAGGAGGTTAAAGGTGCTGATTCTCCAAGGAGGGAGATTGCTAGTAAAGCGGCTGGAATGGCGAACCGGAGCACAAGGAGATGAGAAATGAGGTGCGTTTTAGAAACCTTTCCCGGTCACACGGTGTACCATCTTCTGGGTTTCTCGTGCATGTTTTCGACGTAGGACGATGCCCTTGACCCTGGAGATTTGGGACCCATGGGATGGGTATCACGCCGTATTACTTTACAGGGTCTGCGTTAGCTCACCCAACCTCACCAAACCTCTCAGCCCCAAGCGTGTCCTCCCTTATGTCTCAATCAGCTGTGGGTCTAGATATGGTCAATCCAGGTGGCATCGCAGCCCCTGAACGAATTTTGTAAGAATTTCTCTCTCTTTCACTGTCTTTGTTTCACGGGTTTTTAAAAGTAATTGATTTTTATAATAGGGTTTAGCTGCTTTGCACTGCTGTGTTTATGCCGCTTTACACCCACTTGACTCACTTACAGAGAGATATCAATACATAGGTTTTAAGATTCTTACTAGTCAGATATATTCTTGGGCGGTGAATAGGGGGCGTTGAGTCCAGTTCACTGAGCAAGGAGTAGGTCTTGTCTATTACATTTTGGGTTTATGGAACGGTATCTGAGCTAATTTGAAACCCTTGTTTTATGCATCACCCCACCTCACCTTTCCCGTTAAGCAGCCATAGTGTGTTTTCTAAACGTGCGACTCTGTTCTGTTTTGTAATTCAGTTCAAGGGTAGCGGTTTTTACATTCTCTCTGTAAGTGATATCTTATGATAAGTGTCTTTTTCTGTGTGACTTATTTCACTTAGAATCGTCGTACCTAAATCCACTCATCATGCTGCTCCTAGCCTTATGACGTTGATTTCATGGCTGAGTGATATTCCATTGTACATAAGGACCACAACTTCTTTATCCATTCTTCTCTTTCCTGGGATGTTTAAGGTGTAACGAAGTGGAGGTTCTTGTCAACAGAGCAGCCCTAAACTTTGGGGTGCCTGTGTCTTGCTGATTTTTAGTTTTCCCAATTTATACGCCCATGAGTGGAAGTGCCCTATGCTCTCTAAGCTGAGTTTTTTAGATGTTTCAGGACACACCGTACACTTCTCCAGAGTGGCTGTTGGCAATTTACAGCCCGCCCATCAGCGTAGCAAGGCTCCCATTTCTCCATGGCCTGTCCTACATTTCTGGTTTTGACACTTTATTCAGCATGGCCCTTTTGACCGATGGGAAGCGAGACTTCTTTGTAGCGCTGATTTGCCTTTCCAGGTTGCTTGGTTGGCCAAAAAGGGCGTATGCGTTTTTTCCTGAATATATTCAGGAAAAAACGCATACGCCCTTTTTGGCCAAGGGCATCATTGTCGAGGTTTTGCCGCTTTTCCTGTGCTTTAAAGGCGATTCGAATCTACCTCCTGAAATCGGTTTCCTGCAATTCTGCCTTGCTTTCAAATCCTCTTCGTTGCCTTCCCTCCATATATTTGTGGACGAGAGTTATCATTTCTAACTCTGCATGTTTGTGAATTGCAGTGCCCCTGAGCTCCATTTTTCAACTCGCTTTCTTGGGAGCTGGCCGCAAAAGCGCAGGATTGCTTCAGGCCCTATTCTGGCTCCGGGCGGCAGGCTGAGCCTGTGGTTAATTCTGCTTCCTGATGGGAAAATAGAGTGACCTGTGCCTGTCCCAACACCTAGAGCTAGTCTCTCATTGGTTCCCCCTCTTCCCGTTCATCCTCAGGACAAATTGCAACGTGTTCGGAACAGGAGGTTAAAGGTGCTGATTCTCCAAGGAGGGAGATTGCTAGTAAAGCGGCTGGAATGGCGAACCGGAGCAGAAGGAGATGAGAAATGAGGTGCGTTTTAGAAACCTTTCCCGGTCACACGGTGTACCATCTTCTGGGTTTCTCGTGCATGTTTTCGACGTAGGAAGATGCCCTTGAACCTGGAGATTTGGGACCCATGGGATGGGTACCACGCCGTATTACTTTACAGGGTCTGCGTTAGCTCACCCAACCTCACCAAACCTCTCAGCCCCAAGAGTGTCCACCCTTATGTCTCAATCAGCTGTGGGTCTAGATATGGTCAATCCAGGTGGCATCGCAGCCCCTGAACGAATTTTGTAAGAATTTCTCTCTCTTTCACTGTCTTTGTTTCACGGGTTTTTAAAAGTAATTGATTTTTATAATAGGGTTTAGCTGCTTTGCACTGCTGTGTTTATGCCGCTTTACACCCACTTGACTCACTTACAGAGAGATATCAATACATAGGTTTTAAGATTCTTACTAGTCAGATATATTCTTGGGCGGTGAATAGGGGGCGTTGAGTCCAGTTCACTGAGCAAGGAGTAGGTCTTGTCTATTACATATTGGGTTTATGGAACGGTATCTGAGCTAATTTGAAACCCTTGTTTTATGCATCACCCCACCTCACCTTTCCCGTTAAGCAGCCATAGTGTGTTTTCTAAACGTGCGACTCTGTTCTGTTTTGTAATTCAGTTCAAGGGTAGCGGTTTTTACATTCTCTCTGTAAGTGATATCTTATGATAAGTGTCTTTTTCTGTGTGACTTATTTCACTTAGAATCGTCGTACCTAAATCCACTCATCATGCTGCTCCTAGCCTTATGACGTTGATTTCATGGCTGAGTGATATTCCATTGTACATAAGGACCACAACTTCTTTATCCATTCTTCTCTTTCCTGGGATGTTTAAGGTGTAACGAAGTGGAGGTTCTTGTCAACAGAGCAGCCCTAAACTTTGGGGTGCCTGTGTCTTGCTGATTTTTAGTTTTCCCAATTTATACGCCCATGAGTGGAAGTGCCCTATGCTCTCTAAGCTGAGTTTTTTAGATGTTTCAGGACACACCGTACACTTCTCCAGAGTGGCTGTTGGCAATTTACAGCCCGCCCATCAGCGTAGCAAGGCTCCCATTTCTCCATGGCCTGTCCTGCATTTCTGGTTTTGACACTTTATTCAGCATGGCCCTTTTGACCGATGGGAAGCGAGACTTCTTTGTAGCGCTGATTTGCCTTTCCAGGTTGCTTGGTTGGCCAAAAAGGGCGTATGCGTTTTTTCCTGAATATATTCAGGAAAAAACGCATACGCCCTTTTTGGCCAAGGGCATCATTGTCGAGGTTTTGCCGCTTTTCCTGTGCTTTAAAGGCGATTCGAATCTACCTCCTGAAATCGGTTTCCTGCAATTCTGCCTTGCTTTCAAATCCTCTTCGTTGCCTTCCCTCCATATATTTGTGGACGAGAGTTATCATTTCTAACTCTGCAGGTTTGTGAATTGCAGTGCCCCTGAGCTCCATTTTTCAACTCGCTTTCTTGGGAGCTGGCCGCAAAAGCGCAGGATTGCTTCAGGCCCTATTCTGGCTCCGGGCGGCAGGCTGAGCCTGTGGTTAATTCTGCTTCCTGATGGGAAAATAGAGTGACCTGTGCCTGTCCCAACACCTAGAGCTAGTCTCTCATTGGTTCCCCCTCTTCCCGTTCATCCTCAGGACAAATTGCAACGTGTTCGGAACAGGAGGTTAAAGGTGCTGATTCTCCAAGGAGGGAGATTGCTAGTAAAGCGGCTGGAATGGCGAACCGGAGCACAAGGAGATGAGAAATGAGGTGCGTTTTAGAAACCTTTCCCGGTCACACGGTGTACCATCTTCTGGGTTTCTCGTGCATGTTTTCGATGTAGGAAGATGCCCTTGACCCTGGAGATTTGGGACCCATGGGATGGGTACCACGCCGTATTACTTTACAGGGTCTGCGTTTGCTCACCCAACCTCACCAAACCTCTCAGCCCCAAGAGTGTCCACCCTTATGTCTCAATCAGCTGTGGGTCTAGATATGGTCAATCCAGGTGGCATCGCAGCCCCTGAACGAATTTTGTAAGAATTTCTCTCTCTTTCACTGTCTTTGTTTCACGGGTTTTTAAAAGTAATTGATTTTTATAATAGGGTTTAGCTGCTTTGCACTGCTGTGTTTATGCCGCTTTACACCCACTTGACTCACTTACAGAGAGATATCAATACATAGGTTTTAAGATTCTTACTAGTCAGATATATTCTTGGGCGGTGAATAGGGGTTGTTGAGTCCAGTTCACTGAGCAAGGAGTAGGTCTGGTCTATTACATATTGGGTTTATGGAACGGTATCTGAGCTAATTTGAAACCCTTGTTTTATGCATCACCCCACCTCACCTTTCCCGTTAAGCAGCCATAGTGTGTTTTCTAAACGTGCGACTCTGTTCTGTTTTGTAATTCAGTTCAAGGGTAGCGGTTTTTACATTCTCTCTGTAAGTGATATCTTATGATAAGTGTCTTTCTGTGTGACTTATTTCACTTAGAATCGTCGTACCTAAATCCACTCATCATGCTGCTCCTAGCCTTATGACGTTGATTTCATGGCTGAGTGATATTCCATTGTACATAAGGACCACAACTTCTTTATCCATTCTTCTCTTTCCTGGGATGTTTAAGGTGTAACGAAGTGGAGGTTCTTGTCAACAGAGCAGCCCTAAACTTTGGGGTGCCTGTGTCTTGCTGATTTTTAGTTTTCCCAATTTATACGCCCATGAGTGGAAGTGCCCTATGCTCTCTAAGCTGAGTTTTTTAGATGTTTCAGGACACACCGTACACTTCTCCAGAGTGGCTGTTGGCAATTTACAGCCCGCCCATCAGCGTAGCAAGGCTCCCATTTCTCCATGGCCTGTCCTGCATTTCTGGTTTTGACACTTTATTCAGCATGGCCCTTTTGACCGATGGGAAGCGAGACTTCTTTGTAGCGCTGATTTGCCTTTCCAGGTTGCTTGGTTGGCCAAAAAGGGCGTATGCGTTTTTTCCTGAATATATTCAGGAAAAAACGCATACGCCCTTTTTGGCCAAGGGCATCATTGTCGAGGTTTTGCCGCTTTTCCTGTGCTTTAAAGGCGATTCGAATCTACCTCCTGAAATCGGTTTCCTGCAATTCTGCCTTGCTTTCAAATCCTCTTCGTTGCCTTCCCTCCATATATTTGTGGACGAGAGTTATCATTTCTAACTCTGCAGGTTTGTGAATTGCAGTGCCCCTGAGCTCCATTTTTCAACTCGCTTTCTTGGGAGCTGGCCGCAAAAGCGCAGGATTGCTTCAGGCCCTATTCTGGCTCCGGGCGGCAGGCTGAGCCTGTGGTTAATTCTTCTTCCTGATGGGAAAATAGTGACCTGTGCCTGTCCCAACACCTAGAGCTAGTCTCTCATTGGTTCACCCTCTTCCCGTTCATCCTCAGGACAAATTGCAACGTGTACGGAACAGGAGGTTAAAGGTGCTGATTCTCCAAGGAGGGAGATTGCTAGTAAAGCGGCTGGAATGGCGAACCGGAGCACAAGGAGATGAGAAATGAGGTGCGTTTTAGAAACCTTTCCCGGTCACACGGTGTACCATCTTCTGGGTTGCTCGTGCATGTTTTCGACGTAGGAAGATGCCCTTGAACCTGGAGATTTGGGACCCATGGGATGGGTACCACGCCGTATTACTTTAAAGGGTCTGCGTTTGCTCACCCAACCTCACCAAACCTCTCAGCCCCAAGAGTGTCCACCCTTATGTCTCAGTCATCTGTGGGTCTAGATATGGTCAATCCAGGTGGCATCGCAGCCCCTGAACGAATTTTGTAAGAATTTCTCTCTCTTTCACTGTCTTTGTTTCACGGGTTTTTAAAAGTAATTGATTTTTATAATGGGGTTTAGCTGCTTTGCACTGCTGTGTTTATGCCGCTTTACACCTACTTGACTCACTTACAGAGAGATATCACTACATAGGTTTTAAGATTCTTACTAGTCAGATATATTCTTGGGCGGTGAATAGGGGTTGTTGAGTCCAGTTCACTGAGCAAGGAGTAGGTCTTGTCTATTACATATTGGGTTTATGGAACGGTATCTGAGCTAATTTGAAACCCTTGTTTTATGCATCACCCCACCTCACCTTTCCCGTTAAGCAGCCATAGTGTGTTTTCTAAACGTGCAACTCTGTTCTGTTTTGTAATTCAGTTCAAGGGTAGCGGTTTTTACATTCCCTCTGTAAGTGATATCTTATGATAAGTGTCTTTTTCTGTGTGACTTATTTCACTTAGAATCGTCGTACCTAAATCCACTCATCATGCTGCTCCTAGCCTTATGACGTTGATTTCATGGCTGAGTGATATTCCATTGTACATAAGGACCACAACTTCTTTATCCATTCTTCTCTTTCCTGGGATGTTTAAGGTGTAACGAAGTGGAGGTTCTTGTCAACAGAGCAGCCCTAAACTTTGGGGTGCCTGTGTCTTGCTGATTTTTAGTTTTCCCAATTTATACGCCCATGAGTGGAAGTGCCCTATGCTCTCTAAGCTGAGTTTTTTAGATGTTTCAGGACACACCGTACACTTCTCCAGAGTGGCTGTTGGCAATTTACAGCCCGCCCATCAGCGTAGCAAGGCTCCCATTTCTCCATGGCCTGTCCTGCATTTCTGGTTTTGACACTTTATTCAGCATGGCCCTTTTGACCGATGGGAAGCGAGACTTCTTTGTAGCGCTGATTTGCCTTTCCAGGTTGCTTGGTTGGCCAAAAAGGGCGTATGCGTTTTTTCCTGAATATATTCAGGAAAAAACGCATACGCCCTTTTTGGCCAAGGGCATCATTGTCGAGGTTTTGCCGCTTTTCCTGTGCTTTAAAGGCGATTCGAATCTACCTCCTGAAATCGGTTTCCTGCAATTCTGCCTTGCTTTCAAATCCTCTTCGTAGCCTTCCCTCCATATATTTGTGGACGAGAGTTATCATTTCTAACTCTGCAGGTTTGTGAATTGCAGTGCCCCTGAGCTCCATTTTTCAACTCGCTTTCTTGGGAGCTGGCCGCAAAAGCGCAGGATTGCTTCAGGCCCTATTCTGGCTCCGGGCGGCAGGCTGAGCCTGTGGTTAATTCTGCTTCCTGATGGGAAAATAGAGTGACCTGTGCCTGTCCCAACACCTAGAGCTAGTCTCTCATTGGTTCCCCCTCTTCCCGTTCATCCTCAGGACAAATTGCAACGTGTTCGGAACAGGAGGTTAAAGGTGCTGATTCTCCAAGGAGGGAGATTGCTAGTAAAGCGGCTGGAATGGCGAACCGGAGCACAAGGAGATGAGAAATGAGGTGCGTTTTAGAAACCTTTCCCGGTCACACGGTGTACCATCTTCTGGGTTTCTCGTGCATGTTTTCGACGTAGGAAGATGCCCTTGAACCTGGAGATTTGGGACCCATGGAATGGGTACCACGCCGTATTACTTTACAGGGTCTGCGTTAGCTCACCCAACCTCACCAAACCTCTCAGCCCCAAGAGTGTCCACCCTTATGTCTCAATCAGCTGTGGGTCTAGATATGGTCAATCCAGGTGGCATCGCAGCCCCTGAACGAATTTTGTAAGAATTTCTCTCTCTTTCACTGTCTTTGTTTCACGGGTTTTTAAAAGTAATTGATTTTTATAATAGGGTTTAGCTGCTTTGCACTGCTGTGTTTATGCCGCTTTTCACCCACTTGACTCACTTACAGAGAGATATCAATACATAGGTTTTAAGATTCTTACTAGTCAGATATATTCTTGGGCGGTGAATATGGGGCGTTGAGTCCAGTTCACTGAGCAAGGAGTAGGTCTTGTCTATTACATATTGGGTTTATGGAACGGTATCTGAGCTAATTTGAAACCCTTGTTTTATGCATCACCCCACCTCACCTTTCCCGTTAAGCAGCCATAGTGTGTTTTCTAAACGTGCGACTCTGTTCTGTTTTGTAATTCACTTCAAGGGTAGCGGTTTTTACATTCTCTCTGTAAGTGATATCTTATGATAAGTGTCTTTCTGTGTGACTTATTTCACTTAGAATCGTCGTACCTAAATCCACTCATCATGCTGCTCCTAGCCTTATGACGTTGATTTCATGGCTGAGTGATATTCCATTGTACATAAGGACCACAACTTCTTTATCCATTCTTCTCTTTCCTGGGATGTTTAAGGTGTAACGAAGTGGAGGTTCTTGTCAACAGAGCAGCCCTAAACTTTGGGGTGCCTGTGTCTTGCTGATTTTTAGTTTTCCCAATTTATACGCCCATGAGTGGAAGTGCCCTATGCTCTCTAAGCTGAGTTTTTTAGATGTTTCAGGACACACCGTACACTTCTCCAGAGTGGCTGTTGGCAATTTACAGCCCGCCCATCAGCGTAGCAAGGCTCCCATTTCTCCATGGCCTGTCCTGCATTTCTGGTTTTGACACTTTATTCAGCATGGCCCTTTTGACCGATGGGAAGCGAGACTTCTTTGTAGCGCTGATTTGCCTTTCCAGGTTGCTTGGTTGGCCAAAAAGGGCGTATGCGTTTTTTCCTGAATATATTCAGGAAAAAACGCATACGCCCTTTTTGGCCAAGGGCATCATTGTCGAGGTTTTGCCGCTTTTCCTGTGCTTTAAAGGCGATTCGAATCTACCTCCTGAAATCGGTTTCCTGCAATTCTGCCTTGCTTTCAAATCCTCTTCGTTGCCTTCCCTCCATATATTTGTGGACGAGAGTTATCATTTCTAACTCTGCAGGTTTGTGAATTGCAGTGCCCCTGAGCTCCATTTTTCAACTCGCTTTCTTGGGAGCTGGCCGCAAAAGCGCAGGATTGCTTCAGGCCCTATTCTGGCTCCCGGCGGCAGGCTGAGCCTGTGGTTAATTCTTCTTCCTGATGGGAAAATAGAGTGACCTGTGCCTGTCCCAACACCTAGAGCTAGTCTCTCATTGGTTCCCCCTCTTCCCGTTCATCCTCAGGACAAATTGCAACGTGTTCGGAACAGGAGGTTAAAGGTGCTGATTCTCCAAGGAGGGAGATTGCTAGTAAAGCGGCTGGAATGGCGAACCGGAGCACAAGGAGATGAGAAATGAGGTGCGTTTTAGAAACCTTTCCCGGTCACACGGTGTACCATCTTCTGGGTTTCTCGTGCATGTTTTCGACGTAGGAAGATGCCCTTGAACCTGGAGATTTGGGACCCATGGGATGGGTACCACGCCGTATTACTTTACAGGGTCTGCGTTAGCTCACCCAACCTCACCAAACCTCTCAGCCCCAAGAGTGTCCACCCTTATGTCTCAGTCATCTGTGGGTATAGATATGGTCAATCCAGGTGGCATCGCAGCCCCTGAACGAATTTTGTAAGAATTTCTCTCTCTTTCACTGTCTTTGTTTCACGGGTTTTTAAAAGTAATTGATTTTTATAATGGGGTTTAGCTGCTTTGCACTGCTGTGTTTATGCCGCTTTACACCTACTTGACTCACTTACAGAGAGATATCACTACATAGGTTTTAATATTCTTACTAGTCAGATATATTCTTGGGCAGTGAATATGGGTTGTTGAGTCCAGTTCACTGAGCAAGGAGTAGGTCTTGTCTATTACATATTGGGTTTATGGAACGGTATCTGAGCTAATTTGAAACCCTTGTTTTATGCATCACCCCACCTCACCTTTCCCGTTAAGCAGCCATAGTGTGTTTTCTAAACGTGCGACTCTGTTCTGTTTTGTAATTCAGTTCAAGGGTAGAGGTTTTTACATTCCCTCTGTAAGTGATATCTTATGATAAGTGTCTTTTTCTGTGTGACTTATTTCACTTAGAATCGTCGTACCTAAATCCACTCATCATGCTGCTCCTAGCCTTATGACGTTGATTTCATGGCTGAGTGATATTCCATTGTACATAAGGACCACAACTTCTTTATCCATTCTTCTCTTTCCTGGGATGTTTAAGGTGTAACGAAGTGGAGGTTCTTGTCAACAGAGCAGCCCTAAACTTTGGGGTGCCTGTGTCTTGCTGATTTTTAGTTTTCCCAATTTATACGCCCATGAGTGGAAGTGCCCTATGCTCTCTAAGCTGAGTTTTTTAGATGTTTCAGGACACACCGTACACTTCTCCAGAGTGGCTGTTGGCAATTTACAGCCCGCCCATCAGCGTAGCAAGGCTCCCATTTCTCCATGGCCTGTCCTGCATTTCTGGTTTTGACACTTTATTCAGCATGGCCCTTTTGACCGATGGGAAGCGAGACTTCTTTGTAGCGCTGATTTGCCTTTCCAGGTTGCTTGGTTGGCCAAAAAGGGCGTATGCGTTTTTTCCTGAATATATTCAGGAAAAAACGCATACGCCCTTTTTGGCCAAGGGCATCATTGTCGAGGTTTTGCCGCTTTTCCTGTGCTTTAAAGGCGATTCGAATCTACCTCCTGAAATCGGTTTCCTGCAATTCTGCCTTGCTTTCAAATCCTCTTCGTTGCCTTCCCTCCATATATTTGTGGACGAGAGTTATCATTTCTAACTCTGCAGGTTTGTGAATTGCAGTGCCCCTGAGCTCCATTTTTCAACTCGCTTTCTTGGGAGCTGGCCGCAAAAGCGCAGGATTGCTTCAGGCCCTATTCTGGCTCCCGGCGGCAGGCTGAGCCTGTGGTTAATTCTTCTTCCTGATGGGAAAACAGAGTGACCTGTGCCTGTCCCAACACCTAGAGCTAGTCTCTCATTGGTTCCCCCTCTTCCCGTTCATCCTCAGGACAAATTGCAACGTGTTCGGAACAGGAGGTTAAAGGTGCTGATTCTCCAAGGAGGGAGATTGCTAGTAAAGCGGCTGGAATGGCGAACCGGAGCACAAGGAGATGAGAAATGAGGTGCGTTTTAGAAACCTTTCCCGGTCACACGGTGTACCATCTTCTGGGTTTCTCGTGCATGTTTTCGACGTAGGAAGATGCCCTTGAACCTGGAGATTTGGGACCCATGGGATGGGTACCACGCCGTATTACTTTACAGGGTCTGCGTTAGCTCACCCAACCTCACCAAACCTCTCAGCCCCAAGAGTGTCCACCCTTATGTCTCAATCAGCTGTGGGTCTAGATATGGTCAATCCAGGTGGCATCGCAGCCCCTGAACGAATTTTGTAAGAATTTCTCTCTCTTTCACTGTCTTTGTTTCACGGGTTTTTAAAAGTAATTGATTTTTATAATGGGGTTTAGCTGCTTTGCACTGCTGTGTTTATGCCGCTTTACACCTACTTGACTCACTTACAGAGAGATATCAATACATAGGTTTTATGATTCTTACTAGTCAGATATATTCTTGGGCGGTGAATAGGGGTTGTTGAGTCCAGTTCACTGAGCAAGGAGTAGGTCTTGTCTATTACATATTGGGTTTATGGAACGGTATCTGAGCTAATTTGAAACCCTTGTTTTATGCATCACCCCACCTCACCTTTCCCGTTAAGCAGCCATAGTGTGTTTTCTAAACGTGCGACTTTGTTCTGTTTTGTAATTCAGTTCAAGGGTAGCGGTTTTTACATTCCCTCTGTAAGTGATATCTTATGATAAGTGTCTTTTTCTGTGTGACTTATTTCACTTAGAATCGTCGTACCTAAATCCACTCATCATGCTGCTCCTAGCCTTATGATGTTGATTTCATGGCTGAGTGATATTCC
The DNA here is from genome assembly GCF_965194805.1 of Balaenoptera borealis. NCBI lineage: Eukaryota > Metazoa > Chordata > Mammalia > Artiodactyla > Balaenopteridae > Balaenoptera > Balaenoptera borealis. Next base: position 248,555 of record NW_028123748.1, read on the forward strand.
ATTGTACATAAGGACCACAACTTCTTTATCCATTCTTCTCTTTCCTGGGATGTTTCAGGTGTAACGAAGTGGAGGTTCTTGTCAACAGAGCAGCCCTAAACTTTGGGGTGCCTGTGTCTTGCTGATTTTTAGTTTTCCCAATTTATACGCCCATGAGTGGAAGTGCCCTATGCTCTCTAAGCTGAGTTTTTTAGATGTTTCAGGACACACCGTACACTTCTCCAGAGTGGCTGTTGGCAATTTACAGCCCGCCCATCAGCGTAGCAAGGCTCCCATTTCTCCATGGCCTGTCCTGCATTTCTGGTTTTGACACTTTATTCAGCATGGCCCTTTTGACCGATGGGAAGCGAGACTTCTTTGTAGCGCTGATTTGCCTTTCCAGGTTGCTTGGTTGGCCAAAAAGGGCGTATGCGTTTTTTCCTGAATATATTCAGGAAAAAACGCATACGCCCTTTTTGGCCAAGGGCATCATTGTCGAGGTTTTGCCGCTTTTCCTGTGCTTTAAAGGCGATTCGAATCTACCTCCTGAAATCGGTTTCCTGCAATTCTGCCTTGCTTTCAAATCCTCTTCGTTGCCTTCCCTCCATATATTTGTGGACGAGAGTTATCATTTCTAACTCTGCAGGTTTGTGAATTGCAGTGCCCCTGAGCTCCATTTTTCAACTCGCTTTCTTGGGAGCTGGCCGCAAAAGCGCAGGATTGCTTCAGGCCCTATTCTGGCTCCGGGCGGCAGGCTGAGCCTGTGGTTAATTCTTCTTCCTGATGGGAAAATAGTGACCTGTGCCTGTCCCAACACCTAGAGCTAGTCTCTCATTGGTTCACCCTCTTCCCGTTCATCCTCAGGACAAATTGCAACGTGTACGGAACAGGAGGTTAAAGGTGCTGATTCTCCAAGGAGGGAGATTGCTAGTAAAGTGGCTGGAATGGCGAACCAGAGCACAAGGAGATGAGAAATGAGGTGCGTTTTAGAAACCTTTCCCGGTCACACGGTGTACCATCTTCTGGGTTGCTCGTGCAAGTTTTCGACGTAGGAAGATGCCCTTGAACCTGGAGATTTGGGACCCATGGGATGGGTACCACGCCGTATTACTTTAAAGGGTCTGCGTTTGCTCACCCAACCTCACCAAACCTCTCAGCCCCAAGAGTGTCCACCCTTATGTCTCAGTCATCTGTGGGTATAGATATGGTCAATCCAGGTGGCATCGCAGCCCCTGAACGAATTTTGTAAGAATTTCTCTCTCTTTCACTGTCTTTGTTTCACGGGTTTTTAAAAGTAATTGATTTTTATAATGGGGTTTAGCTGCTTTGCACTGCTGTGTTTATGCCGCTTTACACCTACTTGACTCACTTACAGAGAGATATCAATACATAGGTTTTATGATTCTTACTAGTCAGATATATTCTTGGGCGGTGAATAGGGGTTGTTGAGTCCAGTTCACTGAGCAAGGAGTAGGTCTTGTCTATTACATATTGGGTTTATGGAACGGTATCTGAGCTAATTTGAAACCCTTGTTTTATGCATCACCCCACCTCACCTTTCCCGTTAAGCAGCCATAGTGTGTTTTCTAAACGTGCGACTCTGTTCTGTTTTGTAATTCAGTTCAAGGGTAGCGGTTTTTACATTCCCTCTGTAAGTGATATCTTATGATAAGTGTCTTTTTCTGTGTGACTTATTTCACTTAGAATCATCGTACCTAAATCCACTCATCATGCTGCTCCTAGCCTTATGACGTTGATTTCATGGCTGAGTGATATTCCATTGTACATAAGGACCACAACTTCTTTATCCATTCTTCTCTTTCCTGGGATGTTTAAGGTGTAACGAAGTGGAGGTTCTTGTCAACAGAGCAGCCCTAAACTTTGGGGTGCCTGTGTCTTGCTGATTTTTAGTTTTCCCAATTTATACGCCCATGAGTGGAAGTGCCCTATGCTCTCTAAGCTGAGTTTTTTAGATGTTTCAGGACACACCGTACACTTCTCCAGAGTGGCTGTTGGCAATTTACAGCCCGCCCATCAGCGTAGCAAGGCTCCCATTTCTCCATGGCCTGTCCTGCATTTCTGGTTTTGACACTTTATTCAGCATGGCCCTTTTGACCGATGGGAAGCGAGACTTCTTTGTAGCGCTGATTTGCCTTTCCAGGTTGCTTGGTTGGCCAAAAAGGGCGTATGCGTTTTTTCCTGAATATATTCAGGAAAAAACGCATACGCCCTTTTTGGCCAAGGGCATCATTGTCGAGGTTTTGCCGCTTTTCCTGTGCTTTAAAGGCGATTCGAATCTACCTCCTGAAATCGGTTTCCTGCAATTCTGCCTTGCTTTCAAATCCTCTTCGTAGCCTTCCCTCCATATATTTGTGGACGAGAGTTATCATTTCTAACTCTGCAGGTTTGTGAATTGCAGTGCCCCTGAGCTCCATTTTTCAACTCGCTTTCTTGGGAGCTGGCCGCAAAAGCGCAGGATTGCTTCAGGCCCTATTCTGGCTCCGGGCGGCAGGCTGAGCCTGTGGTTAATTCTGCTTCCTGATGGGAAAATAGAGTGACCTGTGCCTGTCCCAACACCTAGAGCTAGTCTCTCATTGGTTCCCCCTCTTCCCGTTCATCCTCAGGACAAATTGCAACGTGTTCGGAACAGGAGGTTAAAGGTGCTGATTCTCCAAGGAGGGAGATTGCTAGTAAAGCGGCTGGAATGGCGAACCGGAGCACAAGGAGATGAGAAATGAGGTGCGTTTTAGAAACCTTTCCCGGTCACACGGTGTACCATCTTCTGGGTTTCTCGTGCATGTTTTCGACGTAGGAAGATGCCCTTGACCCTGGAGATTTGGGACCCATGGGATGGGTACCACGCCGTATTACTTTACAGGGTCTGCGTTAGCTCACCCAACCTCACCAAACCTCTCAGCCCCAAGAGTGTCCACCCTTATGTCTCAATCAGCTGTGGGTCTAGATATGGTCAATCCAGGTGGCATCGCAGCCCCTGAACGAATTTTGTAAGAATTTCTCTCTCTTTCACTGTCTTTGTTTCACGGGTTTTTAAAAGTAATTGATTTTTATAATAGGGTTTAGCTGCTTTGCACTGCTGTGTTTATGCCGCTTTTCACCCACTTGACTCACTTACAGAGAGATATCAATACATAGGTTTTAAGATTCTTACTAGTCAGATATATTCTTGGGCGGTGAATAGGGGGCGTTGAGTCCAGTTCACTGAGCAAGGAGTAGGTCTTGTCTATTACATATTGGGTTTATGGAACGGTATCTGAGCTAATTTGAAACCCTTGTTTTATGCATCACCCCACCTCACCTTTCCCGTTAAGCAGCCATAGTGTGTTTTCTAAACGTGCGACTCTGTTCTGTTTTGTAATTCAGTTCAAGGGTAGCGGTTTCTACATTCCCTCTATAAGTGATATCTTATGATAAGTGTCTTTTTCTGTGTGACTTATTTCACTTAGAATCGTCGTACCTAAATCCACTCATCATGCTGCTCCTAGCCTTATGACGTTGATTTCATGGCTGAGTGATATTCCATTGTACATAAGGACCACAACTTCTTTATCCATTCTTCTCTTTCCTGGGATGTTTAAGGTGTAACGAAGTGGAGGTTCTTGTCAACAGAGCAGCCCTAAACTTTGGGGTGCCTGTGTCTTGCTGATTTTTAGTTTTCCCAATTTATACGCCCATGAGTGGAAGTGCCCTATGCTCTCTAAGCTGAGTTTTTTAGATGTTTCAGGACACACCGTACACTTCTCCAGAGTGGCTGTTGGCAATTTACAGCCCGCCCATCAGCGTAGCAAGGCTCCCATTTCTCCATGGCCTGTCCTGCATTTCTGGTTTTGACACTTTATTCAGCATGGCCCTTTTGACCGATGGGAAGCGAGACTTCTTTGTAGCGCTGATTTGCCTTTCCAGGTTGCTTGGTTGGCCAAAAAGGGCGTATGCGTTTTTTCCTGAATATATTCAGGAAAAAACGCATACGCCCTTTTTGGCCAAGGGCATCATTGTCGAGGTTTTGCCGCTTTTCCTGTGCTTTAAAGGCGATTCGAATCTACCTCCTGAAATCGGTTTCCTGCAATTCTGCCTTGCTTTCAAATCCTCTTCGTTGCCTTCCCTCCATATATTTGTGGACGAGAGTTATCATTTCTAACTCTGCAGGTTTGTGAATTGCAGTGCCCCTGAGCTCCATTTTTCAACTCGCTTTCTTGGGAGCTGGCCGCAAAAGCGCAGGATTGCTTCAGGCCCTATTCTGGCTCCGGGCGGCAGGCTGAGCCTGTGGTTAATTCTTCTTCCTGATGGGAAAATAGTGACCTGTGCCTGTCCCAACACCTAGAGCTAGTCTCTCATTGGTTCACCCTCTTCCCGTTAATCCTCAGGACAAATTGCAACGTGTACGGAACAGGAGGTTAAAGGTGCTGATTCTCCAAGGAGGGAGATTGCTAGTAAAGTGGCTGGAATGGCGAACCGGAGCACAAGGAGATGAGAAATGAGGTGCGTTTTAGAAACCTTTCCCGGTCACACGGTGTACCATCTTCTGGCTTTCTCGTGCATGTTTTCGACGTAGGAAGATGCCCTTGACCCTGGAGATTTGGGACCCATGGGATGGGTACCACGCCGTATTACTTTAAAGGGTCTGCGTTTGCTCACCCAACCTCACCAAACCTCTCAGCCCCAAGAGTGTCCACCCTTATGTCTCAGTCATCTGTGGGTCTAGATATGGTCAATCCAGGTGGCATCGCAGCCCCTGAACGAATTTTGTAAGAATTTCTCTCTCTTTCACTGTCTTTGTTTCACGGGTTTTTAAAAGTAATTGATTTTTATAATGGGGTTTAGCTGCTTTGCACTGCTGTGTTTATGCCGCTTTACACCTACTTGACTCACTTACAGAGAGATATCACTACATAGGTTTTAAGATTCTTACTAGTCAGATATATTCTTGGGCGGTGAATAGGGGTTGTTGAGTCCAGTTCACTGAGCAAGGAGTTGGTCTTGTCTATTACATATTGGGTTTATGGAACGGTATCTGAGCTAATTTGAAACCCTTGTTTTATGCATCACCCCACCTCACCTTTCCCGTTAAGCAGCCATAGTGTGTTTTCTAAACGTGCGACTCTGTTCTGTTTTGTAATTCAGTTCAAGGGTAGCGGTTTTTACATTCCCTCTGTAAGTGATATCTTATGATAAGTGTCTTTTTCTGTGTGACTTATTTCACTTAGAATCGTCGTACCTAAATCCACTCATCATGCTGCTCCTAGCCTTATGACGTTGATTTCATGGCTGAGTGATATTCCATTGTACATAAGGACCACAACTTCTTTATCCATTCTTCTCTTTCCTGGGATGTTTAAGGTGTAACGAAGTGGAGGTTCTTGTCAACAGAGCAGCCCTAAACTTTGGGGTGCCTGTGTCTTGCTGATTTTTAGTTTTCCCAATTTATACGCCCATGAGTGGAAGTGCCCTATGCTCTCTAAGCTGAGTTTTTTCGATGTTTCAGGACACACCGTACACTTCTCCAGAGTGGCTGTTGGCAATTTACAGCCCGCCCATCAGCGTAGCAAGGCTCCCATTTCTCCATGGCCTGTCCTGCATTTCTGGTTTTGACACTTTATTCAGCATGGCCCTTTTGACCGATGGGAAGCGAGACTTCTTTGTAGCGCTGATTTGCCTTTCCAGGTTGCTTGGTTGGCCAAAAAGGGCGTATGCGTTTTTTCCTGAATATATTCAGGAAAAAACGCATACGCCCTTTTTGGCCAAGGGCATCATTGTCGAGGTTTTGCCGCTTTTCCTGTGCTTTAAAGGCGATTCGAATCTACCTCCTGAAATCGGTTTCCTGCAATTCTGCCTTGCTTTCAAATCCTCTTCGTAGCCTTCCCTCCATATATTTGTGGACGAGAGTTATCATTTCTAACTCTGCAGGTTTGTGAATTGCAGTGCCCCTGAGCTCCATTTTTCAACTCGCTTTCTTGGGAGCTGGCCGCAAAAGCGCAGGATTGCTTCAGGCCCTATTCTGGCTCCGGGCGGCAGGCTGAGCCTGTGGTTAATTCTGCTTCCTGATGGGAAAATAGAGTGACCTGTGCCTGTCCCAACACCTAGAGCTAGTCTCTCATTGGTTCCCCCTCTTCCCGTTCATCCTCAGGACAAATTGCAACGTGTTCGGAACAGGAGGTTAAAGGTGCTGATTCTCCAAGGAGGGAGATTGCTAGTAAAGCGGCTGGAATGGCGAACCGGAGCACAAGGAGATGAGAAATGAGGTGCGTTTTAGAAACCTTTCCCGGTCACACGGTGTACCATCTTCTGGGTTTCTCGTGCATGTTTTCGACGTAGGAAGATGCCCTTGACCCTGGAGATTTGGGACCCATGGGATGGGTACCACGCCGTATTACTTTACAGGGTCTGCGTTAGCTCACCCAACCTCACCAAACCTCTCAGCCCCAAGAGTGTCCACCCTTATGTCTCAATCAGCTGTGGGTCTAGATATGGTCAATCCAGGTGGCATCGCAGCCCCTGAACGAATTTTGTAAGAATTTCTCTCTCTTTCACTGTCTTTGTTTCACGGGTTTTTAAAAGTAATTGATTTTTATAATAGGGTTTAGCTGCTTTGCACTGCTGTGTTTATGCCGCTTTTCACCCACTTGACTCACTTACAGAGAGATATCAATACATAGGTTTTAAGATTCTTACTAGTCAGATATATTCTTGGGCGGTGAATATGGGGCGTTGAGTCCAGTTCACTGAGCAAGGAGTAGGTCTTGTCTATTACATATTGGGTTTATGGAACGGTATCTGAGCTAATTTGAAACCCTTGTTTTATGCATCACCCCACCTCACCTTTCCCGTTAAGCAGCCATAGTGTGTTTTCTAAACGTGCGACTCTGTTCTGTTTTGTAATTCACTTCAAGGGTAGCGGTTTTTACATTCTCTCTGTAAGTGATATCTTATGATAAGTGTCTTTCTGTGTGACTTATTTCACTTAGAATCGTCGTACCTAAATCCACTCATCATGCTGCTCCTAGCCTTATGACGTTGATTTCATGGCTGAGTGATATTCCATTGTACATAAGGACCACAACTTCTTTATCCATTCTTCTCTTTCCTGGGATGTTTAAGGTGTAACGAAGTGGAGGTTCTTGTCAACAGAGCAGCCCTAAACTTTGGGGTGCCTGTGTCTTGCTGATTTTTAGTTTTCCCAATTTATACGCCCATGAGTGGAAGTGCCCTATGCTCTCTAAGCTGAGTTTTTTAGATGTTTCAGGACACACCGTACACTTCTCCAGAGTGGCTGTTGGCAATTTACAGCCCGCCCATCAGCGTAGCAAGGCTCCCATTTCTCCATGGCCTGTCCTGCATTTCTGGTTTTGACACTTTATTCAGCATGGCCCTTTTGACCGATGGGAAGCGAGACTTCTTTGTAGCGCTGATTTGCCTTTCCAGGTTGCTTGGTTGGCCAAAAAGGGCGTATGCGTTTTTTCCTGAATATATTCAGGAAAAAACGCATACGCCCTTTTTGGCCAAGGGCATCATTGTCGAGGTTTTGCCGCTTTTCCTGTGCTTTAAAGGCGATTCGAATCTACCTCCTGAAATCGGTTTCCTGCAATTCTGCCTTGCTTTCAAATCCTCTTCGTTGCCTTCCCTCCATATATTTGTGGACGAGAGTTATCATTTCTAACTCTGCAGGTTTGTGAATTGCAGTGCCCCTGAGCTCCATTTTTCAACTCGCTTTCTTGGGAGCTGGCCGCAAAAGCGCAGGATTGCTTCAGGCCCTATTCTGGCTCCCGGCGGCAGGCTGAGCCTGTGGTTAATTCTTCTTCCTGATGGGAAAATAGAGTGACCTGTGCCTGTCCCAACACCTAGAGCTAGTCTCTCATTGGTTCCCCCTCTTCCCGTTCATCCTCAGGACAAATTGCAACGTGTTCGGAACAGGAGGTTAAAGGTGCTGATTCTCCAAGGAGGGAGATTGCTAGTAAAGCGGCTGGAATGGCGAACCGGAGCACAAGGAGATGAGAAATGAGGTGCGTTTTAGAAACCTTTCCCGGTCACACGGTGTACCATCTTCTGGGTTTCTCGTGCATGTTTTCGACGTAGGAAGATGCCCTTGAACCTGGAGATTTGGGACCCATGGGATGGGTACCACGCCGTATTACTTTACAGGGTCTGCGTTAGCTCACCCAACCTCACCAAACCTCTCAGCCCCAAGAGTGTCCACCCTTATGTCTCAGTCATCTGTGGGTATAGATATGGTCAATCCAGGTGGCATCGCAGCCCCTGAACGAATTTTGTAAGAATTTCTCTCTCTTTCACTGTCTTTGTTTCACGGGTTTTTAAAAGTAATTGATTTTTATAATGGGGTTTAGCTGCTTTGCACTGCTGTGTTTATGCCGCTTTACACCTACTTGACTCACTTACAGAGAGATATCACTACATAGGTTTTAATATTCTTACTAGTCAGATATATTCTTGGGCAGTGAATATGGGTTGTTGAGTCCAGTTCACTGAGCAAGGAGTAGGTCTTGTCTATTACATATTGGGTTTATGGAACGGTATCTGAGCTAATTTGAAACCCTTGTTTTATGCATCACCCCACCTCACCTTTCCCGTTAAGCAGCCATAGTGTGTTTTCTAAACGTGCGACTCTGTTCTGTTTTGTAATTCAGTTCAAGGGTAGAGGTTTTTACATTCCCTCTGTAAGTGATATCTTATGATAAGTGTCTTTTTCTGTGTGACTTATTTCACTTAGAATCGTCGTACCTAAATCCACTCATCATGCTGCTCCTAGCCTTATGACGTTGATTTCATGGCTGAGTGATATTCCATTGTACATAAGGACCACAACTTCTTTATCCATTCTTCTCTTTCCTGGGATGTTTAAGGTGTAACGAAGTGGAGGTTCTTGTCAACAGAGCAGCCCTAAACTTTGGGGTGCCTGTGTCTTGCTGATTTTTAGTTTTCCCAATTTATACGCCCATGAGTGGAAGTGCCCTATGCTCTCTAAGCTGAGTTTTTTAGATGTTTCAGGACACACCGTACACTTCTCCAGAGTGGCTGTTGGCAATTTACAGCCCGCCCATCAGCGTAGCAAGGCTCCCATTTCTCCATGGCCTGTCCTGCATTTCTGGTTTTGACACTTTATTCAGCATGGCCCTTTTGACCGATGGGAAGCGAGACTTCTTTGTAGCGCTGATTTGCCTTTCCAGGTTGCTTGGTTGGCCAAAAAGGGCGTATGCGTTTTTTCCTGAATATATTCAGGAAAAAACGCATACGCCCTTTTTGGCCAAGGGCATCATTGTCGAGGTTTTGCCGCTTTTCCTGTGCTTTAAAGGCGATTCGAATCTACCTCCTGAAATCGGTTTCCTGCAATTCTGCCTTGCTTTCAAATCCTCTTCGTTGCCTTCCCTCCATATATTTGTGGACGAGAGTTATCATTTCTAACTCTGCAGGTTTGTGAATTGCAGTGCCCCTGAGCTCCATTTTTCAACTCGCTTTCTTGGGAGCTGGCCGCAAAAGCGCAGGATTGCTTCAGGCCCTATTCTGGCTCCCGGCGGCAGGCTGAGCCTGTGGTTAATTCTTCTTCCTGATGGGAAAACAGAGTGACCTGTGCCTGTCCCAACACCTAGAGCTAGTCTCTCATTGGTTCCCCCTCTTCCCGTTCATCCTCAGGACAAATTGCAACGTGTTCGGAACAGGAGGTTAAAGGTGCTGATTCTCCAAGGAGGGAGATTGCTAGTAAAGCGGCTGGAATGGCGAACCGGAGCACAAGGAGATGAGAAATGAGGTGCGTTTTAGAAACCTTTCCCGGTCACACGGTGTACCATCTTCTGGGTTTCTCGTGCATGTTTTCGACGTAGGAAGATGCCCTTGAACCTGGAGATTTGGGACCCATGGGATGGGTACCACGCCGTATTACTTTACAGGGTCTGCGTTAGCTCACCCAACCTCACCAAACCTCTCAGCCCCAAGAGTGTCCACCCTTATGTCTCAATCAGCTGTGGGTCTAGATATGGTCAATCCAGGTGGCATCGCAGCCCCTGAACGAATTTTGTAAGAATTTCTCTCTCTTTCACTGTCTTTGTTTCACGGGTTTTTAAAAGTAATTGATTTTTATAATGGGGTTTAGCTGCTTTGCACTGCTGTGTTTATGCCGCTTTACACCTACTTGACTCACTTACAGAGAGATATCAATACATAGGTTTTATGATTCTTACTAGTCAGATATATTCTTGGGCGGTGAATAGGGGTTGTTGAGTCCAGTTCACTGAGCAAGGAGTAGGTCTTGTCTATTACATATTGGGTTTATGGAACGGTATCTGAGCTAATTTGAAACCCTTGTTTTATGCATCACCCCACCTCACCTTTCCCGTTAAGCAGCCATAGTGTGTTTTCTAAACGTGCGACTTTGTTCTGTTTTGTAATTCAGTTCAAGGGTAGCGGTTTTTACATTCCCTCTGTAAGTGATATCTTATGATAAGTGTCTTTTTCTGTGTGACTTATTTCACTTAGAATCGTCGTACCTAAATCCACTCATCATGCTGCTCCTAGCCTTATGATGTTGATTTCATGGCTGAGTGATATTCCATTGTACATAAGGACCACAACTTCTTTATCCATTCTTCTCTTTCCTGGGATGTTTAAGGTGTAACGAAGTGGAGGTTCTTGTCAACAGAGCAGCCCTAAACTTTGGGGTGCCTGTGTCTTGCTGATTTTTAGTTTTCCCAATTTATACGCCCATGAGTGGAAGTGCCCTATGCTCTCTAAGCTGAGTTTTTTAGATGTTTCAGGACACACCGTACACTTCTCCAGAGTGGCTGTTGGCAATTTACAGCCCGCCCATCAGCGTAGCAAGGCTCCCATTTCTCCATGGCCTGTCCTGCATTTCTGGTTTTGACACTTTATTCAGCATGGCCCTTTTGACCGATGGGAAGCGAGACTTCTTTGTAGCGCTGATTTGCCTTTCCAGGTTGCTTGGTTGGCCAAAAAGGGCGTATGCGTTTTTTCCTGAATATATTCAGGAAAAAACGCATACGCCCTTTTTGGCCAAGGGCATCATTGTCGAGGTTTTGCCGCTTTTCCTGTGCTTTAAAGGCGATTCGAATCTACCTCCTGAAATCGGTTTCCTGCAATTCTGCCTTGCTTTCAAATCCTCTTCGTTGCCTTCCCTCCATATATTTGTGGACGAGAGTTATCATTTCTAACTCTGCAGGTTTGTGAATTGCAGTGCCCCTGAGCTCCATTTTTCAACTCGCTTTCTTGGGAGCTGGCCGCAAAAGCGCAGGATTGCTTCAGGCCCTATTCTGGCTCCGGGCGGCAGGCTGAGCCTGTGGTTAATTCTTCTTCCTGATGGGAAAATAGTGACCTGTGCCTGTCCCAACACCTAGAGCTAGTCTCTCATTGGTTCACCCTCTTCCCGTTCATCCTCAGGACAAATTGCAACGTGTACGGAACAGGAGGTTAAAGGTGCTGATTCTCCAAGGAGGGAGATTGCTAGTAAAGTGGCTGGAATGGCGAACCAGAGCACAAGGAGATGAGAAATGAGGTGCGTTTTAGAAACCTTTCCCGGTCACACGGTGTACCATCTTCTGGGTTGCTCGTGCAAGTTTTCGACGTAGGAAGATGCCCTTGAACCTGGAGATTTGGGACCCATGGGATGGGTACCACGCCGTATTACTTTAAAGGGTCTGCGTTTGCTCACCCAACCTCACCAAACCTCTCAGCCCCAAGAGTGTCCACCCTTATGTCTCAGTCATCTGTGGGTATAGATATGGTCAATCCAGGTGGCATCGCAGCCCCTGAACGAATTTTGTAAGAATTTCTCTCTCTTTCACTGTCTTTGTTTCACGGGTTTTTAAAAGTAATTGATTTTTATAATGGGGTTTAGCTGCTTTGCACTGCTGTGTTTATGCCGCTTTACACCTACTTGACTCACTTACAGAGAGATATCAATACATAGGTTTTATGATTCTTACTAGTCAGATATATTCTTGGGCGGTGAATAGGGGTTGTTGAGTCCAGTTCACTGAGCAAGGAGTAGGTCTTGTCTATTACATATTGGGTTTATGGAACGGTATCTGAGCTAATTTGAAACCCTTGTTTTATGCATCACCCCACCTCACCTTTCCCGTTAAGCAGCCATAGTGTGTTTTCTAAACGTGCGACTCTGTTCTGTTTTGTAATTCAGTTCAAGGGTAGCGGTTTTTACATTCCCTCTGTAAGTGATATCTTATGATAAGTGTCTTTTTCTGTGTGACTTATTTCACTTAGAATCATCGTACCTAAATCCACTCATCATGCTGCTCCTAGCCTTATGACGTTGATTTCATGGCTGAGTGATATTCCATTGTACATAAGGACCACAACTTCTTTATCCATTCTTCTCTTTCCTGGGATGTTTAAGGTGTAACGAAGTGGAGGTTCTTGTCAACAGAGCAGCCCTAAACTTTGGGGTGCCTGTGTCTTGCTGATTTTTAGTTTTCCCAATTTATACGCCCATGAGTGGAAGTGCCCTATGCTCTCTAAGCTGAGTTTTTTAGATGTTTCAGGACACACCGTACACTTCTCCAGAGTGGCTGTTGGCAATTTACAGCCCGCCCATCAGCGTAGCAAGGCTCCCATTTCTCCATGGCCTGTCCTGCATTTCTGGTTTTGACACTTTATTCAGCATGGCCCTTTTGACCGATGGGAAGCGAGACTTCTTTGTAGCGCTGATTTGCCTTTCCAGGTTGCTTGGTTGGCCAAAAAGGGCGTATGCGTTTTTTCCTGAATATATTCAGGAAAAAACGCATACGCCCTTTTTGGCCAAGGGCATCATTGTCGAGGTTTTGCCGCTTTTCCTGTGCTTTAAAGGCGATTCGAATCTACCTCCTGAAATCGGTTTCCTGCAATTCTGCCTTGCTTTCAAATCCTCTTCGTAGCCTTCCCTCCATATATTTGTGGACGAGAGTTATCATTTCTAACTCTGCAGGTTTGTGAATTGCAGTGCCCCTGAGCTCCATTTTTCAACTCGCTTTCTTGGGAGCTGGCCGCAAAAGCGCAGGATTGCTTCAGGCCCTATTCTGGCTCCGGGCGGCAGGCTGAGCCTGTGGTTAATTCTGCTTCCTGATGGGAAAATAGAGTGACCTGTGCCTGTCCCAACACCTAGAGCTAGTCTCTCATTGGTTCCCCCTCTTCCCGTTCATCCTCAGGACAAATTGCAACGTGTTCGGAACAGGAGGTTAAAGGTGCTGATTCTCCAAGGAGGGAGATTGCTAGTAAAGCGGCTGGAATGGCGAACCGGAGCACAAGGAGATGAGAAATGAGGTGCGTTTTAGAAACCTTTCCCGGTCACACGGTGTACCATCTTCTGGGTTTCTCGTGCATGTTTTCGACGTAGGAAGATGCCCTTGACCCTGGAGATTTGGGACCCATGGGATGGGTACCACGCCGTATTACTTTACAGGGTCTGCGTTAGCTCACCCAACCTCACCAAACCTCTCAGCCCCAAGAGTGTCCACCCTTATGTCTCAATCAGCTGTGGGTCTAGATATGGTCAATCCAGGTGGCATCGCAGCCCCTGAACGAATTTTGTAAGAATTTCTCTCTCTTTCACTGTCTTTGTTTCACGGGTTTTTAAAAGTAATTGATTTTTATAATAGGGTTTAGCTGCTTTGCACTGCTGTGTTTATGCCGCTTTTCACCCACTTGACTCACTTACAGAGAGATATCAATACATAGGTTTTAAGATTCTTACTAGTCAGATATATTCTTGGGCGGTGAATAGGGGGCGTTGAGTCCAGTTCACTGAGCAAGGAGTAGGTCTTGTCTATTACATATTGGGTTTATGGAACGGTATCTGAGCTAATTTGAAACCCTTGTTTTATGCATCACCCCACCTCACCTTTCCCGTTAAGCAGCCATAGTGTGTTTTCTAAACGTGCGACTCTGTTCTGTTTTGTAATTCAGTTCAAGGGTAGCGGTTTCTACATTCCCTCTATAAGTGATATCTTATGATAAGTGTCTTTTTCTGTGTGACTTATTTCACTTAGAATCGTCGTACCTAAATCCACTCATCATGCTGCTCCTAGCCTTATGACGTTGATTTCATGGCTGAGTGATATTCCATTGTACATAAGGACCACAACTTCTTTATCCATTCTTCTCTTTCCTGGGATGTTTAAGGTGTAACGAAGTGGAGGTTCTTGTCAACAGAGCAGCCCTAAACTTTGGGGTGCCTGTGTCTTGCTGATTTTTAGTTTTCCCAATTTATACGCCCATGAGTGGAAGTGCCCTATGCTCTCTAAGCTGAGTTTTTTAGATGTTTCAGGACACACCGTACACTTCTCCAGAGTGGCTGTTGGCAATTTACAGCCCGCCCATCAGCGTAGCAAGGCTCCCATTTCTCCATGGCCTGTCCTGCATTTCTGGTTTTGACACTTTATTCAGCATGGCCCTTTTGACCGATGGGAAGCGAGACTTCTTTGTAGCGCTGATTTGCCTTTCCAGGTTGCTTGGTTGGCCAAAAAGGGCGTATGCGTTTTTTCCTGAATATATTCAGGAAAAAACGCATACGCCCTTTTTGGCCAAGGGCATCATTGTCGAGGTTTTGCCGCTTTTCCTGTGCTTTAAAGGCGATTCGAATCTACCTCCTGAAATCGGTTTCCTGCAATTCTGCCTTGCTTTCAAATCCTCTTCGTTGCCTTCCCTCCATATATTTGTGGACGAGAGTTATCATTTCTAACTCTGCAGGTTTGTGAATTGCAGTGCCCCTGAGCTCCATTTTTCAACTCGCTTTCTTGGGAGCTGGCCGCAAAAGCGCAGGATTGCTTCAGGCCCTATTCTGGCTCCGGGCGGCAGGCTGAGCCTGTGGTTAATTCTTCTTCCTGATGGGAAAATAGTGACCTGTGCCTGTCCCAACACCTAGAGCTAGTCTCTCATTGGTTCACCCTCTTCCCGTTAATCCTCAGGACAAATTGCAACGTGTACGGAACAGGAGGTTAAAGGTGCTGATTCTCCAAGGAGGGAGATTGCTAGTAAAGTGGCTGGAATGGCGAACCGGAGCACAAGGAGATGAGAAATGAGGTGCGTTTTAGAAACCTTTCCCGGTCACACGGTGTACCATCTTCTGGGTTGCTCGTGCATGTTTTTGACGTAGGAAGATGCCCTTGAACCTGGAGATTTGGGACCCATGGGATGGGTACCACGCCGTATTACTTTAAAGGGTCTGCGTTTGCTCACCCAACCTCACCAAACCTCTCAGCCCCAAGAGTGTCCACCCTTATGTCTCAGTCATCTGTGGGTCTAGATATGGTCAATCCAGGTGGCATCGCAGCCCCTGAACGAATTTTGTAAGAATTTCTCTCTCTTTCACTGTCTTTGTTTCACGGGTTTTTAAAAGTAATTGATTTTTATAATGGGGTTTAGCTGCTTTGCACTGCTGTGTTTATGCCGCTTTACACCTACTTGACTCACTTACAGAGAGATATCACTACATAGGTTTTAAGATTCTTACTAGTCAGATATATTCTTGGGCGGTGAATAGGGGTTGTTGAGTCCAGTTCACTGAGCAAGGAGTTGGTCTTGTCTATTACATATTGGGTTTATGGAACGGTATCTGAGCTAATTTGAAACCCTTGTTTTATGCATCACCCCACCTCACCTTTCCCGTTAAGCAGCCATAGTGTGTTTTCTAAACGTGCGACTCTGTTCTGTTTTGTAATTCAGTTCAAGGGTAGCGGTTTTTACATTCCCTCTGTAAGTGATATCTTATGATAAGTGTCTTTTTCTGTGTGACTTATTTCACTTAGAATCGTCGTACCTAAATCCACTCATCATGCTGCTCCTAGCCTTATGACGTTGATTTCATGGCTGAGTGATATTCCATTGTACATAAGGACCACAACTTCTTTATCCATTCTTCTCTTTCCTGGGATGTTTAAGGTGTAACGAAGTGGAGGTTCTTGTCAACAGAGCAGCCCTAAACTTTGGGGTGCCTGTGTCTTGCTGATTTTTAGTTTTCCCAATTTATACGCCCATGAGTGGAAGTGCCCTATGCTCTCTAAGCTGAGTTTTTTCGATGTTTCAGGACACACCGTACACTTCTCCAGAGTGGCTGTTGGCAATTTACAGCCCGCCCATCAGCGTAGCAAGGCTCCCATTTCTCCATGGCCTGTCCTGCATTTCTGGTTTTGACACTTTATTCAGCATGGCCCTTTTGACCGATGGGAAGCGAGACTTCTTTGTAGCGCTGATTTGCCTTTCCAGGTTGCTTGGTTGGCCAAAAAGGGCGTATGCGTTTTTTCCTGAATATATTCAGGAAAAAACGCATACGCCCTTTTTGGCCAAGGGCATCATTGTCGAGGTTTTGCCGCTTTTCCTGTGCTTTAAAGGCGATTCGAATCTACCTCCTGAAATCGGTTTCCTGCAATTCTGCCTTGCTTTCAAATCCTCTTCGTAGCCTTCCCTCCATATATTTGTGGACGAGAGTTATCATTTCTAACTCTGCAGGTTTGTGAATTGCAGTGCCCCTGAGCTCCATTTTTCAACTCGCTTTCTTGGGAGCTGGCCGCAAAAGCGCAGGATTGCTTCAGGCCCTATTCTGGCTCCGGGCGGCAGGCTGAGCCTGTGGTTAATTCTGCTTCCTGATGGGAAAATAGAGTGACCTGTGCCTGTCCCAACACCTAGAGCTAGTCTCTCATTGGTTCCCCCTCTTCCCGTTCATCCTCAGGACAAATTGCAACGTGTTCGGAACAGGAGGTTAAAGGTGCTGATTCTCCAAGGAGGGAGATTGCTAGTAAAGCGGCTGGAATGGCGAACCGGAGCACAAGGAGATGAGAAATGAGGTGCGTTTTAGAAACCTTTCCCGGTCACACGGTGTACCATCTTCTGGGTTTCTCGTGCATGTTTTCGACGTAGGAAGATGCCCTTGACCCTGGAGATTTGGGACCCATGGGATGGGTACCACGCCGTATTACTTTACAGGGTCTGCGTTAGCTCACCCAACCTCACCAAACCTCTCAGCCCCAAGAGTGTCCACCCTTATGTCTCAATCAGCTGTGGGTCTAGATATGGTCAATCCAGGTGGCATCGCAGCCCCTGAACGAATTTTGTAAGAATTTCTCTCTCTTTCACTGTCTTTGTTTCACGGGTTTTTAAAAGTAATTGATTTTTATAATAGGGTTTAGCTGCTTTGCACTGCTGTGTTTATGCCGCTTTTCACCCACTTGACTCACTTACAGAGAGATATCAATACATAGGTTTTAAGATTCTTACTAGTCAGATATATTCTTGGGCGGTGAATAGGGGGCGTTGAGTCCAGTTCACTGAGCAAGGAGTAGGTCTTGTCTATTACATATTGGGTTTATGGAACGGTATCTGAGCTAATTTGAAACCCTTGTTTTATGCATCACCCCACCTCACCTTTCCCGTTAAGCAGCCACAGTGTGTTTTCTAAACGTGCGACTCTGTTCTGTTTTGTAATTCAGTTCAAGGGTAGCGGTTTTTACATTCTCTCTGTAAGTGATATCTTATGATAAGTGTCTTTCTGTGTGACTTATTTCACTTAGAATCGTCGTACCTAAATCCACTCATCATGCTGCTCCTAGCCTTATGACGTTGATTTCATGGCTGAGTGATATTCCATTGTACATAAGGACCACAACTTCTTTATCCATTCTTCTCTTTCCTGGGATGTTTAAGGTGTAACGAAGTGGAGGTTCTTGTCAACAGAGCAGCCCTAAACTTTGGGGTGCCTGTGTCTTGCTGATTTTTAGTTTTCCCAATTTATACGCCCATGAGTGGAAGTGCCCTATGCTCTCTAAGCTGAGTTTTTTAGATGTTTCAGGACACACCGTACACTTCTCCAGAGTGGCTGTTGGCAATTTACAGCCTGCCCATCAGCGTAGCAAGGCTCCCATTTCTCCATGGCCTGTCCTGCATTTCTGGTTTTGACACTTTATTCAGCATGGCCCTTTTGACCGATGGGAAGCGAGACTTCTTTGTAGCGCTGATTTGCCTTTCCAGGTTGCTTGGTTGGCCAAAAAGGGCGTATGCGTTTTTTCCTGAATATATTCAGGAAAAAACGCATACGCCCTTTTTGGCCAAGGGCATCATTGTCGAGGTTTTGCCGCTTTTCCTGTGCTTTAAAGGCGATTCGAATCTACCTCCTGAAATCGGTTTCCTGCAATTCTGCCTTGCTTTCAAATCCTCTTCGTTGCCTTCCCTCCATATATTTGTGGACGAGAGTTATCATTTCTAACTCTGCAGGTTTGTGAATTGCAGTGCCCCTGAGCTCCATTTTTCAACTCGCTTTCTTGGGAGCTGGCCGCAAAAGCGCAGGATTGCTTCAGGCCCTATTCTGGCTCCCGGCGGCAGGCTGAGCCTGTGGTTAATTCTTCTTCCTGATGGGAAAATAGAGTGACCTGTGCCTGTCCCAACACCTAGAGCTAGTCTCTCATTGGTTCCCCCTCTTCCCGTTCATCCTCCGGACAAATTGCAACGTGTACGGAACAGGAGGTTAAAGGTGCTGATTCTCCAAGGAGGGAGATTGCTAGTAAAGCGGCTGGAATGGCGAACCGGAGCACAAGGAGATGAGAAATGAGGTGCGTTTTAGAAACCTTTCCCGGTCACACGGTGTACCATCTTCTGGGTTGCTCGTGCATGTTTTCGACGTAGGAAGATGCCCTTGAACCTGGAGATTTGGGACCCATGGGATGGGTACCACGCCGTATTACTTTAAAGGGTCTGCGTTTGCTCACCCAACCTCACCAAACCTCTCAGCCCCAAGAGTGTCCACCCTTATGTCTCAGTCATCTGTGGGTATAGATATGGTCAATCCAGGTGGCATCGCAGCCCCTGAACGAATTTTGTAAGAATTTCTCTCTCTCTCACTGTCTTTGTTTCACGGGTTTTTAAAAGTAATTGATTTTTATAATGGGGTTTAGCTGCTTTGCACTGCTGTGTTTATGCCGCTTTACACCTACTTGACTCACTTACAGAGAGATATCACTACATAGGTTTTAAGATTCTTACTAGTCAGATATATTCTTGGGCGGTGAATAGGGGTTGTTGAGTCCAGTTCACTGAGCAAGGAGTAGGTCTTGTCTATTACATATTGGGTTTATGGAACGGTATCTGAGCTAATTTGAAACCCTTGTTTTATGCATCACCCCACCTCACCTTTCCCGTTAAGCAGCCATAGTGTGTTTTCTAAACGTGCGACTCTGTTCTGTTTTGTAATTCAGTTCAAGGGTAGCGGTTTTTACATTCCCTCTGTAAGTGATATCTTATGATAAGTGTCTTTTTCTGTGTGACTTCTTTCACTTAGAATCGTCGTACCTAAATCCACTCATCATGCTGCTCCTAGCCTTAAGACGTTGATTTCATGGCTGAGTGATATTCCATTGTACATAAGGACCACAACTTCTTTATCCATTCTTCTCTTTCCTGGGATGTTTAAGGTGTAACGAAGTGGAGGTTCTTGTCAACAGAGCAGCCCTAAACTTTGGGGTGCCTGTGTCTTGCTGATTTTTAGTTTTCCCAATTTATACGCCCATGAGTGGAAGTGCCCTATGCTCTCTAAGCTGAGTTTTTTAGATGTTTCAGGACACACCGTACACTTCTCCAGAGTGGCTGTTGGCAATTTACAGCCCGCCCATCAGCGTAGCAAGGCTCCCATTTCTCCATGGCCTGTCCTGCATTTCTGGTTTTGACACTTTATTCAGCATGGCCCTTTTGACCGATGGGAAGCGAGACTTCTTTGTAGCGCTGATTTGCCTTTCCAGGTTGCTTGGTTGGCCAAAAAGGGCGTATGCGTTTTTTCCTGAATATATTCAGGAAAAAACGCATACGCCCTTTTTGGCCAAGGGCATCATTGTCGAGGTTTTGCCGCTTTTCCTGTGCTTTAAAGGCGATTCGAATCTACCTCCTGAAATCGGTTTCCTGCAATTCTGCCTTGCTTTCAAATCCTCTTCGTTGCCTTCCCTCCATATATTTGTGGACGAGAGTTATCATTTCTAACTCTGCAGGTTTGTGAATTGCAGTGCCCCTGAGCTCCATTTTTCAACTCGCTTTCTTGGGAGCTGGCCGCAAAAGCGCAGGATTGCTTCAGGCCCTATTCTGGCTCCGGGCGGCAGGCTGAGCCTGTGGTTAATTCTGCTTCCTGATGGGAAAATAGAGTGACCTGTGCCTGTCCCAACACCTAGAGCTAGTCTCTCATTGGTTCCCCCTCTTCCCGTTCATCCTCAGGACAAATTGCAACGTGTACGGAACAGGAGGTTAAAGGTGCTGATTCTCCAAGGAGGGAGATTGCTAGTAAAGCGGCTGGAATGGCGAACCGGAGCACAAGGAGATGAGAAATGAGGTGCGTTTCAGAAACCTTTCCCGGTCACACGGTGTACCATCTTCTGGGTTTCTCGTGCATGTTTTCGACGTAGGAAGATGCCCTTGACCCTGGAGATTTGGGACCCATGGGATGGGTACCACGCCGTATTACTTTAAAGGGTCTGCGTTTGCTCACCCAACCTCACCAAACCTCTCAGCCCCAAGAGTGTCCACCCTTATGTCTCAGTCATCTGTGGGTCTAGATATGGTCAATCCAGGTGGCATCGCAGCCCCTGAACGAATTTTGTAAGAATTTCTCTCTCTTTCACTGTCTTTGTTTCACGGGTTTTTAAAAGTAATTGATTTTTATAATGGGGTTTAGCTGCTTTGCACTGCTGTGTTTATGCCGCTTTACACCTACTTGACTCACTTACAGAGAGATATCACTACATAGGTTTTAAGATTCTTACTAGTCAGATATATTCTTGGGCGGTGAATAGGGGTTGTTGAGTCCAGTTCACTGAGCAAGGAGTAGGTCTTGTCTATTACATATTGGGTTTATGGAACGGTATCTGAGCTAATTTGAAACCCTTGTTTTATGCATCACCCCACCTCACCTTTCCCGTTAAGCAGCCATAGTGTGTTTTCTAAACGTGCGACTCTGTTCTGTTTTGTAATTCAGTTCAAGGGTAGCGGTTTTTACATTCTCTCTGTAAGTGATATCTTATGATAAGTGTCTTTCTGTGTGACTTATTTCACTTAGAATCGTCGTACCTAAATCCACTCATCATGCTGCTCCTAGCCTTAAGACGTTGATTTCATGGCTGAGTGATATTCCATTGTACATAAGGACCACAACTTCTTTATCCATTCTTCTCTTTCCTGGGATGTTTAAGGTGTAACGAAGTGGAGGTTCTTGTCAACAGAGCAGCCCTAAACTTTGGGGTGCCTGTGTCTTGCTGATTTTTAGTTTTCCCAATTTATACGCCCATGAGTGGAAGTGCCCTATGCTCTCTAAGCTGAGTATTTTAGATGTTTCAGGACACACCGTACACTTCTCCAGAGTGGCTGTTGGCAATTTACAGCCCGCCCATCAGCGTAGCAAGGCTCCCATTTCTCCATGGCCTGTCCTGCATTTCTGGTTTTGACACTTTATTCAGCATGGCCCTTTTGACCGATGGGAAGCGAGACTTCTTTGTAGCGCTGATTTGCCTTTCCAGGTTGCTTGGTTGGCCAAAAAGGGCGTATGCGTTTTTTCCTGAATATATTCAGGAAAAAACGCATACGCCCTTTTTGGCCAAGGGCATCATTGTCGAGGTTTTGCCGCTTTTCCTGTGCTTTAAAGGCGATTCGAATCTACCTCCTGGAATCGGTTTCCTGCAATTCTGCCTTGCTTTCAAATCCTCTTCGTTGCCTTCCCTCCATATATTTGTGGACGAGAGTTATCATTTCTAACTCTGCAGGTTTGTGAATTGCAGTGCCCCTGAGCTCCATTTTTCAACTCGCTTTCTTGGGAGCTGGCCGCAAAAGCGCAGGATTGCTTCAGGCCCTATTCTGGCTCCGGGCGGCAGGCTGAGCCTGTGGTTAATTCTGCTTCCTGATGGGAAAATAGAGTGACCTCTGCCTGTCCCAACACCTAGAGCTAGTCTCTCATTGGTTCCCCCTCTTCCCGTTCATCCTCAGGACAAATTGCAACGTGTTCGGAACAGGAGGTTAAAGGTGCTGATTCTCCAAGGAGGGAGATTGCTAGTAAAGCGGCTGGAATGGCGAACCGGAGCACAAGGAGATGAGAAATGAGGTGCGTTTCAGAAACCTTTCCCGGTCACACGGTGTACCATCTTCTGGGTTTCTCGTGCATGTTTTCGACGTAGGAAGATGCCCTTGACCCTGGAGATTTGGGACCCATGGGATGGGTACCACGCCGTATTACTTTAAAGGGTCTGCGTTTGCTCACCCAACCTCACCAAACCTCTCAGCCCCAAGAGTGTCCACCCTTATGTCTCAGTCATCTGTGGGTCTAGATATGGTCAATCCAGGTGGCATCGCAGCCCCTGAACGAATTTTGTAAGAATTTCTCTCTCTTTCACTGTCTTTGTTTCACGGGTTTTTAAAAGTAATTGATTTTTATAATGGGGTTTAGCTGCTTTGCACTGCTGTGTTTATGCCGCTTTACACCTACTTGACTCACTTACAGAGAGATATCACTACATAGGTTTTAAGATTCTTACTAGTCAGATATATTCTTGGGCGGTGAATAGGGGTTGTTGAGTCCAGTTCACTGAGCAAGGAGTAGGTCTTGTCTATTACATATTGGGTTTATGGAACGGTATCTGAGCTAATTTGAAACCCTTGTTTTATGCATCACCCCACCTCACCTTTCCCGTTAAGCAGCCATAGTGTGTTTTCTAAACGTGCGACTCTGTTCTGTTTTGTAATTCAGTTCAAGGGTAGCGGTTTTTACATTCTCTCTGTAAGTGATATCTTATGATAAGTGTCTTTCTGTGTGACTTATTTCACTTAGAATCGTCGTACCTAAATCCACTCATCATGCTGCTCCTAGCCTTAAGACGTTGATTTCATGGCTGAGTGATATTCCATTGTACATAAGGACCACAACTTCTTTATCCATTCTTCTCTTTCCTGGGATGTTTAAGGTGTAACGAAGTGGAGGTTCTTGTCAACAGAGCAGCCCTAAACTTTGGGGTGCCTGTGTCTTGCTGATTTTTAGTTTTCCCAATTTATACGCCCATGAGTGGAAGTGCCCTATGCTCTCTAAGCTGAGTATTTTAGATGTTTCAGGACACACCGTACACTTCTCCAGAGTGGCTGTTGGCAATTTACAGCCCGCCCATCAGCGTAGCAAGGCTCCCATTTCTCCATGGCCTGTCCTGCATTTCTGGTTTTGACACTTTATTCAGCATGGCCCTTTTGACCGATGGGAAGCGAGACTTCTTTGTAGCGCTGATTTGCCTTTCCAGGTTGCTTGGTTGGCCAAAAAGGGCGTATGCGTTTTTTCCTGAATATATTCAGGAAAAAACGCATACGCCCTTTTTGGCCAAGGGCATCATTGTCGAGGTTTTGCCGCTTTTCCTGTGCTTTAAAGGCGATTCGAATCTACCTCCTGGAATCGGTTTCCTGCAATTCTGCCTTGCTTTCAAATCCTCTTCGTTGCCTTCCCTCCATATATTTGTGGACGAGAGTTATCATTTCTAACTCTGCAGGTTTGTGAATTGCAGTGCCCCTGAGCTCCATTTTTCAACTCGCTTTCTTGGGAGCTGGCCGCAAAAGCGCAGGATTGCTTCAGGCCCTATTCTGGCTCCGGGCGGCAGGCTGAGCCTGTGGTTAATTCTGCTTCCTGATGGGAAAATAGAGTGACCTGTGCCTGTCCCAACACCTAGAGCTAGTCTCTCATTGGTTCCCCCTCTTCCCGTTCATCCTCAGGACAAATTGCAACCTGTACGGAACAGGAGGTTAAAGGTGCTGATTCTCCAAGGAGGGAGATTGCTAGTAAAGCGGCTGGAATGGCGAACCGGAGCACAAGGAGATGAGAAATGAGGTGCGTTTTAGAAACCTTTCCCGGTCACACGGTGTACCATCTTCTGGGTTTCTCGTGCATGTTTTCGACGTAGGAAGATGCCCTTGACCCTGGAGATTTGGGACCCATGGGATGGGTACCACGCCGTATTACTTTACAGGGTCTGCGTTAGCTCACCCAACCTCACCAAACCTCTCAGCCCCAAGAGTGTCCACCCTTATGTCTCAATCAGCTGTGGGTCTAGATATGGTCAATCCAGGTGGCATCGCAGCCCCTGAACGAATTTTGTAAGAATTTCTCTCTCTTTCACTGTCTTTGTTTCACGGGTTTTTAAAAGTAATTGATTTTTATAATAGGGTTTAGCTGCTTTGCACTGCTGTGTTTATGCCGCTTTACACCCACTTGACTCACTTACAGAGAGATATCAATACATAGGTTTTAAGATTCTTACTAGTCAGATATATTCTTGGGTGGTGAATAGGGGGCGTTGAGTCCAGTTCACTGAGCAAGGAGTAGGTCTGGTCTATTACATATTGGGTTTATGGAACGGTATCTGAGCTAATTTGAAACCCTTGTTTTATGCATCACCCCACCTCACCTTTCCCGTTAAGCAGCCATAGTGTGTTTTCTAAACGTGCGACTCTGTTCTGTTTTGTAATTCAGTTCAAGGGTAGCGGTTTTTACATTCTCTCTGTAAGTGATATCTTATGATAAGTGTCTTTCTGTGTGACTTATTTCACTTAGAATCGTCATACCTAAATCCACTCATCATGCTGCTCCTAGCCTTATGACGTTGATTTCATGGCTGAGTGATATTCCATTGTACATAAGGACCACAACTTCTTTATCCATTCTTCTCTTTCCTGGGATGTTTAAGGTGTAACGAAGTGGAGGTTCTTGTCAACAGAGCAGCCCTAAACTTTGGGGTGCCTGTGTCTTGCTGATTTTTAGTTTTCCCAATTTATACGCCCATGAGTGGATGTGCCCTATGCTCTCTAAGCTGAGTTTCTTAGATGTTTCAGGACACACCGTACACTTCTCCAGAGTGGCTGTTGGCCATTTACAGCCCGCCCATCAGCGTAGCAAGGCTCCCATTTCTCCATGGCCTGTCCTGCATTTCTGGTTTTGACACTTTATTCAGCATGGCCCTTTTGACCGATGGGAAGCGAGACTTCTTTGTAGCGCTGATTTGCCTTTCCAGGTTGCTTGGTTGGCCAAAAAGGGCGTATGCGTTTTTTCCTGAATATATTCAGGAAAAAACGCATACGCCCTTTTTGGCCAAGGGCATCATTGTCGAGGTTTTGCCGCTTTTCCTGTGCTTTAAAGGCGATTCGAATCTACCTCCTGAAATCGGTTTCCTGCAATTCTGCCTTGCTTTCAAATCCTCTTCGTTGCCTTCCCTCCATATATTTGTGGACGAGAGTTATCATTTCTAACTCTGCAGGTTTGTGAATTGCAGTGCCCCTGAGCTCCATTTTTCAACTCGCTTTCTTGGGAGCTGGCCGCAAAAGCGCAGGATTGCTTCAGGCCCTATTCTGGCTCCGGGCGGCAGGCTGAGCCTGTGGTTAATTCTGCTTCCTGATGGGAAAATAGAGTGACCTGTGCCTGTCCCAACACCTAGAGCTAGTCTCTCATTGGTTCCCCCTCTTCCCGTTCATCCTCAGGACAAATTGCAACGTGTTCGGAACAGGAGGTTAAAGGTGCTGATTCTCCCAGGAGGGAGATTGCTAGTAAAGCGGCTGGAATGGCGAACCGGAGCACAAGGAGATGAGAAATGAGGTGCGTTTTAGAAACCTTTCCCGGTCACACGGTGTACCATCTTCTGGGTTTCTCGTGCATGTTTTCGACGTAGGACGATGCCCTTGAACCTGGAGATTTGGGACCCATGGGATGGGTACCACGCCGTATTACTTTACAGGGTCTGCGTTAGCTCACCCAACCTCACCAAACCTCTCAGCCCCAAGAGTGTCCACCCTTATGTCTCAATCAGCTGTGGGTCTAGATATGGTCAATCCAGGTGGCATCGCAGCCCCTGAACGAATTTTGTAAGAATTTCTCTCTCTTTCACTGTCTTTGTTTCACGGGTTTTTAAAAGTAATTGATTTTTATAATAGGGTTTAGCTGCTTTGCACTGCTGTGTTTATGCCGCTTTTCACCCACTTGACTCACTTACAGAGAGATATCAATACATAGGTTTTAAGATTCTTACTAGTCAGATATATTCTTGGGCGGTGAATAGGGGGCGTTGAGTCCAGTTCACTGAGCAAGGAGTAGGTCTTGTCTATTACATAGTGGGTTTATGGAACGGTATCTGAGCTAATTTGAAACCCTTGTTTTATGCATCACCCCACCTCACCTTTCCCGTTAAGCAGCCATAGTGTGTTTTCTAAACGTGCGACTCTGTTCTGTTTTGTAATTCAGTTCAAGGGTAGCGGTTTTTACATTCTCTCTGTAAGTGATATCTTATGATAAGTGTCTTTCTGTGTGACTTATTTCACTTAGAATCGTCGTACCTAAATCCACTCATCATGCTGCTCCTAGCCTTATGACGTTGATTTCATGGCTGAGTGATATTCCATTGTACATAAGGACCACAACTTCTTTATCCATTCTTCTCTTTCCTGGGATGTTTAAGGTGTAACGAAGTGGAGGTTCTTGTCAACAGAGCAGCCCTAAACTTTGGGGTGCCTGTGTCTTGCTGATTTTTAGTTTTCCCAATTTATACGCCCATGAGTGGAAGTGCCCTATGCTCTCTAAGCTGAGTATTTTAGATGTTTCAGGACACACCGTACACTTCTCCAGAGTGGCTGTTGGCAATTTACAGCCCGCCCATCAGCGTAGCAAGGCTCCCATTTCTCCATGGCCTGTCCTGCATTTCTGGTTTTGACACTTTATTCAGCATGGCCCTTTTGACCGATGGGAAGCGAGACTTCTTTGTAGCGCTGATTTGCCTTTCCAGGTTGCTTGGTTGGCCAAAAAGGGCGTATGCGTTTTTTCCTGAATATATTCAGGAAAAAACGCATACGCCCTTTTTGGCCAAGGGCATCATTGTCGAGGTTTTGCCGCATTTCCTGTGCTTTAAAGGCGATTCGAATCTACCTCCTGGAATCGGTTTCCTGCAATTCTGCCTTGCTTTCAAATCCTCTTCGTTGCCTTCCCTCCATATATTTGTGGACGAGAGTTATCATTTCTAACTCTGCAGGTTTGTGAATTGCAGTGCCCCTGAGCTCCATTTTTCAACTCGCTTTCTTGGGAGCTGGCCGCAAAAGCGCAGGATTTCTTCAGGCCCTATTCTGGCTCCCGGCGGCAGGCTGAGCCTGTGGTTAATTCTTCTTCCTGATGGGAAAATAGAGTGACCTGTGCCTGTCCCAACACCTAGAGCTAGTCTCTCATTGGTTCCCCCTCTTCCCGTTCATCCTCAGGACAAATTGCAACCTGTACGGAACAGGAGGTTAAAGGTGCTGATTCTCCAAGGAGGGAGATTGCTAGTAAAGCGGCTGGAATGGCGAACCGGAGCACAAGGAGATGAGAAATGAGGTGCGTTTTAGAAACCTTTCCCGGTCACACGGTGTACCATCTTCTGGGTTGCTCGTGCATGTTTTCGACGTAGGAAGATGCCCTTGAACCTGGAGAATTGGGACCCATGGGATGGGTACCACGCCGTATTACTTTAAAGGGTCTGCGTTTGCTCACCCAACCTCACCAAACCTCTCAGCCCCAAGAGTGTCCACCCTTATGTCTCAGTCATCTGTGGGTATAGATATGGTCAATCCAGCTGGCATCGCAGCCCCTGAACGAATTTTGTAAGAATTTCTCTCTCTTTCACTGTCTTTGTTTCACGGGTTTTTAAAAGTAATTGATTTTTATAATGGGGTTTAGCTGCTTTGCACTGCTGTGTTTATGCCGCTTTACACCTACTTGACTCACTTACAGAGAGATATCAATACATAGGTTTTAAGATTCTTACTAGTCAGATATATTCTTGGGCGGTAATAGGGGTTGTTGAGTCCAGTTCACTGAGCAAGGAGTAGGTCTTGTCTATTACATATTGGGTTTATGGAACGGTATCTGAGCTAATTTGAAACCCTTGTTTTATGCATCACCCCACCTCACCTTTCCCGTTAAGCAGCCATAGTGTGTTTTCTAAACGTGCGACTCTGTTCTGTTTTGTAATTCAGTTCAAGGGTAGCGGTTTTTACATTCCCTCTGTAAGTGATATCTTATGATAAGTGTCTTTTTCTGTGTGACTTATTTCACTTAGAATCGTCGTACCTAAATCCACTCATCATGCTGCTCCTAGCCTTAAGACGTTGATTTCATGGCTGAGTGATATTCCATTGTACATAAGGACCACAACTTCTTTATCCATTCTTCTCTTTCCTGGGATGTTTAAGGTGTAACGAAGTGGAGGTTCTTGTCAACAGAGCAGCCCTAAACTTTGGGGTGCCTGTGTCTTGCTGATTTTTAGTTTTCCCAATTTATACGCCCATGAGTGGAAGTGCCCTATGCTCTCTAAGCTGAGTTTTTTTGATGTTTCAGGACACACCGTACACTTCTCCAGAGTGGCTGTTGGCAATTTACAGCCCGCCCATCAGCGTAGCAAGGCTCCCATTTCTCCATGGCCTGTCCTGCATTTCTGGTTTTGACACTTTATTCAGCATGGCCCTTTTGACCGATGGGAAGCGAGACTTCTTTGTAGCGCTGATTTGCCTTTCCAGGTTGCTTGGTTGGCCAAAAAGGGCGTATGCGTTTTTTCCTGAATATATTCAGGAAAAAACGCATACGCCCTTTTTGGCCAAGGGCATCATTGTCGAGGTTTTGCCGCTTTTCCTGTGCTTTAAAGGCGATTCGAATCTACCTCCTGAAATCTGTTTCCTGCAATTCTGCCTTGCTTTCAAATCCTCTTCGTTGCCTTCCCTCCATATATTTGTGGACGAGAGTTATCATTTCTAACTCTGCAGGTTTGTGAATTGCAGTGCCCCTGAGCTCCATTTTTCAACTCGCTTTCTTGGGAGCTGGCCGCAAAAGCGCAGGATTGCTTCAGGCCCTATTCTGGCTCCGGGCGGCAGGCTGAGCCTGTGGTTAATTCTGCTTCCTAATGGGAAAATAGAGTGACCTGTGCCTGTCCCAACACCTAGAGCTAGTCTCTCATTGGTTCCCCCTCTTCCCGTTCATCCTCAGGACAAATTGCAACGTGTTTGGAACAGGAGGTTAAAGGTGCTGATTCTCCCAGGAGGGAGATTGCTAGTAAAGCGGCTGGAATGGCGAACCGGAGCACAAGGAGATGAGAAATGAGGTGCGTTTTAGAAACCTTTCCCGGTCACACGGTGTACCATCTTCTGGGTTTCTCGTGCATGTTTTCGACGTAGGAAGATGCCCTTGAACCTGGAGATTTGGGACCCATGGGATGGGTACCACGCCGTATTACTTTAAAGGGTCTGCGTTTGCTCACCCAACCTCACCAAACCTCTCAGCCCCAAGAGTGTCCACCCTTATGTCTCAGTCATCTGTGGGTCTAGATATGGTCAATCCAGGTGGCATCGCAGCCCCTGAACGAATTTTGTAAGAATTTCTCTCTCTTTCACTGTCTTTGTTTCACGGGTTTTTGAAAGTAATTGATTTTTATAATAGGGTTTAGCTGCTTTGCACTGCTGTGTTTATGCCGCTTTTCACCCACTTGACTCACTTACAGAGAGATATCAATACATAGGTTTTAAGATTCTTACTAGTCAGATATATTCTTGGGCGGTGAATAGGGGGCGTTGAGTCCAGTTCACTGAGCAAGGAGTAGGTCTTGTCTATTACATATTGGGTTTATGGAACGGTATCTGAGCTAATTTGAAACCCTTGTTTTATGCATCACCCCACCTCACCTTTCCCGTTAAGCAGCCATAGTGTGTTTTCTAAACGTGCGACTCTGTTCTGTTTTGTAATTCAGTTCAAGGGTAGCGGTTTTTACATTCTCTCTGTAAGTGATATCTTATGATAAGTGTCTTTCTGTGTGACTTATTTCACTTAGAATCGTCGTACCTAAATCCACTCATCATGCTGCTCCTAGCCTTATGACGTTGATTTCATGGCTGAGTGATATTCCATTGTACATAAGGACCACAACTTCTTTATCCATTCTTCTCTTTCCTGGGATGTTTAAGGTGTAACGAAGTGGAGGTTCTTGTCAACAGGGCAGCCCTAAACTTTGGGGTGCCTGTGTCTTGCTGATTTTTAGTTTTCCCAATTTATACGCCCATGAGTGGAAGTGCCCTATGCTCTCTAAGCTGAGTATTTTAGATGTTTCAGGACACACCGTACACTTCTCCAGAGTGGCTGTTGGCAATTTACAGCCCGCCCATCAGCGTAGCAAGGCTCCCATTTCTCCATGGCCTGTCCTGCATTTCTGGTTTTGACACTTTATTCAGCATGGCCCTTTTGACCGATGGGAAGCGAGACTTCTTTGTAGCGCTGATTTGCCTTTCCAGGTTGCTTGGTTGGCCAAAAAGGGCGTATGCGTTTTTTCCTGAATATATTCAGGAAAAAACGCATACGCCCTTTTTGGCCAAGGGCATCATTGTCGAGGTTTTGCCGCTTTTCCTGTGCTTTAAAGGCGATTCGAATCTACCTCCTGAAATCGGTTTCCTGCAATTCTGCCTTGCTTTCAAATCCTCTTCGTTGCCTTCCCTCCATATATTTGTGGACGAGAGTTATCATTTCTAACTGCAGGTTTGTGAATTGCAGTGCCCCTGAGCTCCATTTTTCAACTCGCTTTCTTGGGAGCTGGCCGCAAAAGCGCAGGATTGCTTCAGGCCCTATTTTGGCTCCGGGCGGCAGGCTGAGCCTGTGGTTAATTCTTCTTCCTGATGGGAAATTAGAGTGACCTGTGCCTGTCCCAACACCTAGAGCTAGTCTCTCATTGGTTCCCCCTCTTCCCGTTCATCCTCAGGACAAATTGCAACGTGTACGGAACAGGAGGTTAAAGGTGCTGATTCTCCAAGGAGGGAGATTGCTAGTAAAGCGGCTGGAATGGCGAACCGGAGCACAAGGAGATGAGAAATGAGGTGCGTTTTAGAAACCTTTCCCGGTCACACGGTGTACCATCTTCTGGGTTTCTCATGCATGTTTTCGACGTAGGAAGATGCCCTTGAACCTGGAGATTTGGGACCCATGGGATGGGTACCACGCCGTATTACTTTAAAGGGTCTGCATTTGCTCACCCAACCTCACCAAACCTCTCAGCCCCAAGAGTGTCCACCCTTATGTCTCAGTCATCTGTGGGTCTAGATATGGTCAATCCAGGTGGCATCGCAGCCCCTGAACGAATTTTGTAAGAATTTCTCTCTCTTTCACTGTCTTTGTTTCACGGGTTTTTAAAAGTAATTGATTTTTATAATAGGGTTTAGCTGCTTTGCACTGCTGTGTTTATGCCGCTTTTCACCCACTTGACTCACTTACAGAGAGATATCAATACATAGGTTTTAAGATTCTTACTAGTCAGATATATTCTTGGGCGGTGAATAGGGGGCGTTGAGTCCAGTTCACTGAGCAAGGAGTAGGTCTTGTCTATTACATATTGGGTTTATGGAACGGTATCTGAGCTAATTTGAAACCCTTGTTTTATGCATCACCCCACCTCACCTTTCCCGTTAAGCAGCCATAGTGTGTTTTCTAAACGTGCGACTCTGTTCTGTTTTGTAATTCAGTTCAAGGGTAGCGGTTTTTACATTCCCTCTGTAAGTGATATCTTATGATAAGTGTCTTTTTCTGTGTGACTTATTTCACTTAGAATCGTCGTACCTAAATCCACTCATCATGCTGCTCCTAGCCTTAAGACGTTGATTTCATGGCTGAGTGATATTCCATTGTACATAAGGACCACAACTTCTTTATCCATTCTTCTCTTTCCTGGGATGTTTAAGGTGTAACGAAGTGGAGGTTCTTGTCAACAGAGCAGCCCTAAACTTTGGGGTGCCTGTGTCTTGCTGATTTTTAGTTTTCCCAATTTATACGCCCATGAGTGGAAGTGCCCTATGCTCTCTAAGCTGAGTTTTTTTGATGTTTCAGGACACACCGTACACTTCTCCAGAGTGGCTGTTGGCAATTTACAGCCCGCCCATCAGCGTAGCAAGGCTCCCATTTCTCCATGGCCTGTCCTGCATTTCTGGTTTTGACACTTTATTCAGCATGGCCCTTTGGACCGATGGGAAGCGAGACTTCTTTGTAGCGCTGATTTGCCTTTCCAGGTTGCTTGGTTGGCCAAAAAGGGCGTATGCGTTTTTTCCTGAATATATTCAGGAAAAAACGCATACGCCCTTTTTGGCCAAGGGCATCATTGTCGAGGTTTTGCCGCTTTTCCTGTGCTTTAAAGGCGATTCGAATCTACCTCCTGAAATCTGTTTCCTGCAATTCTGCCTTGCTTTCAAATCCTCTTCGTTGCCTTCCCTCAATATATTTGTGGACGAGAGTTATCCTTTCTAACTGTGCAGGTCTGTGAATTGCAGTGCCCCTGAGCTCCATTTTTCAACTCGCTTTCTTGGGAACTGGCCGCAAAAGCGCAGGATTGCTTCAGGCCCTATTCTGGCTCCGGGCGGCAGGCTGAGCCTGTGGTTAATTCTTCTTCCTGATGGGAAAATAGAGTGACCTGTGCCTGTCCCAACACCTAGAGCTAGTCTCTCATTGGTTCCCCCTCTTCCCGTTCATCCTCAGGACAAATTGCAACCTGTACGGAACAGGAGGTTAAAGGTGCTGATTCTCCAAGGAGGGAGATTGCTAGTAAAGCGGCTGGAATGGCGAACCGGAGCACAAGGAGATGAGAAATGAGGTGCGTTTTAGAAACCTTTCCCGATCACACGGTGTACCATCTTCTGGGTTTCTCATGCATGTTTTCGATGTAGGAAGATGCCCTTGACCCTGGAGATTTGGGACCCATGGGATGGGTACCACGCCGTATTACTTTACAGGGTCTGCGTTAGCTCACCCAACCTCACCAAACCTCTCAGCCCCAAGAGTGTCCACCCTTATGTCTCAGTCAGCTGTGGGTCTAGATATGGTCAATCCAGGTGGCATCGCAGCCCCTGAACGAATTTTGTAAGAATTTCTCTCTCTTTCACTGTCTTTGTTTCACGGGTCTTTAAAAGTAATTGATATTTATAATGGGGTTTAGCTGCTTTGCACTGCTGTGTTTATGCCGCTTTACACCCACTTGACTCACTTACAGAGAGATAGCAATACATAGGTTTTAAGATTCTTACTAGTCAAATATATTCTTGGGCGCTGAATAGGGGGTGTTGAGTCCAGTAAACTGAGCAAGGAGTAGGTCTTGTCTATTACATATTGGGTTTATGGAACGGTATCTGAGCTAATTTGAAACCCTTGTTTTATGCATCACCCCACCTCACCTTTCCCGTTAAGCAGCCATAGTGTGTTTTCTAAACGTGCGACTCTGTTCTGTTTTGTAATTCAGTTCAAGGGTAGCGGTTTTTACATTCCCTCTATAAGTGATATCTTATGATAAGTGTCTTTTTCTGTGTGACCTATTTCACTTAGAATCGTCGTACCTATATCCACTCATCATGCTGCTCCTAGCCTTATGACGTTGATTTCATGGCTGAGTGATATTCCATTGTACATAAGGACCACAACTTCTTTATCCATTCTTCTCTTTCCTGGGATGTTTCAGGTGTAACGAAGTGGAGGTTCTTGTCAACAGAGCAGCCCTAAACTTTGGGGTGCCTGTGTCTTGCTGATTTTTAGTTTTCCCAATTTATACGCCCATGAGTGGAAGTGCCCTATGCTCTCTAAGCTGAGTTTTTTCGATGTTTCAGGACACACCGTACACTTCTCCAGAGTGGCTGTTGGCAATTTACAGCCCGCCCATCAGCGTAGCAAGGCTCCCATTTCTCCATGGCCTGTCCTGCATTTCTGGTTTTGACACTTTATTCAGCATGGCCCTTTGGACCGATGGGAAGCGAGCCTTCTTTGTAGCGCTGATTTGCCTTTCCAGGTTGCTTGGTTGGCCAAAAAGGGCGTATGCGTTTTTTCCTGAATATATTCAGGAAAAAACGCATACGCCCTTTTTGGCCAAGGGCATCATTGTCGAGGTTTTGCCGCTTTTCCTGTGCTTTAAAGGCGATTCGAATCTACCTCCTGAAATCTGTTTCCTGCAATTCTGCCTTGCTTTCAAATCCTCTTCGTTGCCTTCCCTCAATATATTTGTGGACGAGAGTTATCCTTTCTAACTGTGCAGGTCTGTGAATTGCAGTGCCCCTGAGCTCCATTTTTCAACTCGCTTTCTTGGGAACTGGCCGCAAAAGCGCAGGATTGCTTCAGGCCCTATTCTGGCTCCGGGCGGCAGGCTGAGCCTGTGGTTAATTCTTCTTCCTGATGGGAAAATAGAGTGACCTGTGCCTGTCCCAACACCTAGAGCTAGTCTCTCATTGGTTCCCCCTCTTCCCGTTCATCCTCAGGACAAATTGCAACCTGTACGGAACAGGAGGTTAAAGGTGCTGATTCTCCAAGGAGGGAGATTGCTAGTAAAGCGGCTGGAATGGCGAACCGGAGCACAAGGAGATGAGAAATGAGGTGCGTTTTAGAAACCTTTCCCGATCACACGGTGTACCATCTTCTGAGTTTCTCATGCATGTTTTCGATGTAGGAATATGCCCTTGAACCTGGAGATTTGGGACCCATGGGATGGGTACCACGCCGTAATACTTTAAAGGGTCTGCGTTAGCTCACCCAACCTCACCAAACCTCTCAGCCCCAAGAGTGTCCACCCTTATGGCTCAGTCAGCTGTGGGTCTAGATATGGTCAATCCAGGTGGCATCGCAGCCCCTGAACGAATTTTGTAAGAATTTCTCTCTCTTTCACTGTCTTTGTTTCACGGGTCTTTAAAAGTAATTGATTTTTATAATGGGGTTTAGCTGCTTTGCACTGCTGTGTTTATGCCGCTTTACACCCACTTGACTCACTTACAGAGAGATAGCAATACATAGGTTTTAAGATTCTTACTTGTCAAATATATTCTTGGGCGGTGAATAGGGCGTGTTGAGTCCAGTTCACTGAGCAAGGAGTAGGTCTTGTCTATTACATATTGGGTTTATGGAACGGTATCTGAGCTAATTTGAAACCCTTGTTTTATGCATCACCCCACCTCACCTTTCCCGTTAAGCAGCCATAGTGTGTTTTCTAAACGTGCGACTCTGTTCTGTTTTGTAATTCAGTTCAAGGGTAGCGGTTTTTACATTCTCTCTGTAAGTGATATCTTATGATAAGGGTCTTTTTCTGTGTGACCTATTTCACTTAGAATCGTCGCACCTATATCCACTTATCATGCTGCTCCTAGCCTTATGACGTTGATTTCATGGCTGAGTGATATTCCATTGTACATAAGGACCACAACTTCTTTATCCATTCTTCTCTTTCCTGGGATGTTTAAGGTGTAACGAAGTGGAGTTTCTTGTCAACAGAGCAGCCCTAAACTTTGGGGTGCCTGTGTCTTGCTGATTTTTAGTTTTCCCAATTTATACGCCCATGAGTGGAAGTGCCCTATGCTCTCTAAGCTGAGTTTTTTTGATGTTTCAGGACACACCGTACACTTCTCCAGAGTGGCTGTTGGCAATTTACAGCCCGCCCATCAGCGTAGCAAGGCTCCCATTTCTCCATGGCCTGTCCTGCATTTCTGGTTTTGACACTTTATTCAGCATGGCCCTTTGGACCGATGGGAAGCGAGACTTCTTTGTAGCGCTGATTTGCCTTTCCAGGTTGCTTGGTTGGCCAAAAAGGGCGTATGCGTTTTTTCCTGAATATATTCAGGAAAAAACGCATACGCCCTTTTTGGCCAAGGGCATCATTGTCGAGGTTTTGCCGCTTTTCCTGTGCTTTAAAGGCGATTCGAATCTACCTCCTGAAATCTGTTTCCTGCAATTCTGCCTTGCTTTCAAATCCTCTTCGTTGCCTTCCCTCAATATATTTGTGGACGAGAGTTATCCTTTCTAACTGTGCAGGTCTGTGAATTGCAGTGCCCCTGAGCTCCATTTTTCAACTCGCTTTCTTGGGAACTGGCCGCAAAAGCGCAGGATTGCTTCAGGCCCTATTCTGGCTCCGGGCGGCAGGCTGAGCCTGTGGTTAATTCTTCTTCCTGATGGGAAAATAGAGTGACCTGTGCCTGTCCCAACACCTAGAGCTAGTCTCTCATTGGTTCCCCCTCTTCCCGTTCATCCTCAGGACAAATTGCAACCTGTACGGAACAGGAGGTTAAAGGTGCTGATTCTCCAAGGAGGGAGATTGCTAGTAAAGCGGCTGGAATGGCGAACCGGAGCACAAGGAGATGAGAAATGAGGTGCGTTTTAGAAACCTTTCCCGATCACACGGTGTACCATCTTCTGGGTTTCTCATGCATGTTTTCGATGTAGGAAGATGCCCTTGACCCTGGAGATTTGGGACCCATGGGATGGGTACCACGCCGTATTACTTTACAGGGTCTGCGTTAGCTCACCCAACCTCACCAAACCTCTCAGCCCCAAGAGTGTCCACCCTTATGTCTCAGTCAGCTGTGGGTCTAGATATGGTCAATCCAGGTGGCATCGCAGCCCCTGAACGAATTTTGTAAGAATTTCTCTCTCTTTCACTGTCTTTGTTTCACGGGTCTTTAAAAGTAATTGATATTTATAATGGGGTTTAGCTGCTTTGCACTGCTGTGTTTATGCCGCTTTACACCCACTTGACTCACTTACAGAGAGATAGCAATACATAGGTTTTAAGATTCTTACTAGTCAAATATATTCTTGGGCGCTGAATAGGGGGTGTTGAGTCCAGTAAACTGAGCAAGGAGTAGGTCTTGTCTATTACATATTGGGTTTATGGAACGGTATCTGAGCTAATTTGAAACCCTTGTTTTATGCATCACCCCACCTCACCTTTCCCGTTAAGCAGCCATAGTGTGTTTTCTAAACGTGCGACTCTGTTCTGTTTTGTAATTCAGTTCAAGGGTAGCGGTTTTTACATTCCCTCTATAAGTGATATCTTATGATAAGTGTCTTTTTCTGTGTGACCTATTTCACTTAGAATCGTCGTACCTATATCCACTCATCATGCTGCTCCTAGCCTTATGACGTTGATTTCATGGCTGAGTGATATTCCATTGTACATAAGGACCACAACTTCTTTATCCATTCTTCTCTTTCCTGGGATGTTTCAGGTGTAACGAAGTGGAGGTTCTTGTCAACAGAGCAGCCCTAAACTTTGGGGTGCCTGTGTCTTGCTGATTTTTAGTTTTCCCAATTTATACGCCCATGAGTGGAAGTGCCCTATGCTCTCTAAGCTGAGTTTTTTCGATGTTTCAGGACACACCGTACACTTCTCCAGAGTGGCTGTTGGCAATTTACAGCCCGCCCATCAGCGTAGCAAGGCTCCCATTTCTCCATGGCCTGTCCTGCATTTCTGGTTTTGACACTTTATTCAGCATGGCCCTTTTGACCGATGGGAAGCGAGCCTTCTTTGTAGCGCTGATTTGCCTTTCCAGGTTGCTTGGTTGGCCAAAAAGGGCGTATGCGTTTTTTCCTGAATATATTCAGGAAAAAACGCATACGCCCTTTTTGGCCAAGGGCATCATTGTCGAGGTTTTGCCGCTTTTCCTGTGCTTTAAAGGCGATTCGAATCTACCTCCTGAAATCTGTTTCCTGCAATTCTGCCTTGCTTTCAAATCCTCTTCGTTGCCTTCCCTCAATATATTTGTGGACGAGAGTTATCATTTCTAACTGTGCAGGTCTGTGAATTGCAGGGCACCTGAGCTCCATTTTTCAACTCGCTTTCTTGGGAACTGGCCGCAAAAGCGCAGGATTGCTTCAGGCCCTATTCTGGCTCCGGGCGGCAGGCTGAGCCTGTGGTTAATTCTTCTTCCTGATGGGAGAATAGAGTGACCTGTGCCTGTCCCAACACCTAGAGCTAGTCTCTCATTGGTTCCCCCTCTTCCCGTTCATCCTCAGGACAAATTGCAACCTGTACGGAACAGGAGGTTAAAGGTGCTGATTCTCCCAGGAGGGAGATTGCTAGTAAAGCGGCTGGAATAGCGAACCGGAGCACAAGGAGATGAGAAATGAGGTGCGTTTTAGAAACCTTTCCCGATCACACGGTGTACCATCTTCTGGGTTTCTCATGCATGTTTTCGATGTAGGAAGATGCCCTTGAACCTGGAGATTTGGGACCCATGGGATGGGTACCACGCCGTATTACTTTACAGGGTCTGCGTTAGCTCACCCAACCTCACCAAACCTCTCAGCCCCAAGAGTGTCCACCCTTATGTCTCAGTCAGCTGTGGGTCTAGATATGGTCAATCCAGGTGGCATCGCAGCCCCTGAACGAATTTTGTAAGAATTTCTCTCTCTTTCACTGTCTTTGTTTCACGGGTTTTTAAAAGTAATTGATTTTTATAATGGGGTTTAGCTGCTTTGCACTGCTGTGTTTATGCCGCTTTACACCCACTTGACTCACTTACAGAGAGATAGCAATACATAGGTTTTAAGATTCTTACTAGTCAAATATATTCTTGGGCGGTGAATAGGGGGTGTTGAGTCCAGTTCACTGAGCAAGGAGTAGGTCTTGTCTATTACATATTGGGTTTATGGAACGGTATCTGAGCTAATTTGAAACCCTTGTTTTATGCATCACCCCACGTCACCTTTCCCGTTAAGCAGCCATAGTGTGTTTTCTAAACGTGCGACTCTGTTCTGTTTTGTAATTCAGTTCAAGGGTAGCGGTTTTTACATTCCCTCTGTAAGTGATATCTTATAATAAGGGTCTTTTTCTGTGTGACCTATTTCACTTAGAATCGTCGTACCTAAATCCACTCATCATGCTGCTCCTAGCCTTATGACGTTGATTTCATGGCTGAGTGATATTCCATTGTACATAAGGACCACAACTTCTTTATCCATTCTTCTCTTTCCTGGGATGTTTCAGGTGTAACGAAGTGGAGGTTCTTGTCAACAGAGCAGCCCTAAACTTTGGGGTGCCTGTGTCTTGCTGATTTTTAGTTTTCCCAATTTATACGCCCATGAGTGGAAGTGCCCTATGCTCTCTAAGCTGAGTTTTTTAGATGTTTCAGGACACACCGTACACTTCTCCAGAGTGGCTGTTGGCAATTTACAGCCCGCCCATCAGCGTAGCAAGGCTCCCATTTCTCCATGGCCTGTCCTGCATTTCTGGTTTTGACCCTTTATTCAGCATGGCCCTTTTGACCGATGGGAAGCGAGACTTCTTTGTAGCGCTGATTTGCCTTTCCAGGTTGCTTGGTTGGCCAAAAAGGGCGTATGCGTTTTTTCCTGAATATATTCAGGAAAAAACGCATACGCCCTTTTTGGCCAAGGGCATCATTGTCGAGGTTTTGCCGCTTTTCCTGTGCTTTAAAGGCGATTCGAATCTACCTCCTGAAATCTGTTTCCTGCAATTCTGCCTTGCTTTCAAATCCTCTTCGTTGCCTTCCCTCAATATATTTGTGGACGAGAGTTATCATTTCTAACTGTGCAGGTCTGTGAATTGCAGTGCCCATGAGCTCAATTTTTCAACTCGCTTTCTTGGGAGCTGGCCGCAAAAGCGCAGGATTGCTTCAGGCCCTATTCTGGCTCCGTGCGGTAGGCTAAGCCTGTGGTTAATTCTACTTTCTGATGGGAAAATAGAGTGACCTGTGCCTGTCCCAACACCTAGAGCTAGTCTCTCATTGGTTCCCCCTCTTCCCGTTCATCCTCAGGACAAATTGCAACCTGTACGGAACAGGAGGTTAAAGGTGCTGATTCTCCAAAGAGGGAGATTGCTAGTAAAGGGGCTGGAATGGCGAACCGGAGCACAAGGAGATTAGAAATGAGGTGCGTTTTAGAAACCTTTCCCGATCACACGGTGTACCATCTTCTGGGGTTCTCATGCATGTTTTCGATGTAGGAATATGCCCTTGAACCTGGAGATTTGGGGATTTGGGACCCATGGGATGGGTACCACGCCGTAATACTTTAAAGGGTCTGCATTACCTCACCCAACCTCACCAAACCTCTCAGCCCCAAGAGTGTCCACCCTTATGGCTCAGTCAGCTGTGGGTCTAGATATGGTCAATCCAGGTGGCATCGCAGCCCCTGAACGAATTTTGTAAGAATTTCTCTCTCTTTCACTGTCTTTGTTTCACGGGTTTTTAAAAGTAATTGATTTTTATAATGGGGTTTAGCTGCTTTGCACTGCTGTGTTTATGCCGCTTTACACCTACTTGACTCACTTACAGAGAGATAGCAATACATAGGTTTTAAGATTCTTACTAGTCAAATATATTCTTGAGCAGTGAATAGGGGGTGTTGAGTCCAGTTCACTGAGCAAGGAGTAGGTCTTGTCTATTACATATTGGGTTTATGGAACGGTAGCTGAGCTAAATTGAAACCCTTGTTTTATGCATCACCCCACCTCACCTTTCCCGTTAAGCAGCCATAGTGTGTTTTCTAAACGTGCGACTCTGTTCTGTTTTGTAATTCAGTTCAAGGGTAGCGGTTTTTACATTCCCTCTATAAGTGATATCTTATGATAAGTGTCTTTTTCTGTGTGACTTATTTCACTTAGAATCGTCGTACCTAAATCCACTCATCATGCTGCTCCTAGCCTTATGACGTTGATTTCATGGCTGAGTGATATTCCATTGTACATAAGGACCACAACTTCTTTATCCATTCTTCTCTTTCCTGGGATGTTTCAGGTGTAACGAAGTGGAGTTTCTTGTCAACAGAGCAGCCCTAAACTTTGGGGTGCCTGTGTCTTGCTGATTTTCAGTTTTCCCAATTTATACGCTCATGAGTGGAAGTGCCCTATGCTCTCTAAGCTGAGTTTTTTAGATGTTTCAGGACACACCGTACACTTCTCCAGAGTGGCTGTTGGTAATTTACAGCCCGCCCATCAGCGTAGCAAGGCTCCCATTTCTCCATGGCCTGTCCTGCATTTCTGGTTTTGACACTTTATTCAGCATGGCCCTTTTGACCGATGGGAAGCGAGACTTCTTTGTAGCGCTGATTTGCCTTTCCAGGTTGCTTGGTTGGCCAAAAAGGGCGTATGCGTTTTTTCCTGAATATATTCAGGAAAAAACGCATACGCCCTTTTTGGCCAAGGGCATCATTGTCGAGGTTTTGCCGCTTTTCCTGTGCTTTAAAGGCGATTCGAATCTACCTCCTGAAATCGGTTTCCTGCAATTCTGCCTTGCTTTCAAATTCTCTTCGTTGCCTTCCCTCAATATATTTGTGGACGAGAGTTATCATTTCTAACTGTGCAGGTCTGTGAATTGCAGTGCCCCTGAGCTCCATTTCTCAACTCGCTTTCTTGGGAGCTGGCCGCAAAAGCGCAGGATTGCTTCAGGCCCTCTTCTGGCTCCGGGTGGCAGGCTGAGCCTGTGGTTAATTCTTCTTCCTGATGGGAAAATAGAGTGACCTGTGCCTGTCCCAACACCTAGAGCTAGTCTCTCATTGGTTCCCCCTCTTCCCGTTCATCCTCAGGACAAATTGCAACCTGTACGGAACAGGAGGTTAAAGGTGCTGATTCTCCAAGGAGGGAGATTGCTAGTAAAGCGGCTGGAATGGCGAACTGGAGCACAAGGAGATGAGAAATGAGGTGCGTTTTAGAAACCTTTCCCGATCACACGGTGTACCATCTTCTGGGTTTCTCATGCATGTTTTCGATGTAGGAATATGCCCTTGAACCTGGAGATTTGGGGATTTGGGACCCATGGGATGGGTACCACGCCGTAATACTTTAAAGGGTCTGCGTTAGCTCACCCAACCTCACCAAACCTCTCAGCCCCAAGAGTGTCCACCCTTATGGCTCAGTCAGCTGTGGGTCTAGATATGGTCAATCCAGGTGGCATCGCAGCCCCTGAACGAATTTTGTAAGAATTTCTCTCTCTTTCACTGTCTTTGTTTCACGGGTTTTTAAAAGTAATTGATTTTTATAATGGGGTTTAGCTGCTTTGCACTGCTGTGTTTATGCCGCTTTACACCTACTTGACTCACTTACAGAGAGATAGCAATACATAGGTTTTAAGATTCTTACTAGTCAAATATATTCTTGGGCGGTGACTAGGGGGTGTTGAGTCCAGTTCACTGAGCAAGGAGTAGGTCTTGTCTATTACATATTGGGTTTATGGAACGGTATCTGAGCTAATTTGAAACCCTTGTTTTATGCATCACCCCACGTCACCTTTCCCGTTAAGCAGCCATAGTGTGTTTTCTAAACGTGCGACTCTGTTCTGTTTTGTAATTCAGTTCAAGGGTAGCGGTTTTTACATTCCCTCTATAAGTGATATCTTATGATAAGTGTCTTTTTCTGTGTGACTTATTTCACTTAGAATCGTCGTACCTAAATCCACTCATCATGCTGCTCCTAGCCTTATGACGTTGATTTCATGGCTGAGTGATATTCCATTGTACATAAGGACCACAACTTCTTTATCCATTCTTCTCTTTCCTGGGATGTTTAAGGTGTAACGAAGTGGAGTTTCTTGTCAACAGAGCAGCCCTAAACTTTGGGGTGCCTGTGTCTTGCTGATTTTTAGTTTTCCCAATTTATACGCCCATGAGTGGAAGTGCCCTATGCTCTCTAAGCTGAGTTTTTTAGATGTTTCAGGACACACCGTACACTTCTCCAGAGTGGCTGTTGGTAATTTACAGCCCGCCCATCAGCGTAGCAAGGCTCCCATTTCTCCATGGCCTGTCCTGCATTTCTGGTTTTGACACTTTATTCAGCATGGCCCTTTTGACCGATGGGAAGCGAGACTTCTTTGTAGCGCTGATTTGCCTTTCCAGGTTGCTTGGTTGGCCAAAGAGGGCGTATGCGTTTTTTCCTGAATATATTCAGGAAAAAACGCATACGCCCTTTTTGGCCAAGGGCATCATTGTCGAGGTTTTGCCGCTTTTCCTCTGCTTTAAAGGCGATTCGAATCTACCTCCTGAAATCTGTTTCCTGCAATTCTGCCTTGCTTTCAAATTCTCTTCGTTGCCTTCCCTCAATATATTTGTGGACGAGAGTTATCATTTCTAACTG
The DNA here is from genome assembly GCF_965194805.1 of Balaenoptera borealis. Taxonomy (NCBI): domain Eukaryota; kingdom Metazoa; phylum Chordata; class Mammalia; order Artiodactyla; family Balaenopteridae; genus Balaenoptera; species Balaenoptera borealis. The sequence continues at coordinate 291,406 of NW_028123748.1, forward strand.
TGCAGGTCTGTGAATTGCAGTGCCCCTGAGCTCCATTTCTCAACTCGCTTTCTTGGGAGCTGGCCGCAAAAGCGCAGGATTGCTTCAGGCCCTCTTCTGGCTCCGGGCGGCAGGCTGAGCCTGTGGTTAATTCTTCTTCCTGATGGGAAAATAGAGTGACCTGTGCCTGTCCCAACACCTAGAGCTAGTCTCTCATTGGTTCCCCCTCTTCCCGTTCATCCTCAGGACAAATTGCAACCTGTACGGAACAGGAGGTTAAAGGTGCTGATTCTCCAAGGAGGGAGATTGCTAGTAAAGCGGCTGGAATGGCGAACTGGAGCACAAGGAGATGAGAAATGAGGTGCGTTTTAGAAACCTTTCCCGATCACACGGTGTACCATCTTCTGGGTTTCTCATGCATGTTTTCGATGTAGGAATATGCCCTTGAACCTGGAGATTTGGGGATTTGGGACCCATGGGATGGGTACCACGCCGTAATACTTTAAAGGATCTGCATTAGCTCATCCAACCTCACCAAACCTCTCAGCCCCAAGAGTGTCCACCCTTATGGCTCAGTCAGCTGTGGGTCTAGATATGGTCAATCCAGGTGGCATCGCAGCCCCTGAACGAATTTTGTAAGAATTTCTCTCTCTTTCACTGTCTTTGTTTCACGGGTTTTTAAAAGTAATTGATTTTTATAATGGGGTTTAGCTGCTTTGCACTGCTGTGTTTATGCCGCTTTACACCTACTTGACTCACTTACAGAGAGATAGCAATACATAGGTTTTAAGATTCTTACTAGTCAAATATATTCTTGAGCGGTGAATAGGGGGTGTTGAGTCCAGTTCACTGAGCAAGGAGTAGGTCTTGTCTATTACATATTGGGTTTATGGAACGGTAGCTGAGCTAAATTGAAACCCTTGTTTTATGCATCACCCCACCTCACCTTTCCCGTTAAGCAGCCATAGTGTGTTTTCTAAACGTGCGACTCTGTTCTGTTTTGTAATTCAGTTCAAGGGTAGCGGTTTTTACATTCCCTCTGTAAGTGATATCTTATGATAAGGGTCTTTTTCTGTGTGACCTATTTCACTTAGAATCGTCGTACCTATATCCACTCATCATGCTGCTCCTAGCCTTATGACGTTGATTTCATGGCTGAGTGATATTCCATTGTACATAAGGACCACAACTTCTTTATCCATTCTTCTCTTTCCTGGGATGTTTCAGGTGTAACGAAGTGGAGGTTCTTGTCAACAGAGCAGCCCAAAACTTTGGGGTGCCTGTGTCTTGCTGATTTTTAGTTTTCCCAATTTATACGCCCATGAGTGGAAGTGCCCTATGCTCTCTAAGCTGAGTTTTTTAGATGTTTCAGGACACACCGTACACTTCTCCAGAGTGGCTGTTGGCAATTTACAGCCCGCCCATCAGCGTAGCAAGGCTCCATTTCTCCATGGCCTGTCCTGCATTTCTGGTTTTGACACTTTATTCAGCATGGCCCTTTTGACCGATGGGAAGCGAGACTTCTTTGTAGCGCTGATTTGCCTTTCCAGGTTGCTTGGTTGGCCAAAAAGGGCGTATGCGTTTTTTCCTGAATATATTCAGGAAAAAACGCATACGCCCTTTTTGGCCAAGGGCATCATTGTCGAGGTTTTGCCGCTTTTCCTGTGCTTTAAAGGCGATTCGAATCTACCTCCTGAAATCTGTTTCCTGCAATTCTGCCTTGCTTTCAAATCCTCTTCGTTGCCTTCCCTCAATATATTTGTGGACGAGAGTTATCATTTCTAACTGTGCAGGTCTGTGAATTGCAGTGCCCATGAGCTCAATTTTTCAACTCGCTTTCTTGGGAGCTGGCCGCAAAAGCGCAGGATTGCTTCAGGCCCTATTCTGGCTCCGTGCGGTAGGCTAAGCCTGTGGTTAATTCTACTTTCTGATGGGAAAATAGAGTGACCTGTGCCTGTCCCAACACCTAGAGCTAGTCTCTCATTGGTTCCCCCTCTTCCCGTTCATCCTCAGGACAAATTGCAACCTGTACGGAACAGGAGGTTAAAGGTGCTGATTCTCCAAAGAGGGAGATTGCTAGTAAAGGGGCTGGAATGGCGAACCGGAGCACAAGGAGATTAGAAATGAGGTGCGTTTTAGAAACCTTTCCCGATCACACGGTGTACCATCTTCTGGGTTTCTCATGCATGTTTTCGATGTAGGAATATGCCCTTGAACCTGGAGATTTGGGGATTTGGGACCCATGGGATGGGTACCACGCCGTAATACTTTAAAGGGTCTGCATTAGCTCACCCAACCTCACCAATCCTCTCAGCCCCAAGAGTGTCCACCCTTATGGCTCAGTCAGCTGTGGGTCTAGATATGGTCAATCCAGGTGGCATCGCAGCCCCTGAACGAATTTTGTAAGAATTTCTCTCTCTTTCACTGTCTTTGTTTCACGGGTTTTTAAAAGTAATTGATTTTTATAATGGGGTTTAGCTGCTTTGCACTGCTGTGTTTATGCCGCTTTACACCTACTTGACTCACTTACAGAGAGATAGCAATACATAGGTTTTAAGATTCTTACTAGTCAAATATATTCTTGAGCAGTGAATAGGGGGTGTTGAGTCCAGTTCACTGAGCAAGGAGTAGGTCTTGTCTATTACATATTGGGTTTATGGAACGGTAGCTGAGCTAAATTGAAACCCTTGTTTTATGCATCACCCCACCTCACCTTTCCCGTTAAGCAGCCATAGTGTGTTTTCTAAACGTGCGACTCTGTTCTGTTTTGTAATTCAGTTCAAGGGTAGCGGTTTTTACATTCCCTCTATAAGTGATATCTTATGATAAGTGTCTTTTTCTGTGTGACTTATTTCACTTAGAATCGTCGTACCTAAATCCACTCATCATGCTGCTCCTAGCCTTATGACGTTGATTTCATGGCTGAGTGATATTCCATTGTACATAAGGACCACAACTTCTTTATCCATTCTTCTCTTTCCTGGGATGTTTCAGGTGTAACGAAGTGGAGTTTCTTGTCAACAGAGCAGCCCTAAACTTTGGGGTGCCTGTGTCTTGCTGATTTTCAGTTTTCCCAATTTATACGCTCATGAGTGGAAGTGCCCTATGCTCTCTAAGCTGAGTTTTTTAGATGTTTCAGGACACACCGTACACTTCTCCAGAGTGGCTGTTGGTAATTTACAGCCCGCCCATCAGCGTACCAAGGCTCCCATTTCTCCATGGCCTGTCCTGCATTTCTGGTTTTGACACTTTATTCAGCATGGCCCTTTTGACCGATGGGAAGCGAGACTTCTTTGTAGCGCTGATTTGCCTTTCCAGGTTGCTTGGTTGGCCAAAAAGGGCGTATGCGTTTTTTCCTGAATATATTCAGGAAAAAACGCATACGCCCTTTTTGGCCAAGGGCATCATTGTCGAGGTTTTGCCGCTTTTCCTGTGCTTTAAAGGCGATTCGAATCTACCTCCTGAAATCGGTTTCCTGCAATTCTGCCTTGCTTTCAAATTCTCTTCGTTGCCTTCCCTCAATATATTTGTGGACGAGAGTTATCATTTCTAACTGTGCAGGTCTGTGAATTGCAGTGCCCCTGAGCTCCATTTCTCAACTCGCTTTCTTGGGAGCTGGCCGCAAAAGCGCAGGATTGCTTCAGGCCCTCTTCTGGCTCCGGGTGGCAGGCTGAGCCTGTGGTTAATTCTTCTTCCTGATGGGAAAATAGAGTGACCTGTGCCTGTCCCAACACCTAGAGCTAGTCTCTCATTGGTTCCCCCTCTTCCCGTTCATCCTCAGGACAAATTGCAACCTGTACGGAACAGGAGGTTAAAGGTGCTGATTCTCCAAGGAGGGAGATTGCTAGTAAAGCGGCTGGAATGGCGAACTGGAGCACAAGGAGATGAGAAATGAGGTGCGTTTTAGAAACCTTTCCCGATCACACGGTGTACCATCTTCTGGGTTTCTCATGCATGTTTTCGATGTAGGAATATGCCCTTGAACCTGGAGATTTGGGGATTTGGGACCCATGGGATGGGTACCACGCCGTAATACTTTAAAGGGTCTGCGTTAGCTCACCCAACCTCACCAAACCTCTCAGCCCCAAGAGTGTCCACCCTTATGGCTCAGTCAGCTGTGGGTCTAGATATGGTCAATCCAGGTGGCATCGCAGCCCCTGAACGAATTTTGTAAGAATTTCTCTCTCTTTCACTGTCTTTGTTTCACGGGTTTTTAAAAGTAATTGATTTTTATAATGGGGTTTAGCTGCTTTGCACTGCTGTGTTTATGCCGCTTTACACCTACTTGACTCACTTACAGAGAGATAGCAATACATAGGTTTTAAGATTCTTACTAGTCAAATATATTCTTGGGCGGTGACTAGGGGGTGTTGAGTCCAGTTCACTGAGCAAGGAGTAGGTCTTGTCTATTACATATTGGGTTTATGGAACGGTATCTGAGCTAATTTGAAACCCTTGTTTTATGCATCACCCCACGTCACCTTTCCCGTTAAGCAGCCATAGTGTGTTTTCTAAACGTGCGACTCTGTTCTGTTTTGTAATTCAGTTCAAGGGTAGCGGTTTTTACATTCCCTCTATAAGTGATATCTTATGATAAGTGTCTTTTTCTGTGTGACTTATTTCACTTAGAATCGTCGTACCTAAATCCACTCATCATGCTGCTCCTAGCCTTATGACGTTGATTTCATGGCTGAGTGATATTCCATTGTACATAAGGACCACAACTTCTTTATCCATTCTTCTCTTTCCTGGGATGTTTAAGGTGTAACGAAGTGGAGTTTCTTGTCAACAGAGCAGCCCTAAACTTTGGGGTGCCTGTGTCTTGCTGATTTTTAGTTTTCCCAATTTATACGCCCATGAGTGGAAGTGCCCTATGCTCTCTAAGCTGAGTTTTTTAGATGTTTCAGGACACACCGTACACTTCTCCAGAGTGGCTGTTGGTAATTTACAGCCCGCCCATCAGCGTAGCAAGGCTCCCATTTCTCCATGGCCTGTCCTGCATTTCTGGTTTTGACACTTTATTCAGCATGGCCCTTTTGACCGATGGGAAGCGAGACTTCTTTGTAGCGCTGATTTGCCTTTCCAGGTTGCTTGGTTGGCCAAAAAGGGCGTATGCGTTTTTTCCTGAATATATTCAGGAAAAAACGCATACGCCCTTTTTGGCCAAGGGCATCATTGTCGAGGTTTTGCCGCTTTTCCTCTGCTTTAAAGGCGATTCGAATCTACCTCCTGAAATCTGTTTCCTGCAATTCTGCCTTGCTTTCAAATTCTCTTCGTTGCCTTCCCTCAATATATTTGTGGACGAGAGTTATCATTTCTAACTGTGCAGGTCTGTGAATTGCAGTGCCCCTGAGCTCCATTTCTCAACTCGCTTTCTTGGGAGCTGGCCGCAAAAGCGCAGGATTGCTTCAGGCCCTCTTCTGGCTCCGGGCGGCAGGCTGAGCCTGTGGTTAATTCTTCTTCCTGATGGGAAAATAGAGTGACCTGTGCCTGTCCCAACACCTAGAGCTAGTCTCTCATTGGTTCCCCCTCTTCCCGTTCATCCTCAGGACAAATTGCAACCTGTACGGAACAGGAGGTTAAAGGTGCTGATTCTCCAAGGAGGGAGATTGCTAGTAAAGCGGCTGGAATGGCGAACTGGAGCACAAGGAGATGAGAAATGAGGTGCGTTTTAGAAACCTTTCCCGATCACACGGTGTACCATCTTCTGGGTTTCTCATGCATGTTTTCGATGTAGGAATATGCCCTTGAACCTGGAGATTTGGGGATTTGGGACCCAAGGGATGGGTACCACGCCGTAATACTTTAAAGGGTCTGCATTAGCTCACCCAACCTCACCAAACCTCTCAGCCCCAAGAGTGTCCACCCTTATGGCTCAGTCAGCTGTGGGTCTAGATATGGTCAATCCAGGTGGCATCGCAGCCCCTGAACGAATTTTGTAAGAATTTCTCTCTCTTTCACTGTCTTTGTTTCACGGGTTTTTAAAAGTAATTGATTTTTATAATGGGGTTTAGCTGCTTTGCACTGCTGTGTTTATGCCGCTTTACACCTACTTGACTCACTTACAGAGAGATAGCAATACATAGGTTTTAAGATTCTTACTAGTCAAATATATTCTTGAGCGGTGAATAGGGGGTGTTGAGTCCAGTTCACTGAGCAAGGAGTAGGTCTTGTCTATTACATATTGGGTTTATGGAACGGTAGCTGAGCTAAATTGAAACCCTTGTTTTATGCATCACCCCACCTCACCTTTCCCGTTAAGCAGCCATAGTGTGTTTTCTAAACGTGCGACTCTGTTCTGTTTTGTAATTCAGTTCAAGGGTAGCGGTTTTTACATTCCCTCTGTAAGTGATATCTTATGATAAGGGTCTTTTTCTGTGTGACCTATTTCACTTAGAATCGTCGTACCTATATCCACTCATCATGCTGCTCCTAGCCTTATGACGTTGATTTCATGGCTGAGTGATATTCCATTGTACATAAGGACCACAACTTCTTTATCCATTCTTCTCTTTCCTGGGATGTTTCAGGTGTAACGAAGTGGAGGTTCTTGTCAACAGAGCAGCCCTAAACTTTGGGGTGCCTGTGTCTTGCTGATTTTTAGTTTTCCCAATTTATACGCCCATGAGTGGAAGTGCCCTATGCTCTCTAAGCTGAGTTTTTTAGATGTTTCAGGACACACCGTACACTTCTCCAGAGTGGCTGTTGGCAATTTACAGCCCGCCCATCAGCGTAGCAAGGCTCCATTTCTCCATGGCCTGTCCTGCATTTCTGGTTTTGACACTTTATTCAGCATGGCCCTTTTGACCGATGGGAAGCGAGACTTCTTTGTAGCGCTGATTTGCCTTTGCAGGTTGCTTGGTTGGCCAAAAAGGGCGTATGCGTTTTTTCCTGAATATATTCAGGAAAAAACGCATACGCCCTTTTTGGCCAAGGGCATCATTGTCGAGGTTTTGCCGCTTTTCCTGTGCTTTAAAGGCGATTCGAATCTACCTCCTGAAATCTGTTTCCTGCAATTCTGCCTTGCTTTCAAATTCTCTTCGTTGCCTTCCCTCAATATATTTGTGGACGAGAGTTATCATTTCTAACTGTGCAGGTCTGTGAATTGCAGTGCCCCTGCGCTCCATTTCTCAACTCGCTTTCTTGGGAGCTGGCCGCAAAAGCGCAGGATTGCTTCAGGCCCTATTCTGGCTCGGGGCGGCAGGCTGAGCCTGTGGTTAATTCTTCTTCCTGATGGGAAAATAGAGTGACCTGTGCCTGTCCCAACACCTAGAGCGAGTCTCTCATTGGTTCCCCCTCTTCCCGTTCATCCTCAGGACAAATTGCAACCTGTACGGAACAGGAGGTTAAAGGTGCTGATTCTCCAAGGAGGGAGATTGCTAGTAAAGCGGCTGGAATGGCGAACCGGAGCACAAGGAGATGAGAAATGAGGTGCGTTTTAGAAACCTTTCCCGATCACACGGTGTACCATCTTTTGGGTTTCTCATGCATGTTTTCGATGTAGGAAGATGCCCTTGAACCTGGAGATTTGGGACCCATGGGATGGGTACCACGCCGTATTACTTTACAGGGTCTGCGTTAGCTCACCCAACCTCACCAAACCTCTCAGCCCCAAGAGTGTCCACCCTTATGGCTCAGTCAGCTGTGGGTCTAGATATGGTCAATCCAGGTGGCATCGCAGCCCCTGAACGAATTTTGTAAGAATTTCTCTCTCTTTCACTGTCTTTGTTTCACGGGTCTTTAAAAGTAATTGATATTTATAATGGGGTTTAGCTGCTTTGCACTGCTGTGTTTATGCCGCTTTACACACACTTGACTCACTTACAGAGAGATATCAATACATAGGTTTTAAGATTCTTACTAGTCAGATATATTCTTGGGCGGTGAATAGGGGGTGTTGAGTCCAGTTCACTGAGCAAGGAGTAGGTCTTGTCTATTACATATTGGGTTTATGGAACGGTATCTGAGCTAATTTGAAACCCTTGTTTTATGCATCACCCCACCTCACCTTTCCCGTTAAGCAGCCATAGTGTGTTTTCTAAACGTGCGACTCTGTTCTGTTTTGTAATTCAGTTCAAGGGTAGCGGTTTTTACATTCCCTCTCTAAGTGATATCTTATGATAAGTGTCTTTTTCTGTGTGACTTATTTCACTTAGAATCGTCGTACCTAAATCCACTCATCATGCTGCTCCTAGCCTTATGACGTTGATTTCATGGCTGAGTGATATTCCATTGTACATAAGGACCACAACTTCTTTATCCATTCTTCTCTTTCCTGGGATGTTTAAGGTGTAACGAAGTGGAGTTTCTTGTCAACAGAGCAGCCCTAAACTTTGGGGTGCCTGTGTCTTGCTGATTTTTAGTTTTCCCAATTTATACGCCCATGAGTGGACGTGCCCTATGCTCTCTAAGCTGAGTTTTTAGATGTTTCAGGACACACCGTACACTTCTCCAGAGTGGCTGTTGGTAATTTACAGCCCGCCCATCAGCGTAGCAAGGCTCCCATTTCTCCATGGCCTGTCCTGCATTTCTGGTTTTGACACTTTATTCAGCATGGCCCTTTTGACCGATGGGAAGCGAGACTTCTTTGTAGCGCTGATTTGCCTTTCCAGGTTGCTTGGTTGGCCAAAAAGGGCGTATGCGTTTTTTCCTGAATATATTCAGGAAAAAACGCATACGCCCTTTTTGGCCAAGGGCATCATTGTCGAGGTTTTGCCGCTTTTCCTGTGCTTTAAAGGCGATTCGAATCTACCTCCTGAAATCGGTTTCCTGCAATTCTGCCTTGCTTTCAAATTCTCTTCGTTGCCTTCCCTCAATATATTTGTGGACGAGAGTTATCATTTCTAACTGTGCAGGTCTGTGAATTGCAGTGCCCCTGAGCTCCATTTCTCAACTCGCTTTCTTGGGAGCTGGCCGCAAAAGCGCAGGATTGCTTCAGGCCCTCTTCTGGCTCCGGGCGGCAGGCTGAGCCTGTGGTTAATTCTTCTTCCTGATGGGAAAATAGAGTGACCTGTGCCTGTCCCAACACCTAGAGCTAGTCTCTCATTGGTTCCCCCTCTTCCCGTTCATCCTCAGGACAAATTGCAACCTGTACGGAACAGGAGGTTAAAGGTGCTGATTCTCCAAGGAGGGAGATTGCTAGTAAAGCGGCTGGAATGGCGAACTGGAGCACAAGGAGATGAGAAATGAGGTGCGTTTTAGAAACCTTTCCCGATCACACGGTGTACCATCTTCTGGGTTTCTCATGCATGTTTTCGATGTAGGAATATGCCCTTGAACCTGGAGATTTGGGGATTTGGGACCCATGGGATGGGTACCACGCCGTAATACTTTAAAGGGTCTGCGTTAGCTCACCCAACCTCACCAAACCTCTCAACCCCAAGAGTGTCCACCCTTATGGCTCAGTCAGCTGTGGGTCTAGATATGGTCAATCCAGGTGGCATCGCAGCCCCTGAACGAATTTTGTAAGAATTTCTCTCTCTTTCACTGTCTTTGTTTCACGGGTTTTTAAAAGTAATTGATTTTTATAATGGGGTTTAGCTGCTTTGCACTGCTGTGTTTATGCCGCTTTACACCTACTTGACTCACTTACAGAGAGATAGCAATACATAGGTTTTAAGATTCTTACTAGTCAAATATATTCTTGAGCGGTGAATAGGGGGTGTTGAGTCCAGTTCACTGAGCAAGGAGTAGGTCTTGTCTATTACATATTGGGTTTATGGAACGGTAGCTGAGCTAAATTGAAACCCTTGTTTTATGCATCACCCCACCTCACCTTTCCCGTTAAGCAGCCATAGTGTGTTTTCTAAACGTGCGACTCTGTTCTGTTTTGTAATTCAGTTCAAGGGGAGCGGTTTTTACATTCCCTCTATAAGTGATATCTTATGATAAGTGTCTTTTTCTGTGTGACCTATTTCACTTAGAATCGTCGTACCTATATCCACTCATCATGCTGCTCCTAGCCTTATGACGTTGATTTCATGGCTGAGTGATATTCCATTGTACATAAGGACCACAACTTCTTTATCCATTCTTCTCTTTCCTGGGATGTTTCAGGTGTAACGAAGTGGAGGTTCTTGTCAACAGAGCAGCCCTAAACTTTGGGGTGCCTGTGTCTTGCTGATTTTTAGTTTTCCCAATTTATACGCCCATGAGTGGAAGTGCCCTATGCTCTCTAAGCTGAGTTTTTTCGATGTTTCAGGACACACCGTACACTTCTCCAGAGTGGCTGTTGGCAATTTACAGCCCGCCCATCAGCGTAGCAAGGCTCCCATTTCTCCATGGCCTGTCCTGCATTTCTGGTTTTGACACTTTATTCAGCATGGCCCTTTGGACCGATGGGAAGCGAGACTTCTTTGTAGCGCTGATTTGCCTTTCCAGGTTGCTTGGTTGGCCAAAAAGGGCGTATGCGTTTTTTCCTGAATATATTCAGGAAAAAACGCATACGCCCTTTTTGGCCAAGGGCATCATTGTCGAGGTTTTGCCGCTTTTCCTGTGCTTTAAAGGCGATTCGAATCTACCTCCTGAAATCTGTTTCCTGCAATTCTGCCTTGCTTTCAAATTCTCTTCGTTGCCTTCCCTCAATATATTTGTGGACGAGAGTTATCATTTCTAACTGTGCAGGTCTGTGAATTGCAGTGCCCCTGCGCTCCATTTCTCAACTCGCTTTCTTGGGAGCTGGCCGCAAAAGCGCAGGATTGCTTCAGGCCCTATTCTGGCTCGGGGCGGCAGGCTGAGCCTGTGGTTAATTCTTCTTCCTGATGGGAAAATAGAGTGACCTGTGCCTGTCCCAACACCTAGAGCGAGTCTCTCATTGGTTCCCCCTCTTCCCGTTCATCCTCAGGACAAATTGCAACCTGTACGGAACAGGAGGTTAAAGGTGCTGATTCTCCAAGGAGGGAGATTGCTAGTAAAGCGGCTGGAATGGCGAACCGGAGCACAAGGAGATGAGAAATGAGGTGCGTTTTAGAAACCTTTCCCGATCACACGGTGTACCATCTTTTGGGTTTCTCATGCATGTTTTCGATGTAGGAAGATGCCCTTGAACCTGGAGATTTGGGACCCATGGGATGGGTACCACGCCGTATTACTTTACAGGGTCTGCGTTAGCTCACCCAACCTCACCAAACCTCTCAGCCCCAAGAGTGTCCACCCTTATGTCTCAGTCAGCTGTGGGTCTAGATATGGTCAATCCAGGTGGCATCGCAGCCCCTGAACGAATTTTGTAAGAATTTCTCTCTCTTTCACTGTCTTTGTTTCACGGGTTTTTAAAAGTAATTGATTTTTATAATGGGGTTTAGCTGCTTTGCACTGCTGTGTTTATGCCGCTTTACACCCACTTGACTCACTTACAGAGAGATAGCAATACATAGGTTTTAAGATTCTTACTAGTCAAATATATTCTTGGGCGGTGACTAGGGGGTGTTGAGTCCAGTTCACTGAGCAAGGAGTAGGTCTTGTCTATTACATATTGGGTTTATGGAACGGTATCTGAGCTAATTTGAAACCCTTGTTTTATGCATCACCCCACCTCACCTTTCCCGTTAAGCAGCCATAGTGTGTTTTCTAAACGTGCGACTCTGTTCTGTTTTGTAATTCAGTTCAAGGGTAGCGGTTTTTACATTCCCTCTGTAAGTGATATCTTATGATAAGGGTCTTTTTCTGTGTGACCTATTTCACTTAGAATCGTCGCACCTATATCCACTTATCATGCTGCTCCTAGCCTTATGACGTTGATTTCATGGCTGAGTGATATTCCATTGTACATAAGGACCACAACTTCTTTATCCATTCTTCTCTTTCCTGGGATGTTTAAGGTGTAACGAAGTGGAGTTTCTTGTCAACAGAGCAGCCCTAAACTTTGGGGTGCCTGTGTCTTGCTGATTTTTAGTTTTCCCAATTTATACGCCCATGAGTGGAAGTGCCCTATGCTCTCTAAGCTGAGTTTTTTTGATGTTTCAGGACACACCGTACACTTCTCCAGAGTGGCTGTTGGCAATTTACAGCCCGCCCATCAGCGTAGCAAGGCTCCCATTTCTCCATGGCCTGTCCTGCATTTCTGGTTTTGACACTTTATTCAGCATGGCCCTTTGGACCGATGGGAAGCGAGACTTCTTTGTAGCGCTGATTTGCCTTTCCAGGTTGCTTGGTTGGCCAAAAAGGGCGTATGCGTTTTTTCCTGAATATATTCAGGAAAAAACGCATACGCCCTTTTTGGCCAAGGGCATCATTGTCGAGGTTTTGCCGCTTTTCCTGTGCTTTAAAGGCGATTCGAATCTACCTCCTGAAATCTGTTTCCTGCAATTCTGCCTTGCTTTCAAATCCTCTTCGTTGCCTTCCCTCAATATATTTGTGGACGAGAGTTATCCTTTCTAACTGTGCAGGTCTGTGAATTGCAGTGCCCCTGAGCTCCATTTTTCAACTCGCTTTCTTGGGAACTGGCCGCAAAAGCGCAGGATTGCTTCAGGCCCTATTCTGGCTCCGGGCGGCAGGCTGAGCCTGTGGTTAATTCTTCTTCCTGATGGGAAAATAGAGTGACCTGTGCCTGTCCCAACACCTAGAGCTAGTCTCTCATTGGTTCCCCCTCTTCCCGTTCATCCTCAGGACAAATTGCAACCTGTATGGAACAGGAGGTTAAAGGTGCTGATTCTCCAAGGAGGGAGATTGCTAGTAAAGCGGCTGGAATGGCGAACCGGAGCACAAGGAGATGAGAAATGAGGTGCGTTTTAGAAACCTTTCCCGATCACACGGTGTACCATCTTCTGGGTTTCTCATGCATGTTTTCGATGTAGGAAGATGCCCTTGACCCTGGAGATTTGGGACCCATGGGATGGGTACCACGCCGTATTACTTTACAGGGTCTGCGTTAGCTCACCCAACCTCACCAAACCTCTCAGCCCCAAGAGTGTCCACCCTTATGTCTCAGTCAGCTGTGGGTCTAGATATGGTCAATCCAGGTGGCATCGCAGCCCCTGAACGAATTTTGTAAGAATTTCTCTCTCTTTCACTGTCTTTGTTTCACGGGTCTTTAAAAGTAATTGATTTTTATAATGGGGTTTAGCTGCTTTGCACTGCTGTGTTTATGCCGCTTTACACCCACTTGACTCACTTACAGAGAGATAGCAATACATAGGTTTTAAGATTCTTACTAGTCAAATATATTCTTGGGCGCTGAATAGGGGGTGTTGAGTCCAGTAAACTGAGCAAGGAGTAGGTCTTGTCTATTACATATTGGGTTTATGGAACGGTATCTGAGCTAATTTGAAACCCTTGTTTTATGCATCACCCCACCTCACCTTTCCCGTTAAGCAGCCATAGTGTGTTTTCTAAACGTGCGACTCTGTTCTGTTTTGTAATTCAGTTCAAGGGTAGCGGTTTTTACATTCCCTCTATAAGTGATATCTTATGATAAGTGTCTTTTTCTGTGTGACCTATTTCACTTAGAATCGTCGTACCTATATCCACTCATCATGCTGCTCCTAGCCTTATGACGTTGATTTCATGGCTGAGTGATATTCCATTGTACATAAGGACCACAACTTCTTTATCCATTCTTCTCTTTCCTGGGATGTTTCAGGTGTAACGAAGTGGAGGTTCTTGTCAACAGAGCAGCCCTAAACTTTGGGGTGCCTGTGTCTTGCTGATTTTTAGTTTTCCCAATTTATACGCCCATGAGTGGAAGTGCCCTATGCTCTCTAAGCTGAGTTTTTTAGATGTTTCAGGACACACCGTACACTTCTCCAGAGTGGCTGTTGGCAATTTACAGCCCGCCCATCAGCGTAGCAAGGCTCCCATTTCTCCATGGCCTGTCCTGCATTTCTGGTTTTGACACTTTATTCAGCATGGCCCTTTGGACCGATGGGAAGCGAGCCTTCTTTGTAGCGCTGATTTGCCTTTCCAGGTTGCTTGGTTGGCCAAAAAGGGCGTATGCGTTTTTTCCTGAATATATTCAGGAAAAAACGCATACGCCCTTTTTGGCCAAGGGCATCATTGTCGAGGTTTTGCCGCTTTTCCTGTGCTTTAAAGGCGATTCGAATCTACCTCCTGAAATCTGTTTCCTGCAATTCTGCCTTGCTTTCAAATCCTCTTCGTTGCCTTCCCTCAATATATTTGTGGACGAGAGTTATCCTTTCTAACTGTGCAGGTCTGTGAATTGCAGGGCCCCTGAGCTCCATTTTTCAACTCGCTTTCTTGGGAACTGGCCGCAAAAGCGCAGGATTGCTTCAGGCCCTATTCTGGCTCCGGGCGGCAGGCTGAGCCTGTGGTTAATTCTTCTTCCTGATGGGAGAATAGAGTGACCTGTGCCTGTCCCAACACCTAGAGCTAGTCTCTCATTGGTTCCCCCTCTTCCCGTTCATCCTCAGGACAAATTGCAACCTGTACGGAACAGGAGGTTAAAGGTGCTGATTCTCCAAGGAGGGAGATTGCTAGTAAAGCGGCTGGAATGGCGAACTGGAGCACAAGGAGATGAGAAATGAGGTGCGTTTTAGAAACCTTTCCCGATCACACGGTGTACCATCTTCTGGGTTTCTCATGCATGTTTTCGATGTAGGAATATGCCCTTGAACCTGGAGATTTGGGGATTTGGGACCCATGGGATGGGTACCACGCCGTAATACTTTAAAGGGTCTGCATTAGCTCACCCAACCTCACCAAACCTCTCAGCCCCAAGAGTGTCCACCCTTATGGCTCAGTCAGCTGTGGGTCTAGATATGGTCAATCCAGGTGGCATCGCAGCCCCTGAACGAATTTTGTAAGAATTTCTCTCTCTTTCACTGTCTTTGTTTCACGGGTTTTTAAAAGTAATTGATTTTTATAATGGGGTTTAGCTGCTTTGCACTGCTGTGTTTATGCCGCTTTACACCTACTTGACTCACTTACAGAGAGATAGCAATACATAGGTTTTAAGATTCTTACTAGTCAAATATATTCTTGAGCGGTGAATAGGGGGTGTTGAGTCCAGTTCACTGAGCAAGGAGTAGGTCTTGTCTATTACATATTGGGTTTATGGAACGGTAGCTGAGCTAAATTGAAACCCTTGTTTTATGCATCACCCCACCTCACCTTTCCCGTTAAGCAGCCATAGTGTGTTTTCTAAACGTGCGACTCTGTTCTGTTTTGTAATTCAGTTCAAGGGTAGCGGTTTTTACATTCCCTCTGTAAGTGATATCTTATGATAAGGGTCTTTTTCTGTGTGACCTATTTCACTTAGAATTGTCGTACCTATATCCACTCATCATGCTGCTCCTAGCCTTATGACGTTGATTTCATGGCTGAGTGATATTCCATTGTACATAAGGACCACAACTTCTTTATCCATTCTTCTCTTTCCTGGGATGTTTCAGGTGTAACGAAGTGGAGGTTCTTGTCAACAGAGCAGCCCTAAACTTTGGGGTGCCTGTGTCTTGCTGATTTTTAGTTTTCCCAATTTATACGCCCATGAGTGGAAGTGCCCTATGCTCTCTAAGCTGAGTTTTTTAGATGTTTCAGGACACACCGTACACTTCTCCAGAGTGGCTGTTGGCAATTTACAGCCCGCCCATCAGCGTAGCAAGGCTCCATTTCTCCATGGCCTGTCCTGCATTTCTGGTTTTGACACTTTATTCAGCATGGCCCTTTTGACCGATGGGAAGCGAGACTTCTTTGTAGCGCTGATTTGCCTTTCCAGGTTGCTTGGTTGGCCAAAAAGGGCGTATGCGTTTTTTCCTGAATATATTCAGGAAAAAACGCATACGCCCTTTTTGGCCAAGGGCATCATTGTCGAGGTTTTGCCGCTTTTCCTGTGCTTTAAAGGCGATTCGAATCTACCTCCTGAAATCTGTTTCCTGCAATTCTGCCTTGCTTTCAAATCCTCTTCGTTGCCTTCCCTCAATATATTTGTGGACGAGAGTTATCATTTCTAACTGTGCAGGTCTGTGAATTGCAGTGCCCATGAGCTCAATTTTTCAACTCGCTTTCTTGGGAGCTGGCCGCAAAAGCGCAGGATTGCTTCAGGCCCTATTCTGGCTCCGTGCGGTAGGCTAAGCCTGTGGTTAATTCTTCTTCCTGATGGGAAAATAGAGTGACCTGTGCCTGTCCCAACACCTAGAGCTAGTCTCTCATTGGTTCCCCCTCTTCCCGTTCATCCTCAGGACAAATTGCAACCTGTACGGAACAGGAGGTTAAAGGTGCTGATTCTCCAAAGAGGGAGATTGCTAGTAAAGGGGCTGGAATGGCGAACCGGAGCACAAGGAGATTAGAAATGAGGTGCGTTTTAGAAACCTTTCCCGATCACACGGTGTACCATCTTCTGGGTTTCTCATGCATGTTTTCGATGTAGGAATATGCCCTTGAACCTGGAGATTTGGGGATTTGGGACCCATGGGATGGGTACCACGCCGTAATACTTTAAAGGGTCTGCATTAGCTCACCCAACCTCACCAATCCTCTCAGCCCCAAGAGTGTCCACCCTTATGGCTCAGTCAGCTGTGGGTTTAGATATGGTCAATCCAGGTGGCATCGCAGCCCCTGAACGAATTTTGTAAGAATTTCTCTCTCTTTCACTGTCTTTGTTTCACGGGTTTTTAAAAGTAATTGATTTTTATAATGGGGTTTAGCTGCTTTGCACTGCTGTGTTTATGCCGCTTTACACCTACTTGACTCACTTACAGAGAGATAGCAATACATAGGTTTTAAGATTCTTACTAGTCAAATATATTCTTGAGCAGTGAATAGGGGGTGTTGAGTCCAGTTCACTGAGCAAGGAGTAGGTCTTGTCTATTACATATTGGGTTTATGGAACGGTAGCTGAGCTAAATTGAAACCCTTGTTTTATGCATCACCCCACCTCACCTTTCCCGTTAAGCAGCCATAGTGTGTTTTCTAAACGTGCGACTCTGTTCTGTTTTGTAATTCAGTTCAAGGGTAGCGGTTTTTACATTCCCTCTATAAGTGATATCTTATGATAAGTGTCTTTTTCTGTGTGACTTATTTCACTTAGAATCGTCGTACCTAAATCCACTCATCATGCTGCTCCTAGCCTTATGACGTTGATTTCATGGCTGAGTGATATTCCATTGTACATAAGGACCACAACTTCTTTATCCATTCTTCTCTTTCCTGGGATGTTTCAGGTGTAACGAAGTGGAGTTTCTTGTCAACAGAGCAGCCCTAAACTTTGGGGTGCCTGTGTCTTGCTGATTTTCAGTTTTCCCAATTTATACGCTCATGAGTGGAAGTGCCCTATGCTCTCTAAGCTGAGTTTTTTAGATGTTTCAGGACACACCGTACACTTCTCCAGAGTGGCTGTTGGTAATTTACAGCCCGCCCATCAGCGTAGCAAGGCTCCCATTTCTCCATGGCCTGTCCTGCATTTCTGGTTTTGACACTTTATTCAGCATGGCCCTTTTGACCGATGGGAAGCGAGACTTCTTTGTAGCGCTGATTTGCCTTTCCAGGTTGCTTGGTTGGCCAAAAAGGGCGTATGCGTTTTTTCCTGAATATATTCAGGAAAAAACGCATACGCCCTTTTTGGCCAAGGGCATCATTGTCGAGGTTTTGCCGCTTTTCCTGTGCTTTAAAGGCGATTCGAATCTACCTCCTGAAATCGGTTTCCTGCAATTCTGCCTTGCTTTCAAATTCTCTTCGTTGCCTTCCCTCAATATATTTGTGGACGAGAGTTATCATTTCTAACTGTGCAGGTCTGTGAATTGCAGTGCCCCTGAGCTCCATTTCTCAACTCGCTTTCTTGGGAGCTGGCCGCAAAAGCGCAGGATTGCTTCAGGCCCTCTTCTGGCTCCGGGTGGCAGGCTGAGCCTGTGGTTAATTCTTCTTCCTGATGGGAAAATAGAGTGACCTGTGCCTGTCCCAACACCTAGAGCTAGTCTCTCATTGGTTCCCCCTCTTCCCGTTCATCCTCAGGACAAATTGCAACCTGTACGGAACAGGAGGTTAAAGGTGCTGATTCTCCAAGGAGGGAGATTGCTAGTAAAGCGGCTGGAATGGCGAACTGGAGCACAAGGAGATGAGAAATGAGGTGCGTTTTAGAAACCTTTCCCGATCACACGGTGTACCATCTTCTGGGTTTCTCATGCATGTTTTCGATGTAGGAATATGCCCTTGAACCTGGAGATTTGGGGATTTGGGACCCATGGGATGGGTACCACGCCGTAATACTTTAAAGGGTCTGCGTTAGCTCACCCAACCTCACCAAACCTCTCAGCCCCAAGAGTGTCCACCCTTATGGCTCAGTCAGCTGTGGGTCTAGATATGGTCAATCCAGGTGGCATCGCAGCCCCTGAACGAATTTTGTAAGAATTTCTCTCTCTTTCACTGTCTTTGTTTCACGGGTTTTTAAAAGTAATTGATTTTTATAATGGGGTTTAGCTGCTTTGCACTGCTGTGTTTATGCCGCTTTACACCTACTTGACTCACTTACAGAGAGATAGCAATACATAGGTTTTAAGATTCTTACTAGTCAAATATATTCTTGGGCGGTGACTAGGGGGTGTTGAGTCCAGTTCACTGAGCAAGGAGTAGGTCTTGTCTATTACATATTGGGTTTATGGAACGGTATCTGAGCTAATTTGAAACCCTTGTTTTATGCATCACCCCACGTCACCTTTCCCGTTAAGCAGCCATAGTGTGTTTTCTAAACGTGCGACTCTGTTCTGTTTTGTAATTCAGTTCAAGGGTAGCGGTTTTTACATTCCCTCTATAAGTGATATCTTATGATAAGTGTCTTTTTCTGTGTGACTTATTTCACTTAGAATCGTCGTACCTAAATCCACTCATCATGCTGCTCCTAGCCTTATGACGTTGATTTCATGGCTGAGTGATATTCCATTGTACATAAGGACCACAACTTCTTTATCCATTCTTCTCTTTCCTGGGATGTTTAAGGTGTAACGAAGTGGAGTTTCTTGTCAACAGAGCAGCCCTAAACTTTGGGGTGCCTGTGTCTTGCTGATTTTTAGTTTTCCCAATTTATACGCCCATGAGTGGAAGTGCCCTATGCTCTCTAAGCTGAGTTTTTTAGATGTTTCAGGACACACCGTACACTTCTCCAGAGTGGCTGTTGGTAATTTACAGCCCGCCCATCAGCGTAGCAAGGCTCCCATTTCTCCATGGCCTGTCCTGCATTTCTGGTTTTGACACTTTATTCAGCATGGCCCTTTTGACCGATGGGAAGCGAGACTTCTTTGTAGCGCTGATTTGCCTTTCCAGGTTGCTTGGTTGGCCAAAAAGGGCGTATGCGTTTTTTCCTGAATATATTCAGGAAAAAACGCATACGCCCTTTTTGGCCAAGGGCATCATTGTCGAGGTTTTGCCGCTTTTCCTCTGCTTTAAAGGCGATTCGAATCTACCTCCTGAAATCTGTTTCCTGCAATTCTGCCTTGCTTTCAAATTCTCTTCGTTGCCTTCCCTCAATATATTTGTGGACGAGAGTTATCATTTCTAACTGTGCAGGTCTGTGAATTGCAGTGCCCCTGAGCTCCATTTCTCAACTCGCTTTCTTGGGAGCTGGCCGCAAAAGCGCAGGATTGCTTCAGGCCCTCTTCTGGCTCCGGGCGGCAGGCTGAGCCTGTGGTTAATTCTTCTTCCTGATGGGAAAATAGAGTGACCTGTGCCTGTCCCAACACCTAGAGCTAGTCTCTCATTGGTTCCCCCTCTTCCCGTTCATCCTCAGGACAAATTGCAACCTGTACGGAACAGGAGGTTAAAGGTGCTGATTCTCCAAGGAGGGAGATTGCTAGTAAAGCGGCTGGAATGGCGAACTGGAGCACAAGGAGATGAGAAATGAGGTGCGTTTTAGAAACCTTTCCCGATCACACGGTGTACCATCTTCTGGGTTTCTCATGCATGTTTTCGATGTAGGAATATGCCCTTGAACCTGGAGATTTGGGGATTTGGGACCCATGGGATGGGTACCACGCCGTAATACTTTAAAGGGTCTGCATTAGCTCACCCAACCTCACCAAACCTCTCAGCCCCAAGAGTGTCCACCCTTATGGCTCAGTCAGCTGTGGGTCTAGATATGGTCAATCCAGGTGGCATCGCAGCCCCTGAACGAATTTTGTAAGAATTTCTCTCTCTTTCACTGTCTTTGTTTCACGGGTTTTTAAAAGTAATTGATTTTTATAATGGGGTTTAGCTGCTTTGCACTGCTGTGTTTATGCCGCTTTACACCTACTTGACTCACTTACAGAGAGATAGCAATACATAGGTTTTAAGATTCTTACTAGTCAAATATATTCTTGAGCGGTGAATAGGGGGTGTTGAGTCCAGTTCACTGAGCAAGGAGTAGGTCTTGTCTATTACATATTGGGTTTATGGAACGGTAGCTGAGCTAAATTGAAACCCTTGTTTTATGCATCACCCCACCTCACCTTTCCCGTTAAGCAGCCATAGTGTGTTTTCTAAACGTGCGACTCTGTTCTGTTTTGTAATTCAGTTCAAGGGTAGCGGTTTTTACATTCCCTCTGTAAGTGATATCTTATGATAAGGGTCTTTTTCTGTGTGACCTATTTCACTTAGAATCGTCGTACCTATATCCACTCATCATGCTGCTCCTAGCCTTATGACGTTGATTTCATGGCTGAGTGATATTCCATTGTACATAAGGACCACAACTTCTTTATCCATTCTTCTCTTTCCTGGGATGTTTCAGGTGTAACGAAGTGGAGGTTCTTGTCAACAGAGCAGCCCTAAACTTTGGGGTGCCTGTGTCTTGCTGATTTTTAGTTTTCCCAATTTATACGCCCATGAGTGGAAGTGCCCTATGCTCTCTAAGCTGAGTTTTTTAGATGTTTCAGGACACACCGTACACTTCTCCAGAGTGGCTGTTGGCAATTTACAGCCCGCCCATCAGCGTAGCAAGGCTCCATTTCTCCATGGCCTGTCCTGCATTTCTGGTTTTGACACTTTATTCAGCATGGCCCTTTTGACCGATGGGAAGCGAGACTTCTTTGTAGCGCTGATTTGCCTT
Source organism: Balaenoptera borealis (assembly GCF_965194805.1). NCBI lineage: Eukaryota > Metazoa > Chordata > Mammalia > Artiodactyla > Balaenopteridae > Balaenoptera > Balaenoptera borealis. The sequence continues at coordinate 312,350 of NW_028123748.1, forward strand.
TGCAGGTTGCTTGGTTGGCCAAAAAGGGCGTATGCGTTTTTTCCTGAATATATTCAGGAAAAAACGCATACGCCCTTTTTGGCCAAGGGCATCATTGTCGAGGTTTTGCCGCTTTTCCTGTGCTTTAAAGGCGATTCGAATCTACCTCCTGAAATCTGTTTCCTGCAATTCTGCCTTGCTTTCAAATTCTCTTCGTTGCCTTCCCTCAATATATTTGTGGACGAGAGTTATCATTTCTAACTGTGCAGGTCTGTGAATTGCAGTGCCCCTGCGCTCCATTTCTCAACTCGCTTTCTTGGGAGCTGGCCGCAAAAGCGCAGGATTGCTTCAGGCCCTATTCTGGCTCGGGGCGGCAGGCTGAGCCTGTGGTTAATTCTTCTTCCTGATGGGAAAATAGAGTGACCTGTGCCTGTCCCAACACCTAGAGCGAGTCTCTCATTGGTTCCCCCTCTTCCCGTTCATCCTCAGGACAAATTGCAACCTGTACGGAACAGGAGGTTAAAGGTGCTGATTCTCCAAGGAGGGAGATTGCTAGTAAAGCGGCTGGAATGGCGAACCGGAGCACAAGGAGATGAGAAATGAGGTGCGTTTTAGAAACCTTTCCCGATCACACGGTGTACCATCTTTTGGGTTTCTCATGCATGTTTTCGATGTAGGAAGATGCCCTTGAACCTGGAGATTTGGGACCCATGGGATGGGTACCACGCCGTATTACTTTACAGGGTCTGCGTTAGCTCACCCAACCTCACCAAACCTCTCAGCCCCAAGAGTGTCCACCCTTATGGCTCAGTCAGCTGTGGGTCTAGATATGGTCAATCCAGGTGGCATCGCAGCCCCTGAACGAATTTTGTAAGAATTTCTCTCTCTTTCACTGTCTTTGTTTCACGGGTCTTTAAAAGTAATTGATATTTATAATGGGGTTTAGCTGCTTTGCACTGCTGTGTTTATGCCGCTTTACACACACTTGACTCACTTACAGAGAGATATCAATACATAGGTTTTAAGATTCTTACTAGTCAGATATATTCTTGGGCGGTGAATAGGGGGTGTTGAGTCCAGTTCACTGAGCAAGGAGTAGGTCTTGTCTATTACATATTGGGTTTATGGAACGGTATCTGAGCTAATTTGAAACCCTTGTTTTATGCATCACCCCACCTCACCTTTCCCGTTAAGCAGCCATAGTGTGTTTTCTAAACGTGCGACTCTGTTCTGTTTTGTAATTCAGTTCAAGGGTAGCGGTTTTTACATTCCCTCTATAAGTGATATCTTATGATAAGTGTCTTTTTCTGTGTGACTTATTTCACTTAGAATCGTCGTACCTAAATCCACTCATCATGCTGCTCCTAGCCTTATGACGTTGATTTCATGGCTGAGTGATATTCCATTGTACATAAGGACCACAACTTCTTTATCCATTCTTCTCTTTCCTGGGATGTTTAAGGTGTAACGAAGTGGAGTTTCTTGTCAACAGAGCAGCCCTAAACTTTGGGGTGCCTGTGTCTTGCTGATTTTTAGTTTTCCCAATTTATACGCCCATGAGTGGACGTGCCCTATGCTCTCTAAGCTGAGTTTTTAGATGTTTCAGGACACACCGTACACTTCTCCAGAGTGGCTGTTGGTAATTTACAGCCCGCCCATCAGCGTAGCAAGGCTCCCATTTCTCCATGGCCTGTCCTGCATTTCTGGTTTTGACACTTTATTCAGCATGGCCCTTTTGACCGATGGGAAGCGAGACTTCTTTGTAGCGCTGATTTGCCTTTCCAGGTTGCTTGGTTGGCCAAAAAGGGCGTATGCGTTTTTTCCTGAATATATTCAGGAAAAAACGCATACGCCCTTTTTGGCCAAGGGCATCATTGTCGAGGTTTTGCCGCTTTTCCTGTGCTTTAAAGGCGATTCGAATCTACCTCCTGAAATCGGTTTCCTGCAATTCTGCCTTGCTTTCAAATTCTCTTCGTTGCCTTCCCTCAATATATTTGTGGACGAGAGTTATCATTTCTAACTGTGCAGGTCTGTGAATTGCAGTGCCCCTGAGCTCCATTTCTCAACTCGCTTTCTTGGGAGCTGGCCGCAAAAGCGCAGGATTGCTTCAGGCCCTCTTCTGGCTCCGGGCGGCAGGCTGAGCCTGTGGTTAATTCTTCTTCCTGATGGGAAAATAGAGTGACCTGTGCCTGTCCCAACACCTAGAGCTAGTCTCTCATTGGTTCCCCCTCTTCCCGTTCATCCTCAGGACAAATTGCAACCTGTACGGAACAGGAGGTTAAAGGTGCTGATTCTCCAAGGAGGGAGATTGCTAGTAAAGCGGCTGGAATGGCGAACTGGAGCACAAGGAGATGAGAAATGAGGTGCGTTTTAGAAACCTTTCCCGATCACACGGTGTACCATCTTCTGGGTTTCTCATGCATGTTTTCGATGTAGGAATATGCCCTTGAACCTGGAGATTTGGGGATTTGGGACCCATGGGATGGGTACCACGCCGTAATACTTTAAAGGGTCTGCGTTAGCTCACCCAACCTCACCAAACCTCTCAACCCCAAGAGTGTCCACCCTTATGGCTCAGTCAGCTGTGGGTCTAGATATGGTCAATCCAGGTGGCATCGCAGCCCCTGAACGAATTTTGTAAGAATTTCTCTCTCTTTCACTGTCTTTGTTTCACGGGTTTTTAAAAGTAATTGATTTTTATAATGGGGTTTAGCTGCTTTGCACTGCTGTGTTTATGCCGCTTTACACCTACTTGACTCACTTACAGAGAGATAGCAATACATAGGTTTTAAGATTCTTACTAGTCAAATATATTCTTGAGCGGTGAATAGGGGGTGTTGAGTCCAGTTCACTGAGCAAGGAGTAGGTCTTGTCTATTACATATTGGGTTTATGGAACGGTAGCTGAGCTAAATTGAAACCCTTGTTTTATGCATCACCCCACCTCACCTTTCCCGTTAAGCAGCCATAGTGTGTTTTCTAAACGTGCGACTCTGTTCTGTTTTGTAATTCAGTTCAAGGGGAGCGGTTTTTACATTCCCTCTATAAGTGATATCTTATGATAAGTGTCTTTTTCTGTGTGACCTATTTCACTTAGAATCGTCGTACCTATATCCACTCATCATGCTGCTCCTAGCCTTATGACGTTGATTTCATGGCTGAGTGATATTCCATTGTACATAAGGACCACAACTTCTTTATCCATTCTTCTCTTTCCTGGGATGTTTCAGGTGTAACGAAGTGGAGGTTCTTGTCAACAGAGCAGCCCTAAACTTTGGGGTGCCTGTGTCTTGCTGATTTTTAGTTTTCCCAATTTATACGCCCATGAGTGGAAGTGCCCTATGCTCTCTAAGCTGAGTTTTTTCGATGTTTCAGGACACACCGTACACTTCTCCAGAGTGGCTGTTGGCAATTTACAGCCCGCCCATCAGCGTAGCAAGGCTCCCATTTCTCCATGGCCTGTCCTGCATTTCTGGTTTTGACACTTTATTCAGCATGGCCCTTTGGACCGATGGGAAGCGAGACTTCTTTGTAGCGCTGATTTGCCTTTCCAGGTTGCTTGGTTGGCCAAAAAGGGCGTATGCGTTTTTTCCTGAATATATTCAGGAAAAAACGCATACGCCCTTTTTGGCCAAGGGCATCATTGTCGAGGTTTTGCCGCTTTTCCTGTGCTTTAAAGGCGATTCGAATCTACCTCCTGAAATCTGTTTCCTGCAATTCTGCCTTGCTTTCAAATTCTCTTCGTTGCCTTCCCTCAATATATTTGTGGACGAGAGTTATCATTTCTAACTGTGCAGGTCTGTGAATTGCAGTGCCCCTGCGCTCCATTTCTCAACTCGCTTTCTTGGGAGCTGGCCGCAAAAGCGCAGGATTGCTTCAGGCCCTATTCTGGCTCGGGGCGGCAGGCTGAGCCTGTCGTTAATTCTTCTTCCTGATGGGAAAATAGAGTGACCTGTGCCTGTCCCAACACCTAGAGCGAGTCTCTCATTGGTTCCCCCTCTTCCCGTTCATCCTCAGGACAAATTGCAACCTGTACGGAACAGGAGGTTAAAGGTGCTGATTCTCCAAGGAGGGAGATTGCTAGTAAAGCGGCTGGAATGGCGAACCGGAGCACAAGGAGATGAGAAATGAGGTGCGTTTTAGAAACCTTTCCCGATCACACGGTGTACCATCTTTTGGGTTTCTCATGCATGTTTTCGATGTAGGAAGATGCCCTTGAACCTGGAGATTTGGGACCCATGGGATGGGTACCACGCCGTATTACTTTACAGGGTCTGCGTTAGCTCACCCAACCTCACCAAACCTCTCAGCCCCAAGAGTGTCCACCCTTATGTCTCAGTCAGCTGTGGGTCTAGATATGGTCAATCCAGGTGGCATCGCAGCCCCTGAACGAATTTTGTAAGAATTTCTCTCTCTTTCACTGTCTTTGTTTCACGGGTTTTTAAAAGTAATTGATTTTTATAATGGGGTTTAGCTGCTTTGCACTGCTGTGTTTATGCCGCTTTACACCCACTTGACTCACTTACAGAGAGATAGCAATACATAGGTTTTAAGATTCTTACTAGTCAAATATATTCTTGGGCGGTGACTAGGGGGTGTTGAGTCCAGTTCACTGAGCAAGGAGTAGGTCTTGTCTATTACATATTGGGTTTATGGAACGGTATCTGAGCTAATTTGAAACCCTTGTTTTATGCATAACCCCACCTCACCTTTCCCGTTAAGCAGCCATAGTGTGTTTTCTAAACGTGCGACTCTGTTCTGTTTTGTAATTCAGTTCAAGGGTAGCGGTTTTTACATTCCCTCTGTAAGTGATATCTTATGATAAGGGTCTTTTTCTGTGTGACTTATTTCACTTAGAATCGTCGTACCTATATCCACTCATCATGCTGCTCCTAGCCTTATGACGTTGATTTCATGGCTGAGTGATATTCCATTGTACATAAGGACCACAACTTCTTTATCCATTCTTCTCTTTCCTGGGATGTTTCAGGTGTAACGAAGTGGAGGTTCTTGTCAACAGAGCAGCCCTAAACTTTGGGGTGCCTGTGTCTTGCTGATTTTTAGTTTTCCCAATTTATACGCCCATGAGTGGAAGTGCCCTATGCTCTCTAAGCTGAGTTTTTTAGATGTTTCAGGACACACCGTACACTTCTCCAGAGTGGCTGTTGGCAATTTACAGCCCGCCCATCAGCGTAGCAAGGCTCCCATTTCTCCATGGCCTGTCCGGCATTTCTGGTTTTGACACTTTATTCAGCATGGCCCTTTTGACCGATGGGAAGCGAGACTTCTTTGTAGCGCTGATTTGCCTTTGCAGGTTGCTTGGTTGGCCAAAAAGGGCGTATGCGTTTTTTCCTGAATATATTCAGGAAAAAACGCATACGCCCTTTTTGGCCAAGGGCATCATTGTCGAGGTTTTGCCGCTTTTCCTGTGCTTTAAAGGCGATTCGAATCTACCTCCTGAAATCTGTTTCCTGCAATTCTGCCTTGCTTTCAAATCCTCTTCGTTGCCTTCCCTCAATATATTTGTGGACGAGAGTTATCATTTCTAACTGTGCAGGTCTGTGAATTGCAGTGCCCCTGAGCTCCATTTCTCAACTCGCTTTCTTGGGAGCTGGCCGCAAAAGCACAGGATTGCTTCAGGCCCTATTCTGGCTCCGGGCGGCAGGCTGAGCCTGTGGTTAATTCTTCTTCCTGATGGGAAAATAGAGTGACCTGTGCCTGTCCCAACACCTAGAGCTAGTCTCTCATTGGTTCCCCCTCTTCCCGTTCATCCTCAGGACAAATTGCAACCTGTACGGAACAGGAGGTTAAAGGTGCTGATTCTCCAAGGAGGGAGATTGCTAGTAAAGCGGCTGGAATGGCGAACCGGAGCACAAGGAGATGAGAAATGAGGTGCGTTTTAGAAACCTTTCCCGATCACACGGTGTACCATCTTCTGAGTTTCTCATGCATGTTTTCGATATAGGAATATGCCCTTGAACCTGGAGATTTGGGACCCATGGGATGGGTACCACGCCGTAATACTTTAAAGGGTCTGCGTTAGCTCACCCAACCTCACCAAACCTCTCAGCCCCAAGAGTGTCCACCCTTATGGCTCAGTCAGCTGTGGGTCTAGATATGGTCAATCCAGCTGGCATCGCAGCCCCTGAACGAATTTTGTAAGAATTTCTCTCTCTTTCACTGTCTTTGTTTCACGGGTCTTTAAAAGTAATTGATTTTTATAATGGGGTTTAGCTGCTTTGCACTGCTGTGTTTATGCCGCTTTACACCCACTTGACTCACTTACAGAGAGATAGCAATACATAGGTTTTAAGATTCTTACTAGTCAAATATATTCTTGGGCGGTGAATAGGGCGTGTTGAGTCCAGTTCACTGAGCAAGGAGTAGGTCTTGTCTATTACATATTGGGTTTATGGAACGGTATCTGAGCTAATTTGAAACCCTTGTTTTATGCATCACCCCACCTCACCTTTCCCGTTAAGCAGCCATAGTGTGTTTTCTAAACGTGCGACTCTGTTCTGTTTTGTAATTCAGTTCAAGGGTAGCGGTTTTTACATTCCCTCTGTAAGTGATATCTTATGATAAGGGTCTTTTTCTGTGTGACCTATTTCACTTAGAATCGTCGCACCTATATCCACTTATCATGCTGCTCCTAGCCTTATGACGTTGATTTCATGGCTGAGTGATATTCCATTGTACATAAGGACCACAACTTCTTTATCCATTCTTCTCTTTCCTGGGATGTTTAAGGTGTAACGAAGTGGAGTTTCTTGTCAACAGAGCAGCCCTAAACTTTGGGGTGCCTGTGTCTTGCTGATTTTTAGTTTTCCCAATTTATACGCCCATGAGTGGAAGTGCCCTATGCTCTCTAAGCTGAGTTTTTTTGATGTTTCAGGACACACCGTACACTTCTCCAGAGTGGCTGTTGGCAATTTACAGCCCGCCCATCAGCGTAGCAAGGCTCCCATTTCTCCATGGCCTGTCCTGCATTTCTGGTTTTGACACTTTATTCAGCATGGCCCTTTTGACCGATGGGAAGCGAGACTTCTTTGTAGCGCTGATTTGCCTTTCCAGGTTGCTTGGTTGGCCAAAAAGGGCATATGCGTTTTTTCCTGAATATATTCAGGAAAAAACGCATACGCCCTTTTTGGCCAAGGGCATCATTGTCGAGGTTTTGCCGCTTTTCCTGTGCTTTAAAGGCGATTCGAATCTACCTCCTGAAATCTGTTTCCTGCAATTCTGCCTTGCTTTCAAATCCTCTTCGTTGCCTTCCCTCCATATATTTGTGGACGAGAGTTATCCTTTCTAACTGTGCAGGTCTGTGAATTGCAGTGCCCCTGAGCTCCATTTTTCAACTCGCTTTCTTGGGAACTGGCCGCAAAAGCGCAGGATTGCTTCAGGCCCTATTCTGGCTCCGGGCGGCAGGCTGAGCCTGTGGTTAATTCTTCTTCCTGATGGGAAAATAGAGTGACCTGTGCCTGTCCCAACACCTAGAGCTAGTCTCTCATTGGTTCCCCCTCTTCCCGTTCATCCTCAGGACAAATTGCAACCTGTATGGAACAGGAGGTTAAAGGTGCTGATTCTCCAAGGAGGGAGATTGCTAGTAAAGCGGCTGGAATGGCGAACCGGAGCACAAGGAGATGAGAAATGAGGTGCGTTTTAGAAACCTTTCCCGATCACACGGTGTACCATCTTCTGGGTTTCTCATGCATGTTTTCGATGTAGGAAGATGCCCTTGACCCTGGAGATTTGGGACCCATGGGATGGGTACCACGCCGTATTACTTTACAGGGTCTGCGTTAGCTCACCCAACCTCACCAAACCTCTCAGCCCCAAGAGTGTCCACCCTTATGTCTCAGTCAGCTGTGGGTCTAGATATGGTCAATCCAGGTGGCATCGCAGCCCCTGAACGAATTTTGTAAGAATTTCTCTCTCTTTCACTGTCTTTGTTTCACGGGTCTTTAAAAGTAATTGATTTTTATAATGGGGTTTAGCTGCTTTGCACTGCTGTGTTTATGCCGCTTTACACCCACTTGACTCACTTACAGAGAGATAGCAATACATAGGTTTTAAGATTCTTACTAGTCAAATATATTCTTGGGCGCTGAATAGGGGGTGTTGAGTCCAGTAAACTGAGCAAGGAGTAGGTCTTGTCTATTACATATTGGGTTTATGGAACGGTATCTGAGCTAATTTGAAACCCTTGTTTTATGCATCACCCCACCTCACCTTTCCCGTTAAGCAGCCATAGTGTGTTTTCTAAACGTGCGACTCTGTTCTGTTTTGTAATTCAGTTCAAGGGTAGCGGTTTTTACATTCCCTCTATAAGTGATATCTTATGATAAGTGTCTTTTTCTGTGTGACCTATTTCACTTAGAATCGTCGTACCTATATCCACTCATCATGCTGCTCCTAGCCTTATGACGTTGATTTCATGGCTGAGTGATATTCCATTGTACATAAGGACCACAACTTCTTTATCCATTCTTCTCTTTCCTGGGATGTTTCAGGTGTAACGAAGTGGAGGTTCTTGTCAACAGAGCAGCCCTAAACTTTGGGGTGCCTGTGTCTTGCTGATTTTTAGTTTTCCCAATTTATACGCCCATGAGTGGAAGTGCCCTATGCTCTCTAAGCTGAGTTTTTTAGATGTTTCAGGACACACCGTACACTTCTCCAGAGTGGCTGTTGGCAATTTACAGCCCGCCCATCAGCGTAGCAAGGCTCCCATTTCTCCATGGCCTGTCCTGCATTTCTGGTTTTGACACTTTATTCAGCATGGCCCTTTGGACCGATGGGAAGCGAGCCTTCTTTGTAGCGCTGATTTGCCTTTCCAGGTTGCTTGGTTGGCCAAAAAGGGCGTATGCGTTTTTTCCTGAATATATTCAGGAAAAAACGCATACGCCCTTTTTGGCCAAGGGCATCATTGTCGAGGTTTTGCCGCTTTTCCTGTGCTTTAAAGGCGATTCGAATCTACCTCCTGAAATCTGTTTCCTGCAATTCTGCCTTGCTTTCAAATCCTCTTCGTTGCCTTCCCTCAATATATTTGTGGACGAGAGTTATCCTTTCTAACTGTGCAGGTCTGTGAATTGCAGGGCCCCTGAGCTCCATTTTTCAACTCGCTTTCTTGGGAACTGGCCGCAAAAGCGCAGGATTGCTTCAGGCCCTATTCTGGCTCCGGGCGGCAGGCTGAGCCTGTGGTTAATTCTTCTTCCTGATGGGAGAATAGAGTGACCTGTGCCTGTCCCAACACCTAGAGCTAGTCTCTCATTGGTTCCCCCTCTTCCCGTTCATCCTCAGGACAAATTGCAACCTGTACGGAACAGGAGGTTAAAGGTGCTGATTCTCCAAGGAGGGAGATTGCTAGTAAAGCGGCTGGAATAGCGAACCGGAGCACAAGGAGATGAGAAATGAGGTGCGTTTTAGAAACCTTTCCCGATCACACGGTGTACCATCTTCTGGGTTTCTCATGCATGTTTTCGATGTAGGAAGATGCCCTTGAACCTGGAGATTTGGGACCCATGGGATTGGTACCACGCCGTATTACTTTACAGGGTCTGCGTTAGCTCACCCAACCTCACCAAACCTCTCTGCCCCAAGAGTGTCCACCCTTATGTCTCAGTCAGCTGTGGGTCTAGATATGGTCAATCCAGGTGGCATCGCAGCCACTGAACGAATTTTGTAAGAATTTCTCTCTCTTTCACTGTCTTTGTTTCACGGGTTTTTAAAAGTAATTGATTTTTATAATGGGGTTTAGCTGCCTTGCACTGCTGTGTTTATGCCGCTTTACACCCACTTGACTCACTTACAGAGAGATAGCAATACATAGGTTTTAAGATTCTTACTAGTCAAATATATTCTTGGGCGGTGACTAGGGGGTGTTGAGTCCAGTTCACTGAGCAAGGAGTAGGTCTTGTCTATTACATATTGGGTTTATGGAACGGTATCTGAGCTAATTTGAAACCCTTGTTTTATGCATCACCCCACCTCACCTTTCCCGTTAAGCAGCCATAGTGTGTTTCCTAAACGTGCGACTCTGTTCTGTTTTGTAATTCAGTTCAAGGGTAGCGGTTTTTACATTCCCTCTGTAAGTGATATCTTATGATAAGGGTCTTTTTCTGTGTGACCTATTTCACTTAGAATCGTCGTACCTATATCCACTCATCATGCTGCTCCTAGCCTTATGACGTTGATTTCATGGCTGAGTCATATTCCATTGTACATAAGGACCACAACTTCTTTATCCATTCTTCTCTTTCCTGGGATGTTTCAGGTGTAACGAAGTGGAGGTTCTTGTCAACAGAGCAGCCCTAAACTTTGGGGTGCCTGTGTCTTGCTGATTTTTAGTTTTCCCAATTTATACGCCCATGAGTGGAAGTGCCCTATGCTCTCTAAGCTGAGTTTTTTAGATGTTTCAGGACACACCGTACACTTCTCCAGAGTGGCTGTTGGCAATTTACAGCCCGCCCATCAGCGTAGCAAGGCTCCCATTTCTCCATGGCCTGTCCTGCATTTCTGGTTTTGACACTTTATTCAGCATGGCCCTTTTGACCGATGGGAAGCGAGACTTCTTTGTAGCGCTGATTTGCCTTTGCAGGTTGCTTGGTTGGCCAAAAAGGGCGTATGCGTTTTTTCCTGAATATATTCAGGAAAAAACGCATACGCCCTTTTTGGCCAAGGGCATCATAGTCGAGGTTTTGCCGCTTTTCCTGTGCTTTAAAGGCGATTCGAATCTACCTCCTGAAATCTGTTTCCTGCAATTCTGCCTTGCTTTCAAATCCTCTTCGTTGCCTTCCCTCAATATATTTGTGGACGAGAGTTATCATTTCTAACTGTGCAGGTCTGTGAATTGCAGTGCCCCTGAGCTCCATTTCTCAACTCGCTTTCTTGGGAGCTGGCCGCAAAAGCGCAGGATTGCTTCAGGCCCTATTCTGGCTCCGGGCGGCAGGCTGAGCCTGTGGTTAATTTTTCTTCCTGATGGGAAAATAGAGTGACGTGTGCCTGTCCCAACACCTAGAGCTAGTCTCTCATTGGTTCCCCCTCTTCCCGTTCATCCTCAGGACAAATTGCAACCTGTACGGAACAGGAGGTTAAAGGTGCTGATTCTCCAAGGAGGGAGATTGCTAGTAAAGCGGCTGGAATGGCGAACCGGAGCACAAGGAGATGAGAAATGAGGTGCGTTTTAGAAACCTTTCCCGATCACACGGTGTACCATCTTCTGGGTTTCTCATGCATGTTTTCGATGTAGAAAGATGCCCTTGAACCTAGAGATTTGGGACCCATGGGATGGGTACCACGCCGTATTACTTTACAGGGTCTGCGTTAGCTCACCCAACCTCACCAAACCTCTCAGCCCCAAGAGTGTCCACCCTTATGGCTCAGTCAGCTGTGGGTCTAGATATGGTCAATCCAGGTGGCATCGCAGCCCCTGAACGAATTTTGTAAGAATTTCTCTCTCTTTCACTGTCTTTGTTTCACGGGTTTTTAAAAGTAATTGATTTTTATAATGGGGTTTAGCTGCTTTGCACTGCTGTGTTTATGCCGCTTTACACCCACTTGACTCACTTACAGAGAGATAGCAATACATAGGTTTTAAGATTCTTACTAGTCAAATATATTCTTGGGCGGTGAATAGGGCGTGTTGAGTCCAGTTCACTGAGCAAGGAGTAGGTCTTGTCTATTACATATTGGGTTTATGGAACGGTATCTGAGCTAATTTGAAACCCTTGTTTTATGCATCACCCCACGTCACCTTTCCCGTTAAGCAGCCATAGTGTGTTTTCTAAACGTGCGACTCTGTTCTGTTTTGTAATTCAGTTCAAGGGTAGCGGTTTTTACATTCCCTCTGTAAGTGATATCTTATGATAAGGGTCTTTTTCTGTGTGACCTATTTCACTTAGAATCGTCGTACCTAAATCCACTCATCATGCTGCTCCTAGCCTTATGACGTTGATTTCATGGCTGAGTGATATTCCATTGTACATAAGGACCACAACTTCTTTATCCATTCTTCTCTTTCCTGGGATGTTTCAGGTGTAACGAAGTGGAGGTTCTTGTCAACAGAGCAGCCCTAAACTTTGGGGTGCCTGTGTCTTGCTGATTTTTAGTTTTCCCAATTTATACGCCCATGAGTGGAACTGCCCTATGCTCTCTAAGCTGAGTTTTTTAGATGTTTCAGGACACACCGTACACTTCTCCAGAGTGGCTGTTGGCAATTTACAGCCCGCCCATCAGCGTAGCAAGGCTCCCATTTCTCCATGGCCTGTCCTGCATTTCTGGTTTTGACCCTTTATTCAGCATGGCCCTTTTGACCGATGGGAAGCGAGACTTCTTTGTAGCGCTGATTTGCCTTTCCAGGTTGCTTGGTTGGCCAAAAAGGGCGTATGCGTTTTTTCCTGAATATATTCAGGAAAAAACGCATACGCCCTTTTTGGCCAAGGGCATCATTGTCGAGGTTTTGCCGCTTTTCCTGTGCTTTAAAGGCGATTCGAATCTACCTCCTGAAATCTGTTTCCTGCAATTCTGCCTTGCTTTCAAATCCTCTTCGTTGCCTTCCCTCAATATATTTGTGGACGAGAGTTATCATTTCTAACTGTGCAGGTCTGTGAATTGCAGTGCCCATGAGCTCAATTTTTCAACTCGCTTTCTTGGGAGCTGGCCGCAAAAGCGCAGGATTGCTTCAGGCCCTATTCTGGCTCCGGGCGGTAGGCTAAGCCTGTGGTTAATTCTGCTTTCTGATGGGAAAATAGAGTGACCTGTGCCTGTCCCAACACCTAGAGCTAGTCTCTCATTGGTTCCCCCTCTTCCCGTTCATCCTCAGGACAAATTGCAACCTGTACGGAACAGGAGGTTAAAGGTGCTGATTCTCCAAAGAGGGAGATTGCTAGTAAAGGGGCTGGAATGGCGAACCGGAGCACAAGGAGATTAGAAATGAGGTGCGTTTTAGAAACCTTTCCCGATCACACGGTGTACCATCTTCTGGGTTTCTCATGCATGTTTTCGATGTAGGAATATGCCCTTGAACCTGGAGATTTGGGGATTTGGGACCCATGGGATGGGTACCACGCCGTAATACTTTAAAGGGTCTGCGTTAGCTCACCCAACCTCACCAAACCTCTCAGCCCCAAGAGTGTCCACCCTTATGGCTCAGTCAGCTGTGGGTCTAGATATGGTCAATCCAGGTGGCATCGCAGCCCCTGAACGAATTTTGTAAGAATTTCTCTCTCTTTCACTGTCTTTGTTTCACGGGTTTTTAAAAGTAATTGATTTTTATAATGGGGTTTAGCTGCTTTGCACTGCTGTGTTTATGCCGCTTTACACCTACTTGACTCACTTACAGAGAGATAGCAATACATAGGTTTTAAGATTCTTACTAGTCAAATATATTCTTGGGCGGTGACTAGGGGGTGTTGAGTCCAGTTCACTGAGCAAGGAGTAGGTCTTGTCTATTACATATTGGGTTTATGGAACGGTATCTGAGCTAATTTGAAACCCTTGTTTTATGCATCACCCCACGTCACCTTTCCCGTTAAGCAGCCATAGTGTGTTTTCTAAACGTGCGACTCTGTTCTGTTTTGTAATTCAGTTCAAGGGTAGCGGTTTTTACATTCCCTCTATAAGTGATATCTTATGATAAGTGTCTTTTTCTGTGTGACTTATTTCACTTAGAATCGTCGTACCTAAATCCACTCATCATGCTGCTCCTAGCCTTATGACGTTGATTTCATGGCTGAGTGATATTCCATTGTACATAAGGACCACAACTTCTTTATCCATTCTTCTCTTTCCTGGGATGTTTAAGGTGTAACGAAGTGGAGTTTCTTGTCAACAGAGCAGCCCTAAACTTTGGGGTGCCTGTGTCTTGCTGATTTTTAGTTTTCCCAATTTATACGCCCATGAGTGGAAGTGCCCTATGCTCTCTAAGCTGAGTTTTTTAGATGTTTCAGGACACACCGTACACTTCTCCAGAGTGGCTGTTGGTAATTTACAGCCCGCCCATCAGCGTAGCAAGGCTCCCATTTCTCCATGGCCTGTCCTGCATTTCTGGTTTTGACACTTTATTCAGCATGGCCCTTTTGACCGATGGGAAGCGAGACTTCTTTGTAGCGCTGATTTGCCTTTCCAGGTTGCTTGGTTGGCCAAAAAGGGCGTATGCGTTTTTTCCTGAATATATTCAGGAAAAAACGCATACGCCCTTTTTGGCCAAGGGCATCATTGTCGAGGTTTTGCCGCTTTTCCTCTGCTTTAAAGGCGATTCGAATCTACCTCCTGAAATCTGTTTCCTGCAATTCTGCCTTGCTTTCAAATTCTCTTCGTTGCCTTCCCTCAATATATTTGTGGACGAGAGTTATCATTTCTAACTGTGCAGGTCTGTGAATTGCAGTGCCCCTGAGCTCCATTTCTCAACTCGCTTTCTTGGGAGCTGGCCGCAAAAGCGCAGGATTGCTTCAGGCCCTCTTCTGGCTCCGGGCGGCAGGCTGAGCCTGTGGTTAATTCTTCTTCCTGATGGGAAAATAGAGTGACCTGTGCCTGTCCCAACACCTAGAGCTAGTCTCTCATTGGTTCCCCCTCTTCCCGTTCATCCTCAGGACAAATTGCAACCTGTACGGAACAGGAGGTTAAAGGTGCTGATTCTCCAAGGAGGGAGATTGCTAGTAAAGCGGCTGGAATGGCGAACCGGAGCACAAGGAGATGAGAAATTAGGTGCGTTTTAGAAACCTTTCCCGATCACACGGTGTACCATCTTCTGGGTTTCTCATGCATGTTTTCGATGTAGGAATATGCCCTTGAACCTGGAGATTTGGGGATTTGGGACCCATGGGATGGGTACCACGCCGTAATACTTTAAAGGGTCTGCGTTAGCTCACCCAACCTCACCAAACCTCTCAGCCCCAAGAGTGTCCACCCTTATGGCTCAGTCAGCTGTGGGTCTAGATATCGTCAATCCAGGTGGCATCGCAGCCCCTGAACGAATTTTGTAAGAATTTCTCTCTCTTTCACTGTCTTTGTTTCACGGGTTTTTAAAAGTAATTGATTTTTATAATGGGGTTTAGCTGCTTTGCACTGCTGTGTTTATGCCGCTTTACACCTACTTGACTCACTTACAGAGAGATAGCAATACATAGGTTTTAAGATTCTTACTAGTCAAATATATTCTTGAGCGGTGAATAGGGGGTGTTGAGTCCAGTTCACTGAGCAAGGAGTAGGTCTTGTCTATTACATATTGGGTTTATGGAACGGTAGCTGAGCTAAATTGAAACCCTTGTTTTATGCATCACCCCACCTCACCTTTCCCGTTAAGCAGCCATAGTGTGTTTTCTAAACGTGCGACTCTGTTCTGTTTTGTAATTCAGTTCAAGGGTAGCGGTTTTTACATTCCCTCTGTAAGTGATATCTTATGATAAGGGTCTTTTTCTGTGTGACCTATTTCACTTAGAATCGTCGTACCTAAATCCACTCATCATGCTGCTCCTAGCCTTATGACGTTGATTTCATGGCTGAGTGATATTCCATTGTACATAAGGACCACAACTTCTTTATCCATTCTTCTCTTTCCTGGGATGTTTCAGGTGTAACGAAGTGGAGGTTCTTGTCAACAGAGCAGCCCTAAACTTTGGGGTGCCTGTGTCTTGCTGATTTTTAGTTTTCCCAATTTATACGCCCATGAGTGGAAGTGCCCTATGCTCTCTAAGCTGAGTTTTTTAGATGTTTCAGGACACACCGTACACTTCTCCAGAGTGGCTGTTGGCAATTTACAGCCCGCCCATCAGCGTAGCAAGGCTCCCATTTCTCCATGGCCTGTCCTGCATTTCTGGTTTTGACACTTTATTCCGCATGGCCCTTTTGACCGATGGGAAGCGAGACTTCTTTGTAGCGCTGATTTGCCTTTGCAGGTTGCTTGGTTGGCCAAAAAGGGCGTATGCGTTTTTTCCTGAATATATTCAGGAAAAAACGCATACGCCCTTTTTGGCCAAGGGCATCATTGTCGAGGTTTTGCCGCTTTTCCTGTGCTTTAAAGGCGATTCGAATCTACCTCCTGAAATCTGTTTCCTGCAATTCTGCCTTGCTTTCAAATTCTCTTCGTTGCCTTCCCTCAATATATTTGTGGACGAGAGTTATCATTTCTAACTGTGCAGGTCTGTGAATTGCAGTGCCCCTGCGCTCCATTTCTCAACTCGCTTTCTTGGGAGCTGGCCGCAAAAGCGCAGGATTGCTTCAGGCCCTATTCTGGCTCGGGGCGGCAGGCTGAGCCTGTGGTTAATTCTTCTTCCTGATGGGAAAATAGAGTGACCTGTGCCTTTCCCAACACCTAGAGCGAGTCTCTCATTGGTTCCCCCTCTTCCCGTTCATCCTCAGGACAAATTGCAACCTGTACGGAACAGGAGGTTAAAGGTGCTGATTCTCCAAGGAGGGAGATTGCTAGTAAAGCGGCTGGAATGGCGAACCGGAGCACAAGGAGATGAGAAATGAGGTGCGTTTTAGAAACCTTTCCCGATCACACGGTGTACCATCTTTTGGGTTTCTCATGCATGTTTTCGATGTAGGAAGATGCCCTTGAACCTGGAGATTTGGGACCCATGGGATGGGTACCACGCCGTATTACTTTACAGGGTCTGCGTTAGCTCACCCAACCTCACCAAACCTCTCAGCCCCAAGAGTGTCCACCCTTATGTCTCAGTCAGCTGTGGGTCTAGATATGGTCAATCCAGGTGGCATCGCAGCCCCTGAACGAATTTTGTAAGAATTTCTCTCTCTTTCACTGTCTTTGTTTCACGGGTCTTTAAAAGTAATTGATATTTATAATGGGGTTTAGCTGCTTTGCACTGCTGTGTTTATGCCGCTTTACACACACTTGACTCACTTACAGAGAGATATCAATACATAGGTTTTAAGATTCTTACTAGTCAGATATATTCTTGGGCGGTGAATAGGGGGTGTTGAGTCCAGTTCACTGAGCAAGGAGTAGGTCTTGTCTATTACATATTGGGTTTATGGAACGGTATCTGAGCTAATTTGAAACCCTTGTTTTATGCATCACCCCACCTCACCTTTCCCGTTAAGCAGCCATAGTGTGTTTTCTAAACGTGCGACTCTGTTCTGTTTTGTAATTCAGTTCAAGGGTAGCGGTTTTTACATTCCCTCTCTAAGTGATATCTTATGATAAGTGTCTTTTTCTGTGTGACTTATTTCACTTAGAATCGTCGTACCTAAATCCACTCATCATGCTGCTCCTAGCCTTATGACGTTGATTTCATGGCTGAGTGATATTCCATTGTACATAAGGACCACAACTTCTTTATCCATTCTTCTCTTTCCTGGGATGTTTCAGGTGTAACGAAGTGGAGTTTCTTGTCAACAGAGCAGCCCTAAACTTTGGGGTGCCTGTGTCTTGCTGATTTTTAGTTTTCCCAATTTATACGCCCATGAGTGGAAGTGCCCTATGCTCTCTAAGCTGAGTTTTTAGATGTTTCAGGACACACCGTACACTTCTCCAGAGTGGCTGTTGGTAATTTACAGCCCGCCCATCAGCGTAGCAAGGCTCCCATTTCTCCATGGCCTGTCCTGCATTTCTGGTTTTGACACTTTATTCAGCATGGCCCTTTTGACCGATGGGAAGCGAGACTTCTTTGTAGCGCTGATTTGCCTTTCCAGGTTGCTTGGTTGGCCAAAAAGGGCGTATGCGTTTTTTCCTGAATATATTTAGGAAAAAACGCATATGCCCTTTTTGGCCAAGGGCATCATTGTCGAGGTTTTGCCGCTTTTCCTGTGCTTTAAAGGCGATTCGAATCTACCTCCTGAAATCGGTTTCCTGCAATTCTGCCTTGCTTTCAAATTCTCTTCGTTGCCTTCCCTCAATATATTTGTGGACGAGAGTTATCATTTCTAACTGTGCAGGTCTGTGAATTGCAGTGCCCCTGAGCTCCATTTCTCAACTCGCTTTCTTGGGAGCTGGCCGCAAAAGCGCAGGATTGCTTCAGGCCCTCTTCTGGCTCCGGGCGGCAGGCTGAGCCTGTGGTTAATTCTTCTTCCTGATGGGAAAATAGAGTGACCTGTGCCTGTCCCAACACCTAGAGCTAGTCTCTCATTGGTTCCCCCTCTTCCCGTTCATCCTCAGGACAAATTGCAACCTGTACGGAACAGGAGGTTAAAGGTGCTGATTCTCCAAGGAGGGAGATTGCTAGTAAAGCGGCTGGAATGGCGAACTGGAGCACAAGGAGATGAGAAATGAGGTGCGTTTTAGAAACCTTTCCCGATCACACGGTGTACCATCTTCTGGGTTTCTCATGCATGTTTTCGATGTAGGAATATGCCCTTGAACCTGGAGATTTGGGGATTTGGGACCCATGGGATGGGTACCACGCCGTAATACTTTAAAGGGTCTGCGTTAGCTCACCCAACCTCACCAAACCTCTCAGCCCCAAGAGTGTCCACCCTTATGGCTCAGTCAGCTGTGGGTCTAGATATCGTCAATCCAGGTGGCATCGCAGCCCCTGAACGAATTTTGTAAGAATTTCTCTCTCTTTCACTGTCTTTGTTTCACGGGTTTTTAAAAGTAATTGATTTTTATAATGGGGTTTAGCTGCTTTGCACTGCTGTGTTTATGCCGCTTTACACCTACTTGACTCACTTACAGAGAGATATCAATACATAGGTTTTAAGATTCTTACTAGTCAAATATATTCTTGAGCGGTGAATAGGGGGTGTTGAGTCCAGTTCACTGAGCAAGGAGTAGGTCTTGTCTATTACATATTGGGTTTATGGAACGGTAGCTGAGCTAAATTGAAACCCTTGTTTTAGGCATCACCCCACCTCACCTTTCCCGTTAAGCAGCCATAGTGTGTTTTCTAAACGTGCGACTCTGTTCTCTTTTGTAATTCAGTTCAAGGGTAGCGGTTTTTACATTCCCTCTATAAGTGATATCTTATGATAAGTGTCTTTTTCTGTGTGACTTATTTCACTTAGAATCGTCATACCTAAATCCACTCATCATGCTGCTCCTAGCCTTATGACGTTGATTTCATGGCTGAGTGATATTCCATTGTACATAAGGACCACAACTTCTTTATCCATTCTTCTCTTTCCTGGGATGTTTAAGGTGTAACGAAGTGGAGTTTCTTGTCAACAGAGCAGCCCTAAACTTTGGGGTGCCTGTGTCTTGCTGATTTTTAGTTTTCCCAATTTATACGCCCATGAGTGGAAGTGCCCTATGTTCTCTAAGCTGAGTTTTTTAGATGTTTCAGGACACACCGTACACTTCTCCAGAGTGGCTGTTGGTAATTTACAGCCCGCCCATCAGCGTAGCAAGGCTCCCATTTCTCCATGGCCTGTCCTGCATTTCTGGTTTTGACACTTTATTCAGCATGGCCCTTTTGACCGATGGGAAGCGAGACTTCTTTGTAGCGCTGATTTGCCTTTCCAGGTTGCTTGGTTGGCCAAAAAGGGCGTATGCATTTTTTCCTGAATATATTCAGGAAAAAACGCATACGCCCTTTTTGGCCAAGGGCATCATTGTCGAGGTTTTGCCGCTTTTCCTCTGCTTTAAAGGCGATTCGAATCTACCTCCTGAAATCTGTTTCCTGCAATTCTGCCTTGCTTTCAAATTCTCTTCGTTGCCTTCCCTCAATATATTTGTGGACGAGAGTTATCATTTCTAACTG
The DNA here is from genome assembly GCF_965194805.1 of Balaenoptera borealis. NCBI lineage: Eukaryota > Metazoa > Chordata > Mammalia > Artiodactyla > Balaenopteridae > Balaenoptera > Balaenoptera borealis. The sequence goes on from NW_028123748.1 coordinate 331,983, forward strand.
TGCAGGTCTGTGAATTGCAGTGCCCCTGAGCTCCATTTTTCAACTCGCTTTCTTGGGAGCTGGCCGCAAAAGCGCAGGATTGCTTCAGGCCCTCTTCTGGCTCTGGGCGGCAGGCTGAGCCTGTGGTTAATTCTTCTTCCTGATGGGAAAATAGAGTGACCTGTGCCTGTCCCAACACCTAGAGCTAGTCTCTCATTGGTTCCCCCTCTTCCCGTTCATCCTCAGGACAAATTGCAACCTGTACGGAACAGGAGGTTAAAGGTGCTGATTCTCCAAGGAGGGAGATTGCTAGTAAAGCGGCTGGAATGGCGAACTGGAGCACAAGGAGATGAGAAATGAGGTGCGTTTTAGAAACCTTTCCCGATCACACGGTGTACCATCTTCTGGGTTTCTCATGCATGTTTTCGATGTAGGAATATGCCCTTGAACCTGGAGATTTGGGGATTTGGGACCCATGGGATGGGTACCACGCCGTAATACTTTAAAGGGTCTGCGTTAGCTCACCCAACCTCACCAAACCTCTCAGCCCCAAGAGTGTCCACCCTTATGGCTCAGTCAGCTGTGGGTCTAGATATGGTCAATCCAGGTGGCATCGCAGCCCCTGAACGAATTTTGTAAGAATTTCTCTCTCTTTCACTGTCTTTGTTTCACGGGTTTTTAAAAGTAATTGATTTTTATAATGGGGTTTAGCTGCTTTGCACTGCTGTGTTTATGCCGCTTTACACCTACTTGACTCACTTACAGAGAGATAGCAATACATAGGTTTTAAGATTCTTACTAGTCAAATATATTCTTGAGCGGTGAATAGGGGGTGTTGAGTCCAGTTCACTGAGCAAGGAGTAGGTCTTGTCTATTACATATTGGGTTTATGGAATGGTAGCTGAGCTAAATTGAAACCCTTGTTTTATGCATCACCCCACCTCACCTTTCCCGTTAAGCAGCCATAGTGTGTTTTCTAAACGTGCGACTCTGTTCTGTTTTGTAATTCAGTTCAAGGGTAGCGGTTTTTACATTCCCTCTATAAGTGATATCTTATGATAAGTGTCTTTTTCTGTGTGACCTATTTCACTTAGAATTGTCGTACCTATATCCACTCATCATGCTGCTCCTAGCCTTATGACGTTGATTTCATGGCTGAGTGATATTCCATTGTACATAAGGACCACAACTTCTTTATCCATTCTTCTCTTTCCTGGGATGTTTCAGGTGTAACGAAGTGGAGGTTCTTGTCAACAGAGCAGCCCTAAACTTTGGGGTGCCTGTGTCTTGCTGATTTTTAGTTTTCCCAATTTATACGCCCATGAGTGGAAGTGCCCTATGCTCTCTAAGCTGAGTTTTTTCGATGTTTCAGGACACACCGTACACTTCTCCAGAGTGGCTGTTGGCAATTTACAGCCCGCCCATCAGCGTAGCAAGGCTCCCATTTCTCCATGGCCTGTCCTGCATTTCTGGTTTTGACACTTTATTCAGCATGGCCCTTTTGACCGATGGGAAGCGAGACTTCTTTGTAGCGCTGATTTGCCTTTGCAGGTTGCTTGGTTGGCCAAAAAGGGCGTATGCGTTTTTTCCTGAATATATTCAGGAAAAAACGCATACGCCCTTTTTGGCCAAGGGCATCATTGTCGAGGTTTTGCCGCTTTTCCTGTGCTTTAAAGGCGATTCGAATCTACCTCCTGAAATCTGTTTCCTGCAATTCTGCCTTGCTTTCAAATTCTCTTCGTTGCCTTCCCTCAATATATTTGTGGACGAGAGTTATCATTTCTAACTGTGCAGGTCTGTGAATTGCAGTGCCCCTGCGCTCCATTTCTCAACTCGCTTTCTTGGGAGCTGGCCGCAAAAGCGCAGGATTGCTTCAGGCCCTATTCTGGCTCCGGGCGGCAGGCTGAGCCTGTGGTTAATTCTTCTTCCTGATGGGAAAATAGAGTGACCTGTGCCTGTCCCAACACCTAGAGCGAGTCTCTCATTGGTTCCCCCTCTTCCCGTTCATCCTCAGGACAAATTGCAACCTGTACGGAACAGGAGGTTAAAGGTGCTGATTCTCCAAGGAGGGAGATTGCTAGTAAAGCGGCTGGAATGGCGAACCGGAGCACAAGGAGATGAGAAATGAGGTGCGTTTTAGAAACCTTTCCCGATCACACGGTGTACCATCTTTTGGGTTTCTCATGCATGTTTTCGATGTAGGAAGATGCCCTTGAACCTGGAGATTTGGGACCCATGGGATGGGTACCACGCCGTATTACTTTACAGGGTCTGCGTTAGCTCACCCAACCTCACCAAACCTCTCAGCCCCAAGAGTGTCCACCCTTATGGCTCAGTCAGCTGTGGGTCTAGATATGGTCAATCCAGGTGGCATCGCAGCCCCTGAACGAATTTTGTAAGAATTTCTCTCTCTTTCACTGTCTTTGTTTCACGGGTTTTTAAAAGTAATTGATTTTTATAATGGGGTTTAGCTGCTTTGCACTGCTGTGTTTATGCCGCTTTACACCCACTTGACTCACTTACAGAGAGATAGCAATACATAGGTTTTAAGATTCTTACTAGTCAAATATATTCTTGGGCGGTGACTAGGGGGTGTTGAGTCCAGTTCACTGAGCAAGGAGTAGGTCTTGTCTATTACATATTGGGTTTATGGAACGGTATCTGAGCTAATTTGAAACCCTTGTTTTATGCATCACCCCACCTCACCTTTCCCGTTAAGCAGCCATAGTGTGTTTTCTAAACGTGCGACTCTGTTCTGTTTTGTAATTCAGTTCAAGGGTAGCGGTTTTTACATTCCCTCTGTAAGTGATATCTTATGATAAGGGTCTTTTTCTGTGTGACCTATTTCACTTAGAATCGTCGTACCTATATCCACTCATCATGCTGCTCCTAGCCTTATGACGTTGATTTCATGGCTGAGTGATATTCCATTGTACATAAGGACCACAACTTCTTTATCCATTCTTCTCTTTCCTGGGATGTTTCAGGTGTAACGAAGTGGAGGTTCTTGTCAACAGAGCAGCCCTAAACTTTGGGGTGCCTGTGTCTTGCTGATTTTTAGTTTTCCCAATTTATACGCCCATGAGTGGAAGTGCCCTATGCTCTCTAAGCTGAGTTTTTTCGATGTTTCAGGACACACCGTACACTTCTCCAGAGTGGCTGTTGGCAATTTACAGCCCGCCCATCAGCGTAGCAAGGCTCCCATTTCTCCATGGCCTGTCCGGCATTTCTGGTTTTGACACTTTATTCAGCATGGCCCTTTTGACCGATGGGAAGCGAGACTTCTTTGTAGCGCTGATTTGCCTTTGCAGGTTGCTTGGTTGGCCAAAAAGGGCGTATGCGTTTTTTCCTGAATATATTCAGGAAAAAACGCATACGCCCTTTTTGGCCAAGGGCATCATTGTCGAGGTTTTGCCGCTTTTCCTGTGCTTTAAAGGCGATTCGAATCTACCTCCTGAAATCTGTTTCCTGCAATTCTGCCTTGCTTTCAAATCCTCTTCGTTGCCTTCCCTCAATATATTTGTGGACGAGAGTTATCATTTCTAACTGTGCAGGTCTGTGAATTGCAGTGCCCCTGAGCTCCATTTCTCAACTCGCTTTCTTGGGAGCTGGCCGCAAAAGCACAGGATTGCTTCAGGCCCTATTCTGGCTCCGGGCGGCAGGCTGAGCCTGTGGTTAATTCTTCTTCCTGATGGGAAAATAGAGTGACCTGTGCCTGTCCCAACACCTAGAGCTAGTCTCTCATTGGTTCCCCCTCTTCCCGTTCATCCTCAGGACAAATTGCAACCTGTACGGAACAGGAGGTTAAAGGTGCTGATTCTCCAAGGAGGGAGATTGCTAGTAAAGCGGCTGGAATGGCGAACCGGAGCACAAGGAGATGAGAAATGAGGTGCGTTTTAGAAACCTTTCCCGATCACACGGTGTACCATCTTCTGAGTTTCTCATGCATGTTTTCGATGTAGGAATATGCCCTTGAACCTGGAGATTTGGGACCCATGGGATGGGTACCACGCCGTAATACTTTAAAGGGTCTGCGTTAGCTCACCCAACCTCACCAAACCTCTCAGCCCCAAGAGTGTCCACCCTTATGGCTCAGTCAGCTGTGGGTCTAGATATGGTCAATCCAGGTGGCATCGCAGCCCCTGAACGAATTTTGTAAGAATTTCTCTCTCTTTCACTGTCTTTGTTTCACGGGTCTTTAAAAGTAATTGATTTTTATAATGGGGTTTAGCTGCTTTGCACTGCTGTGTTTATGCCGCTTTACACCCACTTGACTCACTTACAGAGAGATAGCAATACATAGGTTTTAAGATTCTTACTAGTCAAATATATTCTTGGGCGGTGAATAGGGCGTGTTGAGTCCAGTTCACTGAGCAAGGAGTAGGTCTTGTCTATTACATATTGGGTTTATGGAACGGTATCTGAGCTAATTTGAAACCCTTGTTTTATGCATCACCCCACCTCACCTTTCCCGTTAAGCAGCCATAGTGTGTTTTCTAAACGTGCGACTCTGTTCTGTTTTGTAATTCAGTTCAAGGGTAGCGGTTTTTACATTCCCTCTGTAAGTGATATCTTATGATAAGGGTCTTTTTCTGTGTGACCTATTTCACTTAGAATCGTCGCACCTATATCCACTTATCATGCTGCTCCTAGCCTTATGACGTTGATTTCATGGCTGAGTGATATTCCATTGTACATAAGGACCACAACTTCTTTATCCATTCTTCTCTTTCCTGGGATGTTTAAGGTGTAACGAAGTGGAGTTTCTTGTCAACAGAGCAGCCCTAAACTTTGGGGTGCCTGTGTCTTGCTGATTTTTAGTTTTCCCAATTTATACGCCCATGAGTGGAAGTGCCCTATGCTCTCTAAGCTGAGTTTTTTAGATGTTTCAGGACACACCGTACACTTCTCCAGAGTGGCTGTTGGCAATTTACAGCCCGCCCATCAGCGTAGCAAGGCTCCCATTTCTCCATGGCCTGTCCTGCATTTCTGGTTTTGACACTTTATTCAGCATGGCCCTTTGGACCGATGGGAAGCGAGACTTCTTTGTAGCGCTGATTTGCCTTTCCAGGTTGCTTGGTTGGCCAAAAAGGGCGTATGCGTTTTTTCTTGAATATATTCAGGAAAAAACGCATACGCCCTTTTTGGCCAAGGGCATCATTGTCGAGGTTTTGCCGCTTTTCCTGTGCTTTAAAGGCGATTCGAATCTACCTCCTGAAATCTGTTTCCTGCAATTCTGCCTTGCTTTCAAATCCTCTTCGTTGCCTTCCCTCAATATATTTGTGGACGAGAGTTATCCTTTCTAACTGTGCAGGTCTGTGAATTGCAGTGCCCTTGCGCTCCATTTCTCAACTCGCTTTCTTGGGAGCTGGCCGCAAAAGCGCAGGATTGCTTCAGGCCCTATTCTGGCTCGGGGCGGCAGGCTGAGCCTGTGGTTAATTCTTCTTCCTGATGGGAAAATAGAGTGACCTGTGCCTGTCCCAACACCTAGAGCGAGTCTCTCATTGGTTCCCCCTCTTCCCGTTCATCCTCAGGACAAATTGCAACCTGTACGGAACAGGAGGTTAAAGGTGCTGATTCTCCAAGGAGGGAGATTGCTAGTAAAGCGGCTGGAATGGCGAACCGGAGCACAAGGAGATGAGAAATGAGGTGCGTTTTAGAAACCTTTCCCGATCACACGGTGTACCATCTTTTGGGTTTCTCATGCATGTTTTCGATGTAGGAAGATGCCCTTGAACCTGGAGATTTGGGACCCATGGGATGGGTACCACGCCGTATTACTTTACAGGGTCTGCGTTAGCTCACCCAACCTCACCAAACCTCTCAGCCCCAAGAGTGTCCACCCTTATGTCTCAGTCAGCTGTGGGTCTAGATATGGTCAATCCAGGTGGCATCGCAGCCCCTGAACGAATTTTGTAAGAATTTCTCTCTCTTTCACTGTCTTTGTTTCACGGGTCTTTAAAAGTAATTGATATTTATAATGGGGTTTAGCTGCTTTGCACTGCTGTGTTTATGCCGCTTTACACACACTTGACTCACTTACAGAGAGATATCAATACATAGGTTTTAAGATTCTTACTAGTCAGATATATTCTTGGGCGGTGAATAGGGGGTGTTGAGTCCAGTTCACTGAGCAAGGAGTAGGTCTTGTCTATTACATATTGGGTTTATGGAACGGTATCTGAGCTAATTTGAAACCCTTGTTTTATGCATCACCCCACCTCACCTTTCCCGTTAAGCAGCCATAGTGTGTTTTCTAAACGTGCGACTCTGTTCTGTTTTGTAATTCAGTTCAAGGGTAGCGGTTTTTACATTCCCTCTCTAAGTGATATCTTATGATAAGTGTCTTTTTCTGTGTGACTTATTTCACTTAGAATCGTCGTACCTAAATCCACTCATCATGCTGCTCCTAGCCTTATGACGTTGATTTCATGGCTGAGTGATATTCCATTGTACATAAGGACCACAACTTCTTTATCCATTCTTCTCTTTCCTGGGATGTTTAAGGTGTAACGAAGTGGAGTTTCTTGTCAACAGAGCAGCCCTAAACTTTGGGGTGCCTGTGTCTTGCTGATTTTTAGTTTTCCCAATTTATACGCCCATGAGTGGAAGTGCCCTATGCTCTCTAAGCTGAGTTTTTAGATGTTTCAGGACACACCGTACACTTCTCCAGAGTGGCTGTTTGTAATTTACAGCCCGCCCATCAGCGTAGCAAGGCTCCCATTTCTCCATGGCCTGTCCTGCATTTCTGGTTTTGACACTTTATTCAGCATGGCCCTTTTGACCGATGGGAAGCGAGACTTCTTTGTAGCGCTGATTTGCCTTTCCAGGTTGCTTGGTTGGCCAAAAAGGGCGTATGCGTTTTTTCCTGAATATATTCAGGAAAAAACGCATACGCCCTTTTTGGCCAAGGGCATCATTGTCGAGGTTTTGCCGCTTTTCCTGTGCTTTAAAGGCGATTCGAATCTACCTCCTGAAATCGGTTTCCTGCAATTCTGCCTTGCTTTCAAATCCTCTTCGTTGCCTTCCCTCAATATATTTGTGGACGAGAGTTATCCTTTCTAACTGTGCAGGTCTGTGAATTGCAGTGCCCCTGCGCTCCATTTCTCAACTCGCTTTCTTGGGAGCTGGCCGCAAAAGCGCAGGATTGCTTCAGGCCCTATTCTGGCTCGGGGCGGCAGGCTGAGCCTGTGGTTAATTCTTCTTCCTGATGGGAAAATAGAGTGACCTGTGCCTGTCCCAACACCTAGAGCGAGTCTCTCATTGGTTCCCCCTCTTCCCGTTCATCCTCAGGACAAATTGCAACCTGTACGGAACAGGAGGTTAAAGGTGCTGATTCTCCAAGGAGGGAGATTGCTAGTAAAGCGGCTGGAATGGCGAACCGGAGCACAAGGAGATGAGAAATGAGGTGCGTTTTAGAAACCTTTCCCGATCACACGGTGTACCATCTTTTGGGTTTCTCATGCATGTTTTCGATGTAGGAAGATGCCCTTGAACCTGGAGATTTGGGACCCATGGGATGGGTACCACGCCGTATTACTTTACAGGGTCTGCGTTAGCTCACCCAACCTCACCAAACCTCTCAGCCCCAAGAGTGTCCACCCTTATGTCTCAGTCAGCTGTGGGTCTAGATATGGTCAATCCAGGTGGCATCGCAGCCCCTGAACGAATTTTGTAAGAATTTCTCTCTCTTTCACTGTCTTTGTTTCACGGGTCTTTAAAAGTAATTGATATTTATAATGGGGTTTAGCTGCTTTGCACTGCTGTGTTTATGCTGCTTTACACACACTTGACTCACTTACAGAGAGATATCAATACATAGGTTTTAAGATTCTTACTAGTCAGATATATTCTTGGGCGGTGAATAGGGGGTGTTGAGTCCAGTTCACTGAGCAAGGAGTAGGTCTTGTCTATTACATATTGGGTTTATGGAACGGTATCTGAGCTAATTTGAAACCCTTGTTTTATGCATCACCCCACCTCACCTTTCCCGTTAAGCAGCCATAGTGTGTTTTCTAAACGTGCGACTCTGTTCTGTTTTGTAATTCAGTTCAAGGGTAGCGGTTTTTACATTCCCTTTATAAGTGATATCTTATGATAAGTGTGTTTTTCTGTGTGACTTATTTCACTTAGAATCGTCGTACCTAAATCCACTCATCATGCTGCTCCTAGCCTTATGACGTTGATTTCATGGCTGAGTGATATTCCATTGTACATAAGGACCACAACTTCTTTATCCATTCTTCTCTTTCCTGGGATGTTTAAGGTGTAACGAAGTGGAGTTTCTTGTCAACAGAGCAGCCCTAACCTTTGGGGTGCCTGTGTCTTGCTGATTTTTAGTTTTCCCAATTTATACGCCCATGAGTGGAAGTGCCCTATGCTCTCTAAGCTGAGTTTTTAGATGTTTCAGGACACACCGTACACTTCTCCAGAGTGGCTGTTGGTAATTTACAGCCCGCCCATCAGCGTAGCAAGGCTCCCATTTCTCCATGGCCTGTCCTGCATTTCTGGTTTTGACACTTTATTCAGCATGGCCCTTTTGACCGATGGGAAGCGAGACTTCTTTGTAGCGCTGATTTGCCTTTCCAGGTTGCTTGGTTGGCCAAAAAGGGCGTATGCGTTTTTTCCTGAATATATTCAGGAAAAAACGCATACGCCCTTTTTGGCCAAGGGCATCATTGTCGAGGTTTTGCCGCTTTTCCTGTGCTTTAAAGGCGATTCGAATCTACCTCCTGAAATCGGTTTCCTGCAATTCTGCCTTGCTTTCAAATTCTCTTCGTTGCCTTCCCTCAATATATTTGTGGACGAGAGTTATCATTTCTAACTGTGCAGGTCTGTGAATTGCAGTGCCCCTGAGCTCCATTTCTCAACTCGCTTTCTTGGGAGCTGGCCGCAAAAGCGCAGGATTGCTTCAGGCCCTCTTCTGGCTCCGGGCGGCAGGCTGAGCCTGTGGTTAATTCTTCTTCCTGATGGGAAAATAGAGTGACCTGTGCCTGTCCCAACACCTAGAGCTAGTCTCTCATTGGTTCCCCCTCTTCCCGTTCATCCTCAGGACAAATTGCAACCTGTACGGAACAGGAGGTTAAAGGTGCTGATTCTCCAAGGAGGGAGATTGCTAGTAAAGCGGCTGGAATGGCGAACTGGAGCACAAGGAGATGAGAAATGAGGTGCGTTTTAGAAACCTTTCCCGATCACACGGTGTACCATCTTCTGGGTTTCTCATGCATGTTTTCGATGTAGGAATATGCCCTTGAACCTGGAGATTTGGGGATTTGGGACCCATGGGATGGGTACCACGCCGTAATACTTTAAAGGGTCTGCGTTAGCTCACCCAACCTCACCAAACCTCTCAACCCCAAGAGTGTCCACCCTTATGGCTCAGTCAGCTGTGGGTCTAGATATGGTCAATCCAGGTGGCATCGCAGCCCCTGAACGAATTTTGTAAGAATTTCTCTCTCTTTCACTGTCTTTGTTTCACGGGTTTTTAAAAGTAATTGATTTTTATAATGGGGTTTAGCTGCTTTGCACTGCTGTGTTTATGCCGCTTTACACCTACTTGACTCACTTACAGAGAGATAGCAATACATAGGTTTTAAGATTCTTACTAGTCAAATATATTCTTGAGCGGTGAATAGGGGGTGTTGAGTCCAGTTCACTGAGCAAGGAGTAGGTCTTGTCTATTACATATTGGGTTTATGGAACGGTAGCTGAGCTAAATTGAAACCCTTGTTTTATGCATCACCCCACCTCACCTTTCCCGTTAAGCAGCCATAGTGTGTTTTCTAAACGTGCGACTCTGTTCTGTTTTGTAATTCAGTTCAAGGGTAGCGGTTTTTACATTCCCTCTATAAGTGATATCTTATGATAAGTGTCTTTTTCTGTGTGACCTATTTCACTTAGAATCGTCGTACCTATATCCACTCATCATGCTGCTCCTAGCCTTATGACGTTGATTTCATGGCTGAGTGATATTCCATTGTACATAAGGACCACAACTTCTTTATCCATTCTTCTCTTTCCTGGGATGTTTCAGGTGTAACGAAGTGGAGGTTCTTGTCAACAGAGCAGCCCTAAACTTTGGGGTGCCTGTGTCTTGCTGATTTTTAGTTTTCCCAATTTATACGCCCATGAGTGGAAGTGCCCTATGCTCTCTAAGCTGAGTTTTTTCGATGTTTCAGGACACACCGTACACTTCTCCAGAGTGGCTGTTGGCAATTTACAGCCCGCCCATCAGCGTAGCAAGGCTCCCATTTCTCCATGGCCTGTCCTGCATTTCTGGTTTTGACACTTTATTCAGCATGGCCCTTTGGACCGATGGGAAGCGAGACTTCTTTGTAGCGCTGATTTGCCTTTCCAGGTTGCTTGGTTGGCCAAAAAGGGCGTATGCGTTTTTTCCTGAATATATTCAGGAAAAAACGCATACGCCCTTTTTGGCCAAGGGCATCATTGTCGAGGTTTTGCCGCTTTTCCTGTGCTTTAAAGGCGATTCGAATCTACCTCCTGAAATCTGTTTCCTGCAATTCTGCCTTGCTTTCAAATTCTCTTCGTTGCCTTCCCTCAATATATTTGTGGACGAGAGTTATCATTTCTAACTGTGCAGGTCTGTGAATTGCAGTGCCCCTGCGCTCCATTTCTCAACTCGCTTTCTTGGGAGCTGGCCGCAAAAGCGCAGGATTGCTTCAGGCCCTATTCTGGCTCGGGGCGGCAGGCTGAGCCTGTGGTTAATTCTTCTTCCTGATGGGAAAATAGAGTGACCTGTGCCTGTCCCAACACCTAGAGCGAGTCTCTCATTGGTTCCCCCTCTTCCCGTTCATCCTCAGGACAAATTGCAACCTGTACGGAACAGGAGGTTAAAGGTGCTGATTCTCCAAGGAGGGAGATTGCTAGTAAAGCGGCTGGAATGGCGAACCGGAGCACAAGGAGATGAGAAATGAGGTGCGTTTTAGAAACCTTTCCCGATCACACGGTGTACCATCTTTTGGGTTTCTCATGCATGTTTTCGATGTAGGAAGATGCCCTTGAACCTGGAGATTTGGGACCCATGGGATGGGTACCACGCCGTATTACTTTACAGGGTCTGCGTTAGCTCACCCAACCTCACCAAACCTCTCAGCCCCAAGAGTGTCCACCCTTATGTCTCAGTCAGCTGTGGGTCTAGATATGGTCAATCCAGGTGGCATCGCAGCCCCTGAACGAATTTTGTAAGAATTTCTCTCTCTTTCACTGTCTTTGTTTCACGGGTTTTTAAAAGTAATTGATTTTTATAATGGGGTTTAGCTGCTTTGCACTGCTGTGTTTATGCCGCTTTACACCCACTTGACTCACTTACAGAGAGATAGCAATACATAGGTTTTAAGATTCTTACTAGTCAAATATATTCTTGGGCGGTGACTAGGGGGTGTTGAGTCCAGTTCACTGAGCAAGGAGTAGGTCTTGTCTATTACATATTGGGTTTATGGAACGGTATCTGAGCTAATTTGAAACCCTTGTTTTATGCATAACCCCACCTCACCTTTCCCGTTAAGCAGCCATAGTGTGTTTTCTAAACGTGCGACTCTGTTCTGTTTTGTAATTCAGTTCAAGGGTAGCGGTTTTTACATTCCCTCTGTAAGTGATATCTTATGATAAGGGTCTTTTTCTGTGTGACTTATTTCACTTAGAATCGTCGTACCTATATCCACTCATCATGCTGCTCCTAGCCTTATGACGTTGATTTCATGGCTGAGTGATATTCCATTGTACATAAGGACCACAACTTCTTTATCCATTCTTCTCTTTCCTGGGATGTTTCAGGTGTAACGAAGTGGAGGTTCTTGTCAACAGAGCAGCCCTAAACTTTGGTGTGCCTGTGTCTTGCTGATTTTTAGTTTTCCCAATTTATACGCCCATGAGTGGAAGTGCCCTATGCTCTCTAAGCTGAGTTTTTTAGATGTTTCAGGACACACCGTACACTTCTCCAGAGTGGCTGTTGGCAATTTACAGCCCGCCCATCAGCGTAGCAAGGCTCCCATTTCTCCATGGCCTGTCCGGCATTTCTGGTTTTGACACTTTATTCAGCATGGCCCTTTTGACCGATGGGAAGCGAGACTTCTTTGTAGCGCTGATTTGCCTTTGCAGGTTGCTTGGTTGGCCAAAAAGGGCGTATGCGTTTTTTCCTGAATATATTCAGGAAAAAACGCATACGCCCTTTTTGGCCAAGGGCATCATTGTCGAGGTTTTGCCGCTTTTCCTGTGCTTTAAAGGCGATTCGAATCTACCTCCTGAAATCTGTTTCCTGCAATTCTGCCTTGCTTTCAAATCCTCTTCGTTGCCTTCCCTCAATATATTTGTGGACGAGAGTTATCATTTCTAACTGTGCAGGTCTGTGAATTGCAGTGCCCCTGAGCTCCATTTCTCAACTCGCTTTCTTGGGAGCTGGCCGCAAAAGCACAGGATTGCTTCAGGCCCTATTCTGGCTCCGGGCGGCAGGCTGAGCCTGTGGTTAATTCTTCTTCCTGATGGGAAAATAGAGTGACCTGTGCCTGTCCCAACACCTAGAGCTAGTCTCTCATTGGTTCCCCCTCTTCCCGTTCATCCTCAGGACAAATTGCAACCTGTACGGAACAGGAGGTTAAAGGTGCTGATTCTCCAAGGAGGGAGATTGCTAGTAAAGCGGCTGGAATGGCGAACCGGAGCACAAGGAGATGAGAAATGAGGTGCGTTTTAGAAACCTTTCCCGATCACACGGTGTACCATCTTCTGAGTTTCTCATGCATGTTTTCGATATAGGAATATGCCCTTGAACCTGGAGATTTGGGACCCATGGGATGGGTACCACGCCGTAATACTTTAAAGGGTCTGCGTTAGCTCACCCAACCTCACCAAACCTCTCAGCCCCAAGAGTGTCCACCCTTATGGCTCAGTCAGCTGTGGGTCTAGATATGGTCAATCCAGGTGGCATCGCAGCCCCTGAACGAATTTTGTAAGAATTTCTCTCTCTTTCACTGTCTTTGTTTCACGGGTCTTTAAAAGTAATTGATTTTTATAATGGGGTTTAGCTGCTTTGCACTGCTGTGTTTATGCCGCTTTACACCCACTTGACTCACTTACAGAGAGATAGCAATACATAGGTTTTAAGATTCTTACTAGTCAAATATATTCTTGGGCGGTGAATAGGGCGTGTTGAGTCCAGTTCACTGAGCAAGGAGTAGGTCTTGTCTATTACATATTGGGTTTATGGAACGGTATCTGAGCTAATTTGAAACCCTTGTTTTATGCATCACCCCACCTCACCTTTCCCGTTAAGCAGCCATAGTGTGTTTTCTAAACGTGCGACTCTGTTCTGTTTTGTAATTCAGTTCAAGGGTAGCGGTTTTTACATTCCCTCTGTAAGTGATATCTTATGATAAGGGTCTTTTTCTGTGTGACCTATTTCACTTAGAATCGTCGCACCTATATCCACTTATCATGCTGCTCCTAGCCTTATGACGTTGATTTCATGGCTGAGTGATATTCCATTGTACATAAGGACCACAACTTCTTTATCCATTCTTCTCTTTCCTGGGATGTTTAAGGTGTAACGAAGTGGAGTTTCTTGTCAACAGAGCAGCCCTAAACTTTGGGGTGCCTGTGTCTTGCTGATTTTTAGTTTTCCCAATTTATACGCCCATGAGTGGAAGTGCCCTATGCTCTCTAAGCTGAGTTTTTTTGATGTTTCAGGACACACCGTACACTTCTCCAGAGTGGCTGTTGGCAATTTACAGCCCGCCCATCAGCGTAGCAAGGCTCCCATTTCTCCATGGCCTGTCCTGCATTTCTGGTTTTGACACTTTATTCAGCATGGCCCTTTGGACCGATGGGAAGCGAGACTTCTTTGTAGCGCTGATTTGCCTTTCCAGGTTGCTTGGTTGGCCAAAAAGGGCGTATGCGTTTTTTCCTGAATATATTCAGGAAAAAACGCATACGCCCTTTTTGGCCAAGGGCATCATTGTCGAGGTTTTGCCGCTTTTCCTGTGCTTTAAAGGCGATTCGAATCTACCTCCTGAAATCTGTTTCCTGCAATTCTGCCTTGCTTACAAATCCTCTTCGTTGCCTTCCCTCAATATATTTGTGGACGAGAGTTATCCTTTCTAACTGTGCAGGTCTGTGAATTGCAGTGCCCCTGAGCTCCATTTTTCAACTCGCTTTCTTGGGAACTGGCCGCAAAAGCGCAGGATTGCTTCAGGCCCTATTCTGGCTCCGGGCGGCAGGCTGAGCCTGTGGTTAATTCTTCTTCCTGATGGGAAAATAGAGTGACCTGTGCCTGTCCCAACACCTAGAGCTAGTCTCTCATTGGTTCCCCCTCTTCCCGTTCATCCTCAGGACAAATTGCAACCTGTATGGAACAGGAGGTTAAAGGTGCTGATTCTCCAAGGAGGGAGATTGCTAGTAAAGCGGCTGGAATGGCGAACCGGAGCACAAGGAGATGAGAAATGAGGTGCGTTTTAGAAACCTTTCCCGATCACACGGTGTACCATCTTCTGGGTTTCTCATGCATGTTTTCGATGTAGGAAGATGCCCTTGACCCTGGAGATTTGGGACCCATGGGATGGGTACCACGCCGTATTACTTTACAGGGTCTGCGTTAGCTCACCCAACCTCACCAAACCTCTCAGCCCCAAGAGTGTCCACCCTTATGTCTCAGTCAGCTGTGGGTCTAGATATGGTCAATCCAGGTGGCATCGCAGCCCCTGAACGAATTTTGTAAGAATTTCTCTCTCTTTCACTGTCTTTGTTTCACGGGTCTTTAAAAGTAATTGATTTTTATAATGGGGTTTAGCTGCTTTGCACTGCTGTGTTTATGCCGCTTTACACCCACTTGACTCACTTACAGAGAGATAGCAATACATAGGTTTTAAGATTCTTACTAGTCAAATATATTCTTGGGCGCTGAATAGGGGGTGTTGAGTCCAGTAAACTGAGCAAGGAGTAGGTCTTGTCTATTACATATTGGGTTTATGGAACGGTATCTGAGCTAATTTGAAACCCTTGTTTTATGCATCACCCCACCTCACCTTTCCCGTTAAGCAGCCATAGTGTGTTTTCTAAACGTGCGACTCTGTTCTGTTTTGTAATTCAGTTCAAGGGTAGCGGTTTTTACATTCCCTCTATAAGTGATATCTTATGATAAGTGTCTTTTTCTGTGTGACCTATTTCACTTAGAATCGTCGTACCTATATCCACTCATCATGCTGCTCCTAGCCTTATGACGTTGATTTCATGGCTGAGTGATATTCCATTGTACATAAGGACCACAACTTCTTTATCCATTCTTCTCTTTCCTGGGATGTTTCAGGTGTAACGAAGTGGAGGTTCTTGTCAACAGAGCAGCCCTAAACTTTGGGGTGCCTGTGTCTTGCTGATTTTTAGTTTTCCCAATTTATACGCCCATGAGTGGAAGTGCCCTATGCTCTCTAAGCTGAGTTTTTTCGATGTTTCAGGACACACCGTACACTTCTCCAGAGTGGCTGTTGGCAATTTACAGCCCGCCCATCAGCGTAGCAAGGCTCCCATTTCTCCATGGCCTGTCCTGCATTTCTGGTTTTGACACTTTATTCAGCATGGCCCTTTGGACCGATGGGAAGCGAGCCTTCTTTGTAGCGCTGATCTGCCTTTCCAGGTTGCTTGGTTGGCCAAAAAGGGCGTATGCGTTTTTTCCTGAATATATTCAGGAAAAAACGCATACGCCCTTTTTGGCCAAGGGCATCATTGTCGAGGTTTTGCCGCTTTTCCTGTGCTTTAAAGGCGATTCGAATCTACCTCCTGAAATCTGTTTCCTGCAATTCTGCCTTGCTTTCAAATCCTCTTCGTTGCCTTCCCTCAATATATTTGTGGACGAGAGTTATCCTTTCTAACTGTGCAGGTCTGTGAATTGCAGGGCCCCTGAGCTCCATTTTTCAACTCGCTTTCTTGGGAACTGGCCGCAAAAGC
Organism: Balaenoptera borealis; assembly: GCF_965194805.1. Classification (NCBI taxonomy): domain Eukaryota; kingdom Metazoa; phylum Chordata; class Mammalia; order Artiodactyla; family Balaenopteridae; genus Balaenoptera; species Balaenoptera borealis. The sequence continues at coordinate 347,910 of NW_028123748.1, forward strand.
GCAGGATTGCTTCAGGCCCTATTCTGGCTCCGGGCGGCAGGCTGAGCCTGTGGTTAATTCTTCTTCCTGATGGGAGAATAGAGTGACCTGTGCCTGTCCCAACACCTAGAGCTAGTCTCTCATTGGTTCCCCCTCTTCCCGTTCATCCTCAGGACAAATTGCAACCTGTACGGAACAGGAGGTTAAAGGTGCTGATTCTCCAAGGAGGGAGATTGCTAGTAAAGCGGCTGGAATAGCGAACCGGAGCACAAGGAGATGAGAAATGAGGTGCGTTTTAGAAACCTTTCCCGATCACACGGTGTACCATCTTCTGGGTTTCTCATGCATGTTTTCGATGTAGGAAGATGCCCTTGAACCTGGAGATTTGGGACCCATGGGATTGGTACCACGCCGTATTACTTTACAGGGTCTGCGTTAGCTCACCCAACCTCACCAAACCTCTCTGCCCCAAGAGTGTCCACCCTTATGTCTCAGTCAGCTGTGGGTCTAGATATGGTCAATCCAGGTGGCATCGCAGCCACTGAACGAATTTTGTAAGAATTTCTCTCTCTTTCACTGTCTTTGTTTCACGGGTTTTTAAAAGTAATTGATTTTTATAATGGGGTTTAGCTGCTTTGCACTGCTGTGTTTATGCCGCTTTACACCCACTTGACTCACTTACAGAGAGATAGCAATACATAGGTTTTAAGATTCTTACTAGTCAAATATATTCTTGGGCGGTGACTAGGGGGTGTTGAGTCCAGTTCACTGAGCAAGGAGTAGGTCTTGTCTATTACATATTGGGTTTATGGAACGGTATCTGAGCTAATTTGAAACCCTTGTTTTATGCATCACCCCACCTCACCTTTCCCGTTAAGCAGCCATAGTGTGTTTCCTAAACGTGCGACTCTGTTCTGTTTTGTAATTCAGTTCAAGGGTAGCGGTTTTTACATTCCCTCTGTAAGTGATATCTTATGATAAGGGTCTTTTTCTGTGTGACCTATTTCACTTAGAATCGTCGTACCTATATCCACTCATCATGCTGCTCCTAGCCTTATGACGTTGATTTCATGGCTGAGTCATATTCCATTGTACATAAGGACCACAACTTCTTTATCCATTCTTCTCTTTCCTGGGATGTTTCAGGTGTAACGAAGTGGAGGTTCTTGTCAACAGAGCAGCCCTAAACTTTGGGGTGCCTGTGTCTTGCTGATTTTTAGTTTTCCCAATTTATACGCCCATGAGTGGAAGTGCCCTATGCTCTCTAAGCTGAGTTTTTTAGATGTTTCAGGACACACCGTACACTTCTCCAGAGTGGCTGTTGGCAATTTACAGCCCGCCCATCAGCGTAGCAAGGCTCCCATTTCTCCATGGCCTGTCCTGCATTTCTGGTTTTGACACTTTATTCAGCATGGCCCTTTTGACCGATGGGAAGCGAGACTTCTTTGTAGCGCTGATTTGCCTTTGCAGGTTGCTTGGTTGGCCAAAAAGGGCGTATGCGTTTTTTCCTGAATATATTCAGGAAAAAACGCATACGCCCTTTTTGGCCAAGGGCATCATTGTCGAGGTTTTGCCGCTTTTCCTGTGCTTTAAAGGCGATTCGAATCTACCTCCTGAAATCTGTTTCCTGCAATTCTGCCTTGCTTTCAAATCCTCTTCGTTGCCTTCCCTCAATATATTTGTGGACGAGAGTTATCATTTCTAACTGTGCAGGTCTGTGAATTGCAGTGCCCCTGAGCTCCATTTCTCAACTCGCTTTCTTGGGAGCTGGCCGCAAAAGCGCAGGATTGCTTCAGGCCCTATTCTGGCTCCGGGCGGCAGGCTGAGCCTGTGGTTAATTTTTCTTCCTGATGGGAAAATAGAGTGACGTGTGCCTGTCCCAACACCTAGAGCTAGTCTCTCATTGGTTCCCCCTCTTCCCGTTCATCCTCAGGACAAATTGCAACCTGTACGGAACAGGAGGTTAAAGGTGCTGATTCTCCAAGGAGGGAGATTGCTAGTAAAGTGGCTGGAATGGCGAACCGGAGCACAAGGAGATGAGAAATGAGGTGCGTTTTAGAAACCTTTCCCGATCACACGGTGTACCATCTTCTGGGTTTCTCATGCATGTTTTCGATGTAGAAAGATGCCCTTGAACCTGGAGATTTGGGACCCATGGGATGGGTACCACGCCGTATTACTTTACAGGGTCTGCGTTAGCTCACCCAACCTCACCAAACCTCTCAGCCCCAAGAGTGTCCACCCTTATGGCTCAGTCAGCTGTGGGTCTAGATATGGTCAATCCAGGTGGCATCGCAGCCCCTGAACGAATTTTGTAAGAATTTCTCTCTCTTTCACTGTCTTTGTTTCACGGGTTTTTAAAAGTAATTGATTTTTATAATGGGGTTTAGCTGCTTTGCACTGCTGTGTTTATGCCGCTTTACACCCACTTGACTCACTTACAGAGAGATAGCAATACATAGGTTTTAAGATTCTTACTAGTCAAATATATTCTTGGGCGGTGAATAGGGCGTGTTGAGTCCAGTTCACTGAGCAAGGAGTAGGTCTTGTCTATTACATATTGGGTTTATGGAACGGTAGCTGAGCTAATTTGAAACCCTTGTTTTATGCATCACCCCACGTCACCTTTCCCGTTAAGCAGCCATAGTGTGTTTTCTAAACGTGCGACTCTGTTCTGTTTTGTAATTCAGTTCAAGGGTAGCGGTTTTTACATTCCCTCTGTAAGTGATATCTTATGATAAGGGTCTTTTTCTGTGTGACCTATTTCACTTAGAATCGTCGTACCTAAATCCACTCATCATGCTGCTCCTAGCCTTATGACGTTGATTTCATGGCTGAGTGATATTCCATTGTACATAAGGACCACAACTTCTTTATCCATTCTTCTCTTTCCTGGGATGTTTCAGGTGTAACGAAGTGGAGGTTCTTGTCAACAGAGCAGCCCTAAACTTTGGGGTGCCTGTGTCTTGCTGATTTTTAGTTTTCCCAATTTATACGCCCATGAGTGGAACTGCCCTATGCTCTCTAAGCTGAGTTTTTTAGATGTTTCAGGACACACCGTACACTTCTCCAGAGTGGCTGTTGGCAATTTACAGCCCGCCCATCAGCGTAGCAAGGCTCCCATTTCTCCATGGCCTGTCCTGCATTTCTGGTTTTGACCCTTTATTCAGCATGGCCCTTTTGACCGATGGGAAGCGAGACTTCTTTGTAGCGCTGATTTGCCTTTCCAGGTTGCTTGGTTGGCCAAAAAGGGCGTATGCGTTTTTTCCTGAATATATTCAGGAAAAAACGCATACGCCCTTTTTGGCCAAGGGCATCATTGTCGAGGTTTTGCCGCTTTTCCTGTGCTTTAAAGGCGATTCGAATCTACCTCCTGAAATCTGTTTCCTGCAATTCTGCCTTGCTTTCAAATCCTCTTCGTTGCCTTCCCTCAATATATTTGTGGACGAGAGTTATCATTTCTAACTGTGCAGGTCTGTGAATTGCAGTGCCCATGAGCTCAATTTTTCAACTCGCTTTCTTGGGAGCTGGCCGCAAAAGCGCAGGATTGCTTCAGGCCCTATTCTGGCTCCGGGCGGTAGGCTAAGCCTGTGGTTAATTCTTCTTCCTGATGGGAAAATAGAGTGACCTGTGCCTGTCCCAACACCTAGAGCTAGTCTCTCATTGGTTCCCCCTCTTCCCGTTCATCCTCAGGACAAATTGCAACCTGTACGGAACAGGAGGTTAAAGGTGCTGATTCTCCAAGGAGGGAGATTGCTAGTAAAGCGGCTGGAATGGCGAACCGGAGCACAAGGAGATGAGAAATTAGGTGCGTTTTAGAAACCTTTCCCGATCACACGGTGTACCATCTTCTGGGTTTCTCATGCATGTTTTCGATGTAGGAATATGCCCTTGAACCTGGAGATTTGGGGATTTGGGACCCATGGGATGGGTACCACGCCGTAATACTTTAAAGGGTCTGCGTTAGCTCACCCAACCTCACCAAACCTCTCAGCCCCAAGAGTGTCCACCCTTATGGCTCAGTCAGCTGTGGGTCTAGATATGGTCAATCCAGGTGGCATCGCAGCCCCTGAACGAATTTTGTAAGAATTTCTCTCTCTTTCACTGTCTTTGTTTCACGGGTTTTTAAAAGTAATTGATTTTTATAATGGGGTTTAGCTGCTTTGCACTGCTGTGTTTATGCCGCTTTACACCTACTTGACTCACTTACAGAGAGATAGCAATACATAGGTTTTAAGATTCTTACTAGTCAAATATATTCTTGAGCGGTGAATAGGGGGTGTTGAGTCCAGTTCACTGAGCAAGGAGTAGGTCTTGTCTATTACATATTGGGTTTATGGAACGGTAGCTGAGCTAAATTGAAACCCTTGTTTTATGCATCACCCCACCTCACCTTTCCCGTTAAGCAGCCATAGTGTGTTTTCTAAACGTGCGACTCTGTTCTGTTTTGTAATTCAGTTCAAGGGTAGCGGTTTTTACATACCCTCTGTAAGTGATATCTTATGATAAGGGTCTTTTTCTGTGTGACCTATTTCACTTAGAATCGTCGTACCTAAATCCACTCATCATGCTGCTCCTAGCCTTATGACGTTGATTTCATGGCTGAGTGATATTCCATTGTACATAAGGACCACAACTTCTTTATCCATTCTTCTCTTTCCTGGGATGTTTCAGGTGTAACGAAGTGGAGGTTCTTGTCAACAGAGCAGCCCTAAACTTTGGGGTGCCTGTGTCTTGCTGATTTTTAGTTTTCCCAATTTATACGCCCATGAGTGGAAGTGCCCTATGCTCTCTAAGCTGAGTTTTTTAGATGTTTCAGGACACACCGTACACTTCTCCAGAGTGGCTGTTGGCAATTTACAGCCCGCCCATCAGCGTAGCAAGGCTCCCATTTCTCCATGGCCTGTCCTGCATTTCTGGTTTTGACACTTTATTCCGCATGGCCCTTTTGACCGATGGGAAGCGAGACTTCTTTGTAGCGCTGATTTGCCTTTGCAGGTTGCTTGGTTGGCCAAAAAGGGCGTATGCGTTTTTTCCTGAATATATTCAGGAAAAAACGCATACGCCCTTTTTGGCCAAGGGCATCATTGTCGAGGTTTTGCCGCTTTTCCTGTGCTTTAAAGGCGATTCGAATCTACCTCCTGAAATCTGTTTCCTGCAATTCTGCCTTGCTTTCAAATCCTCTTCGTTGCCTTCCCTCAATATATTTGTGGACGAGAGTTATCATTTCTAACTGTGCAGGTCTGTGAATTGCAGGGCACCTGAGCTCCATTTCTCAACTCGCTTTCTTGGGAGCTGGCCGCAAAAGCGCAGGATTGCTTCAGGCCCTATTCTGGCTCCGGGCGGCAAGCTGAGCCTGTGGTTAATTCTTCTTCCTGATGGGAGAATAGAGTGACCTGTGCCTGTCCCAACACCTAGAGCTAGTCTCTCATTGGTTCCCCCTCTTCCCGTTCATCCTCAGGACAAATTGCAACCTGTACGGAACAGGAGGTTAAAGGTGCTGATTCTCCAAGGAGGGAGATTGCTAGTAAAGCGGCTGGAATAGCGAACCGGAGCACAAGGAGATGAGAAATGAGGTGCGTTTTAGAAACCTTTCCCGATCACACGGTGTACCATCTTCTGGGTTTCTCATGCATGTTTTCGATGTAGAAAGATGCCCTTGAACCTGGAGATTTGGGACCCATGGGATGGGTACCACGCCGTATTACTTTACAGGGTCTGCGTTAGCTCACCCAACCTCACCAAACCTCTCAGCCCCAAGAGTGTCCACCCTTATGTCTCAGTCAGCTGTGGGTCTAGATATGGTCAATCCAGGTGGCATCGCAGCCCCTGAACGAATTTTGTAAGAATTTCTCTCTCTTTCACTGTCTTTGTTTCACGGGTTTTTAAAAGTAATTGATTTTTATAATGGGGTTTAGCTGCTTTGCACTGCTGTGTTTATGCCGCTTTACACCCACTTGACTCACTTACAGAGAGATAGCAATACATAGGTTTTAAGATTCTTACTAGTCAAATATATTCTTGGGCGGTGAATAGGGCGTGTTGAGTCCAGTTCACTGAGCAAGGAGTAGGTCTTGTCTATTACATATTGGGTTTATGGAACGGTATCTGAGCTAATTTGAAACCCTTGTTTTATGCATCACCCCACGTCACCTTTCCCGTTAAGCAGCCATAGTGTGTTTTCTAAACGTGCGACTCTGTTCTGTTTTGTAATTCAGTTCAAGGGTAGCGGTTTTTACATTCCCTCTGTAAGTGATATCTTATGATAAGGGTCTTTTTCTGTGTGACCTATTTCACTTAGAATCGTCGTACCTAAATCCACTCATCATGCTGCTCCTAGCCTTATGACGTTGATTTCATGGCTGAGTGATATTCCATTGTACATAAGGACCACAACTTCTTTATCCATTCTTCTCTTTCCTGGGATGTTTCAGGTGTAACGAAGTGGAGGTTCTTGTCAACAGAGCAGCCCTAAACTTTGGGGTGCCTGTGTCTTGCTGATTTTTAGTTTTCCCAATTTATACGCCCATGAGTGGAACTGCCCTATGCTCTCTAAGCTGAGTTTTTTAGATGTTTCAGGACACACCGTACACTTCTCCAGAGTGGCTGTTGGCAATTTACAGCCCGCCCATCAGCGTAGCAAGGCTCCCATTTCTCCATGGCCTGTCCTGCATTTCTGGTTTTGACCCTTTATTCAGCATGGCCCTTTTGACCGATGGGAAGCGAGACTTCTTTGTAGCGCTGATTTGCCTTTCCAGGTTGCTTGGTTGGCCAAAAAGGGCGTATGCGTTTTTTCCTGAATATATTCAGGAAAAAACGCATACGCCCTTTTTGGCCAAGGGCATCATTGTCGAGGTTTTGCCGCTTTTCCTGTGCTTTAAAGGCGATTCGAATCTACCTCCTGAAATCTGTTTCCTGCAATTCTGCCTTGCTTTCAAATCCTCTTCGTTGCCTTCCCTCAATATATTTGTGGACGAGAGTTATCATTTCTAACTGTGCAGGTCTGTGAATTGCAGTGCCCATGAGCTCAATTTTTCAACTCGCTTTCTTGGGAGCTGGCCGCAAAAGCGCAGGATTGCTTCAGGCCCTATTCTGGCTCCGGGCGGTAGGCTAAGCCTGTGGTTAATTCTGCTTTCTGATGGGAAAATAGAGTGACCTGTGCCTGTCCCAACACCTAGAGCTAGTCTCTCATTGGTTCCCCCTCTTCCCGTTCATCCTCAGGACAAATTGCAACCTGTACGGAACAGGAGGTTAAAGGTGCTGATTCTCCAAAGAGGGAGATTGCTAGTAAAGGGGCTGGAATGGCGAACCGGAGCACAAGGAGATTAGAAATGAGGTGCGTTTTAGAAACCTTTCCCGATCACACGGTGTACCATCTTCTGGGTTTCTCATGCATGTTTTCGATGTAGGAATATGCCCTTGAACCTGGAGATTTGGGGATTTGGGACCCATGGGATGGGTACCACGCCGTAATACTTTAAAGGGTCTGCGTTAGCTCACCCAACCTCACCAAACCTCTCAGCCCCAAGAGTGTCCACCCTTATGGCTCAGTCAGCTGTGGGTCTAGATATGGTCAATCCAGGTGGCATCGCAGCCCCTGAACGAATTTTGTAAGAATTTCTCTCTCTTTCACTGTCTTTGTTTCACGGGTTTTTAAAAGTAATTGATTTTTATAATGGGGTTTAGCTGCTTTGCACTGCTGTGTTTATGCCGCTTTACACCTACTTGACTCACTTACAGAGAGATAGCAATACATAGGTTTTAAGATTCTTACTAGTCAAATATATTCTTGGGCGGTGACTAGGGGGTGTTGAGTCCAGTTCACTGAGCAAGGAGTAGGTCTTGTCTATTACATATTGGGTTTATGGAACGGTATCTGAGCTAATTTGAAACCCTTGTTTTATGCATCACCCCACGTCACCTTTCCCGTTAAGCAGCCATAGTGTGTTTTCTAAACGTGCGACTCTGTTCTGTTTTGTAATTCAGTTCAAGGGTAGCGGTTTTTACATTCCCTCTATAAGTGATATCTTATGATAAGTGTCTTTTTCTGTGTGACTTATTTCACTTAGAATCGTCGTACCTAAATCCACTCATCATGCTGCTCCTAGCCTTATGACGTTGATTTCATGGCTGAGTGATATTCCATTGTACATAAGGACCACAACTTCTTTATCCATTCTTCTCTTTCCTGGGATGTTTAAGGTGTAACGAAGTGGAGTTTCTTGTCAACAGAGCAGCCCTAAACTTTGGGGTGCCTGTGTCTTGCTGATTTTTAGTTTTCCCAATTTATACGCCCATGAGTGGAAGTGCCCTATGCTCTCTAAGCTGAGTTTTTTAGATGTTTCAGGACACACCGTACACTTCTCCAGAGTGGCTGTTGGTAATTTACAGCCCGCCCATCAGCGTAGCAAGGCTCCCATTTCTCCATGGCCTGTCCTGCATTTCTGGTTTTGACACTTTATTCAGCATGGCCCTTTTGACCGATGGGAAGCGAGACTTCTTTGTAGCGCTGATTTGCCTTTCCAGGTTGCTTGGTTGGCCAAAAAGGGCGTATGCGTTTTTCCTGAATATATTCAGGAAAAAACGCATACGCCCTTTTTGGCCAAGGGCATCATTGTCGAGGTTTTGCCGCTTTTCCTCTGCTTTAAAGGCGATTCGAATCTACCTCCTGAAATCTGTTTCCTGCAATTCTGCCTTGCTTTCAAATTCTCTTCGTTGCCTTCCCTCAATATATTTGTGGACGAGAGTTATCATTTCTAACTGTGCAGGTCTGTGAATTGCAGTGCCCCTGAGCTCCATTTCTCAACTCGCTTTCTTGGGAGCTGGCCGCAAAAGCGCAGGATTGCTTCAGGCCCTCTTCTGGCTCCGGGCGGCAGGCTGAGCCTGTGGTTAATTCTTCTTCCTGATGGGAAAATAGAGTGACCTGTGCCTGTCCCAACACCTAGAGCTAGTCTCTCATTGGTTCCCCCTCTTCCCGTTCATCCTCAGGACAAATTGCAACCTGTACGGAACAGGAGGTTAAAGGTGCTGATTCTCCAAGGAGGGAGATTGCTAGTAAAGCGGCTGGAATGGCGAACCGGAGCACAAGGAGATGAGAAATTAGGTGCGTTTTAGAAACCTTTCCCGATCACACGGTGTACCATCTTCTGGGTTTCTCATGCATGTTTTCGATGTAGGAATATGCCCTTGAACCTGGAGATTTGGGGATTTGGGACCCATGGGATGGGTACCACGCCGTAATACTTTAAAGGGTCTGCGTTAGCTCACCCAACCTCACCAAACCTCTCAGCCCCAAGAGTGTCCACCCTTATGGCTCAGTCAGCTGTGGGTCTAGATATGGTCAATCCAGGTGGCATCGCAGCCCCTGAACGAATTTTGTAAGAATTTCTCTCTCTTTCACTGTCTTTGTTTCACGGGTTTTTAAAAGTAATTGATTTTTATAATGGGGTTTAGCTGCTTTGCACTGCTGTGTTTATGCCGCTTTACACCTACTTGACTCACTTACAGAGAGATAGCAATACATAGGTTTTAAGATTCTTACTAGTCAAATATATTCTTGAGCGGTGAATAGGGGGTGTTGAGTCCAGTTCACTGAGCAAGGAGTAGGTCTTGTCTATTACATATTGGGTTTATGGAACGGTAGCTGAGCTAAATTGAAACCCTTGTTTTATGCATCACCCCACCTCACCTTTCCCGTTAAGCAGCCATAGTGTGTTTTCTAAACGTGCGACTCTGTTCTGTTTTGTAATTCAGTTCAAGGGTAGCGGTTTTTACATACCCTCTGTAAGTGATATCTTATGATAAGGGTCTTTTTCTGTGTGACCTATTTCACTTAGAATCGTCGTACCTAAATCCACTCATCATGCTGCTCCTAGCCTTATGACGTTGATTTCATGGCTGAGTGATATTCCATTGTACATAAGGACCACAACTTCTTTATCCATTCTTCTCTTTCCTGGGATGTTTCAGGTGTAACGAAGTGGAGGTTCTTGTCAACAGAGCAGCCCTAAACTTTGGGGTGCCTGTGTCTTGCTGATTTTTAGTTTTCCCAATTTATACGCCCATGAGTGGAAGTGCCCTATGCTCTCTAAGCTGAGTTTTTTAGATGTTTCAGGACACACCGTACACTTCTCCAGAGTGGCTGTTGGCAATTTACAGCCCGCCCATCAGCGTAGCAAGGCTCCCATTTCTCCATGGCCTGTCCTGCATTTCTGGTTTTGACACTTTATTCCGCATGGCCCTTTTGACCGATGGGAAGCGAGACTTCTTTGTAGCGCTGATTTGCCTTTGCAGGTTGCTTGGTTGGCCAAAAAGGGCGTATGCGTTTTTTCCTGAATATATTCAGGAAAAAACGCATACGCCCTTTTTGGCCAAGGGCATCATTGTCGAGGTTTTGCCGCTTTTCCTGTGCTTTAAAGGCGATTCGAATCTACCTCCTGAAATCTGTTTCCTGCAATTCTGCCTTGCTTTCAAATTCTCTTCGTTGCCTTCCCTCAATATATTTGTGGACGAGAGTTATCATTTCTAACTGTGCAGGTCTGTGAATTGCAGTGCCCCTGCGCTCCATTTCTCAACTCGCTTTCTTGGGAGCTGGCCGCAAAAGCGCAGGATTGCTTCAGGCCCTATTCTGGCTCGGGGCGGCAGGCTGAGCCTGTGGTTAATTCTTCTTCCTGATGGGAAAATAGAGTGACCTGTGCCTTTCCCAACACCTAGAGCGAGTCTCTCATTGGTTCCCCCTCTTCCCGTTCATCCTCAGGACAAATTGCAACCTGTACGGAACAGGAGGTTAAAGGTGCTGATTCTCCAAGGAGGGAGATTGCTAGTAAAGCGGCTGGAATGGCGAACCGGAGCACAAGGAGATGAGAAATGAGGTGCGTTTTAGAAACCTTTCCCGATCACACGGTGTACCATCTTTTGGGTTTCTCATGCATGTTTTCGATGTAGGAAGATGCCCTTGAACCTGGAGATTTGGGACCCATGGGATGGGTACCACGCCGTATTACTTTACAGGGTCTGCGTTAGCTCACCCAACCTCACCAAACCTCTCAGCCCCAAGAGTGTCCACCCTTATGTCTCAGTCAGCTGTGGGTCTAGATATGGTCAATCCAGGTGGCATCGCAGCCCCTGAACGAATTTTGTAAGAATTTCTCTCTCTTTCACTGTCTTTGTTTCACGGGTCTTTAAAAGTAATTGATATTTATAATGGGGTTTAGCTGCTTTGCACTGCTGTGTTTATGCCGCTTTACACACACTTGACTCACTTACAGAGAGATATCAATACATAGGTTTTAAGATTCTTACTAGTCAGATATATTCTTGGGCGGTGAATAGGGGGTGTTGAGTCCAGTTCACTGAGCAAGGAGTAGGTCTTGTCTATTACATATTGGGTTTATGGAACGGTATCTGAGCTAATTTGAAACCCTTGTTTTATGCATCACCCCACCTCACCTTTCCCGTTAAGCAGCCATAGTGTGTTTTCTAAACGTGCGACTCTGTTCTGTTTTGTAATTCAGTTCAAGGGTAGCGGTTTTTACATTCCCTCTATAAGTGATATCTTATGATAAGTGTCTTTTTCTGTGTGACTTATTTCACTTAGAATCGTCGTACCTAAATCCACTCATCATGCTGCTCCTAGCCTTATGACGTTGATTTCATGGCTGAGTGATATTCCATTGTACATAAGGACCACAACTTCTTTATCCATTCTTCTCTTTCCTGGGATGTTTAAGGTGTAACGAAGTGGAGTTTCTTGTCAACAGAGCAGCCCTAAACTTTGGGGTGCCTGTGTCTTGCTGATTTTTAGTTTTCCCAATTTATACGCCCATGAGTGGAAGTGCCCTATGCTCTCTAAGCTGAGTTTTTAGATGTTTCAGGACACACCGTACACTTCTCCAGAGTGGCTGTTGGTAATTTACAGCCCGCCCATCAGCGTAGCAAGGCTCCCATTTCTCCATGGCCTGTCCTGCATTTCTGGTTTTGACACTTTATTCAGCATGGCCCTTTTGACCGATGGGAAGCGAGACTTCTTTGTAGCGCTGATTTGCCTTTCCAGGTTGCTTGGTTGGCCAAAAAGGGCGTATGCGTTTTTTCCTGAATATATTCAGGAAAAAACGCATACGCCCTTTTTGGCCAAGGGCATCATTGTCGAGGTTTTGCCGCTTTTCCTGTGCTTTAAAGGCGATTCGAATCTACCTCCTGAAATCTGTTTCCTGCAATTCTGCCTTGCTTTCAAATCCTCTTCGTTGCCTTCCCTCAATATATTTGTGGACGAGAGTTATCATTTCTAACTGTGCAGGTCTGTGAATTGCAGTGCCCCTGAGCTCCATTTCTCAACTCGCTTTCTTGGGAGCTGGCCGCAAAAGCGCAGGATTGCTTCAGGCCCTCTTCTGGCTCCGGGCGGCAGGCTGAGCCTGTGGTTAATTCTTCTTCCTGATGGGAAAATAGAGTGACCTGTGCCTGTCCCAACACCTAGAGCTAGTCTCTCATTGGTTCCCCCTCTTCCCGTTCATCCTCAGGACAAATTGCAACCTGTACGGAACAGGAGGTTAAAGGTGCTGATTCTCCAAGGAGGGAGATTGCTAGTAAAGCGGCTGGAATGGCGAACCGGAGCACAAGGAGATGAGAAATGAGGTGCGTTTTAGAAACCTTTCCCGATCACACGGTGTACCATCTTTTGGGTTTCTCATGCATGTTTTCGATGTAGGAAGATGCCCTTGAACCTGGAGATTTGGGACCCATGGGATGGGTACCACGCCGTATTACTTTACAGGGTCTGCGTTAGCTCACCCAACCTCACCAAACCTCTCAGCCCCAAGAGTGTCCACCCTTATGTCTCAGTCAGCTGTGGGTCTAGATATGGTCAATCCAGGTGGCATCGCAGCCCCTGAACGAATTTTGTAAGAATTTCTCTCTCTTTCACTGTCTTTGTTTCACGGGTCTTTAAAAGTAATTGATTTTTATAATGGGGTTTAGCTGCTTTGCACTGCTGTGTTTATGCCGCTTTACACCCACTTGACTCACTTACAGAGAGATAGCAATACATAGGTTTTAAGATTCTTACTAGTCAAATATATTCTTGGGCGCTGACTAGGGGGTGTTGAGTCCAGTTCACTGAGCAAGGAGTAGGTCTTGTCTATTACATATTGGGTTTATGGAACGGTATCTGAGCTAATTTGAAACCCTTGTTTTATGCATAACCCCACCTCACCTTTCCCGTTAAGCAGCCATAGTGTGTTTTCTAAACGTGCGACTCTGTTCTGTTTTGTAATTCAGTTCAAGGGTAGCGGTTTTTACATTCCCTCTGTAAGTGATATCTTATGATAAGGGTCTTTTTCTGTGTGACTTATTTCACTTAGAATCGTCGTACCTATATCCACTCATCATGCTGCTCCTAGCCTTATGACGTTGATTTCATGGCTGAGTGATATTCCATTGTACATAAGGACCACAACTTCTTTATCCATTCTTCTCTTTCCTGGGATGTTTCAGGTGTAACGAAGTGGAGGTTCTTGTCAACAGAGCAGCCCTAAACTTTGGGGTGCCTGTGTCTTGCTGATTTTTAGTTTTCCCAATTTATACGCCCATGAGTGGAAGTGCCCTATGCTCTCTAAGCTGAGTTTTTTAGATGTTTCAGGACACACCGTACACTTCTCCAGAGTGGCTGTTGGCAATTTACAGCCCGCCCATCAGCGTAGCAAGGCTCCCATTTCTCCATGGCCTGTCCGGCATTTCTGGTTTTGACACTTTATTCAGCATGGCCCTTTTGACCGATGGGAAGCGAGACTTCTTTGTAGCGCTGATTTGCCTTTGCAGGTTGCTTGGTTGGCCAAAAAGGGCGTATGCGTTTTTTCCTGAATATATTCAGGAAAAAACGCATACGCCCTTTTTGGCCAAGGGCATCATTGTCGAGGTTTTGCCGCTTTTCCTGTGCTTTAAAGGCGATTCGAATCTACCTCCTGAAATCTGTTTCCTGCAATTCTGCCTTGCTTTCAAATCCTCTTCGTTGCCTTCCCTCAATATATTTGTGGACGAGAGTTATCATTTCTAACTGTGCAGGTCTGTGAATTGCAGTGCCCCTGAGCTCCATTTCTCAACTCGCTTTCTTGGGAGCTGGCCGCAAAAGCACAGGATTGCTTCAGGCCCTATTCTGGCTCCGGGCGGCAGGCTGAGCCTGTGGTTAATTCTTCTTCCTGATGGGAAAATAGAGTGACCTGTGCCTGTCCCAACACCTAGAGCTAGTCTCTCATTGGTTCCCCCTCTTCCCGTTCATCCTCAGGACAAATTGCAACCTGTACGGAACAGGAGGTTAAAGGTGCTGATTCTCCAAGGAGGGAGATTGCTAGTAAAGCGGCTGGAATGGCGAACCGGAGCACAAGGAGATGAGAAATGAGGTGCGTTTTAGAAACCTTTCCCGATCACACGGTGTACCATCTTCTGAGTTTCTCATGCATGTTTTCGATATAGGAATATGCCCTTGAACCTGGAGATTTGGGACCCATGGGATGGGTACCACGCCGTAATACTTTAAAGGGTCTGCGTTAGCTCACCCAACCTCACCAAACCTCTCAGCCCCAAGAGTGTCCACCCTTATGGCTCAGTCAGCTGTGGGTCTAGATATGGTCAATCCAGCTGGCATCGCAGCCCCTGAACGAATTTTGTAAGAATTTCTCTCTCTTTCACTGTCTTTGTTTCACGGGTCTTTAAAAGTAATTGATTTTTATAATGGGGTTTAGCTGCTTTGCACTGCTGTGTTTATGCCGCTTTACACCCACTTGACTCACTTACAGAGAGATAGCAATACATAGGTTTTAAGATTCTTACTAGTCAAATATATTCTTGGGCGGTGAATAGGGCGTGTTGAGTCCAGTTCACTGAGCAAGGAGTAGGTCTTGTCTATTACATATTGGGTTTATGGAACGGTATCTGAGCTAATTTGAAACCCTTGTTTTATGCATCACCCCACCTCACCTTTCCCGTTAAGCAGCCATAGTGTGTTTTCTAAACGTGCGACTCTGTTCTGTTTTGTAATTCAGTTCAAGGGTAGCGGTTTTTACATTCCCTCTGTAAGTGATATCTTATGATAAGGGTCTTTTTCTGTGTGACCTATTTCACTTAGAATCGTCGCACCTATATCCACTTATCATGCTGCTCCTAGCCTTATGACGTTGATTTCATGGCTGAGTGATATTCCATTGTACATAAGGACCACAACTTCTTTATCCATTCTTCTCTTTCCTGGGATGTTTAAGGTGTAACGAAGTGGAGTTTCTTGTCAACAGAGCAGCCCTAAACTTTGGGGTGCCTGTGTCTTGCTGATTTTTAGTTTTCCCAATTTATACGCCCATGAGTGGAAGTGCCCTATGCTCTCTAAGCTGAGTTTTTTTGATGTTTCAGGACACACCGTACACTTCTCCAGAGTGGCTGTTGGCAATTTACAGCCCGCCCATCAGCGTAGCAAGGCTCCCATTTCTCCATGGCCTGTCCTGCATTTCTGGTTTTGACACTTTATTCAGCATGGCCCTTTGGACCGATGGGAAGCGAGACTTCTTTGTAGCGCTGATTTGCCTTTCCAGGTTGCTTGGTTGGCCAAAAAGGGCGTATGCGTTTTTTCCTGAATATATTCAGGAAAAAACGCATACGCCCTTTTTGGCCAAGGGCATCATTGTCGAGGTTTTGCCGCTTTTCCTGTGCTTTAAATGCGATTCGAATCTACCTCCTGAAATCTGTTTCCTGCAATTCTGCCTTGCTTTCAAATCCTCTTCGTTGCCTTCCCTCAATATATTTGTGGACGAGAGTTATCCTTTCTAACTGTGCAGGTCTGTGAATTGCAGTGCCCCTGAGCTCCATTTTTCAACTCGCTTTCTTGGGAACTGGCCGCAAAAGCGCAGGATTGCTTCAGGCCCTATTCTGGCTCCGGGCGGCAGGCTGAGCCTGTGGTTAATTCTTCTTCCTGATGGGAAAATAGAGTGACCTGTGCCTGTCCCAACACCTAGAGCTAGTCTCTCATTGGTTCCCCCTCTTCCCGTTCATCCTCAGGACAAATTGCAACCTGTATGGAACAGGAGGTTAAAGGTGCTGATTCTCCAAGGAGGGAGATTGCTAGTAAAGCGGCTGGAATGGCGAACCGGAGCACAAGGAGATGAGAAATGAGGTGCGTTTTAGAAACCTTTCCCGATCACACGGTGTACCATCTTCTGGGTTTCTCATGCATGTTTTCGATGTAGGAAGATGCCCTTGACCCTGGAGATTTGGGACCCATGGGATGGGTACCACGCCGTATTACTTTACAGGGTCTGCGTTAGCTCACCCAACCTCACCAAACCTCTCAGCCCCAAGAGTGTCCACCCTTATGTCTCAGTCAGCTGTGGGTCTAGATATGGTCAATCCAGGTGGCATCGCAGCCCCTGAACGAATTTTGTAAGAATTTCTCTCTCTTTCACTGTCTTTGTTTCACGGGTCTTTAAAAGTAATTGATTTTTATAATGGGGTTTAGCTGCTTTGCACTGCTGTGTTTATGCCGCTTTACACCCACTTGACTCACTTACAGAGAGATAGCAATACATAGGTTTTAAGATTCTTACTAGTCAAATATATTCTTGGGCGCTGAATAGGGGGTGTTGAGTCCAGTAAACTGAGCAAGGAGTAGGTCTTGTCTATTACATATTGGGTTTATGGAACGGTATCTGAGCTAATTTGAAACCCTTGTTTTATGCATCACCCCACCTCACCTTTCCCGTTAAGCAGCCATAGTGTGTTTTCTAAGCGTGCGACTCTGTTCTGTTTTGTAATTCAGTTCAAGGGTAGCGGTTTTTACATTCCCTCTATAAGTGATATCTTATGATAAGTGTCTTTTTCTGTGTGACCTATTTCACTTAGAATCGTCGTACCTATATCCACTCATCATGCTGCTCCTAGCCTTATGACGTTGATTTCATGGCTGAGTGATATTCCATTGTACATAAGGACCACAACTTCTTTATCCATTCTTCTCTTTCCTGGGATGTTTCAGGTGTAACGAAGTGGAGGTTCTTGTCAACAGAGCAGCCCTAAACTTTGGGGTGCCTGTGTCTTGCTGATTTTTAGTTTTCCCAATTTATACGCCCATGAGTGGAAGTGCCCTATGCTCTCTAAGCTGAGTTTTTTAGATGTTTCAGGACACACCGTACACTTCTCCAGAGTGGCTGTTGGCAATTTACAGCCCGCCCATCAGCGTAGCAAGGCTCCCATTTCTCCATGGCCTGTCCTGCATTTCTGGTTTTGACACTTTATTCAGCATGGCCCTTTGGACCGATGGGAAGCGAGCCTTCTTTGTAGCGCTGATTTGCCTTTCCAGGTTGCTTGGTTGGCCAAAAAGGGCGTATGCGTTTTTTCCTGAATATATTCAGGAAAAAACGCATACGCCCTTTTTGGCCAAGGGCATCATTGTCGAGGTTTTGCCGCTTTTCCTGTGCTTTAAAGGCGATTCGAATCTACCTCCTGAAATCTGTTTCCTGCAATTCTGCCTTGCTTTCAAATCCTCTTCGTTGCCTTCCCTCAATATATTTGTGGACGAGAGTTATCCTTTCTAACTGTGCAGGTCTGTGAATTGCAGGGCCCCTGAGCTCCATTTTTCAACTCGCTTTCTTGGGAACTGGCCGCAAAAGCGCAGGATTGCTTCAGGCCCTATTCTGGCTCCGGGCGGCAGGCTGAGCCTGTGGTTAATTCTTCTTCCTGATGGGAGAATAGAGTGACCTGTGCCTGTCCCAACACCTAGAGCTAGTCTCTCATTGGTTCCCCCTCTTCCCGTTCATCCTCAGGACAAATTGCAACCTGTACGGAACAGGAGGTTAAAGGTGCTGATTCTCCAAGGAGGGAGATTGCTAGTAAAGCGGCTGGAATAGCGAACCGGAGCACAAGGAGATGAGAAATGAGGTGCGTTTTAGAAACCTTTCCCGATCACACGGTGTACCATCTTCTGGGTTTCTCATGCATGTTTTCGATGTAGGAAGATGCCCTTGAACCTGGAGATTTGGGACCCATGGGATTGGTACCACGCCGTATTACTTTACAGGGTCTGCGTTAGCTCACCCAACCTCACCAAACCTCTCTGCCCCAAGAGTGTCCACCCTTATGTCTCAGTCAGCTGTGGGTCTAGATATGGTCAATCCAGGTGGCATCGCAGCCACTGAACGAATTTTGTAAGAATTTCTCTCTCTTTCACTGTCTTTGTTTCACGGGTTTTTAAAAGTAATTGATTTTTATAATGGGGTTTAGCTGCTTTGCACTGCTGTGTTTATGCCGCTTTACACCCACTTGACTCACTTACAGAGAGATAGCAATACATAGGTTTTAAGATTCTTACTAGTCAAATATATTCTTGGGCGGTGACTAGGGGGTGTTGAGTCCAGTTCACTGAGCAAGGAGTAGGTCTTGTCTATTACATATTGGGTTTATGGAACGGTATCTGAGCTAATTTGAAACCCTTGTTTTATGCATCACCCCACCTCACCTTTCCCGTTAAGCAGCCATAGTGTGTTTCCTAAACGTGCGACTCTGTTCTGTTTTGTAATTCAGTTCAAGGGTAGCGGTTTTTACATTGCCTCTGTAAGTGATATCTTATGATAAGGGTCTTTTTCTGTGTGACCTATTTCACTTAGAATCGTCGTACCTATATCCACTCATCATGCTGCTCCTAGCCTTATGACGTTGATTTCATGGCTGAGTCATATTCCATTGTACATAAGGACCACAACTTCTTTATCCATTCTTCTCTTTCCTGGGATGTTTCAGGTGTAACGAAGTGGAGGTTCTTGTCAACAGAGCAGCCCTAAACTTTGGGGTGCCTGTGTCTTGCTGATTTTTAGTTTTCCCAATTTATACGCCCATGAGTGGAAGTGCCCTATGCTCTCTAAGCTGAGTTTTTTAGATGTTTCAGGACACACCGTACACTTCTCCAGAGTGGCTGTTGGCAATTTACAGCCCGCCCATCAGCGTAGCAAGGCTCCCATTTCTCCATGGCCTGTCCTGCATTTCTGGTTTTGACACTTTATTCAGCATGGCCCTTTTGACCGATGGGAAGCGAGACTTCTTTGTAGCGCTGATTTGCCTTTGCAGGTTGCTTGGTTGGCCAAAAAGGGCGTATGCGTTTTTTCCTGAATATATTCAGGAAAAAACGCATACGCCCTTTTTGGCCAAGGGCATCATAGTCGAGGTTTTGCCGCTTTTCCTGTGCTTTAAAGGCGATTCGAATCTACCTCCTGAAATCTGTTTCCTGCAATTCTGCCTTGCTTTCAAATCCTCTTCGTTGCCTTCCCTCAATATATTTGTGGACGAGAGTTATCATTTCTAACTGTGCAGGTCTGTGAATTGCAGTGCCCCTGAGCTCCATTTCTCAACTCGCTTTCTTGGGAGCTGGCCGCAAAAGCGCAGGATTGCTTCAGGCCCTATTCTGGCTCCGGGCGGCAGGCTGAGCCTGTGGTTAATTTTTCTTCCTGATGGGAAAATAGAGTGACGTGTGCCTGTCCCAACACCTAGAGCTAGTCTCTCATTGGTTCCCCCTCTTCCCGTTCATCCTCAGGACAAATTGCAACCTGTACGGAACAGGAGGTTAAAGGTGCTGATTCTCCAAGGAGGGAGATTGCTAGTAAAGCGGCTGGAATGGCGAACCGGAGCACAAGGAGATGAGAAATGAGGTGCGTTTTAGAAACCTTTCCCGATCACACGGTGTACCATCTTCTGGGTTTCTCATGCATGTTTTCGATGTAGAAAGATGCCCTTGAACCTGGAGATTTGGGACCCATGGGATGGGTACCACGCCGTATTACTTTACAGGGTCTGCGTTAGCTCACCCAACCTCACCAAACCTCTCAGCCCCAAGAGTGTCCACCCTTATGGCTCAGTCAGCTGTGGGTCTAGATATGGTCAATCCAGGTGGCATCGCAGCCCCTGAACGAATTTTGTAAGAATTTCTCTCTCTTTCACTGTCTTTGTTTCACGGGTTTTTAAAAGTAATTGATTTTTATAATGGGGTTTAGCTGCTTTGCACTGCTGTGTTTATGCCGCTTTACACCCACTTGACTCACTTACAGAGAGATAGCAATACATAGGTTTTAAGATTCTTACTAGTCAAATATATTCTTGGGCGGTGAATAGGGCGTGTTGAGTCCAGTTCACTGAGCAAGGAGTAGGTCTTGTCTATTACATATTGGGTTTATGGAACGGTATCTGAGCTAATTTGAAACCCTTGTTTTATGCATCACCCCACGTCACCTTTCCCGTTAAGCAGCCATAGTGTGTTTTCTAAACGTGCGACTCTGTTCTGTTTTGTAATTCAGTTCAAGGGTAGCGGTTTTTACATTCCCTCTGTAAGTGATATCTTATGATAAGGGTCTTTTTCTGTGTGACCTATTTCACTTAGAATCGTCGTACCTAAATCCACTCATCATGCTGCTCCTAGCCTTATGACGTTGATTTCATGGCTGAGTGATATTCCATTGTACATAAGGACCACAACTTCTTTATCCATTCTTCTCTTTCCTGGGATGTTTCAGGTGTAACGAAGTGGAGGTTCTTGTCAACAGAGCAGCCCTAAACTTTGGGGTGCCTGTGTCTTGCTGATTTTTAGTTTTCCCAATTTATACGCCCATGAGTGGAACTGCCCTATGCTCTCTAAGCTGAGTTTTTTAGATGTTTCAGGACACACCGTACACTTCTCCAGAGTGGCTGTTGGCAATTTACAGCCCGCCCATCAGCGTAGCAAGGCTCCCATTTCTCCATGGCCTGTCCTGCATTTCTGGTTTTGACCCTTTATTCAGCATGGCCCTTTTGACCGATGGGAAGCGAGACTTCTTTGTAGCGCTGATTTGCCTTTCCAGGTTGCTTGGTTGGCCAAAAAGGGCGTATGCGTTTTTTCCTGAATATATTCAGGAAAAAACGCATACGCCCTTTTTGGCCAAGGGCATCATTGTCGAGGTTTTGCCGCTTTTCCTGTGCTTTAAAGGCGATTCGAATCTACCTCCTGAAATCTGTTTCCTGCAATTCTGCCTTGCTTTCAAATCCTCTTCGTTGCCTTCCCTCAATATATTTGTGGACGAGAGTTATCATTTCTAACTGTGCAGGTCTGTGAATTGCAGTGCCCATGAGCTCAATTTTTCAACTCGCTTTCTTGGGAGCTGGCCGCAAAAGCGCAGGATTGCTTCAGGCCCTATTCTGGCTCCGGGCGGTAGGCTAAGCCTGTGGTTAATTCTGCTTTCTGATGGGAAAATAGAGTGACCTGTGCCTGTCCCAACACCTAGAGCTAGTCTCTCATTGGTTCCCCCTCTTCCCGTTCATCCTCAGGACAAATTGCAACCTGTACGGAACAGGAGGTTAAAGGTGCTGATTCTCCAAAGAGGGAGATTGCTAGTAAAGGGGCTGGAATGGCGAACCGGAGCACAAGGAGATTAGAAATGAGGTGCGTTTTAGAAACCTTTCCCGATCACACGGTGTACCATCTTCTGGGTTTCTCATGCATGTTTTCGATGTAGGAATATGCCCTTGAACCTGGAGATTTGGGGATTTGGGACCCATGGGATGGGTACCACGCCGTAATACTTTAAAGGGTCTGCGTTAGCTCACCCAACCTCACCAAACCTCTCAGCCCCAAGAGTGTCCACCCTTATGGCTCAGTCAGCTGTGGGTCTAGATATGGTCAATCCAGGTGGCATCGCAGCCCCTGAACGAATTTTGTAAGAATTTCTCTCTCTTTCACTGTCTTTGTTTCACGGGTTTTTAAAAGTAATTGATTTTTATAATAGGGTTTAGCTGCTTTGCACTGCTGTGTTTATGCCGCTTTACACCTACTTGACTCACTTACAGAGAGATAGCAATACATAGGTTTTAAGATTCTTACTAGTCAAATATATTCTTGGGCGGTGACTAGGGGGTGTTGAGTCCAGTTCACTGAGCAAGGAGTAGGTCTTGTCTATTACATATTGGGTTTATGGAACGGTATCTGAGCTAATTTGAAACCCTTGTTTTATGCATCACCCCACGTCACCTTTCCCGTTAAGCAGCCATAGTGTGTTTTCTAAACGTGCGACTCTGTTCTGTTTTGTAATTCAGTTCAAGGGTAGCGGTTTTTACATTCCCTCTATAAGTGATATCTTATGATAAGTGTCTTTTTCTGTGTGACTTATTTCACTTAGAATCGTCGTACCTAAATCCACTCATCATGCTGCTCCTAGCCTTATGACGTTGATTTCATGGCTGAGTGATATTCCATTGTACATAAGGACCACAACTTCTTTATCCATTCTTCTCTTTCCTGGGATGTTTAAGGTGTAACGAAGTGGAGTTTCTTGTCAACAGAGCAGCCCTAAACTTTGGGGTGCCTGTGTCTTGCTGATTTTTAGTTTTCCCAATTTATACGCCCATGAGTGGAAGTGCCCTATGCTCTCTAAGCTGAGTTTTTTAGATGTTTCAGGACACACCGTACACTTCTCCAGAGTGGCTGTTGGTAATTTACAGCCCGCCCATCAGCGTAGCAAGGCTCCCATTTCTCCATGGCCTGTCCTGCATTTCTGGTTTTGACACTTTATTCAGCATGGCCCTTTTGACCGATGGGAAGCGAGACTTCTTTGTAGCGCTGATTTGCCTTTCCAGGTTGCTTGGTTGGCCAAAAAGGGCGTATGCGTTTTTTCCTGAATATATTCAGGAAAAAACGCATACGCCCTTTTTGGCCAAGGGCATCATTGTCGAGGTTTTGCCGCTTTTCCTCTGCTTTAAAGGCGATTCGAATCTACCTCCTGAAATCTGTTTCCTGCAATTCTGCCTTGCTTTCAAATTCTCTTCGTTGCCTTCCCTCAATATATTTGTGGACGAGAGTTATCATTTCTAACTGTGCAGGTCTGTGAATTGCAGTGCCCCTGAGCTCCATTTCTCAACTCGCTTTCTTGGGAGCTGGCCGCAAAAGCGCAGGATTGCTTCAGGCCCTCTTCTGGCTCCGGGCGGCAGGCTGAGCCTGTGGTTAATTCTTCTTCCTGATGGGAAAATAGAGTGACCTGTGCCTGTCCCAACACCTAGAGCTAGTCTCTCATTGGTTCCCCCTCTTCCCGTTCATCCTCAGGACAAATTGCAACCTGTACGGAACAGGAGGTTAAAGGTGCTGATTCTCCAAGGAGGGAGATTGCTAGTAAAGCGGCTGGAATGGCGAACCGGAGCACAAGGAGATGAGAAATTAGGTGCGTTTTAGAAACCTTTCCCGATCACACGGTGTACCATCTTCTGGGTTTCTCATGCATGTTTTCGATGTAGGAATATGCCCTTGAACCTGGAGATTTGGGGATTTGGGACCCATGGGATGGGTACCACGCCGTAATACTTTAAAGGGTCTGCGTTAGCTCACCCAACCTCACCAAAACTCTCAGCCCCAAGAGTGTCCACCCTTATGGCTCAGTCAGCTGTGGGTCTAGATATGGTCAATCCAGGTGGCATCGCAGCCCCTGAACGAATTTTGTAAGAATTTCTCTCTCTTTCACTGTCTTTGTTTCACGGGTTTTTAAAAGTAATTGATTTTTATAATGGGGTTTAGCTGCTTTGCACTGCTGTGTTTATGCCGCTTTACACCTACTTGACTCACTTACAGAGAGATAGCAATACATAGGTTTTAAGATTCTTACTAGTCAAATATATTCTTGAGCGGTGAATAGGGGGTGTTGAGTCCAGTTCACTGAGCAAGGAGTAGGTCTTGTCTATTACATATTGGGTTTATGGAACGGTAGCTGAGCTAAATTGAAACCCTTGTTTTATGCATCACCCCACCTCACCTTTCCCGTTAAGCAGCCATAGTGTGTTTTCTAAACGTGCGACTCTGTTCTGTTTTGTAATTCAGTTCAAGGGTAGCGGTTTTTACATTCCCTCTGTAAGTGATATCTTATGATAAGGGTCTTTTTCTGTGTGACCTATTTCACTTAGAATCGTCGTACCTAAATCCACTCATCATGCTGCTCCTAGCCTTATGACGTTGATTTCATGGCTGAGTGATATTCCATTGTACATAAGGACCACAACTTCTTTATCCATTCTTCTCTTTCCTGGGATGTTTCAGGTGTAACGAATTGGAGGTTCTTGTCAACAGAGCAGCCCTAAACTTTGGGGTGCCTGTGTCTTGCTGATTTTTAGTTTTCCCAATTTATACGCCCATGAGTGGAAGTGCCCTATGCTCTCTAAGCTGAGTTTTTTAGATGTTTCAGGACACACCGTACACTTCTCCAGAGTGGCTGTTGGCAATTTACAGCCCGCCCATCAGCGTAGCAAGGCTCCCATTTCTCCATGGCCTGTCCTGCATTTCTGGTTTTGACACTTTATTCCGCATGGCCCTTTTGACCGATGGGAAGCGAGACTTCTTTGTAGCGCTGATTTGCCTTTGCAGGTTGCTTGGTTGGCCAAAAAGGGCGTATGCGTTTTTTCCTGAATATATTCAGGAAAAAACGCATACGCCCTTTTTGGCCAAGGGCATCATTGTCGAGGTTTTGCCGCTTTTCCTGTGCTTTAAAGGCGATTCGAATCTACCTCCTGAAATCTGTTTCCTGCAATTCTGCCTTGCTTTCAAATTCTCTTCGTTGCCTTCCCTCAATATATTTGTGGACGAGAGTTATCATTTCTAACTGTGCAGGTCTGTGAATTGCAGTGCCCCTGAGCTCCATTTCTCAACTCGCTTTCTTCGGAGCTGGCCGCAAAAGCGCAGGATTGCTTCAGGCCCTATTCTGGCTCGGGGCGGCAGGCTGAGCCTGTGGTTAATTCTTCTTCCTGATGGGAAAATAGAGTGACCTGTGCCTTTCCCAACACCTAGAGCTAGTCTCTCATTGGTTCCCCCTCTTCCCGTTCATCCTCAGGACAAATTGCAACCTGTACGGAACAGGAGGTTAAAGGTGCTGATTCTCCAAGGAGGGAGATTGCTAGTAAAGCGGCTGGAATGGCGAACCGGAGCACAAGGAGATGAGAAATGAGGTGCGTTTTAGAAACCTTTCCCGATCACACGGTGTACCATCTTTTGGGTTTCTCATGCATGTTTTCGATGTAGGAAGATGCCCTTGAACCTGGAGATTTGGGACCCATGGGATGGGTACCACGCCGTATTACTTTACAGGGTCTGCGTTAGCTCACCCAACCTCACCAAACCTCTCAGCCCCAAGAGTGTCCACCCTTATGTCTCAGTCAGCTGTGGGTCTAGATATGGTCAATCCAGGTGGCATCGCAGCCCCTGAACGAATTTTGTAAGAATTTCTCTCTCTTTCACTGTCTTTGTTTCACGGGTCTTTAAAAGTAATTGATATTTATAATGGGGTTTAGCTGCTTTGCACTGCTGTGTTTATGCCGCTTTACACACACTTGACTCACTTACAGAGAGATATCAATACATAGGTTTTAAGATTCTTACTAGTCAGATATATTCTTGCGCGGTGAATAGGGGGTGTTGAGTCTAGTTCACTGAGCAAGGAGTAGGTCTTGTCTATTACATATTGGGTTTATGGAACGGTATCTGAGCTAATTTGAAACCCTTGTTTTATGCATCACCCCACCTCACCTTTCCCGTTAAGCAGCCATAGTGTGTTTTCTAAACGTGCGACTCTGTTCTGTTTTGTAATTCAGTTCAAGGGTAGCGGTTTTTACATTCCCTCTCTAAGTGATATCTTATGATAAGTGTCTTTTTCTGTGTGACTTATTTCACTTAGAATCGTCGTACCTAAATCCACTCATCATGCTGCTCCTAGCCTTATGACGTTGATTTCATGGCTGAGTGATATTCCATTGTACATAAGGACCACAACTTCTTTATCCATTCTTCTCTTTCCTGGGATGTTTAAGGTGTAACGAAGTGGAGTTTCTTGTCAACAGAGCAGCCCTAAACTTTGGGGTGCCTGTGTCTTGCTGATTTTTAGTTTTCCCAATTTATACGCCCATGAGTGGAAGTGCCCTATGCTCTCTAAGCTGTGTTTTTAGATGTTTCAGGACACACCGTACACTTCTCCAGAGTGGCTGTTGGTAATTTACAGCCCGCCCATCAGCGTAGCAAGGCTCCCATTTCTCCATGGCCTGTCCTGCATTTCTGGTTTTGACACTTTATTCAGCATGGCCCTTTTGACCGATGGGAAGCGAGACTTCTTTGTAGCGCTGATTTGCCTTTCCAGGTTGCTTGGTTGGCCAAAAAGGGCGTATGCGTTTTTTCCTGAATATATTTAGGAAAAAACGCATATGCCCTTTTTGGCAAAGGGCATCATTGTCGAGGTTTTGCCGCTTTTCCTGTGCTTTAAAGGCGATTCGAATCTACCTCCTGAAATCGGTTTCCTGCAATTCTGCCTTGCTTTCAAATTCTCTTCGTTGCCTTCCCTCAATATATTTGTGGACGAGAGTTATCATTTCTAACTGTGCAGGTCTGTGAATTGCAGTGCCCCTGAGCTCCATTTCTCAACTCGCTTTCTTGGGAGCTGGCCGCAAAAGCGCAGGATTGCTTCAGGCCCTCTTCTGGCTCCGGGCGGCAGGCTGAGCCTGTGGTTAATTCTTCTTCCTGATGGGAAAATAGAGTGACCTGTGCCTGTCCCAACACCTAGAGCTAGTCTCTCATTGGTTCCCCCTCTTCCCGTTCATCCTCAGGACAAATTGCAACCTGTACGGAACAGGAGGTTAAAGGTGCTGATTCTCCAAGGAGGGAGATTGCTAGTAAAGCGGCTGGAATGGCGAACTGGAGCACAAGGAGATGAGAAATGAGGTGCGTTTTAGAAACCTTTCCCGATCACACGGTGTACCATCTTCTGGGTTTCTCATGCATGTTTTCGATGTAGGAATATGCCCTTGAACCTGGAGATTTGGGGATTTGGGACCCATGGGATGGGTACCACGCCGTAATACTTTAAAGGGTCTGCGTTAGCTCACCCAACCTCACCAAACCTCTCAGCCCCAAGAGTGTCCACCCTTATGGCTCAGTCAGCTGTGGGTCTAGATATCGTCAATCCAGGTGGCATCGCAGCCCCTGAATGAATTTTGTAAGAATTTCTCTCTCTTTCACTGTCTTTGTTTCACGGGTTTTTAAAAGTAATTGATTTTTATAATGGGGTTTAGCTGCTTTGCACTGCTGTGTTTATGCCGCTTTACACCTACTTGACTCACTTACAGAGAGATATCAATACATAGGTTTTAAGATTCTTACTAGTCAAATATATTCTTGAGCGGTGAATAGGGGGTGTTGAGTCCAGTTCACTGAGCAAGGAGTAGGTCTTGTCTATTACATATTGGGTTTATGGAATGGTAGCTGAGCTAAATTGAAACCCTTGTTTTATGCATCACCCCACCTCACCTTTCCCGTTAAGCAGCCATAGTGTGTTTTCTAAACGTGCGACTCTGTTCTCTTTTGTAATTCAGTTCAAGGGTAGCGGTTTTTACATTCCCTCTATAAGTGATATCTTATGATAAGTGTCTTTTTCTGTGTGACTTATTTCACTTAGAATCGTCATACCTAAATCCACTCATCATGCTGCTCCTAGCCTTATGACGTTGATTTCATGGCTGAGTGATATTCCATTGTACATAAGGACCACAACTTCTTTATCCATTCTTCTCTTTCCTGGGATGTTTAAGGTGTAACGAAGTGGAGTTTCTTGTCAACAGAGCAGCCCTAAACTTTGGGGTGCCTGTGTCTTGCTGATTTTTAGTTTTCCCAATTTATACGCCCATGAGTGGAAGTGCCCTATGTTCTCTAAGCTGAGTTTTTTAGATGTTTCAGGACACACCGTACACTTCTCCAGAGTGGCTGTTGGTAATTTACAGCCCGCCCATCAGCGTAGCAAGGCTCCCATTTCTCCATGGCCTGTCCTGCATTTCTGGTTTTGACACTTTATTCAGCATGGCCCTTTTGATCGATGGGAAGCGAGACTTCTTTGTAGCGCTGATTTGCCTTTCCAGGTTGCTTGGTTGGCCAAAAAGGGCGTATGCATTTTTTCCTGAATATATTCAGGAAAAAACGCATACGCCCTTTTTGGCCAAGGGCATCATTGTCGAGGTTTTGCCGCTTTTCCTCTGCTTTAAAGGCGATTCGAATCTACCTCCTGAAATCTGTTTCCTGCAATTCTGCCTTGCTTTCAAATTCTCTTCGTTGCCTTCCCTCAATATATTTGTGGACGAGAGTTATCATTTCTAACTGTGCAGGTCTGTGAATTGCAGTGCCCCTGAGCTCCATTTCTCAACTCGCTTTCTTGGGAGCTGGCCGCAAAAGCGCAGGATTGCTTCAGGCCCTCTTCTGGCTCCGGGCGGCAGGCTGAGCCTGTGGTTAATTCTTCTTCCTGATGGGAAAATAGAGTGACCTGTGCCTGTCCCAACACCTAGAGCTAGTCTCTCATTGGTTCCCCCTCTTCCCGTTCATCCTCAGGACAAATTGCAACCTGTACGGAACAGGAGGTTAAAGGTGCTGATTCTCCAAGGAGGGAGATTGCTAGTAAAGCGGCTGGAATGGCGAACTGGAGCACAAGGAGATGAGAAATGAGGTGCGTTTTAGAAACCTTTCCCGATCACACGGTGTACCATCTTCTGGGTTTCTCATGCATGTTTTCGATGTAGGAATATGCCCTTGAACCTGGAGATTTGGGGATTTGGGACCCATGGGATGGGTACCACGCCGTAATACTTTAAAGGGTCTGCGTTAGCTCACCCAACCTCACCAAACCTCTCAGCCCCAAGAGTGTCCACCCTTATGGCTCAGTCAGCTGTGGGTCTAGATATGGTCAATCCAGGTGGCATCGCAGCCCCTGAACGAATTTTGTAAGAATTTCTCTCTCTTTCACTGTCTTTGTTTCACGGGTTTTTAAAAGTAATTGATTTTTATAATGGGGTTTAGCTGCTTTGCACTGCTGTGTTTATGCCGCTTTACACCTACTTGACTCACTTACAGAGAGATAGCAATACATAGGTTTTAAGATTCTTACTAGTCAAATATATTCTTGAGCGGTGAATAGGGGGTGTTGAGTCCAGTTCACTGAGCAAGGAGTAGGTCTTGTCTATTACATATTGGGTTTATGGAATGGTAGCTGAGCTAAATTGAAACCCTTGTTTTATGCATCACCCCACCTCACCTTTCCCGTTAAGCAGCCATAGTGTGTTTTCTAAACGTGCGACTCTGTTCTGTTTTGTAATTCAGTTCAAGGGTAGCGGTTTTTACATTCCCTCTATAAGTGATATCTTATGATAAGTGTCTTTTTCTGTGTGACCTATTTCACTTAGAATTGTCGTACCTATATCCACTCATCATGCTGCTCCTAGCCTTATGACGTTGATTTCATGGCTGAGTGATATTCCATTGTACATAAGGACCACAACTTCTTTATCCATTCTTCTCTTTCCTGGGATGTTTCAGGTGTAACGAAGTGGAGGTTCTTGTCAACAGAGCAGCCCTAAACTTTGGGGTGCCTGTGTCTTGCTGATTTTTAGTTTTCCCAATTTATACGCCCATGAGTGGAAGTGCCCTATGCTCTCTAAGCTGAGTTTTTTCGATGTTTCAGGACACACCGTACACTTCTCCAGAGTGGCTGTTGGTAATTTACAGCCCGCCCATCAGCGTAGCAAGGCTCCCATTTCTCCATGGCCTGTCCTGCATTTCTGGTTTTGACACTTTATTCAGCATGGCCCTTTTGATCGATGGGAAGCGAGACTTCTTTGTAGCGCTGATTTGCCTTTCCAGGTTGCTTGGTTGGCCAAAAAGGGCGTATGCATTTTTTCCTGAATATATTCAGGAAAAAACGCATACGCCCTTTTTGGCCAAGGGCATCATTGTCGAGGTTTTGCCGCTTTTCCTCTGCTTTAAAGGCGATTCGAATCTACCTCCTGAAATCTGTTTCCTGCAATTCTGCCTTGCTTTCAAATTCTCTTCGTTGCCTTCCCTCAATATATTTGTGGACGAGAGTTATCATTTCTAACTGTGCAGGTCTGTGAATTGCAGTGCCCCTGAGCTCCATTTCTCAACTCGCTTTCTTGGGAGCTGGCCGCAAAAGCGCAGGATTGCTTCAGGCCCTCTTCTGGCTCCGGGCGGCAGGCTGAGCCTGTGGTTAATTCTTCTTCCTGATGGGAAAATAGAGTGACCTGTGCCTGTCCCAACACCTAGAGCTAGTCTCTCATTGGTTCCCCCTCTTCCCGTTCATCCTCAGGACAAATTGCAACCTGTACGGAACAGGAGGTTAAAGGTGCTGATTCTCCAAGGAGGGAGATTGCTAGTAAAGCGGCTGGAATGGCGAACTGGAGCACAAGGAGATGAGAAATGAGGTGCGTTTTAGAAACCTTTCCCGATCACACGGTGTACCATCTTCTGGGTTTCTCATGCATGTTTTCGATGTAGGAATATGCCCTTGAACCTGGAGATTTGGGGATTTGGGACCCATGGGATGGGTACCACGCCGTAATACTTTAAAGGGTCTGCGTTAGCTCACCCAACCTCACCAAACCTCTCAGCCCCAAGAGTGTCCACCCTTATGGCTCAGTCAGCTGTGGGTCTAGATATGGTCAATCCAGGTGGCATCGCAGCCCCTGAACGAATTTTGTAAGAATTTCTCTCTCTTTCACTGTCTTTGTTTCACGGGTTTTTAAAAGTAATTGATTTTTATAATGGGGTTTAGCTGCTTTGCACTGCTGTGTTTATGCCGCTTTACACCTACTTGACTCACTTACAGAGAGATAGCAATACATAGGTTTTAAGATTCTTACTAGTCAAATATATTCTTGAGCGGTGAATAGGGGGTGTTGAGTCCAGTTCACTGAGCAAGGAGTAGGTCTTGTCTATTACATATTGGGTTTATGGAATGGTAGCTGAGCTAAATTGAAACCCTTGTTTTATGCATCACCCCACCTCACCTTTCCCGTTAAGCAGCCATAGTGTGTTTTCTAAACGTGCGACTCTGTTCTGTTTTGTAATTCAGTTCAAGGGTAGCGGTTCTTACATTCCCTCTATAAGTGATATCTTATGATAAGTGTCTTTTTCTGTGTGACCTATTTCACTTAGAATTGTCGTACCTATATCCACTCATCATGCTGCTCCTAGCCTTATGACGTTGATTTCATGGCTGAGTGATATTCCATTGTACATAAGGACCACAACTTCTTTATCCATTCTTCTCTTTCCTGGGATGTTTCAGGTGTAACGAAGTGGAGGTTCTTGTCAACAGAGCAGCCCTAAACTTTGGGGTGCCTGTGTCTTGCTGATTTTTAGTTTTCCCAATTTATACGCCCATGAGTGGAAGTGCCCTATGCTCTCTAAGCTGAGTTTTTTCGATGTTTCAGGACACACCGTACACTTCTCCAGAGTGGCTGTTGGCAATTTACAGCCCGCCCATCAGCGTAGCAAGGCTCCCATTTCTCCATGGCCTGTCCTGCATTTCTGGTTTTGACACTTTATTCAGCATGGCCCTTTTGACCGATGGGAAGCGAGACTTCTTTGTAGCGCTGATTTGCCTTTCCAGGTTGCTTGGTTGGCCAAAAAGGGCGTATGCGTTTTTTCCTGAATATATTCAGGAAAAAACGCATACGCCCTTTTTGGCCAAGGGCATCATTGTCGAGGTTTTGCCGCTTTTCCTGTGCTTTAAAGGCGATTCGAATCTACCTCCTGAAATCTGTTTCCTGCAATTCTGCCTTGCTTTCAAATTCTCTTCGTTGCCTTCCCTCAATATATTTGTGGACGAGAGTTATCATTTCTAACTGTGCAGGTCTGTGAATTGCAGTGCCCCTGCGCTCCATTTCTCAACTCGCTTTCTTGGGAGCTGGCCGCAAAAGCGCAGGATTGCTTCAGGCCCTATTCTGGCTCGGGGCGGCAGGCTGAGCCTGTGGTTAATTCTTCTTCCTGATGGGAAAATAGAGTGACCTGTGCCTGTCCCAACACCTAGAGCGAGTCTCTCATTGGTTCCCCCTCTTCCCGTTCATCCTCAGGACAAATTGCAACCTGTACGGAACAGGAGGTTAAAGGTGCTGATTCTCCAAGGAGGGAGATTGCTAGTAAAGCGGCTGGAATGGCGAACCGGAGCACAAGGAGATGAGAAATGAGGTGCGTTTTAGAAACCTTTCCCGATCACACGGTGTACCATCTTTTGGGTTTCTCATGCATGTTTTCGATGTAGGAAGATGCCCTTGAACCTGGAGATTTGGGACCCATGGGATGGGTACCACGCCGTATTACTTTACAGGGTCTGCGTTAGCTCACCCAACCTCACCAAACCTCTCAGCCCCAAGAGTGTCCACCCTTATGGCTCAGTCAGCTGTGGGTCTAGATATGGTCAATCCAGGTGGCATCGCAGCCCCTGAACGAATTTTGTAAGAATTTCTCTCTCTTTCACTGTCTTTGTTTCACGGGTTTTTAAAAGTAATTGATTTTTATAATGGGGTTTAGCTGCTTTGCACTGCTGTGTTTATGCCGCTTTACACCCACTTGACTCACTTACAGAGAGATAGCAATACATAGGTTTTAAGATTCTTACTAGTCAAATATATTCTTGGGCGGTGACTAGGGGGTGTTGAGTCCAGTTCACTGAGCAAGGAGTAGGTCTTGTCTATTACATATTGGGTTTATGGAACGGTATCTGAGCTAATTTGAAACCCTTGTTTTATGCATCACCCCACCTCACCTTTCCCGTTAAGCAGCCATAGTGTGTTTTCTAAACGTGCGACTC
The DNA here is from genome assembly GCF_965194805.1 of Balaenoptera borealis. NCBI lineage: Eukaryota > Metazoa > Chordata > Mammalia > Artiodactyla > Balaenopteridae > Balaenoptera > Balaenoptera borealis. The sequence continues at coordinate 380,540 of NW_028123748.1, forward strand.
TGTTCTGTTTTGTAATTCAGTTCAAGGGTAGCGGTTTTTACATTCCCTCTGTAAGTGATATCTTATGATAAGGGTCTTTTTCTGTGTGACCTATTTCACTTAGAATCGTCGTACCTATATCCACTCATCATGCTGCTCCTAGCCTTATCACGTTGATTTCATGGCTGAGTGATATTCCATTGTACATAAGGACCACAACTTCTTTATCCATTCTTCTCTTTCCTGGGATGTTTCAGGTGTAACGAAGTGGAGGTTCTTGTCAACAGAGCAGCCCTAAACTTTGGGGTGCCTGTGTCTTGCTGATTTTTAGTTTTCCCAATTTATACGCCCATGAGTGGAAGTGCCCTATGCTCTCTAAGCTGAGTTTTTTCGATGTTTCAGGACACACCGTACACTTCTCCAGAGTGGCTGTTTGCAATTTACAGCCCGCCCATCAGCGTAGCAAGGCTCCCATTTCTCCATGGCCTGTCCGGCATTTCTGGTTTTGACACTTTATTCAGCATGGCCCTTTTGACCGATGGGAAGCGAGACTTCTTTGTAGCGCTGATTTGCCTTTGCAGGTTGCTTGGTTGGCCAAAAAGGGCGTATGCGTTTTTTCCTGAATATATTCAGGAAAAAACGCATACGCACTTTTTGGCCAAGGGCATCATTGTCGAGGTTTTGCCGCTTTTCCTGTGCTTTAAAGGCGATTCGAATCTACCTCCTGAAATCTGTTTCCTGCAATTCTGCCTTGCTTTCAAATCCTCTTCGTTGCCTTCCCTCAATATATTTGTGGACGAGAGTTATCATTTCTAACTGTGCAGGTCTGTGAATTGCAGTGCCCCTGAGCTCCATTTCTCAACTCGCTTTCTTGGGAGCTGGCCGCAAAAGCACAGGATTGCTTCAGGCCCTATTCTGGCTCCGGGCGGCAGGCTGAGCCTGTGGTTAATTCTTCTTCCTGATGGGAAAATAGAGTGACCTGTGCCTGTCCCAACACCTAGAGCTAGTCTCTCATTGGTTCCCCCTCTTCCCGTTCATCCTCAGGACAAATTGCAACCTGTACGGAACAGGAGGTTAAAGGTGCTGATTCTCCAAGGAGGGAGATTGCTAGTAAAGCGGCTGGAATGGCGAACCGGAGCACAAGGAGATGAGAAATGAGGTGCGTTTTAGAAACCTTTCCCGATCACACGGTGTACCATCTTCTGAGTTTCTCATGCATGTTTTCGATGTAGGAATATGCCCTTGAACCTGGAGATTTGGGACCCATGGGATGGGTACCACGCCGTAATACTTTAAAGGGTCTGCGTTAGCTCACCCAACCTCACCAAACCTCTCAGCCCCAAGAGTGTCCACCCTTATGGCTCAGTCAGCTGTGGGTCTAGATATGGTCAATCCAGGTGGCATCGCAGCCCCTGAACGAATTTTGTAAGAATTTCTCTCTCTTTCACTGTCTTTGTTTCACGGGTCTTTAAAAGTAATTGATTTTTATAATGGGGTTTAGCTGCTTTGCACTGCTGTGTTTATGCCGCTTTACACCCACTTGACTCACTTACAGAGAGATAGCAATACATAGGTTTTAAGATTCTTACTAGTCAAATATATTCTTGGGCGGTGAATAGGGCGTGTTGAGTCCAGTTCACTGAGCAAGGAGTAGGTCTTGTCTATTACATATTGGGTTTATGGAACGGTATCTGAGCTAATTTGAAACCCTTGTTTTATGCATCACCCCACCTCACCTTTCCCGTTAAGCAGCCATAGTGTGTTTTCTAAACGTGCGACTCTGTTCTGTTTTGTAATTCAGTTCAAGGGTAGCGGTTTTTACATTCCCTCTGTAAGTGATATCTTATGATAAGGGTCTTTTTCTGTGTGACCTATTTCACTTAGAATCGTCGCACCTATATCCACTTATCATGCTGCTCCTAGCCTTATGACGTTGATTTCATGGCTGAGTGATATTCCATTGTACATAAGGACCACAACTTCTTTATCCATTCTTCTCTTTCCTGGGATGTTTAAGGTGTAACGAAGTGGAGTTTCTTGTCAACAGAGCAGCCCTAAACTTTGGGGTGCCTGTGTCTTGCTGATTTTTAGTTTTCCCAATTTATACGCCCATGAGTGGAAGTGCCCTATGCTCTCTAAGCTGAGTTTTTTTGATGTTTCAGGACACACCGTACACTTCTCCAGAGTGGCTGTTGGCAATTTACAGCCCGCCCATCAGCGTAGCAAGGCTCCCATTTCTCCATGGCCTGTCCTGCATTTCTGGTTTTGACACTTTATTCAGCATGGCCCTTTGGACCGATGGGAAGCGAGACTTCTTTGTAGCGCTGATTTGCCTTTCCAGGTTGCTTGGTTGGCCAAAAAGGGCGTATGCGTTTTTTCCTGAATATATTCAGGAAAAAACGCATACGCCCTTTTTGGCCAAGGGCATCATTGTCGAGGTTTTGCCGCTTTTCCTCTGCTTTAAAGGCGATTCGAATCTACCTCCTGAAATCTGTTTCCTGCAATTCTGCCTTGCTTTCAAATTCTCTTCGTTGCCTTCCCTCAATATATTTGTGGACGAGAGTTATCATTTCTAACTGTGCAGGTCTGTGAATTGCAGTGCCCCTGAGCTCCATTTCTCAACTCGCTTTCTTGGGAGCTGGCCGCAAAAGCGCAGGATTGCTTCAGGCCCTCTTCTGGCTCCGGGCGGCAGGCTGAGCCTGTGGTTAATTCTTCTTCCTGATGGGAAAATAGAGTGACCTGTGCCTGTCCCAACACCTAGAGCTAGTCTCTCATTGGTTCCCCCTCTTCCCGTTCATCCTCAGGACAAATTGCAACCTGTACGGAACAGGAGGTTAAAGGTGCTGATTCTCCAAGGAGGGAGATTGCTAGTAAAGCGGCTGGAATGGCGAACTGGAGCACAAGGAGATGAGAAATGAGGTGCGTTTTAGAAACCTTTCCCGATCACACGGTGTACCATCTTCTGGGTTTCTCATGCATGTTTTCGATGTAGGAATATGCCCTTGAACCTGGAGATTTGGGGATTTGGGACCCATGGGATGGGTACCACGCCGTAATACTTTAAAGGGTCTGCGTTAGCTCACCCAACCTCACCAAACCTCTCAGCCCCAAGAGTGTCCACCCTTATGGCTCAGTCAGCTGTGGGTCTAGATATGGTCAATCCAGGTGGCATCGCAGCCCCTGAACGAATTTTGTAAGAATTTCTCTCTCTTTCACTGTCTTTGTTTCACGGGTTTTTAAAAGTAATTGATTTTTATAATGGGGTTTAGCTGCTTTGCACTGCTGTGTTTATGCCGCTTTACACCTACTTGACTCACTTACAGAGAGATAGCAATACATAGGTTTTAAGATTCTTACTAGTCAAATATATTCTTGAGCGGTGAATAGGGGGTGTTGAGTCCAGTTCACTGAGCAAGGAGTAGGTCTTGTCTATTACATATTGGGTTTATGGAATGGTAGCTGAGCTAAATTGAAACCCTTGTTTTATGCATCACCCCACCTCACCTTTCCCGTTAAGCAGCCATAGTGTGTTTTCTAAACGTGCGACTCTGTTCTGTTTTGTAATTCAGTTCAAGGGTAGCGGTTTTTACATTCCCTCTATAAGTGATATCTTATGATAAGTGTCTTTTTCTGTGTGACCTATTTCACTTAGAATTGTCGTACCTATATCCACTCATCATGCTGCTCCTAGCCTTATGACGTTGATTTCATGGCTGAGTGATATTCCATTGTACATAAGGACCACAACTTCTTTATCCATTCTTCTCTTTCCTGGGATGTTTCAGGTGTAACGAAGTGGAGGTTCTTGTCAACAGAGCAGCCCTAAACTTTGGGGTGCCTGTGTCTTGCTGATTTTTAGTTTTCCCAATTTATACGCCCATGAGTGGAAGTGCCCTATGCTCTCTAAGCTGAGTTTTTTCGATGTTTCAGGACACACCGTACACTTCTCCAGAGTGGCTGTTGGCAATTTACAGCCCGCCCATCAGCGTAGCAAGGCTCCCATTTCTCCATGGCCTGTCCTGCATTTCTGGTTTTGACACTTTATTCAGCATGGCCCTTTTGACCGATGGGAAGCGAGACTTCTTTGTAGCGCTGATTTGCCTTTCCAGGTTGCTTGGTTGGCCAAAAAGGGCGTATGCGTTTTTTCCTGAATATATTCAGGAAAAAACGCATACGCCCTTTTTGGCCAAGGGCATCATTGTCGAGGTTTTGCCGCTTTTCCTGTGCTTTAAAGGCGATTCGAATCTACCTCCTGAAATCTGTTTCCTGCAATTCTGCCTTGCTTTCAAATTCTCTTCGTTGCCTTCCCTCAATATATTTGTGGACGAGAGTTATCATTTCTAACTGTGCAGGTCTGTGAATTGCAGTGCCCCTGCGCTCCATTTCTCAACTCGCTTTCTTGGGAGCTGGCCGCAAAAGCGCAGGATTGCTTCAGGCCCTATTCTGGCTCGGGGCGGCAGGCTGAGCCTGTGGTTAATTCTTCTTCCTGATGGGAAAATAGAGTGACCTGTGCCTGTCCCAACACCTAGAGCGAGTCTCTCATTGGTTCCCCCTCTTCCCGTTCATCCTCAGGACAAATTGCAACCTGTACGGAACAGGAGGTTAAAGGTGCTGATTCTCCAAGGAGGGAGATTGCTAGTAAAGCGGCTGGAATGGCGAACCGGAGCACAAGGAGATGAGAAATGAGGTGCGTTTTAGAAACCTTTCCCGATCACACGGTGTACCATCTTTTGGGTTTCTCATGCATGTTTTCGATGTAGGAAGATGCCCTTGAACCTGGAGATTTGGGACCCATGGGATGGGTACCACGCCGTATTACTTTACAGGGTCTGCGTTAGCTCACCCAACCTCACCAAACCTCTCAGCCCCAAGAGTGTCCACCCTTATGGCTCAGTCAGCTGTGGGTCTAGATATGGTCAATCCAGGTGGCATCGCAGCCCCTGAACGAATTTTGTAAGAATTTCTCTCTCTTTCACTGTCTTTGTTTCACGGGTTTTTAAAAGTAATTGATTTTTATAATGGGGTTTAGCTGCTTTGCACTGCTGTGTTTATGCCGCTTTACACCCACTTGACTCACTTACAGAGAGATAGCAATACATAGGTTTTAAGATTCTTACTAGTCAAATATATTCTTGGGCGGTGACTAGGGGGTGTTGAGTCCAGTTCACTGAGCAAGGAGTAGGTCTTGTCTATTACATATTGGGTTTATGGAACGGTATCTGAGCTAATTTGAAACCCTTGTTTTATGCATCACCCCACCTCACCTTTCCCGTTAAGCAGCCATAGTGTGTTTTCTAAACGTGCGACTCTGTTCTGTTTTGTAATTCAGTTCAAGGGTAGCGGTTTTTACATTCCCTCTGTAAGTGATATCTTATGATAAGGGTCTTTTTCTGTGTGACCTATTTCACTTAGAATCGTCGTACCTATATCCACTCATCATGCTGCTCCTAGCCTTATCACGTTGATTTCATGGCTGAGTGATATTCCATTGTACATAAGGACCACAACTTCTTTATCCATTCTTCTCTTTCCTGGGATGTTTCAGGTGTAACGAAGTGGAGGTTCTTGTCAACAGAGCAGCCCTAAACTTTGGGGTGCCTGTGTCTTGCTGATTTTTAGTTTTCCCAATTTATACGCCCATGAGTGGAAGTGCCCTATGCTCTCTAAGCTGAGTTTTTTCGATGTTTCAGGACACACCGTACACTTCTCCAGAGTGGCTGTTGGCAATTTACAGCCCGCCCATCAGCGTAGCAAGGCTCCCATTTCTCCATGGCCTGTCCGGCATTTCTGGTTTTGACACTTTATTCAGCATGGCCCTTTTGACCGATGGGAAGCGAGACTTCTTTGTAGCGCTGATTTGCCTTTGCAGGTTGCTTGGTTGGCCAAAAAGGGCGTATGCGTTTTTTCCTGAATATATTCAGGAAAAAACGCATACGCCCTTTTTGGCCAAGGGCATCATTGTCGAGGTTTTGCCGCTTTTCCTGTGCTTTAAAGGCGATTCGAATCTACCTCCTGAAATCTGTTTCCTGCAATTCTGCCTTGCTTTCAAATCCTCTTCGTTGCCTTCCCTCAATATATTTGTGGACGAGAGTTATCATTTCTAACTGTGCAGGTCTGTGAATTGCAGTGCCCCTGAGCTCCATTTCTCAACTCGCTTTCTTGGGAGCTGGCCGCAAAAGCACAGGATTGCTTCAGGCCCTATTCTGGCTCCGGGCGGCAGGCTGAGCCTGTGGTTAATTCTTCTTCCTGATGGGAAAATAGAGTGACCTGTGCCTGTCCCAACACCTAGAGCTAGTCTCTCATTGGTTCCCCCTCTTCCCGTTCATCCTCAGGACAAATTGCAACCTGTACGGAACAGGAGGTTAAAGGTGCTGATTCTCCAAGGAGGGAGATTGCTAGTAAAGCGGCTGGAATGGCGAACCGGAGCACAAGGAGATGAGAAATGAGGTGCGTTTTAGAAACCTTTCCCGATCACACGGTGTACCATCTTCTGAGTTTCTCATGCATGTTTTCGATGTAGGAATATGCCCTTGAACCTGGAGATTTGGGACCCATGGGATGGGTACCACGCCGTAATACTTTAAAGGGTCTGCGTTAGCTCACCCAACCTCACCAAACCTCTCAGCCCCAAGAGTGTCCACCCTTATGGCTCAGTCAGCTGTGGGTCTAGATATGGTCAATCCAGGTGGCATCGCAGCCCCTGAACGAATTTTGTAAGAATTTCTCTCTCTTTCACTGTCTTTGTTTCACGGGTCTTTAAAAGTAATTGATTTTTATAATGGGGTTTAGCTGCTTTGCACTGCTGTGTTTATGCCGCTTTACACCCACTTGACTCACTTACAGAGAGATAGCAATACATAGGTTTTAAGATTCTTACTAGTCAAATATATTCTTGGGCGGTGAATAGGGCGTGTTGAGTCCAGTTCACTGAGCAAGGAGTAGGTCTTGTCTATTACATATTGGGTTTATGGAACGGTATCTGAGCTAATTTGAAACCCTTGTTTTATGCATCACCCCACCTCACCTTTCCCGTTAAGCAGCCATAGTGTGTTTTCTAAACGTGCGACTCTGTTCTGTTTTGTAATTCAGTTCAAGGGTAGCGGTTTTTACATTCCCTCTGTAAGTGATATCTTATGATAAGGGTCTTTTTCTGTGTAACCTATTTCACTTAGAATCGTCGCACCTATATCCACTTATCATGCTGCTCCTAGCCTTATGACGTTGATTTCATGGCTGAGTGATATTCCATTGTACATAAGGACCACAACTTCTTTATCCATTCTTCTCTTTCCTGGGATGTTTAAGGTGTAACGAAGTGGAGTTTCTTGTCAACAGAGCAGCCCTAAACTTTGGGGTGCCTGTGTCTTGCTGATTTTTAGTTTTCCCAATTTATACGCCCATGAGTGGAAGTGCCCTATGCTCTCTAAGCTGAGTTTTTTTGATGTTTCAGGACACACCGTACACTTCTCCAGAGTGGCTGTTGGCAATTTACAGCCCGCCCATCAGCGTAGCAAGGCTCCCATTTCTCCATGGCCTGTCCTGCATTTCTGGTTTTGACACTTTATTCAGCATGGCCCTTTGGACCGATGGGAAGCGAGACTTCTTTGTAGCGCTGATTTGCCTTTCCAGGTTGCTTGGTTGGCCAAAAAGGGCGTATGCGTTTTTTCCTGAATATATTCAGGAAAAAACGCATACGCCCTTTTTGGCCAAGGGCATCATTGTCGAGGTTTTGCCGCTTTTCCTGTGCTTTAAAGGCGATTCGAATCTACCTCCTGAAATCTGTTTCCTGCAATTCTGCCTTGCTTTCAAATCCTCTTCGTTGCCTTCCCTCAATATATTTGTGGACGAGAGTTATCCTTTCTAACTGTGCAGGTCTGTGAATTGCAGTGCCCTTGCGCTCCATTTCTCAACTCGCTTTCTTGGGAGCTGGCCGCAAAAGCGCAGGATTGCTTCAGGCCCTATTCTGGCTCGGGGCGGCAGGCTGAGCCTGTGGTTAATTCTTCTTCCTGATGGGAAAATAGAGTGACCTGTGCCTGTCCCAACACCTAGAGCTAGTCTCTCATTGGTTCCCCCTCTTCCCGTTCATCCTCAGGACAAATTGCAACGTGTTCGGAACAGGAGGTTAAAGGTGCTGATTCTCCAAGGAGGGAGATTGCTAGTAAAGCGGCTGGAATGGCGAACCGGAGCACAAGGAGATGAGAAATGAGGTGCGTTTTAGAAACCTTTCCCGATCACACGGTGTACCATCTTTTGGGTTTCTCATGCATGTTTTCGATGTAGGAAGATGCCCTTGAACCTGGAGATTTGGGACCCATGGGATGGGTACCACGCCGTATTACTTTACAGGGTCTGCGTTAGCTCACCCAACCTCACCAAACCTCTCAGCCCCAAGAGTGTCCACCCTTATGTCTCAGTCAGCTGTGGGTCTAGATATGGTCAATCCAGGTGGCATCGCAGCCCCTGAACGAATTTTGTAAGAATTTCTCTCTCTTTCACTGTCTTTGTTTCACGGGTCTTTAAAAGTAATTGATATTTATAATGGGGTTTAGCTGCTTTGCACTGCTGTGTTTATGCCGCTTTACACACACTTGACTCACTTACAGAGAGATATCAATACATAGGTTTTAAGATTCTTACTAGTCAGATATATTCTTGGGCGGTGAATAGGGGGTGTTGAGTCCAGTTCACTGAGCAAGGAGTAGGTCTTGTCTATTACATATTGGGTTTATGGAACGGTATCTGAGCTAATTTGAAACCCTTGTTTTATGCATCACCCCACCTCACCTTTCCCGTTAAGCAGCCATAGTGTGTTTTCTAAACGTGCGACTCTGTTCTGTTTTGTAATTCAGTTCAAGGGTAGCGGTTTTTACATTCCCTCTATAAGTGATATCTTATGATAAGTGTCTTTTTCTGTGTGACTTATTTCACTTAGAATCGTCGTACCTAAATCCACTCATCATGCTGCTCCTAGCCTTATGACGTTGATTTCATGGCTGAGTGATATTCCATTGTACATAAGGACCACAACTTCTTTATCCATTCTTCTCTTTCCTGGGATGTTTAAGGTGTAACGAAGTGGAGTTTCTTGTCAACAGAGCAGCCCTAAACTTTGGGGTGCCTGTGTCTTGCTGATTTTTAGTTTTCCCAATTTATACGCCCATGAGTGGAAGTGCCCTATGCTCTCTAAGCTGAGTTTTTAGATGTTTCAGGACACACCGTACACTTCTCCAGAGTGGCTGTTGGTAATTTACAGCCCGCCCATCAGCGTAGCAAGGCTCCCATTTCTCCATGGCCTGTCCTGCATTTCTGGTTTTGACACTTTATTCAGCATGGCCCTTTTGACCGATGGGAAGCGAGACTTCTTTGTAGCGCTGATTTGCCTTTCCAGGTTGCTTGGTTGGCCAAAAAGGGCGTATGCGTTTTTTCCTGAATATATTCAGGAAAAAACGCATACGCCCTTTTTGGCCAAGGGCATCATTGTCGAGGTTTTGCCGCTTTTCCTGTGCTTTAAAGGCGATTCGAATCTACCTCCTGAAATCGGTTTCCTGCAATTCTGCCTTGCTTTCAAATCCTCTTCGTTGCCTTCCCTCAATATATTTGTGGACGAGAGTTATCCTTTCTAACTGTGCAGGTCTGTGAATTGCAGTGCCCCTGCGCTCCATTTCTCAACTCGCTTTCTTGGGAGCTGGCCGCAAAAGCGCAGGATTGCTTCAGGCCCTATTCTGGCTCGGGGCGGCAGGCTGAGCCTGTGGTTAATTCTTCTTCCTGATGGGAAAATAGAGTGACCTGTGCCTGTCCCAACACCTAGAGCGAGTCTCTCATTGGTTCCCCCTCTTCCCGTTCATCCTCAGGACAAATTGCAACCTGTACGGAACAGGAGGTTAAAGGTGCTGATTCTCCAAGGAGGGAGATTGCTAGTAAAGCGGCTGGAATGGCGAACCGGAGCACAAGGAGATGAGAAATGAGGTGCGTTTTAGAAACCTTTCCCGATCACACGGTGTACCATCTTTGGGTTTCTCATGCATGTTTTCGATGTAGGAAGATGCCCTTGAACCTGGAGATTTGGGACCCATGGGATGGGTACCACGCCGTATTACTTTACAGGGTCTGCGTTAGCTCACCCAACCTCACCAAACCTCTCAGCCCCAAGAGTGTCCACCCTTATGTCTCAGTCAGCTGTGGGTCTAGATATGGTCAATCCAGGTGGCATCGCAGCCCCTGAACGAATTTTGTAAGAATTTCTCTCTCTTTCACTGTCTTTGTTTCACGGGTCTTTAAAAGTAATTGATATTTATAATGGGGTTTAGCTGCTTTGCACTGCTGTGTTTATGCCGCTTTACACACACTTGACTCACTTACAGAGAGATATCAATACATAGGTTTTAAGATTCTTACTAGTCAGATATATTCTTGGGCGGTGAATAGGGGGTGTTGAGTCCAGTTCACTGAGCAAGGAGTAGGTCTTGTCTATTACATATTGGGTTTATGGAACGGTATCTGAGCTAATTTGAAACCCTTGTTTTATGCATCACCCCACCTCACCTTTCCCGTTAAGCAGCCATAGTGTGTTTTCTAAACGTGCGACTCTGTTCTGTTTTGTAATTCAGTTCAAGGGTAGCGGTTTTTACATTCCCTCTATAAGTGATATCTTATGATAAGTGTGTTTTTCTGTGTGACTTATTTCACTTAGAATCGTCGTACCTAAATCCACTCATCATGCTGCTCCTAGCCTTATGACGTTGATTTCATGGCTGAGTGATATTCCATTGTACATAAGGACCACAACTTCTTTATCCATTCTTCTCTTTCCTGGGATGTTTAAGGTGTAACGAAGTGGAGTTTCTTGTCAACAGAGCAGCCCTAAACTTTGGGGTGCCTGTGTCTTGCTGATTTTTAGTTTTCCCAATTTATACGCCCATGAGTGGAAGTGCCCTATGCTCTCTAAGCTGAGTTTTTAGATGTTTCAGGACACACCGTACACTTCTCCAGAGTGGCTGTTGGTAATTTACAGCCCGCCCATCAGCGTAGCAAGGCTCCCATTTCTCCATGGCCTGTCCTGCATTTTTGGTTTTGACACTTTATTCAGCATGGCCCTTTTGACCGATGGGAAGCGAGACTTCTTTGTAGCGCTGATTTGCCTTTCCAGGTTGCTTGGTTGGCCAAAAAGGGCGTATGCGTTTTTTCCTGAATATATTCAGGAAAAAACGCATACGCCCTTTTTGGCCAAGGGCATCATTGTCGAGGTTTTGCCGCTTTTCCTGTGCTTTAAAGGCGATTCGAATCTACCTCCTGAAATCGGTTTCCTGCAATTCTGCCTTGCTTTCAAATTCTCTTCGTTGCCTTCCCTCAATATATTTGTGGACGAGAGTTATCATTTCTAACTGTGCAGGTCTGTGAATTGCAGTGCCCCTGAGCTCCATTTCTCAACTCGCTTTCTTGGGAGCTGGCCGCAAAAGCGCAGGATTGCTTCAGGCCCTCTTCTGGCTCCGGGCGGCAGGCTGAGCCTGTGGTTAATTCTTCTTCCTGATGGGAAAATAGAGTGACCTGTGCCTGTCCCAACACCTAGAGCTAGTCTCTCATTGGTTCCCCCTCTTCCCGTTCATCCTCAGGACAAATTGCAACCTGTACGGAACAGGAGGTTAAAGGTGCTGATTCTCCAAGGAGGGAGATTGCTAGTAAAGCGGCTGGAATGGCGAACTGGAGCACAAGGAGATGAGAAATGAGGTGCGTTTTAGAAACCTTTCCCGGTCACACGGTGTACCATCTTCTGGGTTTCTCGTGCATGTTTTCGACGTAGGACGATGCCCTTGACCCTGGAGATTTGGGACCCATGGGATGGGTACCACGCCGTATTACTTTACAGGGTCTGCGTTAGCTCACCCAACCTCACCAAACCTCTCAGCCCCAAGCGTGTCCTCCCTTATGTCTCAATCAGCTGTGGGTCTAGATATGGTCAATCCAGGTGGCATCGCAGCCCCTGAACGAATTTTGTAAGAATTTCTCTCTCTTTCACTGTCTTTGTTTCACGGGTTTTTAAAAGTAATTGATTTTTATAATAGGGTTTAGCTGCTTTGCACTGCTGTGTTTATGCCGCTTTACACCCACTTGACTCACTTACAGAGAGATATCAATACATAGGTTTTAAGATTCTTACTAGTCAGATATATTCTTGGGCGGTGAATAGGGGGCGTTGAGTCCAGTTCACTGAGCAAGGAGTAGGTCTTGTCTATTACATATTGGGTTTATGGAACGGTATCTGAGCTAATTTGAAACCCTTGTTTTATGCATCACCCCACCTCACCTTTCCCGTTAAGCAGCCATAGTGTGTTTTCTAAACGTGCGACTCTGTTCTGTTTTGTAATTCAGTTCAAGGGTAGCGGTTTTTACATTCCCTCTCTAAGTGATATCTTATGATAAGTGTCTTTTTCTGTGTGACTTATTTCACTTAGAATCGTCGTACCTAAATCCACTCATCATGCTGCTCCTAGCCTTATGACGTTGATTTCATGGCTGAGTGATATTCCATTGTACATAAGGACCACAACTTCTTTATCCATTCTTCTCTTTCCTGGGATGTTTAAGGTGTAACGAAGTGGAGTTTCTTGTCAACAGAGCAGCCCTAAACTTTGGGGTGCCTGTGTCTTGCTGATTTTTAGTTTTCCCAATTTATACGCCCATGAGTGGAAGTGCCCTATGCTCTCTAAGCTGAGTTTTTAGATGTTTCAGGACACACCGTACACTTCTCCAGAGTGGCTGTTGGTAATTTACAGCCCGCCCATCAGCGTAGCAAGGCTCCCATTTCTCCATGGCCTGTCCTGCATTTTTGGTTTTGACACTTTATTCAGCATGGCCCTTTTGACCGATGGGAAGCGAGACTTCTTTGTAGCGCTGATTTGCCTTTCCAGGTTGCTTGGTTGGCCAAAAAGGGCGTATGCGTTTTTTCCTGAATATATTCAGGAAAAAACGCATACGCCCTTTTTGGCCAAGGGCATCATTGTCGAGGTTTTGCCGCTTTTCCTGTGCTTTAAAGGCGATTCGAATCTACCTCCTGAAATCGGTTTCCTGCAATTCTGCCTTGCTTTCAAATTCTCTTCGTTGCCTTCCCTCAATATATTTGTGGACGAGAGTTATCATTTCTAACTGTGCAGGTCTGTGAATTGCAGTGCCCCTGAGCTCCATTTCTCAACTCGCTTTCTTGGGAGCTGGCCGCAAAAGCGCAGGATTGCTTCAGGCCCTCTTCTGGCTCCGGGCGGCAGGCTGAGCCTGTGGTTAATTCTTCTTCCTGATGGGAAAATAGAGTGACCTGTGCCTGTCCCAACACCTAGAGCTAGTCTCTCATTGGTTCCCCCTCTTCCCGTTCATCCTCAGGACAAATTGCAACCTGTACGGAACAGGAGGTTAAAGGTGCTGATTCTCCAAGGAGGGAGATTGCTAGTAAAGCGGCTGGAATGGCGAACTGGAGCACAAGGAGATGAGAAATGAGGTGCGTTTTAGAAACCTTTCCCGGTCACACGGTGTACCATCTTCTGGGTTTCTCGTGCATGTTTTCGACGTAGGACGATGCCCTTGACCCTGGAGATTTGGGACCCATGGGATGGGTACCACGCCGTATTACTTTACAGGGTCTGCGTTAGCTCACCCAACCTCACCAAACCTCTCAGCCCCAAGCGTGTCCTCCCTTATGTCTCAATCAGCTGTGGGTCTAGATATGGTCAATCCAGGTGGCATCGCAGCCCCTGAACGAATTTTGTAAGAATTTCTCTCTCTTTCACTGTCTTTGTTTCACGGGTTTTTAAAAGTAATTGATTTTTATAATAGGGTTTAGCTGCTTTGCACTGCTGTGTTTATGCCGCTTTACACCCACTTGACTCACTTACAGAGAGATATCAATACATAGGTTTTAAGATTCTTACTAGTCAGATATATTCTTGGGCGGTGAATAGGGGGCGTTGAGTCCAGTTCACTGAGCAAGGAGTAGGTCTTGTCTATTACATATTGGGTTTATGGAACGGTATCTGAGCTAATTTGAAACCCTTGTTTTATGCATCACCCCACCTCACCTTTCCCGTTAAGCAGCCATAGTGTGTTTTCTAAACGTGCGACTCTGTTCTGTTTTGTAATTCAGTTCAAGGGTAGCGGTTTTTACATTCCCTCTCTAAGTGATATCTTATGATAAGTGTCTTTTTCTGTGTGACTTATTTCACTTAGAATCGTCGTACCTAAATCCACTCATCATGCTGCTCCTAGCCTTATGACGTTGATTTCATGGCTGAGTGATATTCCATTGTACATAAGGACCACAATTTCTTTATCCATTCTTCTCTTTCCTGGGATGTTTAAGGTGTAACGAAGTGGAGGTTCTTGTCAACAGAGCAGCCCTAAACTTTGGGGTGCCTGTGTCTTGCTGATTTTTAGTTTTCCCAATTTATATGCCCATGAGTGGAAGTGCCCTATGCTCTCTAAGCTGAGTTTTTTAGATGTTTCAGGACACACCGTACACTTCTCCAGAGTGGCTGTTGGCAATTTACAGCCCGCCCATCAGCGTAGCAAGGCTCCCATTTCTCCATGGCCTGTCCTGCATTTCTGGTTTTGACACTTTATTCAGCATGGCCCTTTTGACCGATGGGAAGCGAGACTTCTTTGTAGCGCTTATTTGCCTTTCCAGGTTGCTTGGTTGGCCAAAAAGGGCGTATGCGTTTTTTCCTGAATATATTCAGGAAAAAACGCATACGCCCTTTTTGGCCAAGGGCATCATTGTCGAGGTTTTGCCGCTTTTCCTGTGCTTTAAAGGCGATTCGAATCTACCTCCTGAAATCGGTTTCCTGCAATTCTGCCTTGCTTTCAAATCCTCTTCGTAGCCTTCCCTCCATATATTTGTGGACGAGAGTTATCATTTCTAACTCTGCAGGTTTGTGAATTGCAGTGCCCCTGAGCTCCATTTTTCAACTCGCTTTCTTGGGAGCTGGCCGCAAAAGCGCAGGATTGCTTCAGGCCCTATTCTGGCTCCGGGCGGCAGGCTGAGCCTGTGGTTAATTCTGCTTCCTGATGGGAAAATAGAGTGACCTGTGCCTGTCCCAACACCTAGAGCTAGTCTCTCATTGGTTCCCCCTCTTCCCGTTCATCCTCAGGACAAATTGCAACGTGTTCGGAACAGGAGGTTAAAGGTGCTGATTCTCCAAGGAGGGAGATTGCTAGTAAAGCGGCTGGAATGGCGAACCGGAGCACAAGGAGATGAGAAATGAGGTGCGTTTTAGAAACCTTTCCCGGTCACACGGTGTACCATCTTCTGGGTTTCTCGTGCATGTTTTCGACGTAGGAAGATGCCCTTGAACCTGGAGATTTGGGACCCATGGGATGGGTACCACGCCGTATTACTTTACAGGGTCTGCGTTAGCTCACCCAACCTCACCAAACCTCTCAGCCCCAAGAGTGTCCACCCTTATGTCTCAATCAGCTGTGGGTCTAGATATGGTCAATCCAGGTGGCATCGCAGCACCTGAACGAATTTTGTAAGAATTTCTCTCTCTTTCACTGTCTTTGTTTCACGGGTTTTTAAAAGTAATTGATTTTTATAATGGGGTTTAGCTGCTTTGCACTGCTGTGTTTATGCCGCTTTACACCTACTTGACTCACTTACAGAGAGATATCAATACATAGGTTTTAAGATTCTTACTAGTCAGATATATTCTTGGGCGGTGAATAGGGGTTGTTGAGTCCAGTTCACTGAGCAAGGAGTAGGTCTTGTCTATTACATATTGGGTTTATGGAACGGTATCTGAGCTAATTTGAAACCCTTGTTTTATGCATCACCCCACCTCACCTTTCCCGTTAAGCAGCCATAGTGTGTTTTCTAAACGTGCGACTCTGTTCTGTTTTGTAATTCAGTTCAAGGGTAGCGGTTTTTACATTCCCTCTGTAAGTGATATCTTATGATAAGTGTCTTTTTCTGTGTGACTTATTTCACTTAGAATCGTCGTACCTAAATCCACTCATCATGCTGCTCCTAGCCTTATGACGTTGATTTCATGGCTGAGTGATATTCCATTGTACATAAGGACCACAACTTCTTTATCCATTCTTCTCTTTCCTGGGATGTTTAAGGTGTAACGAAGTGGAGGTTCTTGTCAACAGAGCAGCCCTAAACTTTGGGGTGCCTGTGTCTTGCTGATTTTTAGTTTTCCCAATTTATACGCCCATGAGTGGAAGTGCCCTATGCTCTCTAAGCTGAGTTTTTTAGATGTTTCAGGACACACCGTACACTTCTCCAGAGTGGCTGTTGGCAATTTACAGCCCGCCCATCAGCGTAGCAAGGCTCCCATTTCTCCATGGCCTGTCCTGCATTTCTGGTTTTGACACTTTATTCAGCATGGCCCTTTTGACCGATGGGAAGCGAGACTTCTTTGTAGCGCTGATTTGCCTTTCCAGGTTGCTTGGTTGGCCAAAAAGGGCGTATGCGTTTCTTCCTGAATATATTCAGGAAAAAACGCATACGCCCTTTTTGGCCAAGGGCATCATTGTCGAGGTTTTGCCGCTTTTCCTGTGCTTTAAAGGCGATTCGAATCTACCTCCTGAAATCGGTTTCCTGCAATTCTGCCTTGCTTTCAAATCCTCTTCGTAGCCTTCCCTCCATATATTTGTGGACGAGAGTTATCATTTCTAACTCTGCAGGTTTGTGAATTGCAGTGCCCCTGAGCTCCATTTTTCAACTCGCTTTCTTGGGAGCTGGCCGCAAAAGCGCAGGATTGCTTCAGGCCCTATTCTGGCTCCGGGCGGCAGGCTGAGCCTGTGGTTAATTCTGCTTCCTGATGGGAAAATAGAGTGACCTGTGCCTGTCCCAACACCTAGAGCTAGTCTCTCATTGGTTCCCCCTCTTCCCGTTCATCCTCAGGACAAATTGCAACGTGTACGGAACAGAAGGTTAAAGGTGCTGATTCTCCAAGGAGGGAGATTGCTAGTAAAGCGGCTGGAATGGCGAACCGGAGCACAAGGAGATGAGAAATGAGGTGCGTTTTAGAAACCTTTCCCGGTCACACGGTGTACCATCTTCTGGGTTTCTCGTGCATGTTTTCGACGTAGGAAGATGCCCTTGACCCTGGAGATTTGGGACCCATGGGATGGGTACCACGCCGTATTACTTTAAAGGGTCTGCGTTTGCTCACCCAACCTCACCAAACCTCTCAGCCCCAAGAGTGTCCACCCTTATGTCTCAGTCATCTGTGGGTCTAGATATGGTCAATCCAGGTGGCATCGCAGCCCCTGAACGAATTTTGTAAGAATTTCTCTCTCTTTCACTGTCTTTGTTTCACGGGTTTTTAAAAGTAATTGATTTTTATAATGGGGTTTAGCTGCTTTGCACTGCTGTGTTTATGCCGCTTTTCACCCACTTGACTCACTTACAGAGAGATATCACTACATAGGTTTTAAGATTCTTACTAGTCAGATATATTCTTGGGCGGTGAATAGGGGTTGTTGAGTCCAGTTCACTGAGCAAGGAGTAGGTCTTGTCTATTACATATTGGGTTTATGGAACGGTATCTGAGCTAATTTGAAACCCTTGTTTTATGCATCACCCCACCTCACCTTTCCCGTTAAGCAGCCATAGTGTGTTTTCTAAACGTGCGACTCTGTTCTGTTTTGTAATTCAGTTCAAGGGTAGCGTTTTTTACATTCCCTCTGTAAGTGATATCTTATGATAAGTGTCTTTTTCTGTGTGACTTATTTCACTTAGAATCGTCGTACCTAAATCCACTCATCATGCTGCTCCTAGCCTTATGACGTTGATTTCATGGCTGAGTGATATTCCATTGTACATAAGGACCACAACTTCTTTATCCATTCTTCTCTTTCCTGGGATGTTTAAGGTGTAACGAAGTGGAGGTTCTTGTCAACAGAGCAGCCCTAAACTTTGGGGTGCCTGTGTCTTGCTGATTTTTAGTTTTCCCAATTTATACGCCCATGAGTGGAAGTGCCCTATGCTCTCTAAGCTGAGTTTTTTAGATGTTTCAGGACACACCGTACACTTCTCCAGAGTGGCTGTTGGCAATTTACAGCCCGCCCATCAGCGTAGCAAGGCTCCCATTTCTCCATGGCCTGTCCTGCATTTCTGGTTTTGACACTTTATTCAGCATGGCCCTTTTGACCGATGGGAAGCGAGACTTCTTTGTAGCGCTGATTTGCCTTTCCAGGTTGCTTGGTTGGCCAAAAAGGGCGTATGCGTTTTTTCCTGAATATATTCAGGAAAAAACGCATACGCCCTTTTTGGCCAAGGGCATCATTGTCGAGGTTTTGCCGCTTTTCCTGTGCTTTAAAGGCGATTCGAATCTACCTCCTGAAATCGGTTTCCTGCAATTCTGCCTTGCTTTCAAATCCTCTTCGTAGCCTTCCCTCCATATATTTGTGGACGAGAGTTATCATTTCTAACTCTGCAGGTTTGTGAATTGCAGTGCCCCTGAGCTCCATTTTTCAACTCGCTTTCTTGGGAGCTGGCCGCAAAAGCGCAGGATTGCTTCAGGCCCTATTCTGGCTCCGGGCGGCAGGCTGAGCCTGTGGTTAATTCTGCTTCCTGATGGGAAAATAGAGTGACCTGTGCCTGTCCCAACACCTAGAGCTAGTCTCTCATTGGTTCCCCCTCTTCCCGTTCATCCTCAGGACAAATTGCAACGTGTTCGGAACAGGAGGTTAAAGGTGCTGATTCTCCAAGGAGGGAGATTGCTAGTAAAGCGGCTGGAATGGCGAACCGGAGCACAAGGAGATGAGAAATGAGGTGCGTTTTAGAAACCTTTCCCGGTCACACGGTGTACCATCTTCTGGCTTTCTCGTGCATGTTTTCGACGTAGGAAGATGCCCTTGACCCTGGAGATTTGGGACCCATGGGATGGGTACCACGCCGTATTACTTTAAAGGGTCTGCGTTTGCTCACCCAACCTCACCAAACCTCTCAGCCCCAAGAGTGTCCACCCTTATGTCTCAGTCATCTGTGGGTCTAGATATGGTCAATCCAGGTGGCATCGCAGCCCCTGAACGAATTTTGTAAGAATTTCTCTCTCTTTCACTGTCTTTGTTTCACGGGTTTTTAAAAGTAATTGATTTTTATAATAGGGTTTAGCTGCTTTGCACTGCTGTGTTTATGCCGCTTTTCACCCACTTGACTCACTTACAGAGAGATATCAATACATAGGTTTTAAGTTTCTTACTAGTCAGATATATTCTTGGGCGGTGAATAGGGGGCGTTGAGTCCAGTTCACTGAGCAAGGAGTAGGTCTTGTCTATTACATATTGGGTTTATGGAACGGTATCTGAGCTAATTTGAAACCCTTGTTTTATGCATCACCCCACCTCACCTTTCCCGTTAAGCAGCCATAGTGTGTTTTCTAAACGTGCGACTCTGTTCTGTTTTGTAATTCAGTTCAAGGGTAGCGGTTTTTACATTCTCTCTGTAAGTGATATCTTATGATAAGTGTCTTTCTGTGTGACTTATTTCACTTAGAATCGTCGTACCTAAATCCACTCATCATGCTGCTCCTAGCCTTATGACGTTGATTTCATGGCTGAGTGATATTCCATTGTACATAAGGACCACAACTTCTTTATCCATTCTTCTCTTTCCTGGGATGTTTAAGGTGTAACGAAGTGGAGGTTCTTGTCAACAGAGCAGCCCTAAACTTTGGGGTGCCTGTGTCTTGCTGATTTTTAGTTTTCCCAATTTATACGCCCATGAGTGGAAGTGCCCTATGCTCTCTAAGCTGAGTTTTTTAGATGTTTCAGGACACACCGTACACTTCTCCAGAGTGGCTGTTGGCAATTTACAGCCCGCCCATCAGCGTAGCAAGGCTCCCATTTCTCCATGGCCTGTCCTGCATTTCTGGTTTTGACACTTTATTCAGCATGGCCCTTTTGACCGATGGGAAGCGAGACTTCTTTGTAGCGCTGATTTGCCTTTCCAGGTTGCTTGGTTGGCCAAAAAGGGCGTATGCGTTTTTTCCTGAATATATTCAGGAAAAAACGCATACGCCCTTTTTGGCCAAGGGCATCATTGTCGAGGTTTTGCCGCTTTTCCTGTGCTTTAAAGGTGATTCGAATCTACCTCCTGGAATCGGTTTCCTGCAATTCTGCCTTGCTTTCAAATCCTCTTCGTTGCCTTCCCTCCATATATTTGTGGACGAGAGTTATCATTTCTAACTCTGCAGGTTTGTGAATTGCAGTGCCCCTGAGCTCCATTATTCAACTCGCTTTCTTGGGAGCTGGCCGCAAAAGCGCAGGATTGCTTCAGGCCCTATTCTGGCTCCCGGCGGCAGGCTGAGCCTGTGGTTAATTCTTCTTCCTGATGGGAAAATATAGTGACCTGTGCCTGTCCCAACACCTAGAGCTAGTCTCTCATTGGTTCCCCCTCTTCCCGTTCATCCTCAGGACAAATTGCAACGTGTACGGAACAGGAGGTTAAAGGTGCTGATTCTCCAAGGAGGGAGATTGGTAGTAAAGCGGCTGGAATGGCGAACCGGAGCACAAGGAGATGAGAAATGAGGTGCGTTTTAGAAACCTTTCCCGGTCACACGGTGTACCATCTTCTGGGTTGCTTGTGCATGTTTTCGACGTAGGAAGATGCCCTTGAACCTGGAGATTTGGGACCCATGGAATGGGTACCACGCCGTATTACTTTAAAGGGTCTGCGTTTGCTCACCCAACCTCACCAAACCTCTCAGCCCCAAGAGTGTCCACCCTTATGTCTCAGTCATCTGTGGGTATAGATATGGTCAATCCAGGTGGCATCGCAGCCCCTGAACGAATTTTGTAAGAATTTCTCTCTCTTTCACTGTCTTTGTTTCACGGGTTTTTAAAAGTAATTGATTTTTATAATGGGGTTTAGCTGCTTTGCACTGCTGTGTTTATGCCGCTTTTCACCCACTTGACTCACTTACAGAGAGATATCACTACATAGGTTTTAAGATTCTTACTAGTCAGATATATTCTTGGGCGGTGAATAGGGGTTGTTGAGTCCAGTTCACTGAGCAAGGAGTAGGTCTTGTCTATTACATATTGGGTTTATGGAACGGTATCTGAGCTAATTTGAAACCCTTGTTTTATGCATCACCCCACCTCACCTTTCCCGTTAAGCAGCCATAGTGTGTTTTCTAAACGTGCGACTCTGTTCTGTTTTGTAATTCAGTTCAAGGGTAGCGGTTTTTACATTCCCTCTGTAAGTGATATCTTATGATAAGTGTCTTTTTCTGTGTGACTTATTTCACTTAGAATCGTCGTACCTAAATCCACTCATCATGCTGCTCCTAGCCTTATGACGTTGATTTCATGGCTGAGTGATATTCCATTGTACATAAGGACCACAACTTCTTTATCCATTCTTCTCTTTCCTGGGATGTTTAAGGTGTAACGAAGTGGAGGTTCTTGTCAACAGAGCAGCCCTAAACTTTGGGGTGCCTGTGTCTTGCTGATTTTTAGTTTTCCCAATTTATACGCCCATGAGTGGAAGTGCCCTATGCTCTCTAAGCTGAGTTTTTTAGATGTTTCAGGACACACCGTACACTTCTCCAGAGTGGCTGTTGGCAATTTACAGCCCGCCCATCAGCGTAGCAAGGCTCCCATTTCTCCATGGCCTGTCCTGCATTTCTGGTTTTGACACTTTATTCAGCATGGCCCTTTTGACCGATGGGAAGCGAGACTTCTTTGTAGCGCTGATTTGCCTTTCCAGGTTGCTTGGTTGGCCAAAAAGGGCGTATGCGTTTTTTCCTGAATATATTCAGGAAAAAACGCATACGCCCTTTTTGGCCAAGGGCATCATTGTCGAGGTTTTGCCGCTTTTCCTGTGCTTTAAAGGCGATTCGAATCTACCTCCTGAAATCGGTTTCCTGCAATTCTGCCTTGCTTTCAAATCCTCTTCGTAGCCTTCCCTCCATATATTTGTGGACGAGAGTTATCATTTCTAACTCTGCAGGTTTGTGAATTGCAGTGCCCCTGAGCTCCATTTTTCAACTCGCTTTCTTGGGAGCTGGCCGCAAAAGCGCAGGATTGCTTCAGGCCCTATTCTGGCTCCGGGCGGCAGGCTGAGCCTGTGGTTAATTCTGCTTCCTGATGGGAAAATAGAGTGACCTGTGCCTGTCCCAACACCTAGAGCTAGTCTCTCATTGGTTCCCCCTCTTCCCGTTCATCCTCAGGACAAATTGCAACGTGTTCGGAACAGGAGGTTAAAGGTGCTGATTCTCCAAGGAGGGAGATTGCTAGTAAAGCGGCTGGAATGGCGAACCGGAGCACAAGGAGATGAGAAATGAGGTGCGTTTTAGAAACCTTTCCCGGTCACACGGTGTACCATCTTCTGGGTTTCTCGTGCATGTTTTCGACGTAGGAAGATGCCCTTGACCCTGGAGATTTGGGACCCATGGGATGGGTACCACGCCGTATTACTTTAAAGGGTCTGCGTTTGCTCACCCAACCTCACCAAACCTCTCAGCCCCAAGAGTGTCCACCCTTATGTCTCAGTCATCTGTGGGTCTAGATATGGTCAATCCAGGTGGCATCGCAGCCCCTGAACGAATTTTGTAAGAATTTCTCTCTCTTTCACTGTCTTTGTTTCACGGGTTTTTAAAAGTAATTGATTTTTATAATGGGGTTTAGCTGCTTTGCACTGCTGTGTTTATGCCGCTTTTCACCCACTTGACTCACTTACAGAGAGATATCAATACATAGGTTTTAAGTTTCTTACTAGTCAGATATATTCTTGGGCGGTGAATAGGGGGCGTTGAGTCCAGTTCACTGAGCAAGGAGTAGGTCTTGTCTATTACATATTGGGTTTATGGAACGGTATCTGAGCTAATTTGAAACCCTTGTTTTATGCATCACCCCACCTCACCTTTCCCGTTAAGCAGCCATAGTGTGTTTTCTAAACGTGCGACTCTGTTCTGTTTTGTAATTCAGTTCAAGGGTAGCGGTTTTTACATTCTCTCTGTAAGTGATATCTTATGATAAGTGTCTTTCTGTGTGACTTATTTCACTTAGAATCGTCGTACCTAAATCCACTCATCATGCTGCTCCTAGCCTTATGACGTTGATTTCATGGCTGAGTGATATTCCATTGTACATAAGGACCACAACTTCTTTATCCATTCTTCTCTTTCCTGGGATGTTTAAGGTGTAACGAAGTGGAGGTTCTTGTCAACAGAGCAGCCCTAAACTTTGGGGTGCCTGTGTCTTGCTGATTTTTAGTTTTCCCAATTTATACGCCCATGAGTGGAAGTGCCCTATGCTCTCTAAGCTGAGTTTTTTAGATGTTTCAGGACACACCGTACACTTCTCCAGAGTGGCTGTTGGCAATTTACAGCCCGCCCATCAGCGTAGCAAGGCTCCCATTTCTCCATGGCCTGTCCTGCATTTCTGGTTTTGACACTTTATTCAGCATGGCCCTTTTGACCGATGGGAAGCGAGACTTCTTTGTAGCGCTGATTTGCCTTTCCAGGTTGCTTGGTTGGCCAAAAAGGGCGTATGCGTTTTTTCCTGAATATATTCAGGAAAAAACGCATACGCCCTTTTTGGCCAAGGGCATCATTGTCGAGGTTTTGCCGCTTTTCCTGTGCTTTAAAGGCGATTCGAATCTACCTCCTGGAATCGGTTTCCTGCAATTCTGCCTTGCTTTCAAATCCTCTTCGTTGCCTTCCCTCCATATATTTGTGGACGAGAGTTATCATTTCTAACTCTGCAGGTTTGTGAATTGCAGTGCCCCTGAGCTCCATTTTTCAACTCGCTTTCTTGGGAGCTGGCCGCAAAAGCGCAGGATTGCTTCAGGCCCTATTCTGGCTCCCGGCGGCAGGCTGAGCCTGTGGTTAATTCTTCTTCCTGATGGGAAAATAGAGTGACCTGTGCCTGTCCCAACACCTAGAGCTAGTCTCTCATTGGTTCCCCCTCTTCCCGTTCATCCTCAGGACAAATTGCAACGTGTACGGAACAGAAGGTTAAAGGTGCTGATTCTCCAAGGAGGGAGATTGCTAGTAAAGCGGCTGGAATGGCGAACCGGAGCACAAGGAGATGAGAAATGAGGTGCGTTTTAGAAACCTTTCCCGGTCACACGGTGTACCATCTTCTGGGTTGCTCGTGCATGTTTTCGACGTAGGAAGATGCCCTTGAACCTGGAGATTTGGGACCCATGGGATGGGTACCACGCCGTATTACTTTAAAGGGTCTGCGTTTGCTCACCCAACCTCACCAAACCTCTCAGCCCCAAGAGTGTTCACCCTTATGTCTCAGTCATCTGTGGGTCTAGATATGGTCAATCCAGGTGGCATCGCAGCCCCTGAACGAATTTTGTAAGAATTTCTCTCTCTTTCACTGTCTTTGTTTCACGGGTTTTTAAAAGTAATTGATTTTTATAATGGGGTTTAGCTGCTTTGCACTGCTGTGTTTATGCCGCTTTACACCTACTTGACTCACTTACAGAGAGATATCAATACATAGGTTTTAAGATTCTTACTAGTCAGATATATTCTTGGGCGGTGAATAGGGGGCGTTGAGTCCAGTTCACTGAGCAAGGAGTAGGTCTTGTCTATTACATATTGGGTTTATGGAACGGTATCTGAGCTAATTTGAAACCCTTGTTTTATGCATCACCCCACCTCACCTTTCCCGTTAAGCAGCCATAGTGTGTTTTCTAAACGTGCGACTCTGTTCTGTTTTGTAATTCAGTTCAAGGGTAGCGGTTTTTACATTCTCTCTGTAAGTGATATCTTATGATAAGTGTCTTTCTGTGTGACTTATTTCACTTAGAATCGTCGTACCTAAATCCACTCATCATGCTGCTCCTAGCCTTATGACGTTGATTTCATGGCTGAGTGATATTCCATTGTACATAAGGACCACAACTTCTTTATCCATTCTTCTCTTTCCTGGGATGTTTAAGGTGTAACGAAGTGGAGGTTCTTGTCAACAGAGCAGCCCTAAACTTTGGGGTGCCTGTGTCTTGCTGATTTTTAGTTTTCCCAATTTATACGCCCATGAGTGGAAGTGCCCTATGCTCTCTAAGCTGAGTTTTTTAGATGTTTCAGGACACACCGTACACTTCTCCAGAGTGGCTGTTGGCAATTTACAGCCCGCCCATCAGCGTAGCAAGGCTCCCATTTCTCCATGGCCTGTCCTGCATTTCTGGTTTTGACACTTTATTCAGCATGGCCCTTTTGACCGATGGGAAGCGAGACTTCTTTGTAGCGCTGATTTGCCTTTCCAGGTTGCTTGGTTGGCCAAAAAGGGCGTATGCGTTTTTTCCTGAATATATTCAGGAAAAAACGCATACGCCCTTTTTGGCCAAGGGCATCATTGTCGAGGTTTTGCCGCTTTTCCTGTGCTTTAAAGGCGATTCGAATCTACCTCCTGAAATCGGTTTCCTGCAATTCTGCCGTGCTTTCAAATCCTCTTCGTAGCCTTCCCTCCATATATTTGTGGACGAGAGTTATCATTTCTAACTCTGCAGGTTTGTGAATTGCAGTGCCCCTGAGCTCCATTTTTCAACTCGCTTTCTTGGGAGCTGGCCGCAAAAGCGCAGGATTGCTTCAGGCCCTATTCTGGCTCCGGGCGGCAGGCTGAGCCTGTGGTTAATTCTGCTTCCTGATGGGAAAATAGAGTGACCTGTGCCTGTCCCAACACCTAGAGCTAGTCTCTCATTGGTTCCCCCTCTTCCCGTTCATCCTCAGGACAAATTGCAACGTGTACGGAACAGAAGGTTAAAGGTGCTGATTCTCCAAGGAGGGAGATTGCTAGTAAAGCGGCTGGAATGGCGAGCCGGAGCACAAGGAGATGAGAAATGAGGTGCGTTTTAGAAACCTTTCCCGGTCACACGGTGTACCATCTTCTGGGTTTCTCGTGCATGTTTTCGACGTAGGAAGATGCCCTTGAACCTGCAGATTTGGGACCCATGGGATGGGTACCACGCCGTATTACTTTAAAGGGTCTGCGTTTGCTCACCCAACCTCACCAAACCTCTCAGCCCGAAGAGTGTCCACCCTTATGTCTCAGTCATCTGTGGGTCTAGATATGGTCAATCCAGGTGGCATCGCAGCCCCTGAACGAATTTTGTAAGAATTTCTCTCTCTTTCACTGTCTTTGTTTCACGGGTTTTTAAAAGTAATTGATTTTTATAATAGGGTTTAGCTGCTTTGCACTGCTGTGTTTATGCCGCTTTTCACCCACTTGACTCACTTACAGAGAGATATCAATACATAGGTTTTAAGATTCTTACTAGTCAGATATATTCTTGGGCGGTGAATAGGGGGTGTTGAGTCCAGTTCACTGAGCAAGGAGTAGGTCTTGTCTATTACATATTGGGTTTATGGAACGGTATCTGAGCTAATTTGAAACCCTTGTTTTATGCATCACCCCACCTCACCTTTCCCGTTAAGCAGCCATAGTGTGTTTTCTAAACGTGCGACTCTGTTCTGTTTTGTAATTCAGTTCAAGGGTAGCGGTTTTTACATTCTCTCTGTAAGTGATATCTTATGATAAGTGTCTTTCTGTGTGACTTATTTCACTTAGAATCGTCGTACCTAAATCCACTCATCATGCTGCTCCTAGCCTTATGACGTTGATTTCATGGCTGAGTGATATTCCATTGTACATAAGGACCACAACTTCTTTATCCATTCTTCTCTTTCCTGGGATGTTTAAGGTGTAACGAAGTGGAGGTTCTTGTCAACAGAGCAGCCCTAAACTTTGGGGTGCCTGTGTCTTGCTGATTTTTAGTTTTCCCAATTTATACGCCCATGAGTGGAAGTGCCCTATGCTCTCTAAGCTGAGTTTTTTAGATGTTTCAGGACACACCGTACACTTCTCCAGAGTGGCTGTTGGCAATTTACAGCCCGCCCATCAGCGTAGCAAGGCTCCCATTTCTCCATGGCCTGTCCTGCATTTCTGGTTTTGACACTTTATTCAGCATGGCCCTTTTGACCGATGGGAAGCGAGACTTCTTTGTAGCGCTGATTTGCCTTTCCAGGTTGCTTGGTTGGCCAAAAAGGGCGTATGCGTTTTTTCCTGAATATATTCAGGAAAAAACGCATACGCCCTTTTTGGCCAAGGGCATCATTGTCGAGGTTTTGCCGCTTTTCCTGTGCTTTAAAGGCGATTCGAATCTACCTCCTGGAATCGGTTTCCTGCAATTCTGCCTTGCTTTCAAATCCTCTTCGTTGCCTTCCCTCCATATATTTGTGGACGAGAGTTATCATTTCTAACTCTGCAGGTTTGTGAATTGCAGTGCCCCTGAGCTCCATTTTTCAACTCGCTTTCTTGGGAGCTGGCCGCAAAAGCGCAGGATTGCTTCAGGCCCTATTCTGGCTCCCGGCGGCAGGCTGAGCCTGTGGTTAATTCTTCTTCCTGATGGGAAAATAGAGTGACCTGTGCCTGTCCCAACACCTAGAGCTAGTCTCTCATTGGTTCCCCCTCTTCCCGTTCATCCTCAGGACAAATTGCAACGTGTACGGAACAGAAGGTTAAAGGTGCTGATTCTCCAAGGAGGGAGATTGCTAGTAAAGCGGCTGGAATGGCGAACCGGAGCACAAGGAGATGAGAAATGAGGTGCGTTTTAGAAACCTTTCCCGGTCACACGGTGTACCATCTTCTGGGTTGCTCGTGCATGTTTTCGACGTAGGAAGATGCCCTTGAACCTGGAGATTTGGGACCCATGGGATGGGTACCACGCCGTATTACTTTAAAGGATCTGCGTTTGCTCACCCAACCTCACCAAACCTCTCAGCCCCAAGAGTGTTCACCCTTATGTCTCAGTCATCTGTGGGTCTAGATATGGTCAATCCAGGTGGCATCGCAGCCCCTGAACGAATTTTGTAAGAATTTCTCTCTCTTTCACTGTCTTTGTTTCACGGGTTTTTAAAAGTAATTGATTTTTATAATGGGGTTTAGCTGCTTTGCACTGCTGTGTTTATGCCGCTTTACACCTACTTGACTCACTTACAGAGAGATATCAATACATAGGTTTTAAGATTCTTACTAGTCAGATATATTCTTGGGCGGTGAATAGGGGGCGTTGAGTCCAGTTCACTGAGCAAGGAGTAGGTCTTGTCTATTACATATTGGGTTTATGGAACGGTATCTGAGCTAATTTGAAACCCTTGTTTTATGCATCACCCCACCTCACCTTTCCCGTTAAGCAGCCATAGTGTGTTTTCTAAACGTGCGACTCTGTTCTGTTTTGTAATTCAGTTCAAGGGTAGCGGTTTTTACATTCTCTCTGTAAGTGATATCTTATGATAAGTGTCTTTCTGTGTGACTTATTTCACTTAGAATCGTCGTACCTAAATCCACTCATCATGCTGCTCCTAGCCTTATGACGTTGATTTCATGGCTGAGTGATATTCCATTGTACATAAGGACCACAACTTCTTTATCCATTCTTCTCTTTCCTGGGATGTTTAAGGTGTAACGAAGTGGAGGTTCTTGTCAACAGAGCAGCCCTAAACTTTGGGGTGCCTGTGTCTTGCTGATTTTTAGTTTTCCCAATTTATACGCCCATGAGTGGAAGTGCCCTATGCTCTCTAAGCTGAGTTTTTTAGATGTTTCAGGACACACCGTACACTTCTCCAGAGTGGCTGTTGGCAATTTACAGCCCGCCCATCAGCGTAGCAAGGCTCCCATTTCTCCATGGCCTGTCCTGCATTTCTGGTTTTGACACTTTATTCAGCATGGCCCTTTTGACCGATGGGAAGCGAGACTTCTTTGTAGCGCTGATTTGCCTTTCCAGGTTGCTTGGTTGGCCAAAAAGGGCGTATGCGTTTTTTCCTGAATATATTCAGGAAAAAACGCATACGCCCTTTTTGGCCAAGGGCATCATTGTCGAGGTTTTGCCGCTTTTCCTGTGCTTTAAAGGCGATTCGAATCTACCTCCTGGAATCGGTTTCCTGCAATTCTGCCTTGCTTTCAAATCCTCTTCGTTGCCTTCCCTCCATATATTTGTGGACGAGAGTTATCATTTCTAACTCTGCAGGTTTGTGAATTGCAGTGCCCCTGAGCTCCATTTTTCAACTCGCTTTCTTGGGAGCTGGCCGCAAAAGCGCAGGATTGCTTCAGGCCCTATTCTGGCTCCCGGCGGCAGGCTGAGCCTGTGGTTAATTCTTCTTCCTGATGGGAAAATAGAGTGACCTGTGCCTGTCCCAACACCTAGAGCTAGTCTCTCATTGGTTCCCCCTCTTCCCGTTCATCCTCAGGACAAATTGCAACGTGTACGGAACAGGAGGTTAAAGGTGCTGATTCTCCAAGGAGGGAGATTGCTAGTAAAGCGACTGGAATGGGGAACCGGAGCACAAGGAGATGAGAAATGAGGTGCGTTTTAGAAACCTTTCCCGGTCACACGGTGTACCATCTTCTGGGTTGCTCGTGCATGTTTTCGACGTAGGAAGATGCCCTTGAACCTGGAGATTTGGGACCCATGGGATGGGTACCACGCCGTATTACTTTAAAGGGTCTGCGTTTGCTCACCCAACCTCACCAAACCTCTCAGCCCCAAGAGTGTCCACCCTTATGTCTCAGTCATCTGTGGGTATAGATATGGTCAATCCAGGTGGCATCGCAGCCCCTGAACGAATTTTGTAAGAATTTCTCTCTCTTTCACTGTCTTTGTTTCACGGGTTTTTAAAAGTAATTGATTTTTATAATGGGGTTTAGCTGCTTTCCACTGCTGTGTTTATGCCGCTTTACACCTACTTGACTCACTTACAGAGAGATATCACTACATAGGTTTTAAGATTCTTACTAGTCAGATATATTCTTGGGCGGTGAATAGGGGTTGTTGAGTCCAGTTCACTGAGCAAGGAGTAGGTCTTGTCTATTACATATTGGGTTTATGGAACGGTATCTGAGCTAATTTGAAACCCTTGTTTTATGCATCACCCCACCTCACCTTTCCCGTTAAGCAGCCATAGTGTGTTTTCTAAACGTGCGACTCTGTTGTGTTTTGTAATTCAGTTCAAGGGTAGCGGTTTTTACATTCCCTCTGTAAGTGATATCTTATGATAAGTGTCTTTTTCTGTGTGACTTATTTCACTTAGAATCGTCGTACCTAAATCCACTCATCATGCTGCTCCTAGCCTTATGACGTTGATTTCATGGCTGAGTGATATTCCATTGTACATAAGGACCACAACTTCTTTATCCATTCTTCTCTTTCCTGGGATGTTTAAGGTGTAACGAAGTGGAGGTTCTTGTCAACAGAGCAGCCCTAAACTTTGGGGTGCCTGTGTCTTGCTGATTTTTAGTTTTCCCAATTTATACGCCCATGAGTGGAAGTGCCCTATGCTCTCTAAGCTGAGTTTTTTAGATGTTTCAGGACACACCGTACACTTCTCCAGAGTGGCTGTTGGCAATTTACAGCCCGCCCATCAGCGTAGCAAGGCTCCCATTTCTCCATGGCCTGTCCTGCATTTCTGGTTTTGACACTTTATTCAGCATGGCCCTTTTGACCGATGGGAAGCGAGACTTCTTTGTAGCGCTGATTTGCCTTTCCAGGTTGCTTGGTTGGCCAAAAAGGGCGTATGCGTTTTTTCCTGAATATATTCAGGAAAAAACGCATACGCCCTTTTTGGCCAAGGGCATCATTGTCGAGGTTTTGCCGCTTTTCCTGTGCTTTAAAGGCGATTCGAATCTACCTCCTGAAATCGGTTTCCTGCAATTCTGCCTTGCTTTCAAATCCTCTTCGTAGCCTTCCCTCCATATATTTGTGGACGAGAGTTATCATTTCTAACTCTGCAGGTTTGTGAATTGCAGTGCCCCTGAGCTCCATTTTTCAACTCGCTTTCTTGGGAGCTGGCCGCAAAAGCGCAGGATTGCTTCAGGCCCTATTCTGGCTCCCGGCGGCAGGCTGAGCCTGTGGTTAATTCTGCTTCCTGATGGGAAAATAGAGTGACCTGTGCCTGTCCCAACACCTAGAGCTAGTCTCTCATTGGTTCCCCCTCTTCCCGTTCATCCTCAGGACAAATTGCAACGTGTTCGGAACAGGAGGTTAAAGGTGCTGATTCTCCAAGGAGGGAGATTGCTAGTAAAGCGGCTGGAATGGCGAACCGGAGCACAAGGAGATGAGAAATGAGGTGCGTTTTAGAAACCTTTCCCGGTCACACGGTGTACCATCTTCTGGGTTGCTCGTGCATGTTTTCGACGTAGGAAGATGCCCTTGAACCTGGAGATTTGGGACCCATGGTATGGGTACCACGCCGTATTATTTTACAGGGTCTGCGTTAGCTCACCCAACCTCACCAAACCTCTCAGCCCCAAGAGTGTCCAACCTTATGTCTCAATCAGTTGTGGGTCTAGATATGGTCAGTCCAGGTGGCATCACAGCACCTGAACGAATTTTGTAAGAATTTCTCTCTCTTTCACTGTCTTTGTTTCACGGGTTTTTAAAAGTAATTGATTTTTATAATAGGGTTTAGCTGCTTTGCACTGCTGTGTTTATGCCGCTTTTCACCCACTTGACTCACTTACAGAGAGATATCAATACATAGGTTTTAAGATTCTTACTAGTCAGATATATTCTTGGGCGGTGAATAGGGGGCGTTGAGTCCAGTTCACTGAGCAAGGAGTAGGTCTTGTCTATTACATATTGGGTTTATGGAACGGTATCTGAGCTAATTTGAAACCCTTGTTTTATGCATCACCCCACCTCACCTTTCCCGTTAAGCAGCCATAGTGTGTTTTCTAAACGTGCGACTCTGTTGTGTTTTGTAATTCAGTTCAAGGGTAGCGCTTTTTACATTCTCTCTGTAAGTGATATCTTATGATAAGTGTCTTTCTGTGTGACTTATTTCACTTAGAATCGTCGTACCTAAATCCACTCATCATGCTGCTCCTAGCCTTATGACGTTGATTTCATGGCTGAGTGATATTCCATTGTACATAAGGACCACAACTTCTTTATCCATTCTTCTCTTTCCTGGGATGTTTAAGGTGTAACGAAGTGGAGGTTCTTGTCAACAGAGCAGCCCTAAACTTTGGGGTGCCTGTGTCTTGCTGATTTTTAGTTTTCCCAATTTATACGCCCATGAGTGGAAGTGCCCTATGCTCTCTAAGCTGAGTTTTTTAGATGTTTCAGGACACACCGTACACTTCTCCAGAGTGGCTGTTGGCAATTTACAGCCCGCCCATCAGTGTAGCAAGGCTCCCATTTCTCCATGGCCTGTCCTGCATTTCTGGTTTTGACACTTTATTCAGCATGGCCCTTTTGACCGATGGGAAGCGAGACTTCTTTGTAGCGCTGATTTGCCTTTCCAGGTTGCTTCGTTGGCCAAAAAGGGCGTATGCGTTTTTTCCTGAATATATTCAGGAAAAAACGCATACGCCCTTTTTGGCCAAGGGCATCATTGTCGAGGTTTTGCCGCTTTTCCTGTGCTTTAAAGGCGATTCGAATCTACCTCCTGAAATCGGTTTCCTGCAATTCTGCCTTGCTTTCAAATCCTCTTCGTTGCCTTCCCTCCATATATTTGTGGACGAGAGTTATCATTTCTAACTCTGCAGGTTTGTGAATTGCAGTGCCCCTGAGCTCCATTTTTCAACTCGCTTTCTTGGGAGCTGGCCGCAAAAGCGCAGGATTGCTTCAGGCCCTATTCTGGCTCCCGGCGGCAGGCTGAGCCTGTGGTTAATTCTTCTTCCTGATGGGAAAATAGAGTGACCTGTGCCTGTCCCAACACCTAGAGCTAGTCTCTCATTGGTTCCCCCTCTTCCCGTTCATCCTCAGGACAAATTGCAACGTGTTCGGAACAGGAGGTTAAAGGTGCTGATTCTCCAAGGAGGGAGATTGCTAGTAAAGCGGCTGGAATGGCGAACCGGAGCACAAGGAGATGAGAAATGAGGTGCGTTTTAGAAACCTTTCCCGGTCACACGGTGTACCATCTTCTGGGTTGCTCGTGCATGTTTTCGACGTAGGAAGATGCCCTTGAACCTGGAGATTTGGGACCCATGGGATGGGTACCACGCCGTATTACTTTAAAGGGTCTGCGTTTGCTCACCCAACCTCACCAAACCTCTCAGCCCCAAGAGTGTCCACCCTTATGTCTCAGTCATCTGTGGGTCTAGATATGGTCAATCCAGGTGGCATCGCAGCCCCTGAACGAATTTTGTAAGAATTTCTCTCTCTTTCACTGTCTTTGTTTCACGGGTTTTTAAAAGTAATTGATTTTTATAATAGGGTTTAGCTGCTTTGCACTGCTGTGTTTATGCCGCTTTTCACCCACTTGACTCACTTACAGAGAGATATCAATACATAGGTTTTAAGATTCTTACTAGTCAGATATATTCTTGGGCGGTGAATAGGGGGCGTTGAGTCCAGTTCACTGAGCAAGGAGTAGGTCTTGTCTATTACATATTGGGTTTATGGAACGGTATCTGAGCTAATTTGAAACCCTTGTTTTATGCATCACCCCACCTCACCTTTCCCGTTAAGCAGCCATAGTGTGTTTTCTAAACGTGCGACTCTGTTCTGTTTTGTAATTCAGTTCAAGGGTAGCGGTTTTTACATTCTCTCTGTAAGTGATATCTTATGATAAGTGTCTTTCTGTGTGACTTATTTCACTTAGAATCGTCGTACCTAAATCCACTCATCATGCTGCGCCTAGCCTTATGACGTTGATTTCATGGCTGAGTGATATTCCATTGTACATAAGGACCACAACTTCTTTATCCATTCTTCTCTTTCCTGGGATGTTTAAGGTGTAACGAAGTGGAGGTTCTTGTCAACAGAGCAGCCCTAAACTTTGGGGTGCCTGTGTCTTGCTGATTTTTAGTTTTCCCAATTTATACGCCCATGAGTGGAAGTGCCCTATGCTCTCTAAGCTGAGTTTTTTAGATGTTTCAGGACACACCGTACACTTCTCCAGAGTGGCTGTTGGCAATTTACAGCCCGCCCATCAGCGTAGCAAGGCTCCCATTTCTCCATGGCCTGTCCTGCATTTCTGGTTTTGACACTTTATTCAGCATGGCCCTTTTGACCGATGGGAAGCGAGACTTCTTTGTAGCGCTGATTTGCCTTTCCAGGTTGCTTGGTTGGCCAAAAAGGGCGTATGCGTTTTTTCCTGAATATATTCAGGAAAAAACGCATACGCCCTTTTTGGCCAAGGGCATCATTGTCGAGGTTTTGCCGCTTTTCCTGTGCTTTAAAGGCGATTCGAATCTACCTCCTGAAATCGGTTTCCTGCAATTCTGCCTTGCTTTCAAATCCTCTTCGTAGCCTTCCCTCCATATATTTGTGGACGAGAGTTATCATTTCTAACTCTGCAGGTTTGTGAATTGCAGTGCCCCTGAGCTCCATTTTTCAACTCGCTTTCTTGGGAGCTGGCCGCAAAAGCGCAGGATTGCTTCAGGCCCTATTCTGGCTCCGGGCGGCAGGCTGAGCCTGTGGTTAATTCTGCTTCCTGATGGGAAAATAGAGTGACCTGTGCCTGTCCCAACACCTAGAGCTAGTCTCTCATTGTTTCCCCCTCTTCCCGTTCATCCTCAGGACAAATTGCAACGTGTACGGAACAGAAGGTTAAAGGTGCTGATTCTCCAAGGAGGGAGATTGCTAGTAAAGCGGCTGGAATGGCGAACCGGAGCACAAGGAGATGAGAAATGAGGTGCGTTTTAGAAACCTTTCCCGGTCACACGGTGTACCATCTTCTGGGTTTCTCGTGCATGTTTTCGACGTAGGAAGATGCCCTTGACCCTGGAGATTTGGGACCCATGGGATGGGTACCACGCCGTATTACTTTAAAGGGTCTGCGTTTGCTCACCCAACCTCACCAAACCTCTCAGCCCCAAGAGTGTCCACCCTTATGTCTCAGTCATCTGTGGGTCTAGATATGGTCAATCCAGGTGGCATCGCAGCCCCTGAACGAATTTTGTAAGAATTTCTCTCTCTTTCACTGTCTTTGTTTCACGGGTTTTTAAAAGTAATTGATTTTTATAATAGGGTTTAGCTGCTTTGCACTGCTGTGTTTATGCCGCTTTTCACCCACTTGACTCACTTACAGAGAGATATCAATACATAGGTTTTAAGATTCTTACTAGTCAGATATATTCTTGGGCGGTGAATAGGGGGCGTTGAGTCCAGTTCACTGAGCAAGGAGTAGGTCTTGTCTATTACATATTGGGTTTATGGAACGGTATCTGAGCTAATTTGAAACCCTTGTTTTATGCATCACCCCACCTCACCTTTCCCGTTAAGCAGCCATAGTGTGTTTTCTAAACGTGCGACTCTGTTCTGTTTTGTAATTCAGTTCAAGGGTAGCGGTTTTTACATTCTCTCTGTAAGTGATATCTTATGATAAGTGTCTTTCTGTGTGACTTATTTCACTTAGAATCGTCGTACCTAAATCCACTCATCATGCTGCTCCTAGCCTTATGACGTTGATTTCATGGCTGAGTGATATTCCATTGTACATAAGGACCACAACTTCTTTATCCATTCTTCTCTTTCCTGGGATGTTTAAGGTGTAACGAAGTGGAGGTTCTTGTCAACAGAGCAGCCCTAAACTTTGGGGTGCCTGTGTCTTGCTGATTTTTAGTTTTCCCAATTTATACGCCCATGAGTGGAAGTGCCCTATGCTCTCTAAGCTGAGTTTTTTAGATGTTTCAGGACACACCGTACACTTCTCCAGAGTGGCTGTTGGCAATTTACAGCCCGCCCATCAGCGTAGCAAGGCTCCCATTTCTCCATGGCCTGTCCTGCATTTCTGGTTTTGACACTTTATTCAGCATGGCCCTTTTGACCGATGGGAAGCGAGACTTCTTTGTAGCGCTGATTTGCCTTTCCAGGTTGCTTGGTTGGCCAAAAAGGGCGTATGCGTTTTTTCCTGAATATATTCAGGAAAAAACGCATACGCCCTTTTTGGCCAAGGGCATCATTGTCGAGGTTTTGCCGCTTTTCCTGTGCTTTAAAGGCGATTCGAATCTACCTCCTGGAATCGGTTTCCTGCAATTCTGCCTTGCTTTCAAATCCTCTTCGTTGCCTTCCCTCCATATATTTGTGGACGAGAGTTATCATTTCTAACTCTGCAGGTTTGTGAATTGCAGTGCCCCTGAGCTCCATTTTTCAACTCGCTTTCTTGGGAGCTGGCCGCAAAAGCGCAGGATTGCTTCAGGCCCTATTCTGGCTCCCGGCGGCAGGCTGAGCCTGTGGTTAATTCTTCTTCCTGATGGGAAAATAGAGTGACCTGTGCCTGTCCCAACACCTAGAGCTAGTCTCTCATTGGTTCCCCCTCTTCCCGTTCATCCTCAGGACAAATTGCAACGTGTACGGAACAGGAGGTTAAAGGTGCTGATTCTCCAAGGAGGGAGATTGCTAGTAAAGCGGCTGGAATGGGGAACCGGAGCACAAGGAGATGAGAAATGAGGTGCGTTTTAGAAACCTTTCCCGGTCACACGGTGTACCATCTTCTGGGTTGCTCGTGCATGTTTTCGACGTAGGAAGATGCCCTTGAACCTGGAGATTTGGGACCCATGGGATGGGTACCACGCCGTATTACTTTAAAGGGTCTGCGTTTGCTCACCCAACCTCACCAAACCTCTCAGCCCCAAGAGTGTTCACCCTTATGTCTCAGTCATCTGTGGGTCTAGATATGGTCAATCCAGGTGGCATCGCAGCCCCTGAACGAATTTTGTAAGAATTTCTCTCTCTTTCACTGTCTTTGTTTCACGGGTTTTTAAAAGTAATTGATTTTTATAATGGGGTTTAGCTGCTTTGCACTGCTGTGTTTATGCCGCTTTACACCTACTTGACTCACTTACAGAGAGATATCAATACATAGGTTTTAAGATTCTTACTAGTCAGATATATTCTTGGGCGGTGAATAGGGGGCGTTGAGTCCAGTTCACTGAGCAAGGAGTAGGTCTTGTCTATTACATATTGGGTTTATGGAACGGTATCTGAGCTAATTTGAAACCCTTGTTTTATGCATCACCCCACCTCACCTTTCCCGTTAAGCAGCCATAGTGTGTTTTCTAAACGTGCGACTCTGTTCTGTTTTGTAATTCAGTTCAAGGGTAGCGGTTTTTACATTCTCTCTGTAAGTGATATCTTATGATAAGTGTCTTTCTGTGTGACTTATTTCACTTAGAATCGTCGTACCTAAATCCACTCATCATGCTGCTCCTAGCCTTATGACGTTGATTTCATGGCTGAGTGATATTCCATTGTACATAAGGACCACAACTTCTTTATCCATTCTTCTCTTTCCTGGGATGTTTAAGGTGTAACGAAGTGGAGGTTCTTGTCAACAGAGCAGCCCTAAACTTTGGGGTGCCTGTGTCTTGCTGATTTTTAGTTTTCCCAATTTATACGCCCATGAGTGGAAGTGCCCTATGCTCTCTAAGCTGAGTTTTTTAGATGTTTCAGGACACACCGTACACTTCTCCAGAGTGGCTGTTGGCAATTTACAGCCCGCCCATCAGCGTAGCAAGGCTCCCATTTCTCCATGGCCTGTCCTGCATTTCTGGTTTTGACACTTTATTCAGCATGGCCCTTTTGACCGATGGGAAGCGAGACTTCTTTGTAGCGCTGATTTGCCTTTCCAGGTTGCTTGGTTGGCCAAAAAGGGCGTATGCGTTTTTTCCTGAATATATTCAGGAAAAAACGCATACGCCCTTTTTGGCCAAGGGCATCATTGTCGAGGTTTTGCCGCTTTTCCTGTGCTTTAAAGGCGATTCGAATCTACCTCCTGGAATCGGTTTCCTGCAATTCTGCCTTGCTTTCAAATCCTCTTCGTTGCCTTCCCTCCATATATTTGTGGACGAGAGTTATCATTTCTAACTCTGCAGGTTTGTGAATTGCAGTGCCCCTGAGCTCCATTTTTCAACTCGCTTTCTTGGGAGCTGGCCGCAAAAGCGCAGGATTGCTTCAGGCCCTATTCTGGCTCCCGGCGGCAGGCTGAGCCTGTGGTTAATTCTTCTTCCTGATGGGAAAATAGAGTGACCTGTGCCTGTCCCAACACCTAGAGCTAGTCTCTCATTGGTTCCCCCTCTTCCCGTTCATCCTCAGGACAAATTGCAACGTGTACGGAACAGGAGGTTAAAGGTGCTGATTCTCCAAGGAGGGAGATTGCTAGTAAAGCGACTGGAATGGGGAACCGGAGCACAAGGAGATGAGAAATGAGGTGCGTTTTAGAAACCTTTCCCGGTCACACGGTGTACCATCTTCTGGGTTGCTCGTGCATGTTTTCGACGTAGGAAGATGCCCTTGAACCTGGAGATTTGGGACCCATGGGATGGGTACCACGCCGTATTACTTTAAAGGGTCTGCGTTTGCTCACCCAACCTCACCAAACCTCTCAGCCCCAAGAGTGTCCACCCTTATGTCTCAGTCATCTGTGGGTATAGATATGGTCAATCCAGGTGGCATCGCAGCCCCTGAACGAATTTTGTAAGAATTTCTCTCTCTTTCACTGTCTTTGTTTCACGGGTTTTTAAAAGTAATTGATTTTTATAATGGGGTTTAGCTGCTTTCCACTGCTGTGTTTATGCCGCTTTACACCTACTTGACTCACTTACAGAGAGATATCACTACATAGGTTTTAAGATTCTTACTAGTCAGATATATTCTTGGGCGGTGAATAGGGGTTGTTGAGTCCAGTTCACTGAGCAAGGAGTAGGTCTTGTCTATTACATATTGGGTTTATGGAACGGTATCTGAGCTAATTTGAAACCCTTGTTTTATGCATCACCCCACCTCACCTTTCCCGTTAAGCAGCCATAGTGTGTTTTCTAAACGTGCGACTCTGTTGTGTTTTGTAATTCAGTTCAAGGGTAGCGGTTTTTAAATTCCCTCTGTAAGTGATATCTTATGATAAGTGTCTTTTTCTGTGTGACTTATTTCACTTAGAATCGTCGTACCTAAATCCACTCATCATGCTGCTCCTAGCCTTATGACGTTGATTTCATGGCTGAGTGATATTCCATTGTACATAAGGACCACAACTTCTTTATCCATTCTTCTCTTTCCTGGGATGTTTAAGGTGTAACGAAGTGGAGGTTCTTGTCAAC
Source organism: Balaenoptera borealis (assembly GCF_965194805.1). NCBI lineage: Eukaryota > Metazoa > Chordata > Mammalia > Artiodactyla > Balaenopteridae > Balaenoptera > Balaenoptera borealis. Next base: position 419,510 of record NW_028123748.1, read on the forward strand.
AGAGCAGCCCTAAACTTTGGGGTGCCTGTGTCTTGCTGATTTTTAGTTTTCCCAATTTATACGCCCATGAGTGGAAGTGCCCTATGCTCTCTAAGCTGAGTTTTTTAGATGTTTCAGGACACACCGTACACTTCTCCAGAGTGGCTGTTGGCAATTTACAGCCCGCCCATCAGCGTAGCAAGGCTCCCATTTCTCCATGGCCTGTCCTGCATTTCTGGTTTTGACACTTTATTCAGCATGGCCCTTTTGACCGATGGGAAGCGAGACTTCTTTGTAGCGCTGATTTGCCTTTCCAGGTTGCTTGGTTGGCCAAAAAGGGCGTATGCGTTTTTTCCTGAATATATTCAGGAAAAAACGCATACGCCCTTTTTGGCCAAGGGCATCATTGTCGAGGTTTTGCCGCTTTTCCTGTGCTTTAAAGGCGATTCGAATCTACCTCCTGAAATCGGTTTCCTGCAATTCTGCCTTGCTTTCAAATCCTCTTCGTAGCCTTCCCTCCATATATTTGTGGACGAGAGTTATCATTTCTAACTCTGCAGGTTTGTGAATTGCAGTGCCCCTGAGCTCCATTTTTCAACTCGCTTTCTTGGGAGCTGGCCGCAAAAGCGCAGGATTGCTTCAGGCCCTATTCTGGCTCCCGGCGGCAGGCTGAGCCTGTGGTTAATTCTGCTTCCTGATGGGAAAATAGAGTGACCTGTGCCTGTCCCAACACCTAGAGCTAGTCTCTCATTGGTTCCCCCTCTTCCCGTTCATCCTCAGGACAAATTGCAACGTGTTCGGAACAGGAGGTTAAAGGTGCTGATTCTCCAAGGAGGGAGATTGCTAGTAAAGCGGCTGGAATGGCGAACCGGAGCACAAGGAGATGAGAAATGAGGTGCGTTTTAGAAACCTTTCCCGGTCACACGGTGTACCATCTTCTGGGTTGCTCGTGCATGTTTTCGACGTAGGAAGATGCCCTTGAACCTGGAGATTTGGGACCCATGGTATGGGTACCACGCCGTATTATTTTACAGGGTCTGCGTTAGCTCACCCAACCTCACCAAACCTCTCAGCCCCAAGAGTGTCCAACCTTATGTCTCAATCAGTTGTGGGTCTAGATATGGTCAGTCCAGGTGGCATCACAGCACCTGAACGAATTTTGTAAGAATTTCTCTCTCTTTCACTGTCTTTGTTTCACGGGTTTTTAAAAGTAATTGATTTTTATAATAGGGTTTAGCTGCTTTGCACTGCTGTGTTTATGCCGCTTTTCACCCACTTGACTCACTTACAGAGAGATATCAATACATAGGTTTTAAGATTCTTACTAGTCAGATATATTCTTGGGCGGTGAATAGGGGGCGTTGAGTCCAGTTCACTGAGCAAGGAGTAGGTCTTGTCTATTACATATTGGGTTTATGGAACGGTATCTGAGCTAATTTGAAACCCTTGTTTTATGCATCACCCCACCTCACCTTTCCCGTTAAGCAGCCATAGTGTGTTTTCTAAACGTGCGACTCTGTTGTGTTTTGTAATTCAGTTCAAGGGTAGCGCTTTTTACATTCTCTCTGTAAGTGATATCTTATGATAAGTGTCTTTCTGTGTGACTTATTTCACTTAGAATCGTCGTACCTAAATCCACTCATCATGCTGCTCCTAGCCTTATGACGTTGATTTCATGGCTGAGTGATATTCCATTGTACATAAGGACCACAACTTCTTTATCCATTCTTCTCTTTCCTGGGATGTTTAAGGTGTAACGAAGTGGAGTTTCTTGTCAACAGAGCAGCCCTAAACTTTGGGGTGCCTGTGTCTTGCTGATTTTTAGTTTTCCCAATTTATACGCCCATGAGTGGAAGTGCCCTATGCTCTCTAAGCTGAGTTTTTTAGATGTTTCAGGACACACCGTACACTTCTCCAGAGTGGCTGTTGGCAATTTACAGCCCGCCCATCAGTGTAGCAAGGCTCCCATTTCTCCATGGCCTGTCCTGCATTTCTGGTTTTGACACTTTATTCAGCATGGCCCTTTTGACCGATGGGAAGCGAGACTTCTTTGTAGCGCTGATTTGCCTTTCCAGGTTGCTTCGTTGGCCAAAAAGGGCGTATGCGTTTTTTCCTGAATATATTCAGGAAAAAACGCATACGCCCTTTTTGGCCAAGGGCATCATTGTCGAGGTTTTGCCGCTTTTCCTGTGCTTTAAAGGCGATTCGAATCTACCTCCTGAAATCGGTTTCCTGCAATTCTGCCTTGCTTTCAAATCCTCTTCGTTGCCTTCCCTCCATATATTTGTGGACGAGAGTTATCATTTCTAACTCTGCAGGTTTGTGAATTGCAGTGCCCCTGAGCTCCATTTTTCAACTCGCTTTCTTGGGAGCTGGCCGCAAAAGCGCAGGATTGCTTCAGGCCCTATTCTGGCTCCCGGCGGCAGGCTGAGCCTGTGGTTAATTCTTCTTCCTGATGGGAAAATAGAGTGACCTGTGCCTGTCCCAACACCTAGAGCTAGTCTCTCATTGGTTCCCCCTCTTCCCGTTCATCCTCAGGACAAATTGCAACGTGTTCGGAACAGGAGGTTAAAGGTGCTGATTCTCCAAGGAGGGAGATTGCTAGTAAAGCGGCTGGAATGGCGAACCGGAGCACAAGGAGATGAGAAATGAGGTGCGTTTTAGAAACCTTTCCCGGTCACACGGTGTACCATCTTCTGGGTTGCTCGTGCATGTTTTCGACGTAGGAAGATGCCCTTGAACCTGGAGATTTGGGACCCATGGGATGGGTACCACGCCGTATTACTTTAAAGGGTCTGCGTTTGCTCACCCAACCTCACCAAACCTCTCAGCCCCAAGAGTGTCCACCCTTATGTCTCAGTCATCTGTGGGTCTAGATATGGTCAATCCAGGTGGCATCGCAGCCCCTGAACGAATTTTGTAAGAATTTCTCTCTCTTTCACTGTCTTTGTTTCACGGGTTTTTAAAAGTAATTGATTTTTATAATAGGGTTTAGCTGCTTTGCACTGCTGTGTTTATGCCGCTTTTCACCCACTTGACTCACTTACAGAGAGATATCAATACATAGGTTTTAAGATTCTTACTAGTCAGATATATTCTTGGGCGGTGAATAGGGGGCGTTGAGTCCAGTTCACTGAGCAAGGAGTAGGTCTTGTCTATTACATATTGGGTTTATGGAACGGTATCTGAGCTAATTTGAAACCCTTGTTTTATGCATCACCCCACCTCACCTTTCCCGTTAAGCAGCCATAGTGTGTTTTCTAAACGTGCGACTCTGTTCTGTTTTGTAATTCAGTTCAAGGGTAGCGGTTTTTACATTCTCTCTGTAAGTGATATCTTATGATAAGTGTCTTTCTGTGTGACTTATTTCACTTAGAATCGTCGTACCTAAATCCACTCATCATGCTGCGCCTAGCCTTATGACGTTGATTTCATGGCTGAGTGATATTCCATTGTACATAAGGACCACAACTTCTTTATCCATTCTTCTCTTTCCTGGGATGTTTAAGGTGTAACGAAGTGGAGGTTCTTGTCAACAGAGCAGCCCTAAACTTTGGGGTGCCTGTGTCTTGCTGATTTTTAGTTTTCCCAATTTATACGCCCATGAGTGGAAGTGCCCTATGCTCTCTAAGCTGAGTTTTTTAGATGTTTCAGGACACACCGTACACTTCTCCAGAGTGGCTGTTGGCAATTTACAGCCCGCCCATCAGCGTAGCAAGGCTCCCATTTCTCCATGGCCTGTCCTGCATTTCTGGTTTTGACACTTTATTCAGCATGGCCCTTTTGACCGATGGGAAGCGAGACTTCTTTGTAGCGCTGATTTGCCTTTCCAGGTTGCTTGGTTGGCCAAAAAGGGCGTATGCGTTTTTTCCTGAATATATTCAGGAAAAAACGCATACGCCCTTTTTGGCCAAGGGCATCATTGTCGAGGTTTTGCCGCTTTTCCTGTGCTTTAAAGGCGATTCGAATCTACCTCCTGAAATCGGTTTCCTGCAATTCTGCCTTGCTTTCAAATCCTCTTCGTAGCCTTCCCTCCATATATTTGTGGACGAGAGTTATCATTTCTAACTCTGCAGGTTTGTGAATTGCAGTGCCCCTGAGCTCCATTTTTCAACTCGCTTTCTTGGGAGCTGGCCGCAAAAGCGCAGGATTGCTTCAGGCCCTATTCTGGCTCCGGGCGGCAGGCTGAGCCTGTGGTTAATTCTGCTTCCTGATGGGAAAATAGAGTGACCTGTGCCTGTCCCAACACCTAGAGCTAGTCTCTCATTGTTTCCCCCTCTTCCCGTTCATCCTCAGGACAAATTGCAACGTGTACGGAACAGAAGGTTAAAGGTGCTGATTCTCCAAGGAGGGAGATTGCTAGTAAAGCGGCTGGAATGGCGAACCGGAGCACAAGGAGATGAGAAATGAGGTGCGTTTTAGAAACCTTTCCCGGTCACACGGTGTACCATCTTCTGGGTTTCTCGTGCATGTTTTCGACGTAGGAAGATGCCCTTGACCCTGGAGATTTGGGACCCATGGGATGGGTACCACGCCGTATTACTTTAAAGGGTCTGCGTTTGCTCACCCAACCTCACCAAACCTCTCAGCCCCAAGAGTGTCCACCCTTATGTCTCAGTCATCTGTGGGTCTAGATATGGTCAATCCAGGTGGCATCGCAGCCCCTGAACGAATTTTGTAAGAATTTCTCTCTCTTTCACTGTCTTTGTTTCACGGGTTTTTAAAAGTAATTGATTTTTATAATAGGGTTTAGCTGCTTTGCACTGCTGTGTTTATGCCGCTTTTCACCCACTTGACTCACTTACAGAGAGATATCAATACATAGGTTTTAAGATTCTTACTAGTCAGATATATTCTTGGGCGGTGAATAGGGGGCGTTGAGTCCAGTTCACTGAGCAAGGAGTAGGTCTTGTCTATTACATATTGGGTTTATGGAACGGTATCTGAGCTAATTTGAAACCCTTGTTTTATGCATCACCCCACCTCACCTTTCCCGTTAAGCAGCCATAGTGTGTTTTCTAAACGTGCGACTCTGTTCTGTTTTGTAATTCAGTTCAAGGGTAGCGGTTTTTACATTCTCTCTGTAAGTGATATCTTATGATAAGTGTCTTTCTGTGTGACTTATTTCACTTAGAATCGTCGTACCTAAATCCACTCATCATGCTGCTCCTAGCCTTATGACGTTGATTTCATGGCTGAGTGATATTCCATTGTACATAAGGACCACAACTTCTTTATCCATTCTTCTCTTTCCTGGGATGTTTAAGGTGTAACGAAGTGGAGGTTCTTGTCAACAGAGCAGCCCTAAACTTTGGGGTGCCTGTGTCTTGCTGATTTTTAGTTTTCCCAATTTATACGCCCATGAGTGGAAGTGCCCTATGCTCTCTAAGCTGAGTTTTTTAGATGTTTCAGGACACACCGTACACTTCTCCAGAGTGGCTGTTGGCAATTTACAGCCCGCCCATCAGCGTAGCAAGGCTCCCATTTCTCCATGGCCTGTCCTGCATTTCTGGTTTTGACACTTTATTCAGCATGGCCCTTTTGACCGATGGGAAGCGAGACTTCTTTGTAGCGCTGATTTGCCTTTCCAGGTTGCTTGGTTGGCCAAAAAGGGCGTATGCGTTTTTTCCTGAATATATTCAGGAAAAAACGCATACGCCCTTTTTGGCCAAGGGCATCATTGTCGAGGTTTTGCCGCTTTTCCTGTGCTTTAAAGGCGATTCGAATCTACCTCCTGGAATCGGTTTCCTGCAATTCTGCCTTGCTTTGAAATCCTCTTCGTTGCCTTCCCTCCATATATTTGTGGACGAGAGTTATCATTTCTAACTCTGCAGGTTTGTGAATTGCAGTGCCCCTGAGCTCCATTTTTCAACTCGCTTTCTTGGGAGCTGGCCGCAAAAGCGCAGGATTGCTTCAGGCCCTATTCTGGCTCCCGGCGGCAGGCTGAGCCTGTGGTTAATTCTTCTTCCTGATGGGAAAATAGAGTGACCTGTGCCTGTCCCAACACCTAGAGCTAGTCTCTCATTGGTTCCCCCTCTTCCCGTTCATCCTCAGGACAAATTGCAACGTGTACGGAACAGGAGGTTAAAGGTGCTGATTCTCCAAGGAGGGAGATTGCTAGTAAAGCGGCTGGAATGGGGAACCGGAGCACAAGGAGATGAGAAATGAGGTGCGTTTTAGAAACCTTTCCCGGTCACACGGTGTACCATCTTCTGGGTTGCTCGTGCATGTTTTCGACGTAGGAAGATGCCCTTGAACCTGGAGATTTGGGACCCATGGGATGGGTACCACGCCGTATTACTTTAAAGGGTCTGCGTTTGCTCACCCAACCTCACCAAACCTCTCAGCCCCAAGAGTGTCCACCCTTATGTCTCAGTCATCTGTGGGTCTAGATATGGTCAATCCAGGTGGCATCGCAGCCCCTGAACGAATTTTGTAAGAATTTCTCTCTCTTTCACTGTCTTTGTTTCACGGGTTTTTAAAAGTAATTGATTTTTATAATGGGGTTTAGCTGCTTTGCACTGCTGTGTTTATGCCGCTTTACACCTACTTGACTCACTTACAGAGAGATATCACTACATAGGTTTTAAGATTCTTACTAGTCAGATATATTCTTGGGCGGTGAATAGGGGTTGTTGAGTCCAGTTCACTGAGCAAGGAGTAGGTCTTGTCTATTACATATTGGGTTTATGGAACGGTATCTGAGCTAATTTGAAACCCTTGTTTTATGCATCACCCCACCTCACCTTTCCCGTTAAGCAGCCATAGTGTGTTTTCTAAACGTGCGACTCTGTTCTGTTTTGTAATTCAGTTCAAGGGTAGCGGTTTTTACATTCCCTCTGTAAGTGATATCTTATGATAAGTGTCTTTTTCTGTGTGACTTATTTCACTTAGAATCGTCGTACCTAAATCCACTCATCATGCTGCTCCTAGCCTTATGACGTTGATTTCATGGCTGAGTGATATTCCATTGTACATAAGGACCACAACTTCTTTATCCATTCTTCTCTTTCCTGGGATGTTTAAGGTGTAACGAAGTGGAGGTTCTTGTCAACAGAGCAGCCCTAAACTTTGGGGTGCCTGTGTCTTGCTGATTTTTAGTTTTCCCAATTTATACGCCCATGAGTGGAAGTGCCCTATGCTCTCTAAGCTGAGTTTTTTAGATGTTTCAGGACACACCGTACACTTCTCCAGAGTGGCTGTTGGCAATTTACAGCCCGCCCATCAGCGTAGCAAGGCTCCCATTTCTCCATGGCCTGTCCTGCATTTCTGGTTTTGACACTTTATTCAGCATGGCCCTTTTGACCGATGGGAAGCGAGACTTCTTTGTAGCGCTGATTTGCCTTTCCAGGTTGCTTGGTTGGCCAAAAAGGGCGTATGCGTTTTTTCCTGAATATATTCAGGAAAAAACGCATACGCCCTTTTTGGCCAAGGGCATCATTGTCGAGGTTTTGCCGCTTTTCCTGTGCTTTAAAGGCGATTCGAATCTACCTCCTGGAATCGGTTTCCTGCAATTCTGCCTTGCTTTCAAATCCTCTTCGTTGCCTTCCCTCCATATATTTGTGGACGAGAGTTATCATTTCTAACTCTGCAGGTTTGTGAATTGCAGTGCCCCTGAGCTCCATTTTTCAACTCGCTTTCTTGGGAGCTGGCCGCAAAAGCGCAGGATTGCTTCAGGCCCTATTCTGGCTCCCGGCGGCAGGCTGAGCCTGTGGTTAATTCTTCTTCCTGATGGGAAAATAGAGTGACCTGTGCCTGTCCCAACACCTAGAGCTAGTCTCTCATTGGTTCCCCCTCTTCCCGTTCATCCTCAGGACAAATTGCAACGTGTACGGAACAGGAGGTTAAAGGTGCTGATTCTCCAAGGAGGGAGATTGCTAGTAAAGCGGCTGGAATGGGGAACCGGAGCACAAGGAGATGAGAAATGAGGTGCGTTTTAGAAACCTTTCCCGGTCACACGGTGTACCATCTTCTGGGTTGCTCGTGCATGTTTTCGACGTAGGAAGATGCCCTTGAACCTGGAGATTTGGGACCCATGGGATGGGTACCACGCCGTATTACTTTAAAGGGTCTGCGTTTGCTCACCCAACCTCACCAAACCTCTCAGCCCCAAGAGTGTCCACCCTTATGTCTCAGTCATCTGTGGGTATAGATATGGTCAATCCAGGTGGCATCGCAGCCCCTGAACGAATTTTGTAAGAATTTCTCTCTCTTTCACTGTCTTTGTTTCACGGGTTTTTAAAAGTAATTGATTTTTATAATGGGGTTTAGCTGCTTTGCACTGCTGTGTTTATGCCGCTTTACACCTACTTGACTCACTTACAGAGAGATATCACTACATAGGTTTTAAGATTCTTACTAGTCAGATATATTCTTGGGCGGTGAATAGGGGTTGTTGAGTCCAGTTCACTGAGCAAGGAGTAGGTCTTGTCTATTACATATTGGGTTTATGGAACGGTATCTGAGCTAATTTGAAACCCTTGTTTTATGCATCACCCCACCTCACCTTTCCCGTTAAGCAGCCATAGTGTGTTTTCTAAACGTGCGACTCTGTTCTGTTTTGTAATTCAGTTCAAGGGTAGCGGTTTTTACATTCCCTCTGTAAGTGATATCTTATGATAAGTGTCTTTTTCTGTGTGACTTATTTCACTTAGAATCGTCGTACCTAAATCCACTCATCATGCTGCTCCTAGCCTTATGACGTTGATTTCATGGCTGAGTGATATTCCATTGTACATAAGGACCACAACTTCTTTATCCATTCTTCTCTTTCCTGGGATGTTTAAGGTGTAACGAAGTGGAGGTTCTTGTCAACAGAGCAGCCCTAAACTTTGGGGTGCCTGTGTCTTGCTGATTTTTAGTTTTCCCAATTTATACGCCCATGAGTGGAAGTGCCCTATGCTCTCTAAGCTGAGTTTTTTAGATGTTTCAGGACACACCGTACACTTCTCCAGAGTGGCTGTTGGCAATTTACAGCCCGCCCATCAGCGTAGCAAGGCTCCCATTTCTCCATGGCCTGTCCTGCATTTCTGGTTTTGACACTTTATTCAGCATGGCCCTTTTGACCGATGGGAAGCGAGACTTCTTTGTAGCGCTGATTTGCCTTTCCAGGTTGCTTGGTTGGCCAAAAAGGGCGTATGCGTTTTTTCCTGAATATATTCAGGAAAAAACGCATACGCCCTTTTTGGCCAAGGGCATCATTGTCGAGGTTTTGCCGCTTTTCCTGTGCTTTAAAGGCGATTCGAATCTACCTCCTGAAATCGGTTTCCTGCAATTCTGCCTTGCTTTCAAATCCTCTTCGTAGCCTTCCCTCCATATATTTGTGGACGAGAGTTATCATTTCTAACTCTGCAGGTTTGTGAATTGCAGTGCCCCTGAGCTCCATTTTTCAACTCGCTTTCTTGGGAGCTGGCCGCAAAAGCGCAGGATTGCTTCAGGCCCTATTCTGGCTCCGGGCGGCAGGCTGAGCCTGTGGTTAATTCTGCTTCCTGATGGGAAAATAGAGTGACCTGTGCCTGTCCCAACACCTAGAGCTAGTCTCTCATTGGTTCCCCCTCTTCCCGTTCATCCTCAGGACAAATTGCAACGTGTTCGGAACAGGAGGTTAAAGGTGCTGATTCTCCAAGGAGGGAGATTGCTAGTAAAGCGGCTGGAATGGCGAACCGGAGCACAAGGAGATGAGAAATGAGGTGCGTTTTAGAAACCTTTCCCGGTCACACGGTGTACCATCTTCTGGGTTGCTCGTGCATGTTTTCGACGTAGGAAGATGCCCTTGAACCTGGAGATTTGGGACCCATGGGATGGGTACCACGCCGTATTATTTTACAGGGTCTGCGTTAGCTCACCCAACCTCACCAAACCTCTCAGCCCCAAGAGTGTCCAACCTTATGTCTCAATCAGCTGTGGGTCTAGATATGGTCAATCCAGGTGGCATCACAGCACCTGAACGAATTTTGTAAGAATTTCTCTCTCTTTCACTGTCTTTGTTTCACGGGTTTTTAAAAGTAATTGATTTTTATAATAGGGTTTAGCTGCTTTGCACTGCTGTGTTTATGCCGCTTTTCACCCACTTGACTCACTTACAGAGAGATATCAATACATAGGTTTTAAGATTCTTACTAGTCAGATATATTCTTGGGCGGTGAATAGGGGGCGTTGAGTCCAGTTCACTGAGCAAGGAGTAGGTCTTGTCTATTACATATTGGGTTTATGGAACGGTATCTGAGCTAATTTGAAACCCTTGTTTTATGCATCACCCCACCTCACCTTTCCCGTTAAGCAGCCATAGTGTGTTTTCTAAACGTGCGACTCTGTTCTGTTTTGTAATTCAGTTCAAGGGTAGCGCTTTTTACATTCTCTCTGTAAGTGATATCTTATGATAAGTGTCTTTCTGTGTGACTTATTTCACTTAGAATCGTCGTACCTAAATCCACTCATCATGCTGCTCCTAGCCTTATGACGTTGATTTCATGGCTGAGTGATATTCCATTGTACATAAGGACCACAACTTCTTTATCCATTCTTCTCTTTCCTGGGATGTTTAAGGTGTAACGAAGTGGAGGTTCTTGTCAACAGAGCAGCCCTAAACTTTGGGGTGCCTGTGTCTTGCTGATTTTTAGTTTTCCCAATTTATACGCCCATGAGTGGAAGTGCCCTATGCTCTCTAAGCTGAGTTTTTTAGATGTTTCAGGACACACCGTACACTTCTCCAGAGTGGCTGTTGGCAATTTACAGCCCGCCCATCAGCGTAGCAAGGCTCCCATTTCTCCATGGCCTGTCCTGCATTTCTGGTTTTGACACTTTATTCAGCATGGCCCTTTTGACCGATGGGAAGCGAGACTTCTTTGTAGCGCTGATTTGCCTTTCCAGGTTGCTTGGTTGGCCAAAAAGGGCGTATGCGTTTTTTCCTGAATATATTCAGGAAAAAACGCATACGCCCTTTTTGGCCAAGGGCATCATTGTCGAGGTTTTGCCGCTTTTCCTGTGCTTTAAAGGCGATTCGAATCTACCTCCTGAAATCGGTTTCCTGCAATTCTGCCTTGCTTTCAAATCCTCTTCGTAGCCTTCCCTCCATATATTTGTGGACGAGAGTTATCATTTCTAACTCTGCAGGTTTGTGAATTGCAGTGCCCCTGAGCTCCATTTTTCAACTCGCTTTCTTGGGAGCTGGCCGCAAAAGCGCAGGATTGCTTCAGGCCCTATTCTGGCTCCGGGCGGCAGGCTGAGCCTGTGGTTAATTCTGCTTCCTGATGGGAAAATAGAGTGACCTGTGCCTGTCCCAACACCTAGAGCTAGTCTCTCATTGGTTCCCCCTCTTCCCGTTCATCCTCAGGACAAATTGCAACGTGTTCGGAACAGGAGGTTAAAGGTGCTGATTCTCCAAGGAGGGAGATTGCTAGTAAAGCGGCTGGAATGGCGAACCGGAGCACAAGGAGATGAGAAATGAGGTGCGTTTTAGAAACCTTTCCCGGTCACACGGTGTACCATCTTCTGGGTTGCTCGTGCATGTTTTCGACGTAGGAAGATGCCCTTGAACCTGGAGATTTGGGACCCATGGGATGGGTACCACGCCGTATTATTTTACAGGGTCTGCGTTAGCTCACCCAACCTCACCAAACCTCTCAGCCCCAAGAGTGTCCACCCTTATGTCTCAATCAGCTGTGGGTCTAGATATGGTCAATCCAGGTGGCATCACAGCACCTGAACGAATTTTGTAAGAATTTCTCTCTCTTTCACTGTCTTTGTTTCACGGGTTTTTAAAAGTAATTGATTTTTATAATAGGGTTTAGCTGCTTTGCACTGCTGTGTTTATGCCGCTTTTCACCCACTTGACTCACTTACAGAGAGATATCAATACATAGGTTTTAAGATTCTTACTAGTCAGATATATTCTTGGGCGGTGAATAGGGGGCGTTGAGTCCAGTTCACTGAGCAAGGAGTAGGTCTTGTCTATTACATATTGGGTTTATGGAACGGTATCTGAGCTAATTTGAAACCCTTGTTTTATGCATCACCCCACCTCACCTTTCCCGTTAAGCAGCCATAGTGTGTTTTCTAAACGTGCGACTCTGTTCTGTTTTGTAATTCAGTTCAAGGGTAGCGCTTTTTACATTCTCTCTGTAAGTGATATCTTATGATAAGTGTCTTTCTGTGTGACTTATTTCACTTAGAATCGTCGTACCTAAATCCACTCATCATGCTGCTCCTAGCCTTATGACGTTGATTTCATGGCTGAGTGATATTCCATTGTACATAAGGACCACAACTTCTTTATCCATTCTTCTCTTTCCTGGGATGTTTAAGGTGTAACGAAGTGGAGGTTCTTGTCAACAGAGCAGCCCTAAACTTTGGGGTGCCTGTGTCTTGCTGATTTTTAGTTTTCCCAATTTATACGCCCATGAGTGGAAGTGCCCTATGCTCTCTAAGCTGAGTTTTTTAGATGTTTCAGGACACACCGTACACTTCTCCAGAGTGGCTGTTGGCAATTTACAGCCCGCCCATCAGCGTAGCAAGGCTCCCATTTCTCCATGGCCTGTCCTGCATTTCTGGTTTTGACACTTTATTCAGCATGGCCCTTTTGACCGATGGGAAGCGAGACTTCTTTGTAGCGCTGATTTGCCTTTCCAGGTTGCTTGGTTGGCCAAAAAGGGCGTATGCGTTTTTTCCTGAATATATTCAGGAAAAAACGCATACGCCCTTTTTGGCCAAGGGCATCATTGTCGAGGTTTTGCCGCTTTTCCTGTGCTTTAAAGGCGATTCGAATCTACCTCCTGAAATCGGTTTCCTGCAATTCTGCCTTGCTTTCAAATCCTCTTCGTTGCCTTCCCTCCATATATTTGTGGACGAGAGTTATCATTTCTAACTCTGCAGGTTTGTGAATTGCAGTGCCCCTGAGCTCCATTTTTCAACTCGCTTTCTTGGGAGCTGGCCGCAAAAGCGCAGGATTGCTTCAGGCCCTATTCTGGCTCCCGGCGGCAGGCTGAGCCTGTGGTTAATTCTTCTTCCTGATGGGAAAATAGAGTGACCTGTGCCTGTCCCAACACCTAGAGCTAGTCTCTCATTGGTTCCCCCTCTTCCCGTTCATCCTCAGGACAAATTGCAACGTGTTCGGAACAGGAGGTTAAAGGTGCTGATTCTCCAAGGAGGGAGATTGCTAGTAAAGCGGCTGGAATGGCGAACCGGAGCACAAGGAGATGAGAAATGAGGTGCGTTTTAGAAACCTTTCCCGGTCACACGGTGTACCATCTTCTGGGTTGCTCGTGCATGTTTTCGACGTAGGAAGATGCCCTTGAACCTGGAGATTTGGGACCCATGGGATGGGTACCACGCCGTATTACTTTAAAGGGTCTGCGTTTGCTCACCCAACCTCACCAAACCTCTCAGCCCCAAGAGTGTCCACCCTTATGTCTCAGTCATCTGTGGGTCTAGATATGGTCAATCCAGGTGGCATCGCAGCCCCTGAACGAATTTTGTAAGAATTTCTCTCTCTTTCACTGTCTTTGTTTCACGGGTTTTTAATAGTAATTGATTTTTATAATAGGGTTTAGCTGCTTTGCACTGCTGTGTTTATGCCGCTTTTCACCCACTTGACTCACTTACAGAGAGATATCAATACATAGGTTTTAAGATTCTTACTAGTCAGATATATTCTTGGGCGGTGAATAGGGGGCGTTGAGTCCAGTTCACTGAGCAAGGAGTAGGTCTTGTCTATTACATATTGGGTTTATGGAACGGTATCTGAGCTAATTTGAAACCCTTGTTTTATGCATCACCCCACCTCACCTTTCCCGTTAAGCAGCCATAGTGTGTTTTCTAAACGTGCGACTCTGTTCTGTTTTGTAATTCAGTTCAAGGGTAGCGGTTTTTACATTCTCTCTGTAAGTGATATCTTATGATAAGTGTCTTTCTGTGTGACTTATTTCACTTAGAATCGTCGTACCTAAATCCACTCATCATGCTGCTCCTAGCCTTATGACGTTGATTTCATGGCTGAGTGATATTCCATTGTACATAAGGACCACAACTTCTTTATCCATTCTTCTCTTTCCTGGGATGTTTAAGGTGTAACGAAGTGGAGGTTCTTGTCAACAGAGCAGCCCTAAACTTTGGGGTGCCTGTGTCTTGCTGATTTTTAGTTTTCCCAATTTATACGCCCATGAGTGGAAGTGCCCTATGCTCTCTAAGCTGAGTTTTTTAGATGTTTCAGGACACACCGTACACTTCTCCAGAGTGGCTGTTGGCAATTTACAGCCCGCCCATCAGCGTAGCAAGGCTCCCATTTCTCCATGGCCTGTCCTGCATTTCTGGTTTTGACACTTTATTCAGCATGGCCCTTTTGACCGATGGGAAGCGAGACTTCTTTGTAGCGCTGATTTGCCTTTCCAGGTTGCTTGGTTGGCCAAAAAGGGCGTATGCGTTTTTTCCTGAATATATTCAGGAAAAAACGCATACGCCCTTTTTGGCCAAGGGCATCATTGTCGAGGTTTTGCCGCTTTTCCTGTGCTTTAAAGGCGATTCGAATCTACCTCCTGGAATCGGTTTCCTGCAATTCTGCCTTGCTTTCAAATCCTCTTCGTTGCCTTCCCTCCATATATTTGTGGACGAGAGTTATCATTTCTAACTCTGCAGGTTTGTGAATTGCAGTGCCCCTGAGCTCCATTTTTCAACTCGCTTTCTTGGGAGCTGGCCGCAAAAGCGCAGGATTGCTTCAGGCCCTATTCTGGCTCCGGGTGGCAGGCTGAGCCTGTGGTTAATTCTGCTTCCTGATGGGAAAATAGAGTGACCTGTACCTGTCCCAACACCAGAGCTAGTCTCTCATTGGTTCCCCCTCTTCCCGTTCATCCTCAGGACAAATTGCAACGTGTACGGAACAGGAGGTTAAAGGTGCTGATTCTCCAAGGAGGGAGATTGCTAGTAAAGCGGCTGGAATGGGGAACCGGAGCACAAGGAGATGAGAAATGAGGTGCGTTTTAGAAACCTTTCCCGGTCACGCGGTGTACCATCTTCTGGGTTTCTCGTGCATGTTTTCGACGTAGGACGATGCCCTTGACCCTGGAGATTTGGGACCCATGGGATGGGTACCACGCCGTATTACTTTACAGGGTCTGCGTTAGCTCACCCAACCTCACCAAACCTCTCAGCCCCAAGAGTGTCCTCCCTTATGTCTCAATCAGCTGTGGGTCTAGATATGGTCAATCCAGGTGGCATCGCAGCCCCTGAACGAATTTTGTAAGAATTTCTCTCTCTTTCACTGTCTTTGTTTCACGGGTTTTTAAAAGTAATTGATTTTTATAATAGGGTTTAGCTGCTTTGCACTGCTGTGTTTATGCCGCTTTACACCCACTTGACTCACTTACAGAGAGATATCAATACATAGGTTTTAAGATTCTTACTAGTCAGATATATTCTTGGGCGGTGAATAGGGGGCGTTGAGTCCAGTTCACTGAGCAAGGAGTAGGTCTTGTCTATTACATATTGGGTTTATGGAACGGTATCTGAGCTAATTTGAAACCCTTGTTTTATGCATCACCCCACCTCACCTTTCCCGTTAAGCAGCCATAGTGTGTTTTCTAAACGTGCGACTCTGTTCTGTTTTGTAATTCAGTTCAAGGGTAGCGGTTTTTACATTCCCTCTGTAAGTGATATCTTATGATAAGTGTCTTTTTCTGTGTGACTTATTTCACTTAGAATCGTCGTACCTAAATCCACTCATCATGCTGCTCCTAGCCTTATGACGTTGATTTCATGGCTGAGTGATATTCCATTGTACATAAGGACCACAACTTCTTTATCCATTCTTCTCTTTCCTGGGATGTTTAAGGTGTAACGAAGTGGAGGTTCTTGTCAACAGAGCAGCCCTAAACTTTGGGGTGCCTGTGTCTTGCTGATTTTTAGTTTTCCCAATTTATACGCCCATGAGTGGAAGTGCCCTATGCTCTCTAAGCTGAGTTTTTTAGATGTTTCAGGACACACCGTACACTTCTCCAGAGTGGCTGTTGGCAATTTACAGCCCGCCCATCAGCGTAGCAAGGCTCCCATTTCTCCATGGCCTGTCCTGCATTTCTGGTTTTGACACTTTATTCAGCATGGCCCTTTTGACCGATGGGAAGCGAGACTTCTTTGTAGCGCTGATTTGCCTTTCCAGGTTGCTTGGTTGGCCAAAAAGGGCGTATGCGTTTTTTCCTGAATATATTCAGGAAAAAACGCATACGCCCTTTTTGGCCAAGGGCATCATTGTCGAGGTTTTGCCGCTTTTCCTGTGCTTTAAAGGCGATTCGAATCTACCTCCTGAAATCGGTTTCCTGCAATTCTGCCTTGCTTTCAAATCCTCTTCGTTGCCTTCCCTCCATATATTTGTGGACGAGAGTTATCATTTCTAACTCTGCATGTTTGTGAATTGCAGTGCCCCTGAGCTCCATTTTTCAACTCGCTTTCTTGGGAGCTGGCCGCAAAAGCGCAGGATTGCTTCAGGCCCTATTCTGGCTCCGGGCGGCAGGCTGAGCCTGTGGTTAATTCTGCTTCCTGATGGGAAAATAGAGTGACCTGTGCCTGTCCCAACACCTAGAGCTAGTCTCTCATTGGTTCCCCCTCTTCCCGTTCATCCTCAGGACAAATTGCAACGTGTTCGGAACAGGAGGTTAAAGGTGCTGATTCTCCAAGGAGGGAGATTGCTAGTAAAGCGGCTGGAATGGCGAACCGGAGCAGAAGGAGATGAGAAATGAGGTGCGTTTTAGAAACCTTTCCCGGTCACACGGTGTACCATCTTCTGGGTTTCTCGTGCATGTTTTCGACGTAGGAAGATGCCCTTGAACCTGGAGATTTGGGACCCATGGGATGGGTACCACGCCGTATTACTTTACAGGGTCTGCGTTAGCTCACCCAACCTCACCATACCTCTCAGCCCCAAGAGTGTCCACCCTTATGTCTCAATCAGCTGTGGGTCTAGATATGGTCAATCCAGGTGGCATCGCAGCCCCTGAACGAATTTTGTAAGAATTTCTCTCTATTTCACTGTCTTTGTTTCACGGGTTTTTAAAAGTAATTGATTTTTATAATAGGGTTTAGCTGCTTTGCACTGCTGTGTTTATGCCGCTTTACACCCACTTGACTCACTTACAGAGAGATATCAATACATAGGTTTTAAGATTCTTACTAGTCAGATATATTCTTGGGCGGTGAATAGGGGGCGTTGAGTCCAGTTCACTGAGCAAGGAGTAAGTCTTGTCTATTACATATTGGGTTTATGGAACGGTATCTGAGCTAATTTGAAACCCTTGTTTTATGCATCACCCCACCTCACCTTTCCCGTTAAGCAGCCATAGTGTGTTTTCTAAACGTGCGACTCTGTTCTGTTTTGTAATTCAGTTCAAGGGTAGCGGTTTTTACATTCCCTCTGTAAGTGATATCTTATGATAAGTGTCTTTTTCTGTGTGACTTATTTCACTTAGAATCGTCGTACCTAAATCCACTCATCATGCTGCTCCTAGCCTTATGACGTTGATTTCATGGCTGAGTGATATTCCATTGTACATAAGGACCACAACTTCTTTATCCATTCTTCTCTTTCCTGGGATGTTTAAGGTGTAACGAAGTGGAGGTTCTTGTCAACAGAGCAGCCCTAAACTTTGGGGTGCCTGTGTCTTGCTGATTTTTAGTTTTCCCAATTTATACGCCCATGAGTGGAAGTGCCCTATGCTCTCTAAGCTGAGTTTTTTAGATGTTTCAGGACACACCGTACACTTCTCCAGAGTGGCTGTTGGCAATTTACAGCCCACCCATCAGCGTAGCAAGGCTCCCATTTCTCCATGGCCTGTCCTGCATTTCTGGTTTTGACACTTTATTCAGCATGGCCCTTTTGACCGATGGGAAGCGAGACTTCTTTGTAGCGCTGATTTGCCTTTCCAGGTTGCTTGGTTGGCCAAAAAGGGCGTATGCGTTTTTTCCTGAATATATTCAGGAAAAAACGCATACGCCCTTTTTGGCCAAGGGCATCATTGTCGAGGTTTTGCCGCTTTTCCTGTGCTTTAAAGGCGATTCGAATCTACCTCCTGAAATCGGTTTCCTGCAATTCTGCCTTGCTTTCAAATCCTCTTCGTTGCCTTCCCTCCATATATTTGTGGACGAGAGTTATCATTTCTAACTCTGCATGTTTGTGAATTGCAGTGCCCCTGAGCTCCATTTTTCAACTCGCTTTCTTGGGAGCTGGCCGCAAAAGCGCAGGATTGCTTCAGGCCCTATTCTGGCTCCGGGTGGCAGGCTGAGCCTGTGGTTAATTCTGCTTCCTGATGGGAAAATAGAGTGACCTGTGCCTGTCCCAACACCTAGAGCTAGTCTTTCATTGGTTCCCCCTCTTCCCGTTCATCCTCAGGACAAATTGCAACGTGTTCGGAACAGGAGGTTAAAGGTGCTGATTCTCCAAGGAGGGAGATTGCTAGTAAAGTGGCTGGAATGGCGAACCGGAGCACAAGGAGATGAGAAATGAGGTGCGTTTTAGAAACCTTTCCCGGTCACGCGGTGTACCATCTTCTGGGTTTCTCGTGCATGTTTTCGACGTAGGACGATGCCCTTGACCCTGGAGATTTGGGACCCATGGGATGGGTACCACGCCGTATTACTTTACAGGGTCTGCGTTAGCTCACCCAACCTCACCAAACCTCTCAGCCCCAAGAGTGTCCTCCCTTATGTCTCAATCAGCTGTGGGTCTAGATATGGTCAATCCAGGTGGCATCGCAGCCCCTGAACGAATTTTGTAAGAATTTCTCTCTCTTTCACTGTCTTTGTTTCACGGGTTTTTAAAAGTAATTGATTTTTATAATAGGGTTTAGCTGCTTTGCACTGCTGTGTTTATGCCGCTTTACACCCACTTGACTCACTTACAGAGAGATATCAATACATAGGTTTTAAGATTCTTACTAGTCAGATATATTCTTGGGCGGTGAATAGGGGGCGTTGAGTCCAGTTCACTGAGCAAGGAGTAGGTCTTGTCTATTACATATTGGGTTTATGGAACGGTATCTGAGCTAATTTGAAACCCTTGTTTTATGCATCACCCCACCTCACCTTTCCCGTTAAGCAGCCATAGTGTGTTTTCTAAACGTGCGACTCTGTTCTGTTTTGTAATTCAGTTCAAGGGTAGCGGTTTTTACATTCCCTCTGTAAGTGATATCTTATGATAAGTGTCTTTTTCTGTGTGACTTATTTCACTTAGAATCGTCGTACCTAAATCCACTCATCATGCTGCTCCTAGCCTTATGACGTTGATTTCATGGCTGAGTGATATTCCATTGTACATAAGGACCACAACTTCTTTATCCATTCTTCTCTTTCCTGGGATGTTTAAGGTGTAACGAAGTGGAGGTTCTTGTCAACAGAGCAGCCCTAAACTTTGGGGTGCCTGTGTCTTGCTGATTTTTAGTTTTCCCAATTTATACGCCCATGAGTGGAAGTGCCCTATGCTCTCTAAGCTGAGTTTTTTAGATGTTTCAGGACACACCGTACACTTCTCCAGAGTGGCTGTTGGCAATTTACAGCCCGCCCATCAGCGTAGCAAGGCTCCCATTTCTCCATGGCCTGTCCTGCATTTCTGGTTTTGACACTTTATTCAGCATGGCCCTTTTGACCGATGGGAAGCGAGACTTCTTTGTAGCGCTGATTTGCCTTTCCAGGTTGCTTGGTTGGCCAAAAAGGGCGTATGCGTTTTTTCCTGAATATATTCAGGAAAAAACGCATACGCCCTTTTTGGCCAAGGGCATCATTGTCGAGGTTTTGCCGCTTTTCCTGTGCTTTAAAGGCGATTCGAATCTACCTCCTGAAATCGGTTTCCTGCAATTCTGCCTTGCTTTCAAATCCTCTTCGTTGCCTTCCCTCCATATATTTGTGGACGAGAGTTATCATTTCTAACTCTGCATGTTTGTGAATTGCAGTGCCCCTGAGCTCCATTTTTCAACTCGCTTTCTTGGGAGCTGGCCGCAAAAGCGCAGGATTGCTTCAGGCCCTATTCTGGCTCCGGGCGGCAGGCTGAGCCTGTGGTTAATTCTGCTTCCTGATGGGAAAATAGAGTGACCTGTGCCTGTCCCAACACCTAGAGCTAGTCTCTCATTGGTTCCCCCTCTTCCCGTTCATCCTCAGGACAAATTGCAACGTGTTCGGAACAGGAGGTTAAAGGTGCTGATTCTCCAAGGAGGGAGATTGCTAGTAAAGCGGCTGGAATGGCGAACCGGAGCAGAAGGAGATGAGAAATGAGGTGCGTTTTAGAAACCTTTCCCGGTCACACGGTGTACCATCTTCTGGGTTTCTCGTGCATGTTTTCGACGTAGGAAGATGCCCTTGAACCTGGAGATTTGGGACCCATGGGATGGGTACCACGCCGTATTACTTTACAGGGTCTGCGTTAGCTCACCCAACCTCACCATACCTCTCAGCCCCAAGAGTGTCCACCCTTATGTCTCAATCAGCTGTGGGTCTAGATATGGTCAATCCAGGTGGCATCGCAGCCCCTGAACGAATTTTGTAAGAATTTCTCTCTATTTCACTGTCTTTGTTTCACGGGTTTTTAAAAGTAATTGATTTTTATAATAGGGTTTAGCTGCTTTGCACTGCTGTGTTTATGCCGCTTTACACCCACTTGACTCACTTACAGAGAGATATCAATACATAGGTTTTAAGATTCTTACTAGTCAGATATATTCTTGGGCGGTGAATAGGGGGCGTTGAGTCCAGTTCACTGAGCAAGGAGTAAGTCTTGTCTATTACATATTGGGTTTATGGAACGGTATCTGAGCTAATTTGAAACCCTTGTTTTATGCATCACCCCACCTCACCTTTCCCGTTAAGCAGCCATAGTGTGTTTTCTAAACGTGCGACTCTGTTCTGTTTTGTAATTCAGTTCAAGGGTAGCGGTTTTTACATTCCCTCTGTAAGTGATATCTTATGATAAGTGTCTTTTTCTGTGTGACTTATTTCACTTAGAATCGTCGTACCTAAATCCACTCATCATGCTGCTCCTAGCCTTATGACGTTGATTTCATGGCTGAGTGATATTCCATTGTACATAAGGACCACAACTTCTTTATCCATTCTTCTCTTTCCTGGGATGTTTAAGGTGTAACGAAGTGGAGGTTCTTGTCAACAGAGCAGCCCTAAACTTTGGGGTGCCTGTGTCTTGCTGATTTTTAGTTTTCCCAATTTATACGCCCATGAGTGGAAGTGCCCTATGCTCTCTAAGCTGAGTTTTTTAGATGTTTCAGGACACACCGTACACTTCTCCAGAGTGGCTGTTGGCAATTTACAGCCCACCCATCAGCGTAGCAAGGCTCCCATTTCTCCATGGCCTGTCCTGCATTTCTGGTTTTGACACTTTATTCAGCATGGCCCTTTTGACCGATGGGAAGCGAGACTTCTTTGTAGCGCTGATTTGCCTTTCCAGGTTGCTTGGTTGGCCAAAAAGGGCGTATGCGTTTTTTCCTGAATATATTCAGGAAAAAACGCATACGCCCTTTTTGGCCAAGGGCATCATTGTCGAGGTTTTGCCGCTTTTCCTGTGCTTTAAAGGCGATTCGAATCTACCTCCTGAAATCGGTTTCCTGCAATTCTGCCTTGCTTTCAAATCCTCTTCGTTGCCTTCCCTCCATATATTTGTGGACGAGAGTTATCATTTCTAACTCTGCATGTTTGTGAATTGCAGTGCCCCTGAGCTCCATTTTTCAACTCGCTTTCTTGGGAGCTGGCCGCAAAAGCGCAGGATTGCTTCAGGCCCTATTCTGGCTCCGGGTGGCAGGCTGAGCCTGTGGTTAATTCTGCTTCCTGATGGGAAAATAGAGTGACCTGTGCCTGTCCCAACACCTAGAGCTAGTCTTTCATTGGTTCCCCCTCTTCCCGTTCATCCTCAGGACAAATTGCAACGTGTTCGGAACAGGAGGTTAAAGGTGCTGATTCTCCAAGGAGGGAGATTGCTAGTAAAGTGGCTGGAATGGCGAACCGGAGCACAAGGAGATGAGAAATGAGGTGCGTTTTAGAAACCTTTCCCGGTCACGCGGTGTACCATCTTCTGGGTTTCTCGTGCATGTTTTCGACGTAGGACGATGCCCTTGACCCTGGAGATTTGGGACCCATGGGATGGGTACCACGCCGTATTACTTTACAGGGTCTGCGTTAGCTCACCCAACCTCACCAAACCTCTCAGCCCCAAGAGTGTCCTCCCTTATGTCTCAATCAGCTGTGGGTCTAGATATGGTCAATCCAGGTGGCATCGCAGCCCCTGAACGAATTTTGTAAGAATTTCTCTCTCTTTCACTGTCTTTGTTTCACGGGTTTTTAAAAGTAATTGATTTTTATAATAGGGTTTAGCTGCTTTGCACTGCTGTGTTTATGCCGCTTTACACCCACTTGACTCACTTACAGAGAGATATCAATACATAGGTTTTAAGATTCTTACTAGTCAGATATATTCTTGGGCGGTGAATAGGGGGCGTTGAGTCCAGTTCACTGAGCAAGGAGTAGGTCTTGTCTATTACATATTGGGTTTATGGAACGGTATCTGAGCTAATTTGAAACCCTTGTTTTATGCATCACCCCACCTCACCTTTCCCGTTAAGCAGCCATAGTGTGTTTTCTAAACGTGCGACTCTGTTCTGTTTTGTAATTCAGTTCAAGGGTAGCGGTTTTTACATTCCCTCTGTAAGTGATATCTTATGATAAGTGTCTTTTTCTGTGTGACTTATTTCACTTAGAATCGTCGTACCTAAATCCACTCATCATGCTGCTCCTAGCCTTATGACGTTGATTTCATGGCTGAGTGATATTCCATTGTACATAAGGACCACAACTTCTTTATCCATTCTTCTCTTTCCTGGGATGTTTAAGGTGTAACGAAGTGGAGGTTCTTGTCAACAGAGCAGCCCTAAACTTTGGGGTGCCTGTGTCTTGCTGATTTTTAGTTTTCCCAATTTATACGCCCATGAGTGGAAGTGCCCTATGCTCTCTAAGCTGAGTTTTTTAGATGTTTCAGGACACACCGTACACTTCTCCAGAGTGGCTGTTGGCAATTTACAGCCCGCCCATCAGCGTAGCAAGGCTCCCATTTCTCCATGGCCTGTCCTGCATTTCTGGTTTTGACACTTTATTCAGCATGGCCCTTTTGACCGATGGGAAGCGAGACTTCTTTGTAGCGCTGATTTGCCTTTCCAGGTTGCTTGGTTGGCCAAAAAGGGCGTATGCGTTTTTTCCTGAATATATTCAGGAAAAAACGCATACGCCCTTTTTGGCCAAGGGCATCATTGTCGAGGTTTTGCCGCTTTTCCTGTGCTTTAAAGGCGATTCGAATCTACCTCCTGAAATCGGTTTCCTGCAATTCTGCCTTGCTTTCAAATCCTCTTCGTTGCCTTCCCTCCATATATTTGTGGACGAGAGTTATCATTTCTAACTCTGCATGTTTGTGAATTGCAGTGCCCCTGAGCTCCATTTTTCAACTCGCTTTCTTGGGAGCTGGCCGCAAAAGCGCAGGATTGCTTCAGGCCCTATTCTGGCTCCGGGCGGCAGGCTGAGCCTGTGGTTAATTCTGCTTCCTGATGGGAAAATAGAGTGACCTGTGCCTGTCCCAACACCTAGAGCTAGTCTCTCATTGGTTCCCCCTCTTCCCGTTCATCCTCAGGACAAATTGCAACGTGTTCGGAACAGGAGGTTAAAGGTGCTGATTCTCCAAGGAGGGAGATTGCTAGTAAAGCGGCTGGAATGGCGAACCGGAGCAGAAGGAGATGAGAAATGAGGTGCGTTTTAGAAACCTTTCCCGGTCACACGGTGTACCATCTTCTGGGTTTCTCGTGCATGTTTTCGACGTAGGAAGATGCCCTTGAACCTGGAGATTTGGGACCCATGGGATGGGTACCACGCCGTATTACTTTACAGGGTCTGCGTTAGCTCACCCAACCTCACCATACCTCTCAGCCCCAAGAGTGTCCACCCTTATGTCTCAATCAGCTGTGGGTCTAGATATGGTCAATCCAGGTGGCATCGCAGCCCCTGAACGAATTTTGTAAGAATTTCTCTCTATTTCACTGTCTTTGTTTCACGGGTTTTTAAAAGTAATTGATTTTTATAATAGGGTTTAGCTGCTTTGCACTGCTGTGTTTATGCCGCTTTACACCCACTTGACTCACTTACAGAGAGATATCAATACATAGGTTTTAAGATTCTTACTAGTCAGATATATTCTTGGGCGGTGAATAGGGGGCGTTGAGTCCAGTTCACTGAGCAAGGAGTAAGTCTTGTCTATTACATATTGGGTTTATGGAACGGTATCTGAGCTAATTTGAAACCCTTGTTTTATGCATCACCCCACCTCACCTTTCCCGTTAAGCAGCCATAGTGTGTTTTCTAAACGTGCGACTCTGTTCTGTTTTGTAATTCAGTTCAAGGGTAGCGGTTTTTACATTCCCTCTGTAAGTGATATCTTATGATAAGTGTCTTTTTCTGTGTGACTTATTTCACTTAGAATCGTCGTACCTAAATCCACTCATCATGCTGCTCCTAGCCTTATGACGTTGATTTCATGGCTGAGTGATATTCCATTGTACATAAGGACCACAACTTCTTTATCCATTCTTCTCTTTCCTGGGATGTTTAAGGTGTAACGAAGTGGAGGTTCTTGTCAACAGAGCAGCCCTAAACTTTGGGGTGCCTGTGTCTTGCTGATTTTTAGTTTTCCCAATTTATACGCCCATGAGTGGAAGTGCCCTATGCTCTCTAAGCTGAGTTTTTTAGATGTTTCAGGACACACCGTACACTTCTCCAGAGTGGCTGTTGGCAATTTACAGCCCACCCATCAGCGTAGCAAGGCTCCCATTTCTCCATGGCCTGTCCTGCATTTCTGGTTTTGACACTTTATTCAGCATGGCCCTTTTGACCGATGGGAAGCGAGACTTCTTTGTAGCGCTGATTTGCCTTTCCAGGTTGCTTGGTTGGCCAAAAAGGGCGTATGCGTTTTTTCCTGAATATATTCAGGAAAAAACGCATACGCCCTTTTTGGCCAAGGGCATCATTGTCGAGGTTTTGCCGCTTTTCCTGTGCTTTAAAGGCGATTCGAATCTACCTCCTGAAATCGGTTTCCTGCAATTCTGCCTTGCTTTCAAATCCTCTTCGTTGCCTTCCCTCCATATATTTGTGGACGAGAGTTATCATTTCTAACTCTGCATGTTTGTGAATTGCAGTGCCCCTGAGCTCCATTTTTCAACTCGCTTTCTTGGGAGCTGGCCGCAAAAGCGCAGGATTGCTTCAGGCCCTATTCTGGCTCCGGGTGGCAGGCTGAGCCTGTGGTTAATTCTGCTTCCTGATGGGAAAATAGAGTGACCTGTGCCTGTCCCAACACCTAGAGCTAGTCTTTCATTGGTTCCCCCTCTTCCCGTTCATCCTCAGGACAAATTGCAACGTGTTCGGAACAGGAGGTTAAAGGTGCTGATTCTCCAAGGAGGGAGATTGCTAGTAAAGTGGCTGGAATGGCGAACCGGAGCACAAGGAGATGAGAAATGAGGTGCGTTTTAGAAACCTTTCCCGGTCACGCGGTGTACCATCTTCTGGGTTTCTCGTGCATGTTTTCGACGTAGGACGATGCCCTTGACCCTGGAGATTTGGGACCCATGGGATGGGTACCACGCCGTATTACTTTACAGGGTCTGCGTTAGCTCACCCAACCTCACCAAACCTCTCAGCCCCAAGAGTGTCCTCCCTTATGTCTCAATCAGCTGTGGGTCTAGATATGGTCAATCCAGGTGGCATCGCAGCCCCTGAACGAATTTTGTAAGAATTTCTCTCTCTTTCACTGTCTTTGTTTCACGGGTTTTTAAAAGTAATTGATTTTTATAATAGGGTTTAGCTGCTTTGCACTGCTGTGTTTATGCCGCTTTACACCCACTTGACTCACTTACAGAGAGATATCAATACATAGGTTTTAAGATTCTTACTAGTCAGATATATTCTTGGGCGGTGAATAGGGGGCGTTGAGTCCAGTTCACTGAGCAAGGAGTAGGTCTTGTCTATTACATATTGGGTTTATGGAACGGTATCTGAGCTAATTTGAAACCCTTGTTTTATGCATCACCCCACCTCACCTTTCCCGTTAAGCAGCCATAGTGTGTTTTCTAAACGTGCGACTCTGTTCTGTTTTGTAATTCAGTTCAAGGGTAGCGGTTTTTACATTCCCTCTGTAAGTGATATCTTATGATAAGTGTCTTTTTCTGTGTGACTTATTTCACTTAGAATCGTCGTACCTAAATCCACTCATCATGCTGCTCCTAGCCTTATGACGTTGATTTCATGGCTGAGTGATATTCCATTGTACATAAGGACCACAACTTCTTTATCCATTCTTCTCTTTCCTGGGATGTTTAAGGTGTAACGAAGTGGAGGTTCTTGTCAACAGAGCAGCCCTAAACTTTGGGGTGCCTGTGTCTTGCTGATTTTTAGTTTTCCCAATTTATACGCCCATGAGTGGAAGTGCCCTATGCTCTCTAAGCTGAGTTTTTTAGATGTTTCAGGACACACCGTACACTTCTCCAGAGTGGCTGTTGGCAATTTACAGCCCGCCCATCAGCGTAGCAAGGCTCCCATTTCTCCATGGCCTGTCCTGCATTTCTGGTTTTGACACTTTATTCAGCATGGCCCTTTTGACCGATGGGAAGCGAGACTTCTTTGTAGCGCTGATTTGCCTTTCCAGGTTGCTTGGTTGGCCAAAAAGGGCGTATGCGTTTTTTCCTGAATATATTCAGGAAAAAACGCATACGCCCTTTTTGGCCAAGGGCATCATTGTCGAGGTTTTGCCGCTTTTCCTGTGCTTTAAAGGCGATTCGAATCTACCTCCTGAAATCGGTTTCCTGCAATTCTGCCTTGCTTTCAAATCCTCTTCGTTGCCTTCCCTCCATATATTTGTGGACGAGAGTTATCATTTCTAACTCTGCATGTTTGTGAATTGCAGTGCCCCTGAGCTCCATTTTTCAACTCGCTTTCTTGGGAGCTGGCCGCAAAAGCGCAGGATTGCTTCAGGCCCTATTCTGGCTCCGGGCGGCAGGCTGAGCCTGTGGTTAATTCTGCTTCCTGATGGGAAAATAGAGTGACCTGTGCCTGTCCCAACACCTAGAGCTAGTCTCTCATTGGTTCCCCCTCTTCCCGTTCATCCTCAGGACAAATTGCAACGTGTTCGGAACAGGAGGTTAAAGGTGCTGATTCTCCAAGGAGGGAGATTGCTAGTAAAGCGGCTGGAATGGCGAACCGGAGCAGAAGGAGATGAGAAATGAGGTGCGTTTTAGAAACCTTTCCCGGTCACACGGTGTACCATCTTCTGGGTTTCTCGTGCATGTTTTCGACGTAGGAAGATGCCCTTGAACCTGGAGATTTGGGACCCATGGGATGGGTACCACGCCGTATTACTTTACAGGGTCTGCGTTAGCTCACCCAACCTCACCATACCTCTCAGCCCCAAGAGTGTCCACCCTTATGTCTCAATCAGCTGTGGGTCTAGATATGGTCAATCCAGGTGGCATCGCAGCCCCTGAACGAATTTTGTAAGAATTTCTCTCTATTTCACTGTCTTTGTTTCACGGGTTTTTAAAAGTAATTGATTTTTATAATAGGGTTTAGCTGCTTTGCACTGCTGTGTTTATGCCGCTTTACACCCACTTGACTCACTTACAGAGAGATATCAATACATAGGTTTTAAGATTCTTACTAGTCAGATATATTCTTGGGCGGTGAATAGGGGGCGTTGAGTCCAGTTCACTGAGCAAGGAGTAAGTCTTGTCTATTACATATTGGGTTTATGGAACGGTATCTGAGCTAATTTGAAACCCTTGTTTTATGCATCACCCCACCTCACCTTTCCCGTTAAGCAGCCATAGTGTGTTTTCTAAACGTGCGACTCTGTTCTGTTTTGTAATTCAGTTCAAGGGTAGCGGTTTTTACATTCCCTCTGTAAGTGATATCTTATGATAAGTGTCTTTTTCTGTGTGACTTATTTCACTTAGAATCGTCGTACCTAAATCCACTCATCATGCTGCTCCTAGCCTTATGACGTTGATTTCATGGCTGAGTGATATTCCATTGTACATAAGGACCACAACTTCTTTATCCATTCTTCTCTTTCCTGGGATGTTTAAGGTGTAACGAAGTGGAGGTTCTTGTCAACAGAGCAGCCCTAAACTTTGGGGTGCCTGTGTCTTGCTGATTTTTAGTTTTCCCAATTTATACGCCCATGAGTGGAAGTGCCCTATGCTCTCTAAGCTGAGTTTTTTAGATGTTTCAGGACACACCGTACACTTCTCCAGAGTGGCTGTTGGCAATTTACAGCCCACCCATCAGCGTAGCAAGGCTCCCATTTCTCCATGGCCTGTCCTGCATTTCTGGTTTTGACACTTTATTCAGCATGGCCCTTTTGACCGATGGGAAGCGAGACTTCTTTGTAGCGCTGATTTGCCTTTCCAGGTTGCTTGGTTGGCCAAAAAGGGCGTATGCGTTTTTTCCTGAATATATTCAGGAAAAAACGCATACGCCCTTTTTGGCCAAGGGCATCATTGTCGAGGTTTTGCCGCTTTTCCTGTGCTTTAAAGGCGATTCGAATCTACCTCCTGAAATCGGTTTCCTGCAATTCTGCCTTGCTTTCAAATCCTCTTCGTTGCCTTCCCTCCATATATTTGTGGACGAGAGTTATCATTTCTAACTCTGCATGTTTGTGAATTGCAGTGCCCCTGAGCTCCATTTTTCAACTCGCTTTCTTGGGAGCTGGCCGCAAAAGCGCAGGATTGCTTCAGGCCCTATTCTGGCTCCGGGTGGCAGGCTGAGCCTGTGGTTAATTCTGCTTCCTGATGGGAAAATAGAGTGACCTGTGCCTGTCCCAACACCTAGAGCTAGTCTTTCATTGGTTCCCCCTCTTCCCGTTCATCCTCAGGACAAATTGCAACGTGTTCGGAACAGGAGGTTAAAGGTGCTGATTCTCCAAGGAGGGAGATTGCTAGTAAAGTGGCTGGAATGGCGAACCGGAGCACAAGGAGATGAGAAATGAGGTGCGTTTTAGAAACCTTTCCCGGTCACGCGGTGTACCATCTTCTGGGTTTCTCGTGCATGTTTTCGACGTAGGACGATGCCCTTGACCCTGGAGATTTGGGACCCATGGGATGGGTACCACGCCGTATTACTTTACAGGGTCTGCGTTAGCTCACCCAACCTCACCAAACCTCTCAGCCCCAAGAGTGTCCTCCCTTATGTCTCAATCAGCTGTGGGTCTAGATATGGTCAATCCAGGTGGCATCGCAGCCCCTGAACGAATTTTGTAAGAATTTCTCTCTCTTTCACTGTCTTTGTTTCACGGGTTTTTAAAAGTAATTGATTTTTATAATAGGGTTTAGCTGCTTTGCACTGCTGTGTTTATGCCGCTTTACACCCACTTGACTCACTTACAGAG
Organism: Balaenoptera borealis; assembly: GCF_965194805.1. Lineage (NCBI taxonomy): Eukaryota > Metazoa > Chordata > Mammalia > Artiodactyla > Balaenopteridae > Balaenoptera > Balaenoptera borealis. The sequence continues at coordinate 448,929 of NW_028123748.1, forward strand.
AGATATCAATACATAGGTTTTAAGATTCTTACTAGTCAGATATATTCTTGGGCGGTGAATAGGGGGCGTTGAGTCCAGTTCACTGAGCAAGGAGTAGGTCTTGTCTATTACATATTGGGTTTATGGAACGGTATCTGAGCTAATTTGAAACCCTTGTTTTATGCATCACCCCACCTCACCTTTCCCGTTAAGCAGCCATAGTGTGTTTTCTAAACGTGCGACTCTGTTCTGTTTTGTAATTCAGTTCAAGGGTAGCGGTTTTTACATTCCCTCTGTAAGTGATATCTTATGATAAGTGTCTTTTTCTGTGTGACTTATTTCACTTAGAATCGTCGTACCTAAATCCACTCATCATGCTGCTCCTAGCCTTATGACGTTGATTTCATGGCTGAGTGATATTCCATTGTACATAAGGACCACAACTTCTTTATCCATTCTTCTCTTTCCTGGGATGTTTAAGGTGTAACGAAGTGGAGGTTCTTGTCAACAGAGCAGCCCTAAACTTTGGGGTGCCTGTGTCTTGCTGATTTTTAGTTTTCCCAATTTATACGCCCATGAGTGGAAGTGCCCTATGCTCTCTAAGCTGAGTTTTTTAGATGTTTCAGGACACACCGTACACTTCTCCAGAGTGGCTGTTGGCAATTTACAGCCCGCCCATCAGCGTAGCAAGGCTCCCATTTCTCCATGGCCTGTCCTGCATTTCTGGTTTTGACACTTTATTCAGCATGGCCCTTTTGACCGATGGGAAGCGAGACTTCTTTGTAGCGCTGATTTGCCTTTCCAGGTTGCTTGGTTGGCCAAAAAGGGCGTATGCGTTTTTTCCTGAATATATTCAGGAAAAAACGCATACGCCCTTTTTGGCCAAGGGCATCATTGTCGAGGTTTTGCCGCTTTTCCTGTGCTTTAAAGGCGATTCGAATCTACCTCCTGAAATCGGTTTCCTGCAATTCTGCCTTGCTTTCAAATCCTCTTCGTTGCCTTCCCTCCATATATTTGTGGACGAGAGTTATCATTTCTAACTCTGCATGTTTGTGAATTGCAGTGCCCCTGAGCTCCATTTTTCAACTCGCTTTCTTGGGAGCTGGCCGCAAAAGCGCAGGATTGCTTCAGGCCCTATTCTGGCTCCGGGCGGCAGGCTGAGCCTGTGGTTAATTCTGCTTCCTGATGGGAAAATAGAGTGACCTGTGCCTGTCCCAACACCTAGAGCTAGTCTCTCATTGGTTCCCCCTCTTCCCGTTCATCCTCAGGACAAATTGCAACGTGTTCGGAACAGGAGGTTAAAGGTGCTGATTCTCCAAGGAGGGAGATTGCTAGTAAAGCGGCTGGAATGGCGAACCGGAGCAGAAGGAGATGAGAAATGAGGTGCGTTTTAGAAACCTTTCCCGGTCACACGGTGTACCATCTTCTGGGTTTCTCGTGCATGTTTTCGACGTAGGAAGATGCCCTTGAACCTGGAGATTTGGGACCCATGGGATGGGTACCACGCCGTATTACTTTACAGGGTCTGCGTTAGCTCACCCAACCTCACCATACCTCTCAGCCCCAAGAGTGTCCACCCTTATGTCTCAATCAGCTGTGGGTCTAGATATGGTCAATCCAGGTGGCATCGCAGCCCCTGAACGAATTTTGTAAGAATTTCTCTCTATTTCACTGTCTTTGTTTCACGGGTTTTTAAAAGTAATTGATTTTTATAATAGGGTTTAGCTGCTTTGCACTGCTGTGTTTATGCCGCTTTACACCCACTTGACTCACTTACAGAGAGATATCAATACATAGGTTTTAAGATTCTTACTAGTCAGATATATTCTTGGGCGGTGAATAGGGGGCGTTGAGTCCAGTTCACTGAGCAAGGAGTAAGTCTTGTCTATTACATATTGGGTTTATGGAACGGTATCTGAGCTAATTTGAAACCCTTGTTTTATGCATCACCCCACCTCACCTTTCCCGTTAAGCAGCCATAGTGTGTTTTCTAAACGTGCGACTCTGTTCTGTTTTGTAATTCAGTTCAAGGGTAGCGGTTTTTACATTCCCTCTGTAAGTGATATCTTATGATAAGTGTCTTTTTCTGTGTGACTTATTTCACTTAGAATCGTCGTACCTAAATCCACTCATCATGCTGCTCCTAGCCTTATGACGTTGATTTCATGGCTGAGTGATATTCCATTGTACATAAGGACCACAACTTCTTTATCCATTCTTCTCTTTCCTGGGATGTTTAAGGTGTAACGAAGTGGAGGTTCTTGTCAACAGAGCAGCCCTAAACTTTGGGGTGCCTGTGTCTTGCTGATTTTTAGTTTTCCCAATTTATACGCCCATGAGTGGAAGTGCCCTATGCTCTCTAAGCTGAGTTTTTTAGATGTTTCAGGACACACCGTACACTTCTCCAGAGTGGCTGTTGGCAATTTACAGCCCACCCATCAGCGTAGCAAGGCTCCCATTTCTCCATGGCCTGTCCTGCATTTCTGGTTTTGACACTTTATTCAGCATGGCCCTTTTGACCGATGGGAAGCGAGACTTCTTTGTAGCGCTGATTTGCCTTTCCAGGTTGCTTGGTTGGCCAAAAAGGGCGTATGCGTTTTTTCCTGAATATATTCAGGAAAAAACGCATACGCCCTTTTTGGCCAAGGGCATCATTGTCGAGGTTTTGCCGCTTTTCCTGTGCTTTAAAGGCGATTCGAATCTACCTCCTGAAATCGGTTTCCTGCAATTCTGCCTTGCTTTCAAATCCTCTTCGTTGCCTTCCCTCCATATATTTGTGGACGAGAGTTATCATTTCTAACTCTGCATGTTTGTGAATTGCAGTGCCCCTGAGCTCCATTTTTCAACTCGCTTTCTTGGGAGCTGGCCGCAAAAGCGCAGGATTGCTTCAGGCCCTATTCTGGCTCCGGGTGGCAGGCTGAGCCTGTGGTTAATTCTGCTTCCTGATGGGAAAATAGAGTGACCTGTGCCTGTCCCAACACCTAGAGCTAGTCTTTCATTGGTTCCCCCTCTTCCCGTTCATCCTCAGGACAAATTGCAACGTGTTCGGAACAGGAGGTTAAAGGTGCTGATTCTCCAAGGAGGGAGATTGCTAGTAAAGTGGCTGGAATGGCGAACCGGAGCACAAGGAGATGAGAAATGAGGTGCGTTTTAGAAACCTTTCCCGGTCACGCGGTGTACCATCTTCTGGGTTTCTCGTGCATGTTTTCGACGTAGGACGATGCCCTTGACCCTGGAGATTTGGGACCCATGGGATGGGTACCACGCCGTATTACTTTACAGGGTCTGCGTTAGCTCACCCAACCTCACCAAACCTCTCAGCCCCAAGAGTGTCCTCCCTTATGTCTCAATCAGCTGTGGGTCTAGATATGGTCAATCCAGGTGGCATCGCAGCCCCTGAACGAATTTTGTAAGAATTTCTCTCTCTTTCACTGTCTTTGTTTCACGGGTTTTTAAAAGTAATTGATTTTTATAATAGGGTTTAGCTGCTTTGCACTGCTGTGTTTATGCCGCTTTACACCCACTTGACTCACTTACAGAGAGATATCAATACATAGGTTTTAAGATTCTTACTAGTCAGATATATTCTTGGGCGGTGAATAGGGGGCGTTGAGTCCAGTTCACTGAGCAAGGAGTAGGTCTTGTCTATTACATATTGGGTTTATGGAACGGTATCTGAGCTAATTTGAAACCCTTGTTTTATGCATCACCCCACCTCACCTTTCCCGTTAAGCAGCCATAGTGTGTTTTCTAAACGTGCGACTCTGTTCTGTTTTGTAATTCAGTTCAAGGGTAGCGGTTTTTACATTCCCTCTGTAAGTGATATCTTATGATAAGTGTCTTTTTCTGTGTGACTTATTTCACTTAGAATCGTCGTACCTAAATCCACTCATCATGCTGCTCCTAGCCTTATGACGTTGATTTCATGGCTGAGTGATATTCCATTGTACATAAGGACCACAACTTCTTTATCCATTCTTCTCTTTCCTGGGATGTTTAAGGTGTAACGAAGTGGAGGTTCTTGTCAACAGAGCAGCCCTAAACTTTGGGGTGCCTGTGTCTTGCTGATTTTTAGTTTTCCCAATTTATACGCCCATGAGTGGAAGTGCCCTATGCTCTCTAAGCTGAGTTTTTTAGATGTTTCAGGACACACCGTACACTTCTCCAGAGTGGCTGTTGGCAATTTACAGCCCGCCCATCAGCGTAGCAAGGCTCCCATTTCTCCATGGCCTGTCCTGCATTTCTGGTTTTGACACTTTATTCAGCATGGCCCTTTTGACCGATGGGAAGCGAGACTTCTTTGTAGCGCTGATTTGCCTTTCCAGGTTGCTTGGTTGGCCAAAAAGGGCGTATGCGTTTTTTCCTGAATATATTCAGGAAAAAACGCATACGCCCTTTTTGGCCAAGGGCATCATTGTCGAGGTTTTGCCGCTTTTCCTGTGCTTTAAAGGCGATTCGAATCTACCTCCTGAAATCGGTTTCCTGCAATTCTGCCTTGCTTTCAAATCCTCTTCGTTGCCTTCCCTCCATATATTTGTGGACGAGAGTTATCATTTCTAACTCTGCATGTTTGTGAATTGCAGTGCCCCTGAGCTCCATTTTTCAACTCGCTTTCTTGGGAGCTGGCCGCAAAAGCGCAGGATTGCTTCAGGCCCTATTCTGGCTCCGGGCGGCAGGCTGAGCCTGTGGTTAATTCTGCTTCCTGATGGGAAAATAGAGTGACCTGTGCCTGTCCCAACACCTAGAGCTAGTCTCTCATTGGTTCCCCCTCTTCCCGTTCATCCTCAGGACAAATTGCAACGTGTTCGGAACAGGAGGTTAAAGGTGCTGATTCTCCAAGGAGGGAGATTGCTAGTAAAGCGGCTGGAATGGCGAACCGGAGCAGAAGGAGATGAGAAATGAGGTGCGTTTTAGAAACCTTTCCCGGTCACACGGTGTACCATCTTCTGGGTTTCTCGTGCATGTTTTCGACGTAGGAAGATGCCCTTGAACCTGGAGATTTGGGACCCATGGGATGGGTACCACGCCGTATTACTTTACAGGGTCTGCGTTAGCTCACCCAACCTCACCATACCTCTCAGCCCCAAGAGTGTCCACCCTTATGTCTCAATCAGCTGTGGGTCTAGATATGGTCAATCCAGGTGGCATCGCAGCCCCTGAACGAATTTTGTAAGAATTTCTCTCTATTTCACTGTCTTTGTTTCACGGGTTTTTAAAAGTAATTGATTTTTATAATAGGGTTTAGCTGCTTTGCACTGCTGTGTTTATGCCGCTTTACACCCACTTGACTCACTTACAGAGAGATATCAATACATAGGTTTTAAGATTCTTACTAGTCAGATATATTCTTGGGCGGTGAATAGGGGGCGTTGAGTCCAGTTCACTGAGCAAGGAGTAAGTCTTGTCTATTACATATTGGGTTTATGGAACGGTATCTGAGCTAATTTGAAACCCTTGTTTTATGCATCACCCCACCTCACCTTTCCCGTTAAGCAGCCATAGTGTGTTTTCTAAACGTGCGACTCTGTTCTGTTTTGTAATTCAGTTCAAGGGTAGCGGTTTTTACATTCCCTCTGTAAGTGATATCTTATGATAAGTGTCTTTTTCTGTGTGACTTATTTCACTTAGAATCGTCGTACCTAAATCCACTCATCATGCTGCTCCTAGCCTTATGACGTTGATTTCATGGCTGAGTGATATTCCATTGTACATAAGGACCACAACTTCTTTATCCATTCTTCTCTTTCCTGGGATGTTTAAGGTGTAACGAAGTGGAGGTTCTTGTCAACAGAGCAGCCCTAAACTTTGGGGTGCCTGTGTCTTGCTGATTTTTAGTTTTCCCAATTTATACGCCCATGAGTGGAAGTGCCCTATGCTCTCTAAGCTGAGTTTTTTAGATGTTTCAGGACACACCGTACACTTCTCCAGAGTGGCTGTTGGCAATTTACAGCCCACCCATCAGCGTAGCAAGGCTCCCATTTCTCCATGGCCTGTCCTGCATTTCTGGTTTTGACACTTTATTCAGCATGGCCCTTTTGACCGATGGGAAGCGAGACTTCTTTGTAGCGCTGATTTGCCTTTCCAGGTTGCTTGGTTGGCCAAAAAGGGCGTATGCGTTTTTTCCTGAATATATTCAGGAAAAAACGCATACGCCCTTTTTGGCCAAGGGCATCATTGTCGAGGTTTTGCCGCTTTTCCTGTGCTTTAAAGGCGATTCGAATCTACCTCCTGAAATCGGTTTCCTGCAATTCTGCCTTGCTTTCAAATCCTCTTCGTTGCCTTCCCTCCATATATTTGTGGACGAGAGTTATCATTTCTAACTCTGCATGTTTGTGAATTGCAGTGCCCCTGAGCTCCATTTTTCAACTCGCTTTCTTGGGAGCTGGCCGCAAAAGCGCAGGATTGCTTCAGGCCCTATTCTGGCTCCGGGTGGCAGGCTGAGCCTGTGGTTAATTCTGCTTCCTGATGGGAAAATAGAGTGACCTGTGCCTGTCCCAACACCTAGAGCTAGTCTTTCATTGGTTCCCCCTCTTCCCGTTCATCCTCAGGACAAATTGCAACGTGTTCGGAACAGGAGGTTAAAGGTGCTGATTCTCCAAGGAGGGAGATTGCTAGTAAAGTGGCTGGAATGGCGAACCGGAGCACAAGGAGATGAGAAATGAGGTGCGTTTTAGAAACCTTTCCCGGTCACGCGGTGTACCATCTTCTGGGTTTCTCGTGCATGTTTTCGACGTAGGACGATGCCCTTGACCCTGGAGATTTGGGACCCATGGGATGGGTACCACGCCGTATTACTTTACAGGGTCTGCGTTAGCTCACCCAACCTCACCAAACCTCTCAGCCCCAAGAGTGTCCTCCCTTATGTCTCAATCAGCTGTGGGTCTAGATATGGTCAATCCAGGTGGCATCGCAGCCCCTGAACGAATTTTGTAAGAATTTCTCTCTCTTTCACTGTCTTTGTTTCACGGGTTTTTAAAAGTAATTGATTTTTATAATAGGGTTTAGCTGCTTTGCACTGCTGTGTTTATGCCGCTTTACACCCACTTGACTCACTTACAGAGAGATATCAATACATAGGTTTTAAGATTCTTACTAGTCAGATATATTCTTGGGCGGTGAATAGGGGGCGTTGAGTCCAGTTCACTGAGCAAGGAGTAGGTCTTGTCTATTACATATTGGGTTTATGGAACGGTATCTGAGCTAATTTGAAACCCTTGTTTTATGCATCACCCCACCTCACCTTTCCCGTTAAGCAGCCATAGTGTGTTTTCTAAACGTGCGACTCTGTTCTGTTTTGTAATTCAGTTCAAGGGTAGCGGTTTTTACATTCCCTCTGTAAGTGATATCTTATGATAAGTGTCTTTTTCTGTGTGACTTATTTCACTTAGAATCGTCGTACCTAAATCCACTCATCATGCTGCTCCTAGCCTTATGACGTTGATTTCATGGCTGAGTGATATTCCATTGTACATAAGGACCACAACTTCTTTATCCATTCTTCTCTTTCCTGGGATGTTTAAGGTGTAACGAAGTGGAGGTTCTTGTCAACAGAGCAGCCCTAAACTTTGGGGTGCCTGTGTCTTGCTGATTTTTAGTTTTCCCAATTTATACGCCCATGAGTGGAAGTGCCCTATGCTCTCTAAGCTGAGTTTTTTAGATGTTTCAGGACACACCGTACACTTCTCCAGAGTGGCTGTTGGCAATTTACAGCCCGCCCATCAGCGTAGCAAGGCTCCCATTTCTCCATGGCCTGTCCTGCATTTCTGGTTTTGACACTTTATTCAGCATGGCCCTTTTGACCGATGGGAAGCGAGACTTCTTTGTAGCGCTGATTTGCCTTTCCAGGTTGCTTGGTTGGCCAAAAAGGGCGTATGCGTTTTTTCCTGAATATATTCAGGAAAAAACGCATACGCCCTTTTTGGCCAAGGGCATCATTGTCGAGGTTTTGCCGCTTTTCCTGTGCTTTAAAGGCGATTCGAATCTACCTCCTGAAATCGGTTTCCTGCAATTCTGCCTTGCTTTCAAATCCTCTTCGTTGCCTTCCCTCCATATATTTGTGGACGAGAGTTATCATTTCTAACTCTGCATGTTTGTGAATTGCAGTGCCCCTGAGCTCCATTTTTCAACTCGCTTTCTTGGGAGCTGGCCGCAAAAGCGCAGGATTGCTTCAGGCCCTATTCTGGCTCCGGGCGGCAGGCTGAGCCTGTGGTTAATTCTGCTTCCTGATGGGAAAATAGAGTGACCTGTGCCTGTCCCAACACCTAGAGCTAGTCTCTCATTGGTTCCCCCTCTTCCCGTTCATCCTCAGGACAAATTGCAACGTGTTCGGAACAGGAGGTTAAAGGTGCTGATTCTCCAAGGAGGGAGATTGCTAGTAAAGCGGCTGGAATGGCGAACCGGAGCAGAAGGAGATGAGAAATGAGGTGCGTTTTAGAAACCTTTCCCGGTCACACGGTGTACCATCTTCTGGGTTTCTCGTGCATGTTTTCGACGTAGGAAGATGCCCTTGAACCTGGAGATTTGGGACCCATGGGATGGGTACCACGCCGTATTACTTTACAGGGTCTGCGTTAGCTCACCCAACCTCACCATACCTCTCAGCCCCAAGAGTGTCCACCCTTATGTCTCAATCAGCTGTGGGTCTAGATATGGTCAATCCAGGTGGCATCGCAGCCCCTGAACGAATTTTGTAAGAATTTCTCTCTATTTCACTGTCTTTGTTTCACGGGTTTTTAAAAGTAATTGATTTTTATAATAGGGTTTAGCTGCTTTGCACTGCTGTGTTTATGCCGCTTTACACCCACTTGACTCACTTACAGAGAGATATCAATACATAGGTTTTAAGATTCTTACTAGTCAGATATATTCTTGGGCGGTGAATAGGGGGCGTTGAGTCCAGTTCACTGAGCAAGGAGTAAGTCTTGTCTATTACATATTGGGTTTATGGAACGGTATCTGAGCTAATTTGAAACCCTTGTTTTATGCATCACCCCACCTCACCTTTCCCGTTAAGCAGCCATAGTGTGTTTTCTAAACGTGCGACTCTGTTCTGTTTTGTAATTCAGTTCAAGGGTAGCGGTTTTTACATTCCCTCTGTAAGTGATATCTTATGATAAGTGTCTTTTTCTGTGTGACTTATTTCACTTAGAATCGTCGTACCTAAATCCACTCATCATGCTGCTCCTAGCCTTATGACGTTGATTTCATGGCTGAGTGATATTCCATTGTACATAAGGACCACAACTTCTTTATCCATTCTTCTCTTTCCTGGGATGTTTAAGGTGTAACGAAGTGGAGGTTCTTGTCAACAGAGCAGCCCTAAACTTTGGGGTGCCTGTGTCTTGCTGATTTTTAGTTTTCCCAATTTATACGCCCATGAGTGGAAGTGCCCTATGCTCTCTAAGCTGAGTTTTTTAGATGTTTCAGGACACACCGTACACTTCTCCAGAGTGGCTGTTGGCAATTTACAGCCCACCCATCAGCGTAGCAAGGCTCCCATTTCTCCATGGCCTGTCCTGCATTTCTGGTTTTGACACTTTATTCAGCATGGCCCTTTTGACCGATGGGAAGCGAGACTTCTTTGTAGCGCTGATTTGCCTTTCCAGGTTGCTTGGTTGGCCAAAAAGGGCGTATGCGTTTTTTCCTGAATATATTCAGGAAAAAACGCATACGCCCTTTTTGGCCAAGGGCATCATTGTCGAGGTTTTGCCGCTTTTCCTGTGCTTTAAAGGCGATTCGAATCTACCTCCTGAAATCGGTTTCCTGCAATTCTGCCTTGCTTTCAAATCCTCTTCGTTGCCTTCCCTCCATATATTTGTGGACGAGAGTTATCATTTCTAACTCTGCATGTTTGTGAATTGCAGTGCCCCTGAGCTCCATTTTTCAACTCGCTTTCTTGGGAGCTGGCCGCAAAAGCGCAGGATTGCTTCAGGCCCTATTCTGGCTCCGGGTGGCAGGCTGAGCCTGTGGTTAATTCTGCTTCCTGATGGGAAAATAGAGTGACCTGTGCCTGTCCCAACACCTAGAGCTAGTCTTTCATTGGTTCCCCCTCTTCCCGTTCATCCTCAGGACAAATTGCAACGTGTTCGGAACAGGAGGTTAAAGGTGCTGATTCTCCAAGGAGGGAGATTGCTAGTAAAGTGGCTGGAATGGCGAACCGGAGCACAAGGAGATGAGAAATGAGGTGCGTTTTAGAAACCTTTCCCGGTCACGCGGTGTACCATCTTCTGGGTTTCTCGTGCATGTTTTCGACGTAGGACGATGCCCTTGACCCTGGAGATTTGGGACCCATGGGATGGGTACCACGCCGTATTACTTTACAGGGTCTGCGTTAGCTCACCCAACCTCACCAAACCTCTCAGCCCCAAGAGTGTCCTCCCTTATGTCTCAATCAGCTGTGGGTCTAGATATGGTCAATCCAGGTGGCATCGCAGCCCCTGAACGAATTTTGTAAGAATTTCTCTCTCTTTCACTGTCTTTGTTTCACGGGTTTTTAAAAGTAATTGATTTTTATAATAGGGTTTAGCTGCTTTGCACTGCTGTGTTTATGCCGCTTTACACCCACTTGACTCACTTACAGAGAGATATCAATACATAGGTTTTAAGATTCTTACTAGTCAGATATATTCTTGGGCGGTGAATAGGGGGCGTTGAGTCCAGTTCACTGAGCAAGGAGTAGGTCTTGTCTATTACATATTGGGTTTATGGAACGGTATCTGAGCTAATTTGAAACCCTTGTTTTATGCATCACCCCACCTCACCTTTCCCGTTAAGCAGCCATAGTGTGTTTTCTAAACGTGCGACTCTGTTCTGTTTTGTAATTCAGTTCAAGGGTAGCGGTTTTTACATTCCCTCTGTAAGTGATATCTTATGATAAGTGTCTTTTTCTGTGTGACTTATTTCACTTAGAATCGTCGTACCTAAATCCACTCATCATGCTGCTCCTAGCCTTATGACGTTGATTTCATGGCTGAGTGATATTCCATTGTACATAAGGACCACAACTTCTTTATCCATTCTTCTCTTTCCTGGGATGTTTAAGGTGTAACGAAGTGGAGGTTCTTGTCAACAGAGCAGCCCTAAACTTTGGGGTGCCTGTGTCTTGCTGATTTTTAGTTTTCCCAATTTATACGCCCATGAGTGGAAGTGCCCTATGCTCTCTAAGCTGAGTTTTTTAGATGTTTCAGGACACACCGTACACTTCTCCAGAGTGGCTGTTGGCAATTTACAGCCCGCCCATCAGCGTAGCAAGGCTCCCATTTCTCCATGGCCTGTCCTGCATTTCTGGTTTTGACACTTTATTCAGCATGGCCCTTTTGACCGATGGGAAGCGAGACTTCTTTGTAGCGCTGATTTGCCTTTCCAGGTTGCTTGGTTGGCCAAAAAGGGCGTATGCGTTTTTTCCTGAATATATTCAGGAAAAAACGCATACGCCCTTTTTGGCCAAGGGCATCATTGTCGAGGTTTTGCCGCTTTTCCTGTGCTTTAAAGGCGATTCGAATCTACCTCCTGAAATCGGTTTCCTGCAATTCTGCCTTGCTTTCAAATCCTCTTCGTTGCCTTCCCTCCATATATTTGTGGACGAGAGTTATCATTTCTAACTCTGCATGTTTGTGAATTGCAGTGCCCCTGAGCTCCATTTTTCAACTCGCTTTCTTGGGAGCTGGCCGCAAAAGCGCAGGATTGCTTCAGGCCCTATTCTGGCTCCGGGCGGCAGGCTGAGCCTGTGGTTAATTCTGCTTCCTGATGGGAAAATAGAGTGACCTGTGCCTGTCCCAACACCTAGAGCTAGTCTCTCATTGGTTCCCCCTCTTCCCGTTCATCCTCAGGACAAATTGCAACGTGTTCGGAACAGGAGGTTAAAGGTGCTGATTCTCCAAGGAGGGAGATTGCTAGTAAAGCGGCTGGAATGGCGAACCGGAGCAGAAGGAGATGAGAAATGAGGTGCGTTTTAGAAACCTTTCCCGGTCACACGGTGTACCATCTTCTGGGTTTCTCGTGCATGTTTTCGACGTAGGAAGATGCCCTTGAACCTGGAGATTTGGGACCCATGGGATGGGTACCACGCCGTATTACTTTACAGGGTCTGCGTTAGCTCACCCAACCTCACCATACCTCTCAGCCCCAAGAGTGTCCACCCTTATGTCTCAATCAGCTGTGGGTCTAGATATGGTCAATCCAGGTGGCATCGCAGCCCCTGAACGAATTTTGTAAGAATTTCTCTCTATTTCACTGTCTTTGTTTCACGGGTTTTTAAAAGTAATTGATTTTTATAATAGGGTTTAGCTGCTTTGCACTGCTGTGTTTATGCCGCTTTACACCCACTTGACTCACTTACAGAGAGATATCAATACATAGGTTTTAAGATTCTTACTAGTCAGATATATTCTTGGGCGGTGAATAGGGGGCGTTGAGTCCAGTTCACTGAGCAAGGAGTAAGTCTTGTCTATTACATATTGGGTTTATGGAACGGTATCTGAGCTAATTTGAAACCCTTGTTTTATGCATCACCCCACCTCACCTTTCCCGTTAAGCAGCCATAGTGTGTTTTCTAAACGTGCGACTCTGTTCTGTTTTGTAATTCAGTTCAAGGGTAGCGGTTTTTACATTCCCTCTGTAAGTGATATCTTATGATAAGTGTCTTTTTCTGTGTGACTTATTTCACTTAGAATCGTCGTACCTAAATCCACTCATCATGCTGCTCCTAGCCTTATGACGTTGATTTCATGGCTGAGTGATATTCCATTGTACATAAGGACCACAACTTCTTTATCCATTCTTCTCTTTCCTGGGATGTTTAAGGTGTAACGAAGTGGAGGTTCTTGTCAACAGAGCAGCCCTAAACTTTGGGGTGCCTGTGTCTTGCTGATTTTTAGTTTTCCCAATTTATACGCCCATGAGTGGAAGTGCCCTATGCTCTCTAAGCTGAGTTTTTTAGATGTTTCAGGACACACCGTACACTTCTCCAGAGTGGCTGTTGGCAATTTACAGCCCACCCATCAGCGTAGCAAGGCTCCCATTTCTCCATGGCCTGTCCTGCATTTCTGGTTTTGACACTTTATTCAGCATGGCCCTTTTGACCGATGGGAAGCGAGACTTCTTTGTAGCGCTGATTTGCCTTTCCAGGTTGCTTGGTTGGCCAAAAAGGGCGTATGCGTTTTTTCCTGAATATATTCAGGAAAAAACGCATACGCCCTTTTTGGCCAAGGGCATCATTGTCGAGGTTTTGCCGCTTTTCCTGTGCTTTAAAGGCGATTCGAATCTACCTCCTGAAATCGGTTTCCTGCAATTCTGCCTTGCTTTCAAATCCTCTTCGTTGCCTTCCCTCCATATATTTGTGGACGAGAGTTATCATTTCTAACTCTGCATGTTTGTGAATTGCAGTGCCCCTGAGCTCCATTTTTCAACTCGCTTTCTTGGGAGCTGGCCGCAAAAGCGCAGGATTGCTTCAGGCCCTATTCTGGCTCCGGGTGGCAGGCTGAGCCTGTGGTTAATTCTGCTTCCTGATGGGAAAATAGAGTGACCTGTGCCTGTCCCAACACCTAGAGCTAGTCTTTCATTGGTTCCCCCTCTTCCCGTTCATCCTCAGGACAAATTGCAACGTGTTCGGAACAGGAGGTTAAAGGTGCTGATTCTCCAAGGAGGGAGATTGCTAGTAAAGTGGCTGGAATGGCGAACCGGAGCACAAGGAGATGAGAAATGAGGTGCGTTTTAGAAACCTTTCCCGGTCACGCGGTGTACCATCTTCTGGGTTTCTCGTGCATGTTTTCGACGTAGGACGATGCCCTTGACCCTGGAGATTTGGGACCCATGGGATGGGTACCACGCCGTATTACTTTACAGGGTCTGCGTTAGCTCACCCAACCTCACCAAACCTCTCAGCCCCAAGAGTGTCCTCCCTTATGTCTCAATCAGCTGTGGGTCTAGATATGGTCAATCCAGGTGGCATCGCAGCCCCTGAACGAATTTTGTAAGAATTTCTCTCTCTTTCACTGTCTTTGTTTCACGGGTTTTTAAAAGTAATTGATTTTTATAATAGGGTTTAGCTGCTTTGCACTGCTGTGTTTATGCCGCTTTACACCCACTTGACTCACTTACAGAGAGATATCAATACATAGGTTTTAAGATTCTTACTAGTCAGATATATTCTTGGGCGGTGAATAGGGGGCGTTGAGTCCAGTTCACTGAGCAAGGAGTAGGTCTTGTCTATTACATATTGGGTTTATGGAACGGTATCTGAGCTAATTTGAAACCCTTGTTTTATGCATCACCCCACCTCACCTTTCCCGTTAAGCAGCCATAGTGTGTTTTCTAAACGTGCGACTCTGTTCTGTTTTGTAATTCAGTTCAAGGGTAGCGGTTTTTACATTCCCTCTGTAAGTGATATCTTATGATAAGTGTCTTTTTCTGTGTGACTTATTTCACTTAGAATCGTCGTACCTAAATCCACTCATCATGCTGCTCCTAGCCTTATGACGTTGATTTCATGGCTGAGTGATATTCCATTGTACATAAGGACCACAACTTCTTTATCCATTCTTCTCTTTCCTGGGATGTTTAAGGTGTAACGAAGTGGAGGTTCTTGTCAACAGAGCAGCCCTAAACTTTGGGGTGCCTGTGTCTTGCTGATTTTTAGTTTTCCCAATTTATACGCCCATGAGTGGAAGTGCCCTATGCTCTCTAAGCTGAGTTTTTTAGATGTTTCAGGACACACCGTACACTTCTCCAGAGTGGCTGTTGGCAATTTACAGCCCGCCCATCAGCGTAGCAAGGCTCCCATTTCTCCATGGCCTGTCCTGCATTTCTGGTTTTGACACTTTATTCAGCATGGCCCTTTTGACCGATGGGAAGCGAGACTTCTTTGTAGCGCTGATTTGCCTTTCCAGGTTGCTTGGTTGGCCAAAAAGGGCGTATGCGTTTTTTCCTGAATATATTCAGGAAAAAACGCATACGCCCTTTTTGGCCAAGGGCATCATTGTCGAGGTTTTGCCGCTTTTCCTGTGCTTTAAAGGCGATTCGAATCTACCTCCTGAAATCGGTTTCCTGCAATTCTGCCTTGCTTTCAAATCCTCTTCGTTGCCTTCCCTCCATATATTTGTGGACGAGAGTTATCATTTCTAACTCTGCATGTTTGTGAATTGCAGTGCCCCTGAGCTCCATTTTTCAACTCGCTTTCTTGGGAGCTGGCCGCAAAAGCGCAGGATTGCTTCAGGCCCTATTCTGGCTCCGGGCGGCAGGCTGAGCCTGTGGTTAATTCTGCTTCCTGATGGGAAAATAGAGTGACCTGTGCCTGTCCCAACACCTAGAGCTAGTCTCTCATTGGTTCCCCCTCTTCCCGTTCATCCTCAGGACAAATTGCAACGTGTTCGGAACAGGAGGTTAAAGGTGCTGATTCTCCAAGGAGGGAGATTGCTAGTAAAGCGGCTGGAATGGCGAACCGGAGCAGAAGGAGATGAGAAATGAGGTGCGTTTTAGAAACCTTTCCCGGTCACACGGTGTACCATCTTCTGGGTTTCTCGTGCATGTTTTCGACGTAGGAAGATGCCCTTGAACCTGGAGATTTGGGACCCATGGGATGGGTACCACGCCGTATTACTTTACAGGGTCTGCGTTAGCTCACCCAACCTCACCATACCTCTCAGCCCCAAGAGTGTCCACCCTTATGTCTCAATCAGCTGTGGGTCTAGATATGGTCAATCCAGGTGGCATCGCAGCCCCTGAACGAATTTTGTAAGAATTTCTCTCTATTTCACTGTCTTTGTTTCACGGGTTTTTAAAAGTAATTGATTTTTATAATAGGGTTTAGCTGCTTTGCACTGCTGTGTTTATGCCGCTTTACACCCACTTGACTCACTTACAGAGAGATATCAATACATAGGTTTTAAGATTCTTACTAGTCAGATATATTCTTGGGCGGTGAATAGGGGGCGTTGAGTCCAGTTCACTGAGCAAGGAGTAAGTCTTGTCTATTACATATTGGGTTTATGGAACGGTATCTGAGCTAATTTGAAACCCTTGTTTTATGCATCACCCCACCTCACCTTTCCCGTTAAGCAGCCATAGTGTGTTTTCTAAACGTGCGACTCTGTTCTGTTTTGTAATTCAGTTCAAGGGTAGCGGTTTTTACATTCCCTCTGTAAGTGATATCTTATGATAAGTGTCTTTTTCTGTGTGACTTATTTCACTTAGAATCGTCGTACCTAAATCCACTCATCATGCTGCTCCTAGCCTTATGACGTTGATTTCATGGCTGAGTGATATTCCATTGTACATAAGGACCACAACTTCTTTATCCATTCTTCTCTTTCCTGGGATGTTTAAGGTGTAACGAAGTGGAGGTTCTTGTCAACAGAGCAGCCCTAAACTTTGGGGTGCCTATGTCTTGCTGATTTTTAGTTTTCCCAATTTATACGCCCATGAGTGGAAGTGCCCTATGCTCTCTAAGCTGAGTTTTTTAGATGTTTCAGGACACACCGTACACTTCTCCAGAGTGGCTGTTGGCAATTTACAGCCCGCCCATCAGCGTAGCAAGGCTCCCATTTCTCCATGGCCTGTCCTGCATTTCTGGTTTTGACACTTTATTCAGCATGGCCCTTTTGACCGATGGGAAGCGAGACTTCTTTGTAGCGCTGATTTGCCTTTCCAGGTTGCTTGGTTGGCCAAAAAGGGCGTATGCGTTTTTTCCTGAATATATTCAGGAAAAAACGCATACGCCCTTTTTGGCCAAGGGCATCATTGTCGAGGTTTTGCCGCTTTTCCTGTGCTTTAAAGGCGATTCGAATCTACCTCCTGAAATCGGTTTCCTGCAATTCTGCCTTGCTTTCAAATCCTCTTCGTTGCCTTCCCTCCATATATTTGTGGACGAGAGTTATCATTTCTAACTCTGCAGGTTTGTGAATTGCAGTGCCCCTGAGCTCCATTTTTCAACTCGCTTTCTTGGGAGCTGGCCGCAAAAGCGCAGGATTGCTTCAGGCCCTATTCTGGCTCCGGGCGGCAGGCTGAGCCTGTGGTTAATTCTGCTTCCTGATGGGAAAATAGAGTGACCTGTGCCTGTCCCAACACCTAGAGCTAGTCTCTCATTGGTTCCCCCTCTTCCCGTTCATCCTCAGGACAAATTGCAACGTGTTCGGAACAGGAGGTTAAAGGTGCTGATTCTCCAAGGAGGGAGATTGCTAGTAAAGCGGCTGGAATGGCGAACCGGAGCACAAGGAGATGAGAAATGAGGTGCGTTTTAGAAACCTTTCCCGGTCACACGGTGTACCATCTTCTGGGTTTCTCGTGCATGTTTTCGACGTAGGAAGATGCCCTTGAACCTGGAGATTTGGGACCCATGGGATGGGTACCACGCCGTATTACTTTACAGGGTCTGCGTTAGCTCACCCAACCTCACCAAACCTCTCAGCCCCAAGAGTGTCCACCCTTATGTCTCAATCAGCTGTGGGTCTAGATATGGTCAATCCAGGTGGCATCGCAGCCCCTGAACGAATTTTGTAAGAATTTCTCTCTCTTTCACTGTCTTTGTTTCACGGGTTTTTAAAAGTAATTGATTTTTATAATAGGGTTTAGCTGCTTTGCACTGCTGTGTTTATGCCGCTTTACACCCACTTGACTCACTTACAGAGAGATATCAATACATAGGTTTTAAGATTCTTACTAGTCAGATATATTCTTGGGCGGTGAATAGGGGGCGTTGAGTCCAGTTCACTGAGCAAGGAGTAGGTCTTGTCTATTACATATTGGGTTTATGGAACGGTATCTGAGCTAATTTGAAACCCTTGTTTTATGCATCACCCCACCTCACCTTTCCCGTTAAGCAGCCATAGTGTGTTTTCTAAACGTGCGACTCTGTTCTGTTTTGTAATTCAGTTCAAGGGTAGCGGTTTTTACATTCTCTCTGTAAGTGATATCTTATGATAAGTGTCTTTTTCTGTGTGACTTATTTCACTTAGAATCGTCGTACCTAAATCCACTCATCATGCTGCTCCTAGCCTTATGACGTTGATTTCATGGCTGAGTGATATTCCATTGTACATAAGGACCACAACTTCTTTATCCATTCTTCTCTTTCCTGGGATGTTTAAGTTGTAACGAAGTGGAGGTTCTTGTCAACAGAGCAGCCCTAAACTTTGGGGTGCCTGTGTCTTGCTGATTTTTAGTTTTCCCAATTTATACGCCCATGAGTGGAAGTGCCCTATGCTCTCTAAGCTGAGTTTTTTAGATGTTTCAGGACACACCGTACACTTCTCCAGAGTGGCTGTTGGCAATTTACAGCCCGCCCATCAGCGTAGCAAGGCTCCCATTTCTCCATGGCCTGTCCTACATTTCTGGTTTTGACACTTTATTCAGCATGGCCCTTTTGACCGATGGGAAGCGAGACTTCTTTGTAGCGCTGATTTGCCTTTCCAGGTTGCTTGGTTGGCCAAAAAGGGCGTATGCGTTTTTTCCTGAATATATTCAGGAAAAAACGCATACGCCCTTTTTGGCCAAGGGCATCATTGTCGAGGTTTTGCCGCTTTTCCTGTGCTTTAAAGGCGATTCGAATCTACCTCCTGAAATCGGTTTCCTGCAATTCTGCCTTGCTTTCAAATCCTCTTCGTTGCCTTCCCTCCATATATTTGTGGACGAGAGTTATCATTTCTAACTCTGCATGTTTGTGAATTGCAGTGCCCCTGAGCTCCATTTTTCAACTCGCTTTCTTGGGAGCTGGCCGCAAAAGTGCAGGATTGCTTCAGGCCCTATTCTGGCTCCGGGCGGCAGGCTGAGCCTGTGGTTAATTCTGCTTCCTGATGGGAAAATAGAGTGACCTGTGCCTGTCCCAACACCTAGAGCTAGTCTCTCATTGGTTCCCCCTCTTCCCGTTCATCCTCAGGACAAATTGCAACGTGTACGGAACAGGAGGTTAAAGGTGCTGATTCTCCAAGGAGGGAGATTGCTAGTAAAGCGGCTGGAATGGCGAACCGGAGCACAAGGAGATGAGAAATGAGGTGCGTTTTAGAAACCTTTCCCGGTCACACGGTGTACCATCTTCTGGGTTTCTCGTGCATGTTTTCGACGTAGGACGATGCCCTTGACCCTGGAGATTTGGGACCCATGGGATGGGTATCACGCCGTATTACTTTACAGGGTCTGCGTTAGCTCACCCAACCTCACCAAACCTCTCAGCCCCAAGCGTGTCCTCCCTTATGTCTCAATCAGCTGTGGGTCTAGATATGGTCAATCCAGGTGGCATCGCAGCCCCTGAACGGATTTTGTAAGAATTTCTCTCTCTTTCACTGTCTTTGTTTCACGGGTTTTTAAAAGTAATTGATTTTTATAATAGGGTTTAGCTGCTTTGCACTGCTGTGTTTATGCCGCTTTACACCCACTTGACTCACTTACAGAGAGATATCAATACATAGGTTTTAAGATTCTTACTAGTCAGATATATTCTTGGGCGGTGAATAGGGGGCGTTGAGTCCAGTTCACTGAGCAAGGAGTAGGTCTTGTCTATTACATTTTGGGTTTATGGAACGGTATCTGAGCTAATTTGAAACCCTTGTTTTATGCATCACCCCACCTCACCTTTCCCGTTAAGCAGCCATAGTGTGTTTTCTAAACGTGCGACTCTGTTCTGTTTTGTAATTCAGTTCAAGGGTAGCGGTTTTTACATTCTCTCTGTAAGTGATATCTTATGATAAGTGTCTTTTTCTGTGTGACTTATTTCACTTAGAATCGTCGTACCTAAATCCACTCATCATGCTGCTCCTAGCCTTATGACGTTGATTTCATGGCTGAGTGATATTCCATTGTACATAAGGACCACAACTTCTTTATCCATTCTTCTCTTTCCTGGGATGTTTAAGGTGTAACGAAGTGGAGGTTCTTGTCAACAGAGCAGCCCTAAACTTTGGGGTGCCTGTGTCTTGCTGATTTTTAGTTTTCCCAATTTATACGCCCATGAGTGGAAGTGCCCTATGCTCTCTAAGCTGAGTTTTTTAGATGTTTCAGGACACACCGTACACTTCTCCAGAGTGGCTGTTGGCAATTTACAGCCCGCCCATCAGCGTAGCAAGGCTCCCATTTCTCCATGGCCTGTCCTACATTTCTGGTTTTGACACTTTATTCAGCATGGCCCTTTTGACCGATGGGAAGCGAGACTTCTTTGTAGCGCTGATTTGCCTTTCCAGGTTGCTTGGTTGGCCAAAAAGGGCGTATGCGTTTTTTCCTGAATATATTCAGGAAAAAACGCATACGCCCTTTTTGGCCAAGGGCATCATTGTCGAGGTTTTGCCGCTTTTCCTGTGCTTTAAAGGCGATTCGAATCTACCTCCTGAAATCGGTTTCCTGCAATTCTGCCTTGCTTTCAAATCCTCTTCGTTGCCTTCCCTCCATATATTTGTGGACGAGAGTTATCATTTCTAACTCTGCATGTTTGTGAATTGCAGTGCCCCTGAGCTCCATTTTTCAACTCGCTTTCTTGGGAGCTGGCCGCAAAAGCGCAGGATTGCTTCAGGCCCTATTCTGGCTCCGGGCGGCAGGCTGAGCCTGTGGTTAATTCTGCTTCCTGATGGGAAAATAGAGTGACCTGTGCCTGTCCCAACACCTAGAGCTAGTCTCTCATTGGTTCCCCCTCTTCCCGTTCATCCTCAGGACAAATTGCAACGTGTTCGGAACAGGAGGTTAAAGGTGCTGATTCTCCAAGGAGGGAGATTGCTAGTAAAGCGGCTGGAATGGCGAACCGGAGCAGAAGGAGATGAGAAATGAGGTGCGTTTTAGAAACCTTTCCCGGTCACACGGTGTACCATCTTCTGGGTTTCTCGTGCATGTTTTCGACGTAGGAAGATGCCCTTGAACCTGGAGATTTGGGACCCATGGGATGGGTACCACGCCGTATTACTTTACAGGGTCTGCGTTAGCTCACCCAACCTCACCAAACCTCTCAGCCCCAAGAGTGTCCACCCTTATGTCTCAATCAGCTGTGGGTCTAGATATGGTCAATCCAGGTGGCATCGCAGCCCCTGAACGAATTTTGTAAGAATTTCTCTCTCTTTCACTGTCTTTGTTTCACGGGTTTTTAAAAGTAATTGATTTTTATAATAGGGTTTAGCTGCTTTGCACTGCTGTGTTTATGCCGCTTTACACCCACTTGACTCACTTACAGAGAGATATCAATACATAGGTTTTAAGATTCTTACTAGTCAGATATATTCTTGGGCGGTGAATAGGGGGCGTTGAGTCCAGTTCACTGAGCAAGGAGTAGGTCTTGTCTATTACATATTGGGTTTATGGAACGGTATCTGAGCTAATTTGAAACCCTTGTTTTATGCATCACCCCACCTCACCTTTCCCGTTAAGCAGCCATAGTGTGTTTTCTAAACGTGCGACTCTGTTCTGTTTTGTAATTCAGTTCAAGGGTAGCGGTTTTTACATTCTCTCTGTAAGTGATATCTTATGATAAGTGTCTTTTTCTGTGTGACTTATTTCACTTAGAATCGTCGTACCTAAATCCACTCATCATGCTGCTCCTAGCCTTATGACGTTGATTTCATGGCTGAGTGATATTCCATTGTACATAAGGACCACAACTTCTTTATCCATTCTTCTCTTTCCTGGGATGTTTAAGGTGTAACGAAGTGGAGGTTCTTGTCAACAGAGCAGCCCTAAACTTTGGGGTGCCTGTGTCTTGCTGATTTTTAGTTTTCCCAATTTATACGCCCATGAGTGGAAGTGCCCTATGCTCTCTAAGCTGAGTTTTTTAGATGTTTCAGGACACACCGTACACTTCTCCAGAGTGGCTGTTGGCAATTTACAGCCCGCCCATCAGCGTAGCAAGGCTCCCATTTCTCCATGGCCTGTCCTGCATTTCTGGTTTTGACACTTTATTCAGCATGGCCCTTTTGACCGATGGGAAGCGAGACTTCTTTGTAGCGCTGATTTGCCTTTCCAGGTTGCTTGGTTGGCCAAAAAGGGCGTATGCGTTTTTTCCTGAATATATTCAGGAAAAAACGCATACGCCCTTTTTGGCCAAGGGCATCATTGTCGAGGTTTTGCCGCTTTTCCTGTGCTTTAAAGGCGATTCGAATCTACCTCCTGAAATCGGTTTCCTGCAATTCTGCCTTGCTTTCAAATCCTCTTCGTTGCCTTCCCTCCATATATTTGTGGACGAGAGTTATCATTTCTAACTCTGCAGGTTTGTGAATTGCAGTGCCCCTGAGCTCCATTTTTCAACTCGCTTTCTTGGGAGCTGGCCGCAAAAGCGCAGGATTGCTTCAGGCCCTATTCTGGCTCCGGGCGGCAGGCTGAGCCTGTGGTTAATTCTGCTTCCTGATGGGAAAATAGAGTGACCTGTGCCTGTCCCAACACCTAGAGCTAGTCTCTCATTGGTTCCCCCTCTTCCCGTTCATCCTCAGGACAAATTGCAACGTGTTCGGAACAGGAGGTTAAAGGTGCTGATTCTCCAAGGAGGGAGATTGCTAGTAAAGCGGCTGGAATGGCGAACCGGAGCACAAGGAGATGAGAAATGAGGTGCGTTTTAGAAACCTTTCCCGGTCACACGGTGTACCATCTTCTGGGTTTCTCGTGCATGTTTTCGACGTAGGAAGATGCCCTTGACCCTGGAGATTTGGGACCCATGGGATGGGTACCACGCCGTATTACTTTACAGGGTCTGCGTTTGCTCACCCAACCTCACCAAACCTCTCAGCCCCAAGAGTGTCCACCCTTATGTCTCAATCAGCTGTGGGTCTAGATATGGTCAATCCAGGTGGCATCGCAGCCCCTGAACGAATTTTGTAAGAATTTCTCTCTCTTTCACTGTCTTTGTTTCACGGGTTTTTAAAAGTAATTGATTTTTATAATAGGGTTTAGCTGCTTTGCACTGCTGTGTTTATGCCGCTTTACACCCACTTGACTCACTTACAGAGAGATATCAATACATAGGTTTTAAGATTCTTACTAGTCAGATATATTCTTGGGCGGTGAATAGGGGTTGTTGAGTCCAGTTCACTGAGCAAGGAGTAGGTCTGGTCTATTACATATTGGGTTTATGGAACGGTATCTGAGCTAATTTGAAACCCTTGTTTTATGCATCACCCCACCTCACCTTTCCCGTTAAGCAGCCATAGTGTGTTTTCTAAACGTGCGACTCTGTTCTGTTTTGTAATTCAGTTCAAGGGTAGCGGTTTTTACATTCTCTCTGTAAGTGATATCTTATGATAAGTGTCTTTCTGTGTGACTTATTTCACTTAGAATCGTCGTACCTAAATCCACTCATCATGCTGCTCCTAGCCTTATGACGTTGATTTCATGGCTGAGTGATATTCCATTGTACATAAGGACCACAACTTCTTTATCCATTCTTCTCTTTCCTGGGATGTTTAAGGTGTAACGAAGTGGAGGTTCTTGTCAACAGAGCAGCCCTAAACTTTGGGGTGCCTGTGTCTTGCTGATTTTTAGTTTTCCCAATTTATACGCCCATGAGTGGAAGTGCCCTATGCTCTCTAAGCTGAGTTTTTTAGATGTTTCAGGACACACCGTACACTTCTCCAGAGTGGCTGTTGGCAATTTACAGCCCGCCCATCAGCGTAGCAAGGCTCCCATTTCTCCATGGCCTGTCCTGCATTTCTGGTTTTGACACTTTATTCAGCATGGCCCTTTTGACCGATGGGAAGCGAGACTTCTTTGTAGCGCTGATTTGCCTTTCCAGGTTGCTTGGTTGGCCAAAAAGGGCGTATGCGTTTTTTCCTGAATATATTCAGGAAAAAACGCATACGCCCTTTTTGGCCAAGGGCATCATTGTCGAGGTTTTGCCGCTTTTCCTGTGCTTTAAAGGCGATTCGAATCTACCTCCTGAAATCGGTTTCCTGCAATTCTGCCTTGCTTTCAAATCCTCTTCGTTGCCTTCCCTCCATATATTTGTGGACGAGAGTTATCATTTCTAACTCTGCAGGTTTGTGAATTGCAGTGCCCCTGAGCTCCATTTTTCAACTCGCTTTCTTGGGAGCTGGCCGCAAAAGCGCAGGATTGCTTCAGGCCCTATTCTGGCTCCGGGCGGCAGGCTGAGCCTGTGGTTAATTCTTCTTCCTGATGGGAAAATAGTGACCTGTGCCTGTCCCAACACCTAGAGCTAGTCTCTCATTGGTTCACCCTCTTCCCGTTCATCCTCAGGACAAATTGCAACGTGTACGGAACAGGAGGTTAAAGGTGCTGATTCTCCAAGGAGGGAGATTGCTAGTAAAGCGGCTGGAATGGCGAACCGGAGCACAAGGAGATGAGAAATGAGGTGCGTTTTAGAAACCTTTCCCGGTCACACGGTGTACCATCTTCTGGGTTGCTCGTGCATGTTTTCGACGTAGGAAGATGCCCTTGAACCTGGAGATTTGGGACCCATGGGATGGGTACCACGCCGTATTACTTTAAAGGGTCTGCGTTTGCTCACCCAACCTCACCAAACCTCTCAGCCCCAAGAGTGTCCACCCTTATGTCTCAGTCATCTGTGGGTCTAGATATGGTCAATCCAGGTGGCATCGCAGCCCCTGAACGAATTTTGTAAGAATTTCTCTCTCTTTCACTGTCTTTGTTTCACGGGTTTTTAAAAGTAATTGATTTTTATAATGGGGTTTAGCTGCTTTGCACTGCTGTGTTTATGCCGCTTTACACCTACTTGACTCACTTACAGAGAGATATCACTACATAGGTTTTAAGATTCTTACTAGTCAGATATATTCTTGGGCGGTGAATAGGGGTTGTTGAGTCCAGTTCACTGAGCAAGGAGTAGGTCTTGTCTATTACATATTGGGTTTATGGAACGGTATCTGAGCTAATTTGAAACCCTTGTTTTATGCATCACCCCACCTCACCTTTCCCGTTAAGCAGCCATAGTGTGTTTTCTAAACGTGCGACTCTGTTCTGTTTTGTAATTCAGTTCAAGGGTAGCGGTTTTTACATTCCCTCTGTAAGTGATATCTTATGATAAGTGTCTTTTTCTGTGTGACTTATTTCACTTAGAATCGTCGTACCTAAATCCACTCATCATGCTGCTCCTAGCCTTATGACGTTGATTTCATGGCTGAGTGATATTCCATTGTACATAAGGACCACAACTTCTTTATCCATTCTTCTCTTTCCTGGGATGTTTAAGGTGTAACGAAGTGGAGGTTCTTGTCAACAGAGCAGCCCTAAACTTTGGGGTGCCTGTGTCTTGCTGATTTTTAGTTTTCCCAATTTATACGCCCATGAGTGGAAGTGCCCTATGCTCTCTAAGCTGAGTTTTTTAGATGTTTCAGGACACACCGTACACTTCTCCAGAGTGGCTGTTGGCAATTTACAGCCCGCCCATCAGCGTAGCAAGGCTCCCATTTCTCCATGGCCTGTCCTGCATTTCTGGTTTTGACACTTTATTCAGCATGGCCCTTTTGACCGATGGGAAGCGAGACTTCTTTGTAGCGCTGATTTGCCTTTCCAGGTTGCTTGGTTGGCCAAAAAGGGCGTATGCGTTTTTTCCTGAATATATTCAGGAAAAAACGCATACGCCCTTTTTGGCCAAGGGCATCATTGTCGAGGTTTTGCCGCTTTTCCTGTGCTTTAAAGGCGATTCGAATCTACCTCCTGAAATCGGTTTCCTGCAATTCTGCCTTGCTTTCAAATCCTCTTCGTAGCCTTCCCTCCATATATTTGTGGACGAGAGTTATCATTTCTAACTCTGCAGGTTTGTGAATTGCAGTGCCCCTGAGCTCCATTTTTCAACTCGCTTTCTTGGGAGCTGGCCGCAAAAGCGCAGGATTGCTTCAGGCCCTATTCTGGCTCCGGGCGGCAGGCTGAGCCTGTGGTTAATTCTGCTTCCTGATGGGAAAATAGAGTGACCTGTGCCTGTCCCAACACCTAGAGCTAGTCTCTCATTGGTTCCCCCTCTTCCCGTTCATCCTCAGGACAAATTGCAACGTGTTCGGAACAGGAGGTTAAAGGTGCTGATTCTCCAAGGAGGGAGATTGCTAGTAAAGCGGCTGGAATGGCGAACCGGAGCACAAGGAGATGAGAAATGAGGTGCGTTTTAGAAACCTTTCCCGGTCACACGGTGTACCATCTTCTGGGTTTCTCGTGCATGTTTTCGACGTAGGAAGATGCCCTTGAACCTGGAGATTTGGGACCCATGGAATGGGTACCACGCCGTATTACTTTACAGGGTCTGCGTTAGCTCACCCAACCTCACCAAACCTCTCAGCCCCAAGAGTGTCCACCCTTATGTCTCAATCAGCTGTGGGTCTAGATATGGTCAATCCAGGTGGCATCGCAGCCCCTGAACGAATTTTGTAAGAATTTCTCTCTCTTTCACTGTCTTTGTTTCACGGGTTTTTAAAAGTAATTGATTTTTATAATAGGGTTTAGCTGCTTTGCACTGCTGTGTTTATGCCGCTTTTCACCCACTTGACTCACTTACAGAGAGATATCAATACATAGGTTTTAAGATTCTTACTAGTCAGATATATTCTTGGGCGGTGAATATGGGGCGTTGAGTCCAGTTCACTGAGCAAGGAGTAGGTCTTGTCTATTACATATTGGGTTTATGGAACGGTATCTGAGCTAATTTGAAACCCTTGTTTTATGCATCACCCCACCTCACCTTTCCCGTTAAGCAGCCATAGTGTGTTTTCTAAACGTGCGACTCTGTTCTGTTTTGTAATTCACTTCAAGGGTAGCGGTTTTTACATTCTCTCTGTAAGTGATATCTTATGATAAGTGTCTTTCTGTGTGACTTATTTCACTTAGAATCGTCGTACCTAAATCCACTCATCATGCTGCTCCTAGCCTTATGACGTTGATTTCATGGCTGAGTGATATTCCATTGTACATAAGGACCACAACTTCTTTATCCATTCTTCTCTTTCCTGGGATGTTTAAGGTGTAACGAAGTGGAGGTTCTTGTCAACAGAGCAGCCCTAAACTTTGGGGTGCCTGTGTCTTGCTGATTTTTAGTTTTCCCAATTTATACGCCCATGAGTGGAAGTGCCCTATGCTCTCTAAGCTGAGTTTTTTAGATGTTTCAGGACACACCGTACACTTCTCCAGAGTGGCTGTTGGCAATTTACAGCCCGCCCATCAGCGTAGCAAGGCTCCCATTTCTCCATGGCCTGTCCTGCATTTCTGGTTTTGACACTTTATTCAGCATGGCCCTTTTGACCGATGGGAAGCGAGACTTCTTTGTAGCGCTGATTTGCCTTTCCAGGTTGCTTGGTTGGCCAAAAAGGGCGTATGCGTTTTTTCCTGAATATATTCAGGAAAAAACGCATACGCCCTTTTTGGCCAAGGGCATCATTGTCGAGGTTTTGCCGCTTTTCCTGTGCTTTAAAGGCGATTCGAATCTACCTCCTGAAATCGGTTTCCTGCAATTCTGCCTTGCTTTCAAATCCTCTTCGTTGCCTTCCCTCCATATATTTGTGGACGAGAGTTATCATTTCTAACTCTGCAGGTTTGTGAATTGCAGTGCCCCTGAGCTCCATTTTTCAACTCGCTTTCTTGGGAGCTGGCCGCAAAAGCGCAGGATTGCTTCAGGCCCTATTCTGGCTCCCGGCGGCAGGCTGAGCCTGTGGTTAATTCTTCTTCCTGATGGGAAAATAGAGTGACCTGTGCCTGTCCCAACACCTAGAGCTAGTCTCTCATTGGTTCCCCCTCTTCCCGTTCATCCTCAGGACAAATTGCAACGTGTTCGGAACAGGAGGTTAAAGGTGCTGATTCTCCAAGGAGGGAGATTGCTAGTAAAGCGGCTGGAATGGCGAACCGGAGCACAAGGAGATGAGAAATGAGGTGCGTTTTAGAAACCTTTCCCGGTCACACGGTGTACCATCTTCTGGGTTTCTCGTGCATGTTTTCGACGTAGGAAGATGCCCTTGAACCTGGAGATTTGGGACCCATGGGATGGGTACCACGCCGTATTACTTTACAGGGTCTGCGTTAGCTCACCCAACCTCACCAAACCTCTCAGCCCCAAGAGTGTCCACCCTTATGTCTCAGTCATCTGTGGGTATAGATATGGTCAATCCAGGTGGCATCGCAGCCCCTGAACGAATTTTGTAAGAATTTCTCTCTCTTTCACTGTCTTTGTTTCACGGGTTTTTAAAAGTAATTGATTTTTATAATGGGGTTTAGCTGCTTTGCACTGCTGTGTTTATGCCGCTTTACACCTACTTGACTCACTTACAGAGAGATATCAATACATAGGTTTTAATATTCTTACTAGTCAGATATATTCTTGGGCAGTGAATATGGGTTGTTGAGTCCAGTTCACTGAGCAAGGAGTAGGTCTTGTCTATTACATATTGGGTTTATGGAACGGTATCTGAGCTAATTTGAAACCCTTGTTTTATGCATCACCCCACCTCACCTTTCCCGTTAAGCAGCCATAGTGTGTTTTCTAAACGTGCGACTCTGTTCTGTTTTGTAATTCAGTTCAAGGGTAGAGGTTTTTACATTCCCTCTGTAAGTGATATCTTATGATAAGTGTCTTTTTCTGTGTGACTTATTTCACTTAGAATCGTCGTACCTAAATCCACTCATCATGCTGCTCCTAGCCTTATGACGTTGATTTCATGGCTGAGTGATATTCCATTGTACATAAGGACCACAACTTCTTTATCCATTCTTCTCTTTCCTGGGATGTTTAAGGTGTAACGAAGTGGAGGTTCTTGTCAACAGAGCAGCCCTAAACTTTGGGGTGCCTGTGTCTTGCTGATTTTTAGTTTTCCCAATTTATACGCCCATGAGTGGAAGTGCCCTATGCTCTCTAAGCTGAGTTTTTTAGATGTTTCAGGACACACCGTACACTTCTCCAGAGTGGCTGTTGGCAATTTACAGCCCGCCCATCAGCGTAGCAAGGCTCCCATTTCTCCATGGCCTGTCCTGCATTTCTGGTTTTGACACTTTATTCAGCATGGCCCTTTTGACCGATGGGAAGCGAGACTTCTTTGTAGCGCTGATTTGCCTTTCCAGGTTGCTTGGTTGGCCAAAAAGGGCGTATGCGTTTTTTCCTGAATATATTCAGGAAAAAACGCATACGCCCTTTTTGGCCAAGGGCATCATTGTCGAGGTTTTGCCGCTTTTCCTGTGCTTTAAAGGCGATTCGAATCTACCTCCTGAAATCGGTTTCCTGCAATTCTGCCTTGCTTTCAAATCCTCTTCGTTGCCTTCCCTCCATATATTTGTGGACGAGAGTTATCATTTCTAACTCTGCAGGTTTGTGAATTGCAGTGCCCCTGAGCTCCATTTTTCAACTCGCTTTCTTGGGAGCTGGCCGCAAAAGCGCAGGATTGCTTCAGGCCCTATTCTGGCTCCCGGCGGCAGGCTGAGCCTGTGGTTAATTCTTCTTCCTGATGGGAAAACAGAGTGACCTGTGCCTGTCCCAACACCTAGAGCTAGTCTCTCATTGGTTCCCCCTCTTCCCGTTCATCCTCAGGACAAATTGCAACGTGTTCGGAACAGGAGGTTAAAGGTGCTGATTCTCCAAGGAGGGAGATTGCTAGTAAAGCGGCTGGAATGGCGAACCGGAGCACAAGGAGATGAGAAATGAGGTGCGTTTTAGAAACCTTTCCCGGTCACACGGTGTACCATCTTCTGGGTTTCTCGTGCATGTTTTCGACGTAGGAAGATGCCCTTGAACCTGGAGATTTGGGACCCATGGGATGGGTACCACGCCGTATTACTTTACAGGGTCTGCGTTAGCTCACCCAACCTCACCAAACCTCTCAGCCCCAAGAGTGTCCACCCTTATGTCTCAATCAGCTGTGGGTCTAGATATGGTCAATCCAGGTGGCATCGCAGCCCCTGAACGAATTTTGTAAGAATTTCTCTCTCTTTCACTGTCTTTGTTTCACGGGTTTTTAAAAGTAATTGATTTTTATAATGGGGTTTAGCTGCTTTGCACTGCTGTGTTTATGCCGCTTTACACCTACTTGACTCACTTACAGAGAGATATCAATACATAGGTTTTATGATTCTTACTAGTCAGATATATTCTTGGGCGGTGAATAGGGGTTGTTGAGTCCAGTTCACTGAGCAAGGAGTAGGTCTTGTCTATTACATATTGGGTTTATGGAACGGTATCTGAGCTAATTTGAAACCCTTGTTTTATGCATCACCCCACCTCACCTTTCCCGTTAAGCAGCCATAGTGTGTTTTCTAAACGTGCGACTTTGTTCTGTTTTGTAATTCAGTTCAAGGGTAGCGGTTTTTACATTCCCTCTGTAAGTGATATCTTATGATAAGTGTCTTTTTCTGTGTGACTTATTTCACTTAGAATCGTCGTACCTAAATCCACTCATCATGCTGCTCCTAGCCTTATGATGTTGATTTCATGGCTGAGTGATATTCCATTGTACATAAGGACCACAACTTCTTTATCCATTCTTCTCTTTCCTGGGATGTTTAAGGTGTAACGAAGTGGAGGTTCTTGTCAACAGAGCAGCCCTAAACTTTGGGGTGCCTGTGTCTTGCTGATTTTTAGTTTTCCCAATTTATACGCCCATGAGTGGAAGTGCCCTATGCTCTCTAAGCTGAGTTTTTTAGATGTTTCAGGACACACCGTACACTTCTCCAGAGTGGCTGTTGGCAATTTACAGCCCGCCCATCAGCGTAGCAAGGCTCCCATTTCTCCATGGCCTGTCCTGCATTTCTGGTTTTGACACTTTATTCAGCATGGCCCTTTTGACCGATGGGAAGCGAGACTTCTTTGTAGCGCTGATTTGCCTTTCCAGGTTGCTTGGTTGGCCAAAAAGGGCGTATGCGTTTTTTCCTGAATATATTCAGGAAAAAACGCATACGCCCTTTTTGGCCAAGGGCATCATTGTCGAGGTTTTGCCGCTTTTCCTGTGCTTTAAAGGCGATTCGAATCTACCTCCTGAAATCGGTTTCCTGCAATTCTGCCTTGCTTTCAAATCCTCTTCGTTGCCTTCCCTCCATATATTTGTGGACGAGAGTTATCATTTCTAACTCTGCAGGTTTGTGAATTGCAGTGCCCCTGAGCTCCATTTTTCAACTCGCTTTCTTGGGAGCTGGCCGCAAAAGCGCAGGATTGCTTCAGGCCCTATTCTGGCTCCGGGCGGCAGGCTGAGCCTGTGGTTAATTCTTCTTCCTGATGGGAAAATAGTGACCTGTGCCTGTCCCAACACCTAGAGCTAGTCTCTCATTGGTTCACCCTCTTCCCGTTCATCCTCAGGACAAATTGCAACGTGTACGGAACAGGAGGTTAAAGGTGCTGATTCTCCAAGGAGGGAGATTGCTAGTAAAGTGGCTGGAATGGCGAACCAGAGCACAAGGAGATGAGAAATGAGGTGCGTTTTAGAAACCTTTCCCGGTCACACGGTGTACCATCTTCTGGGTTGCTCGTGCAAGTTTTCGACGTAGGAAGATGCCCTTGAACCTGGAGATTTGGGACCCATGGGATGGGTACCACGCCGTATTACTTTAAAGGGTCTGCGTTTGCTCACCCAACCTCACCAAACCTCTCAGCCCCAAGAGTGTCCACCCTTATGTCTCAGTCATCTGTGGGTATAGATATGGTCAATCCAGGTGGCATCGCAGCCCCTGAACGAATTTTGTAAGAATTTCTCTCTCTTTCACTGTCTTTGTTTCACGGGTTTTTAAAAGTAATTGATTTTTATAATGGGGTTTAGCTGCTTTGCACTGCTGTGTTTATGCCGCTTTACACCTACTTGACTCACTTACAGAGAGATATCAATACATAGGTTTTATGATTCTTACTAGTCAGATATATTCTTGGGCGGTGAATAGGGGTTGTTGAGTCCAGTTCACTGAGCAAGGAGTAGGTCTTGTCTATTACATATTGGGTTTATGGAACGGTATCTGAGCTAATTTGAAACCCTTGTTTTATGCATCACCCCACCTCACCTTTCCCGTTAAGCAGCCATAGTGTGTTTTCTAAACGTGCGACTCTGTTCTGTTTTGTAATTCAGTTCAAGGGTAGCGGTTTTTACATTCCCTCTGTAAGTGATATCTTATGATAAGTGTCTTTTTCTGTGTGACTTATTTCACTTAGAATCATCGTACCTAAATCCACTCATCATGCTGCTCCTAGCCTTATGACGTTGATTTCATGGCTGAGTGATATTCCATTGTACATAAGGACCACAACTTCTTTATCCATTCTTCTCTTTCCTGGGATGTTTAAGGTGTAACGAAGTGGAGGTTCTTGTCAACAGAGCAGCCCTAAACTTTGGGGTGCCTGTGTCTTGCTGATTTTTAGTTTTCCCAATTTATACGCCCATGAGTGGAAGTGCCCTATGCTCTCTAAGCTGAGTTTTTTAGATGTTTCAGGACACACCGTACACTTCTCCAGAGTGGCTGTTGGCAATTTACAGCCCGCCCATCAGCGTAGCAAGGCTCCCATTTCTCCATGGCCTGTCCTGCATTTCTGGTTTTGACACTTTATTCAGCATGGCCCTTTTGACCGATGGGAAGCGAGACTTCTTTGTAGCGCTGATTTGCCTTTCCAGGTTGCTTGGTTGGCCAAAAAGGGCGTATGCGTTTTTTCCTGAATATATTCAGGAAAAAACGCATACGCCCTTTTTGGCCAAGGGCATCATTGTCGAGGTTTTGCCGCTTTTCCTGTGCTTTAAAGGCGATTCGAATCTACCTCCTGAAATCGGTTTCCTGCAATTCTGCCTTGCTTTCAAATCCTCTTCGTAGCCTTCCCTCCATATATTTGTGGACGAGAGTTATCATTTCTAACTCTGCAGGTTTGTGAATTGCAGTGCCCCTGAGCTCCATTTTTCAACTCGCTTTCTTGGGAGCTGGCCGCAAAAGCGCAGGATTGCTTCAGGCCCTATTCTGGCTCCGGGCGGCAGGCTGAGCCTGTGGTTAATTCTGCTTCCTGATGGGAAAATAGAGTGACCTGTGCCTGTCCCAACACCTAGAGCTAGTCTCTCATTGGTTCCCCCTCTTCCCGTTCATCCTCAGGACAAATTGCAACGTGTTCGGAACAGGAGGTTAAAGGTGCTGATTCTCCAAGGAGGGAGATTGCTAGTAAAGCGGCTGGAATGGCGAACCGGAGCACAAGGAGATGAGAAATGAGGTGCGTTTTAGAAACCTTTCCCGGTCACACGGTGTACCATCTTCTGGGTTTCTCGTGCATGTTTTCGACGTAGGAAGATGCCCTTGACCCTGGAGATTTGGGACCCATGGGATGGGTACCACGCCGTATTACTTTACAGGGTCTGCGTTAGCTCACCCAACCTCACCAAACCTCTCAGCCCCAAGAGTGTCCACCCTTATGTCTCAATCAGCTGTGGGTCTAGATATGGTCAATCCAGGTGGCATCGCAGCCCCTGAACGAATTTTGTAAGAATTTCTCTCTCTTTCACTGTCTTTGTTTCACGGGTTTTTAAAAGTAATTGATTTTTATAATAGGGTTTAGCTGCTTTGCACTGCTGTGTTTATGCCGCTTTTCACCCACTTGACTCACTTACAGAGAGATATCAATACATAGGTTTTAAGATTCTTACTAGTCAGATATATTCTTGGGCGGTGAATAGGGGGCGTTGAGTCCAGTTCACTGAGCAAGGAGTAGGTCTTGTCTATTACATATTGGGTTTATGGAACGGTATCTGAGCTAATTTGAAACCCTTGTTTTATGCATCACCCCACCTCACCTTTCCCGTTAAGCAGCCATAGTGTGTTTTCTAAACGTGCGACTCTGTTCTGTTTTGTAATTCAGTTCAAGGGTAGCGGTTTCTACATTCCCTCTATAAGTGATATCTTATGATAAGTGTCTTTTTCTGTGTGACTTATTTCACTTAGAATCGTCGTACCTAAATCCACTCATCATGCTGCTCCTAGCCTTATGACGTTGATTTCATGGCTGAGTGATATTCCATTGTACATAAGGACCACAACTTCTTTATCCATTCTTCTCTTTCCTGGGATGTTTAAGGTGTAACGAAGTGGAGGTTCTTGTCAACAGAGCAGCCCTAAACTTTGGGGTGCCTGTGTCTTGCTGATTTTTAGTTTTCCCAATTTATACGCCCATGAGTGGAAGTGCCCTATGCTCTCTAAGCTGAGTTTTTTAGATGTTTCAGGACACACCGTACACTTCTCCAGAGTGGCTGTTGGCAATTTACAGCCCGCCCATCAGCGTAGCAAGGCTCCCATTTCTCCATGGCCTGTCCTGCATTTCTGGTTTTGACACTTTATTCAGCATGGCCCTTTTGACCGATGGGAAGCGAGACTTCTTTGTAGCGCTGATTTGCCTTTCCAGGTTGCTTGGTTGGCCAAAAAGGGCGTATGCGTTTTTTCCTGAATATATTCAGGAAAAAACGCATACGCCCTTTTTGGCCAAGGGCATCATTGTCGAGGTTTTGCCGCTTTTCCTGTGCTTTAAAGGCGATTCGAATCTACCTCCTGAAATCGGTTTCCTGCAATTCTGCCTTGCTTTCAAATCCTCTTCGTTGCCTTCCCTCCATATATTTGTGGACGAGAGTTATCATTTCTAACTCTGCAGGTTTGTGAATTGCAGTGCCCCTGAGCTCCATTTTTCAACTCGCTTTCTTGGGAGCTGGCCGCAAAAGCGCAGGATTGCTTCAGGCCCTATTCTGGCTCCGGGCGGCAGGCTGAGCCTGTGGTTAATTCTTCTTCCTGATGGGAAAATAGTGACCTGTGCCTGTCCCAACACCTAGAGCTAGTCTCTCATTGGTTCACCCTCTTCCCGTTCATCCTCAGGACAAATTGCAACGTGTACGGAACAGGAGGTTAAAGGTGCTGATTCTCCAAGGAGGGAGATTGCTAGTAAAGTGGCTGGAATGGCGAACCGGAGCACAAGGAGATGAGAAATGAGGTGCGTTTTAGAAACCTTTCCCGGTCACACGGTGTACCATCTTCTGGGTTGCTCGTGCATGTTTTTGACGTAGGAAGATGCCCTTGAACCTGGAGATTTGGGACCCATGGGATGGGTACCACGCCGTATTACTTTAAAGGGTCTGCGTTTGCTCACCCAACCTCACCAAACCTCTCAGCCCCAAGAGTGTCCACCCTTATGTCTCAGTCATCTGTGGGTCTAGATATGGTCAATCCAGGTGGCATCGCAGCCCCTGAACGAATTTTGTAAGAATTTCTCTCTCTTTCACTGTCTTTGTTTCACGGGTTTTTAAAAGTAATTGATTTTTATAATGGGGTTTAGCTGCTTTGCACTGCTGTGTTTATGCCGCTTTACACCTACTTGACTCACTTACAGAGAGATATCACTACATAGGTTTTAAGATTCTTACTAGTCAGATATATTCTTGGGCGGTGAATAGGGGTTGTTGAGTCCAGTTCACTGAGCAAGGAGTTGGTCTTGTCTATTACATATTGGGTTTATGGAACGGTATCTGAGCTAATTTGAAACCCTTGTTTTATGCATCACCCCACCTCACCTTTCCCGTTAAGCAGCCATAGTGTGTTTTCTAAACGTGCGACTCTGTTCTGTTTTGTAATTCAGTTCAAGGGTAGCGGTTTTTACATTCCCTCTGTAAGTGATATCTTATGATAAGTGTCTTTTTCTGTGTGACTTATTTCACTTAGAATCGTCGTACCTAAATCCACTCATCATGCTGCTCCTAGCCTTATGACGTTGATTTCATGGCTGAGTGATATTCCATTGTACATAAGGACCACAACTTCTTTATCCATTCTTCTCTTTCCTGGGATGTTTAAGGTGTAACGAAGTGGAGGTTCTTGTCAACAGAGCAGCCCTAAACTTTGGGGTGCCTGTGTCTTGCTGATTTTTAGTTTTCCCAATTTATACGCCCATGAGTGGAAGTGCCCTATGCTCTCTAAGCTGAGTTTTTTCGATGTTTCAGGACACACCGTACACTTCTCCAGAGTGGCTGTTGGCAATTTACAGCCCGCCCATCAGCGTAGCAAGGCTCCCATTTCTCCATGGCCTGTCCTGCATTTCTGGTTTTGACACTTTATTCAGCATGGCCCTTTTGACCGATGGGAAGCGAGACTTCTTTGTAGCGCTGATTTGCCTTTCCAGGTTGCTTGGTTGGCCAAAAAGGGCGTATGCGTTTTTTCCTGAATATATTCAGGAAAAAACGCATACGCCCTTTTTGGCCAAGGGCATCATTGTCGAGGTTTTGCCGCTTTTCCTGTGCTTTAAAGGCGATTCGAATCTACCTCCTGAAATCGGTTTCCTGCAATTCTGCCTTGCTTTCAAATCCTCTTCGTAGCCTTCCCTCCATATATTTGTGGACGAGAGTTATCATTTCTAACTCTGCAGGTTTGTGAATTGCAGTGCCCCTGAGCTCCATTTTTCAACTCGCTTTCTTGGGAGCTGGCCGCAAAAGCGCAGGATTGCTTCAGGCCCTATTCTGGCTCCGGGCGGCAGGCTGAGCCTGTGGTTAATTCTGCTTCCTGATGGGAAAATAGAGTGACCTGTGCCTGTCCCAACACCTAGAGCTAGTCTCTCATTGGTTCCCCCTCTTCCCGTTCATCCTCAGGACAAATTGCAACGTGTTCGGAACAGGAGGTTAAAGGTGCTGATTCTCCAAGGAGGGAGATTGCTAGTAAAGCGGCTGGAATGGCGAACCGGAGCACAAGGAGATGAGAAATGAGGTGCGTTTTAGAAACCTTTCCCGGTCACACGGTGTACCATCTTCTGGGTTTCTCGTGCATGTTTTCGACGTAGGAAGATGCCCTTGACCCTGGAGATTTGGGACCCATGGGATGGGTACCACGCCGTATTACTTTACAGGGTCTGCGTTAGCTCACCCAACCTCACCAAACCTCTCAGCCCCAAGAGTGTCCACCCTTATGTCTCAATCAGCTGTGGGTCTAGATATGGTCAATCCAGGTGGCATCGCAGCCCCTGAACGAATTTTGTAAGAATTTCTCTCTCTTTCACTGTCTTTGTTTCACGGGTTTTTAAAAGTAATTGATTTTTATAATAGGGTTTAGCTGCTTTGCACTGCTGTGTTTATGCCGCTTTTCACCCACTTGACTCACTTACAGAGAGATATCAATACATAGGTTTTAAGATTCTTACTAGTCAGATATATTCTTGGGCGGTGAATAGGGGGCGTTGAGTCCAGTTCACTGAGCAAGGAGTAGGTCTTGTCTATTACATATTGGGTTTATGGAACGGTATCTGAGCTAATTTGAAACCCTTGTTTTATGCATCACCCCACCTCACCTTTCCCGTTAAGCAGCCACAGTGTGTTTTCTAAACGTGCGACTCTGTTCTGTTTTGTAATTCAGTTCAAGGGTAGCGGTTTTTACATTCTCTCTGTAAGTGATATCTTATGATAAGTGTCTTTCTGTGTGACTTATTTCACTTAGAATCGTCGTACCTAAATCCACTCATCATGCTGCTCCTAGCCTTATGACGTTGATTTCATGGCTGAGTGATATTCCATTGTACATAAGGACCACAACTTCTTTATCCATTCTTCTCTTTCCTGGGATGTTTAAGGTGTAACGAAGTGGAGGTTCTTGTCAACAGAGCAGCCCTAAACTTTGGGGTGCCTGTGTCTTGCTGATTTTTAGTTTTCCCAATTTATACGCCCATGAGTGGAAGTGCCCTATGCTCTCTAAGCTGAGTTTTTTAGATGTTTCAGGACACACCGTACACTTCTCCAGAGTGGCTGTTGGCAATTTACAGCCCGCCCATCAGCGTAGCAAGGCTCCCATTTCTCCATGGCCTGTCCTGCATTTCTGGTTTTGACACTTTATTCAGCATGGCCCTTTTGACCGATGGGAAGCGAGACTTCTTTGTAGCGCTGATTTGCCTTTCCAGGTTGCTTGGTTGGCCAAAAAGGGCGTATGCGTTTTTTCCTGAATATATTCAGGAAAAAACGCATACGCCCTTTTTGGCCAAGGGCATCATTGTCGAGGTTTTGCCGCTTTTCCTGTGCTTTAAAGGCGATTCGAATCTACCTCCTGAAATCGGTTTCCTGCAATTCTGCCTTGCTTTCAAATCCTCTTCGTTGCCTTCCCTCCATATATTTGTGGACGAGAGTTATCATTTCTAACTCTGCAGGTTTGTGAATTGCAGTGCCCCTGAGCTCCATTTTTCAACTCGCTTTCTTGGGAGCTGGCCGCAAAAGCGCAGGATTGCTTCAGGCCCTATTCTGGCTCCCGGCGGCAGGCTGAGCCTGTGGTTAATTCTTCTTCCTGATGGGAAAATAGAGTGACCTGTGCCTGTCCCAACACCTAGAGCTAGTCTCTCATTGGTTCCCCCTCTTCCCGTTCATCCTCCGGACAAATTGCAACGTGTACGGAACAGGAGGTTAAAGGTGCTGATTCTCCAAGGAGGGAGATTGCTAGTAAAGCGGCTGGAATGGCGAACCGGAGCACAAGGAGATGAGAAATGAGGTGCGTTTTAGAAACCTTTCCCGGTCACACGGTGTACCATCTTCTGGGTTGCTCGTGCATGTTTTCGACGTAGGAAGATGCCCTTGAACCTGGAGATTTGGGACCCATGGGATGGGTACCACGCCGTATTACTTTAAAGGGTCTGCGTTTGCTCACCCAACCTCACCAAACCTCTCAGCCCCAAGAGTGTCCACCCTTATGTCTCAGTCATCTGTGGGTATAGATATGGTCAATCCAGGTGGCATCGCAGCCCCTGAACGAATTTTGTAAGAATTTCTCTCTCTCTCACTGTCTTTGTTTCACGGGTTTTTAAAAGTAATTGATTTTTATAATGGGGTTTAGCTGCTTTGCACTGCTGTGTTTATGCCGCTTTACACCTACTTGACTCACTTACAGAGAGATATCACTACATAGGTTTTAAGATTCTTACTAGTCAGATATATTCTTGGGCGGTGAATAGGGGTTGTTGAGTCCAGTTCACTGAGCAAGGAGTAGGTCTTGTCTATTACATATTGGGTTTATGGAACGGTATCTGAGCTAATTTGAAACCCTTGTTTTATGCATCACCCCACCTCACCTTTCCCGTTAAGCAGCCATAGTGTGTTTTCTAAACGTGCGACTCTGTTCTGTTTTGTAATTCAGTTCAAGGGTAGCGGTTTTTACATTCCCTCTGTAAGTGATATCTTATGATAAGTGTCTTTTTCTGTGTGACTTCTTTCACTTAGAATCGTCGTACCTAAATCCACTCATCATGCTGCTCCTAGCCTTAAGACGTTGATTTCATGGCTGAGTGATATTCCATTGTACATAAGGACCACAACTTCTTTATCCATTCTTCTCTTTCCTGGGATGTTTAAGGTGTAACGAAGTGGAGGTTCTTGTCAACAGAGCAGCCCTAAACTTTGGGGTGCCTGTGTCTTGCTGATTTTTAGTTTTCCCAATTTATACGCCCATGAGTGGAAGTGCCCTATGCTCTCTAAGCTGAGTTTTTTAGATGTTTCAGGACACACCGTACACTTCTCCAGAGTGGCTGTTGGCAATTTACAGCCCGCCCATCAGCGTAGCAAGGCTCCCATTTCTCCATGGCCTGTCCTGCATTTCTGGTTTTGACACTTTATTCAGCATGGCCCTTTTGACCGATGGGAAGCGAGACTTCTTTGTAGCGCTGATTTGCCTTTCCAGGTTGCTTGGTTGGCCAAAAAGGGCGTATGCGTTTTTTCCTGAATATATTCAGGAAAAAACGCATACGCCCTTTTTGGCCAAGGGCATCATTGTCGAGGTTTTGCCGCTTTTCCTGTGCTTTAAAGGCGATTCGAATCTACCTCCTGAAATCGGTTTCCTGCAATTCTGCCTTGCTTTCAAATCCTCTTCGTTGCCTTCCCTCCATATATTTGTGGACGAGAGTTATCATTTCTAACTCTGCAGGTTTGTGAATTGCAGTGCCCCTGAGCTCCATTTTTCAACTCGCTTTCTTGGGAGCTGGCCGCAAAAGCGCAGGATTGCTTCAGGCCCTATTCTGGCTCCGGGCGGCAGGCTGAGCCTGTGGTTAATTCTGCTACCTGATGGGAAAATAGAGTGACCTGTGCCTGTCCCAACACCTAGAGCTAGTCTCTCATTGGTTCCCCCTCTTCCCGTTCATCCTCAGGACAAATTGCAACGTGTACGGAACAGGAGGTTAAAGGTGCTGATTCTCCAAGGAGGGAGATTGCTAGTAAAGCGGCTGGAATGGCGAACCGGAGCACAAGGAGATGAGAAATGAGGTGCGTTTCAGAAA
Source organism: Balaenoptera borealis (assembly GCF_965194805.1). NCBI lineage: Eukaryota > Metazoa > Chordata > Mammalia > Artiodactyla > Balaenopteridae > Balaenoptera > Balaenoptera borealis. Next base: position 489,013 of record NW_028123748.1, read on the forward strand.
CCTTTCCCGGTCACACGGTGTACCATCTTCTGGGTTTCTCGTGCATGTTTTCGACGTAGGAAGATGCCCTTGACCCTGGAGATTTGGGACCCATGGGATGGGTACCACGCCGTATTACTTTAAAGGGTCTGCGTTTGCTCACCCAACCTCACCAAACCTCTCAGCCCCAAGAGTGTCCACCCTTATGTCTCAGTCATCTGTGGGTCTAGATATGGTCAATCCAGGTGGCATCGCAGCCCCTGAACGAATTTTGTAAGAATTTCTCTCTCTTTCACTGTCTTTGTTTCACGGGTTTTTAAAAGTAATTGATTTTTATAATGGGGTTTAGCTGCTTTGCACTGCTGTGTTTATGCCGCTTTACACCTACTTGACTCACTTACAGAGAGATATCACTACATAGGTTTTAAGATTCTTACTAGTCAGATATATTCTTGGGCGGTGAATAGGGGTTGTTGAGTCCAGTTCACTGAGCAAGGAGTAGGTCTTGTCTATTACATATTGGGTTTATGGAACGGTATCTGAGCTAATTTGAAACCCTTGTTTTATGCATCACCCCACCTCACCTTTCCCGTTAAGCAGCCATAGTGTGTTTTCTAAACGTGCGACTCTGTTCTGTTTTGTAATTCAGTTCAAGGGTAGCGGTTTTTACATTCTCTCTGTAAGTGATATCTTATGATAAGTGTCTTTCTGTGTGACTTATTTCACTTAGAATCGTCGTACCTAAATCCACTCATCATGCTGCTCCTAGCCTTAAGACGTTGATTTCATGGCTGAGTGATATTCCATTGTACATAAGGACCACAACTTCTTTATCCATTCTTCTCTTTCCTGGGATGTTTAAGGTGTAACGAAGTGGAGGTTCTTGTCAACAGAGCAGCCCTAAACTTTGGGGTGCCTGTGTCTTGCTGATTTTTAGTTTTCCCAATTTATACGCCCATGAGTGGAAGTGCCCTATGCTCTCTAAGCTGAGTATTTTAGATGTTTCAGGACACACCGTACACTTCTCCAGAGTGGCTGTTGGCAATTTACAGCCCGCCCATCAGCGTAGCAAGGCTCCCATTTCTCCATGGCCTGTCCTGCATTTCTGGTTTTGACACTTTATTCAGCATGGCCCTTTTGACCGATGGGAAGCGAGACTTCTTTGTAGCGCTGATTTGCCTTTCCAGGTTGCTTGGTTGGCCAAAAAGGGCGTATGCGTTTTTTCCTGAATATATTCAGGAAAAAACGCATACGCCCTTTTTGGCCAAGGGCATCATTGTCGAGGTTTTGCCGCTTTTCCTGTGCTTTAAAGGCGATTCGAATCTACCTCCTGGAATCGGTTTCCTGCAATTCTGCCTTGCTTTCAAATCCTCTTCGTTGCCTTCCCTCCATATATTTGTGGACGAGAGTTATCATTTCTAACTCTGCAGGTTTGTGAATTGCAGTGCCCCTGAGCTCCATTTTTCAACTCGCTTTCTTGGGAGCTGGCCGCAAAAGCGCAGGATTGCTTCAGGCCCTATTCTGGCTCCGGGCGGCAGGCTGAGCCTGTGGTTAATTCTTCTTCCTGATGGGAAAATAGAGTGACCTCTGCCTGTCCCAACACCTAGAGCTAGTCTCTCATTGGTTCCCCCTCTTCCCGTTCATCCTCAGGACAAATTGCAACGTGTTCGGAACAGGAGGTTAAAGGTGCTGATTCTCCAAGGAGGGAGATTGCTAGTAAAGCGGCTGGAATGGCGAACCGGAGCACAAGGAGATGAGAAATGAGGTGCGTTTCAGAAACCTTTCCCGGTCACACGGTGTACCATCTTCTGGGTTTCTCGTGCATGTTTTCGACGTAGGAAGATGCCCTTGACCCTGGAGATTTGGGACCCATGGGATGGGTACCACGCCGTATTACTTTAAAGGGTCTGCGTTTGCTCACCCAACCTCACCAAACCTCTCAGCCCCAAGAGTGTCCACCCTTATGTCTCAGTCATCTGTGGGTCTAGATATGGTCAATCCAGGTGGCATCGCAGCCCCTGAACGAATTTTGTAAGAATTTCTCTCTCTTTCACTGTCTTTGTTTCACGGGTTTTTAAAAGTAATTGATTTTTATAATGGGGTTTAGCTGCTTTGCACTGCTGTGTTTATGCCGCTTTACACCTACTTGACTCACTTACAGAGAGATATCACTACATAGGTTTTAAGATTCTTACTAGTCAGATATATTCTTGGGCGGTGAATAGGGGTTGTTGAGTCCAGTTCACTGAGCAAGGAGTAGGTCTTGTCTATTACATATTGGGTTTATGGAACGGTATCTGAGCTAATTTGAAACCCTTGTTTTATGCATCACCCCACCTCACCTTTCCCGTTAAGCAGCCATAGTGTGTTTTCTAAACGTGCGACTCTGTTCTGTTTTGTAATTCAGTTCAAGGGTAGCGGTTTTTACATTCTCTCTGTAAGTGATATCTTATGATAAGTGTCTTTCTGTGTGACTTATTTCACTTAGAATCGTCGTACCTAAATCCACTCATCATGCTGCTCCTAGCCTTAAGACGTTGATTTCATGGCTGAGTGATATTCCATTGTACATAAGGACCACAACTTCTTTATCCATTCTTCTCTTTCCTGGGATGTTTAAGGTGTAACGAAGTGGAGGTTCTTGTCAACAGAGCAGCCCTAAACTTTGGGGTGCCTGTGTCTTGCTGATTTTTAGTTTTCCCAATTTATACGCCCATGAGTGGAAGTGCCCTATGCTCTCTAAGCTGAGTATTTTAGATGTTTCAGGACACACCGTACACTTCTCCAGAGTGGCTGTTGGCAATTTACAGCCCGCCCATCAGCGTAGCAAGGCTCCCATTTCTCCATGGCCTGTCCTGCATTTCTGGTTTTGACACTTTATTCAGCATGGCCCTTTTGACCGATGGGAAGCGAGACTTCTTTGTAGCGCTGATTTGCCTTTCCAGGTTGCTTGGTTGGCCAAAAAGGGCGTATGCGTTTTTTCCTGAATATATTCAGGAAAAAACGCATACGCCCTTTTTGGCCAAGGGCATCATTGTCGAGGTTTTGCCGCTTTTCCTGTGCTTTAAAGGCGATTCGAATCTACCTCCTGGAATCGGTTTCCTGCAATTCTGCCTTGCTTTCAAATCCTCTTCGTTGCCTTCCCTCCATATATTTGTGGACGAGAGTTATCATTTCTAACTCTGCAGGTTTGTGAATTGCAGTGCCCCTGAGCTCCATTTTTCAACTCGCTTTCTTGGGAGCTGGCCGCAAAAGCGCAGGATTGCTTCAGGCCCTATTCTGGCTCCGGGCGGCAGGCTGAGCCTGTGGTTAATTCTGCTTCCTGATGGGAAAATAGAGTGACCTGTGCCTGTCCCAACACCTAGAGCTAGTCTCTCATTGGTTCCCCCTCTTCCCGTTCATCCTCAGGACAAATTGCAACCTGTACGGAACAGGAGGTTAAAGGTGCTGATTCTCCAAGGAGGGAGATTGCTAGTAAAGCGGCTGGAATGGCGAACCGGAGCACAAGGAGATGAGAAATGAGGTGCGTTTTAGAAACCTTTCCCGGTCACACGGTGTACCATCTTCTGGGTTTCTCGTGCATGTTTTCGACGTAGGAAGATGCCCTTGACCCTGGAGATTTGGGACCCATGGGATGGGTACCACGCCGTATTACTTTACAGGGTCTGCGTTAGCTCACCCAACCTCACCAAACCTCTCAGCCCCAAGAGTGTCCACCCTTATGTCTCAATCAGCTGTGGGTCTAGATATGGTCAATCCAGGTGGCATCGCAGCCCCTGAACGAATTTTGTAAGAATTTCTCTCTCTTTCACTGTCTTTGTTTCACGGGTTTTTAAAAGTAATTGATTTTTATAATAGGGTTTAGCTGCTTTGCACTGCTGTGTTTATGCCGCTTTACACCCACTTGACTCACTTACAGAGAGATATCAATACATAGGTTTTAAGATTCTTACTAGTCAGATATATTCTTGGGTGGTGAATAGGGGGCGTTGAGTCCAGTTCACTGAGCAAGGAGTAGGTCTGGTCTATTACATATTGGGTTTATGGAACGGTATCTGAGCTAATTTGAAACCCTTGTTTTATGCATCACCCCACCTCACCTTTCCCGTTAAGCAGCCATAGTGTGTTTTCTAAACGTGCGACTCTGTTCTGTTTTGTAATTCAGTTCAAGGGTAGCGGTTTTTACATTCTCTCTGTAAGTGATATCTTATGATAAGTGTCTTTCTGTGTGACTTATTTCACTTAGAATCGTCATACCTAAATCCACTCATCATGCTGCTCCTAGCCTTATGACGTTGATTTCATGGCTGAGTGATATTCCATTGTACATAAGGACCACAACTTCTTTATCCATTCTTCTCTTTCCTGGGATGTTTAAGGTGTAACGAAGTGGAGGTTCTTGTCAACAGAGCAGCCCTAAACTTTGGGGTGCCTGTGTCTTGCTGATTTTTAGTTTTCCCAATTTATACGCCCATGAGTGGATGTGCCCTATGCTCTCTAAGCTGAGTTTCTTAGATGTTTCAGGACACACCGTACACTTCTCCAGAGTGGCTGTTGGCAATTTACAGCCCGCCCATCAGCGTAGCAAGGCTCCCATTTCTCCATGGCCTGTCCTGCATTTCTGGTTTTGACACTTTATTCAGCATGGCCCTTTTGACCGATGGGAAGCGAGACTTCTTTGTAGCGCTGATTTGCCTTTCCAGGTTGCTTGGTTGGCCAAAAAGGGCGTATGCGTTTTTTCCTGAATATATTCAGGAAAAAACGCATACGCCCTTTTTGGCCAAGGGCATCATTGTCGAGGTTTTGCCGCTTTTCCTGTGCTTTAAAGGCGATTCGAATCTACCTCCTGAAATCGGTTTCCTGCAATTCTGCCTTGCTTTCAAATCCTCTTCGTTGCCTTCCCTCCATATATTTGTGGACGAGAGTTATCATTTCTAACTCTGCAGGTTTGTGAATTGCAGTGCCCCTGAGCTCCATTTTTCAACTCGCTTTCTTGGGAGCTGGCCGCAAAAGCGCAGGATTGCTTCAGGCCCTATTCTGGCTCCGGGCGGCAGGCTGAGCCTGTGGTTAATTCTGCTTCCTGATGGGAAAATAGAGTGACCTGTGCCTGTCCCAACACCTAGAGCTAGTCTCTCATTGGTTCCCCCTCTTCCCGTTCATCCTCAGGACAAATTGCAACGTGTTCGGAACAGGAGGTTAAAGGTGCTGATTCTCCCAGGAGGGAGATTGCTAGTAAAGCGGCTGGAATGGCGAACCGGAGCACAAGGAGATGAGAAATGAGGTGCGTTTTAGAAACCTTTCCCGGTCACACGGTGTACCATCTTCTGGGTTTCTCGTGCATGTTTTCGACGTAGGACGATGCCCTTGAACCTGGAGATTTGGGACCCATGGGATGGGTACCACGCCGTATTACTTTACAGGGTCTGCGTTAGCTCACCCAACCTCACCAAACCTCTCAGCCCCAAGAGTGTCCACCCTTATGTCTCAATCAGCTGTGGGTCTAGATATGGTCAATCCAGGTGGCATCGCAGCCCCTGAACGAATTTTGTAAGAATTTCTCTCTCTTTCACTGTCTTTGTTTCACGGGTTTTTAAAAGTAATTGATTTTTATAATAGGGTTTAGCTGCTTTGCACTGCTGTGTTTATGCCGCTTTTCACCCACTTGACTCACTTACAGAGAGATATCAATACATAGGTTTTAAGATTCTTACTAGTCAGATATATTCTTGGGCGGTGAATAGGGGGCGTTGAGTCCAGTTCACTGAGCAAGGAGTAGGTCTTGTCTATTACATAGTGGGTTTATGGAACGGTATCTGAGCTAATTTGAAACCCTTGTTTTATGCATCACCCCACCTCACCTTTCCCGTTAAGCAGCCATAGTGTGTTTTCTAAACGTGCGACTCTGTTCTGTTTTGTAATTCAGTTCAAGGGTAGCGGTTTTTACATTCTCTCTGTAAGTGATATCTTATGATAAGTGTCTTTCTGTGTGACTTATTTCACTTAGAATCGTCGTACCTAAATCCACTCATCATGCTGCTCCTAGCCTTATGACGTTGATTTCATGGCTGAGTGATATTCCATTGTACATAAGGACCACAACTTCTTTATCCATTCTTCTCTTTCCTGGGATGTTTAAGGTGTAACGAAGTGGAGGTTCTTGTCAACAGAGCAGCCCTAAACTTTGGGGTGCCTGTGTCTTGCTGATTTTTAGTTTTCCCAATTTATACGCCCATGAGTGGAAGTGCCCTATGCTCTCTAAGCTGAGTATTTTAGATGTTTCAGGACACACCGTACACTTCTCCAGAGTGGCTGTTGGCAATTTACAGCCCGCCCATCAGCGTAGCAAGGCTCCCATTTCTCCATGGCCTGTCCTGCATTTCTGGTTTTGACACTTTATTCAGCATGGCCCTTTTGACCGATGGGAAGCGAGACTTCTTTGTAGCGCTGATTTGCCTTTCCAGGTTGCTTGGTTGGCCAAAAAGGGCGTATGCGTTTTTTCCTGAATATATTCAGGAAAAAACGCATACGCCCTTTTTGGCCAAGGGCATCATTGTCGAGGTTTTGCCGCATTTCCTGTGCTTTAAAGGCGATTCAAATCTACCTCCTGGAATCGGTTTCCTGCAATTCTGCCTTGCTTTCAAATCCTCTTCGTTGCCTTCCCTCCATATATTTGTGGACGAGAGTTATCATTTCTAACTCTGCAGGTTTGTGAATTGCAGTGCCCCTGAGCTCCATTTTTCAACTCGCTTTCTTGGGAGCTGGCCGCAAAAGCGCAGGATTTCTTCAGGCCCTATTCTGGCTCCCGGCGGCAGGCTGAGCCTGTGGTTAATTCTTCTTCCTGATGGGAAAATAGAGTGACCTGTGCCTGTCCCAACACCTAGAGCTAGTCTCTCATTGGTTCCCCCTCTTCCCGTTCATCCTCAGGACAAATTGCAACCTGTACGGAACAGGAGGTTAAAGGTGCTGATTCTCCAAGGAGGGAGATTGCTAGTAAAGCGGCTGGAATGGCGAACCGGAGCACAAGGAGATGAGAAATGAGGTGCGTTTTAGAAACCTTTCCCGGTCACACGGTGTACCATCTTCTGGGTTGCTCGTGCATGTTTTCGACGTAGGAAGATGCCCTTGAACCTGGAGAATTGGGACCCATGGGATGGGTACCACGCCGTATTACTTTAAAGGGTCTGCGTTTGCTCACCCAACCTCACCAAACCTCTCAGCCCCAAGAGTGTCCACCCTTATGTCTCAGTCATCTGTGGGTATAGATATGGTCAATCCAGCTGGCATCGCAGCCCCTGAACGAATTTTGTAAGAATTTCTCTCTCTTTCACTGTCTTTGTTTCACGGGTTTTTAAAAGTAATTGATTTTTATAATGGGGTTTAGCTGCTTTGCACTGCTGTGTTTATGCCGCTTTACACCTACTTGACTCACTTACAGAGAGATATCAATACATAGGTTTTAAGATTCTTACTAGTCAGATATATTCTTGGGCGGTAATAGGGGTTGTTGAGTCCAGTTCACTGAGCAAGGAGTAGGTCTTGTCTATTACATATTGGGTTTATGGAACGGTATCTGAGCTAATTTGAAACCCTTGTTTTATGCATCACCCCACCTCACCTTTCCCGTTAAGCAGCCATAGTGTGTTTTCTAAACGTGCGACTCTGTTCTGTTTTGTAATTCAGTTCAAGGGTAGCGGTTTTTACATTCCCTCTGTAAGTGATATCTTATGATAAGTGTCTTTTTCTGTGTGACTTATTTCACTTAGAATCGTCGTACCTAAATCCACTCATCATGCTGCTCCTAGCCTTAAGACGTTGATTTCATGGCTGAGTGATATTCCATTGTACATAAGGACCACAACTTCTTTATCCATTCTTCTCTTTCCTGGGATGTTTAAGGTGTAACGAAGTGGAGGTTCTTGTCAACAGAGCAGCCCTAAACTTTGGGGTGCCTGTGTCTTGCTGATTTTTAGTTTTCCCAATTTATACGCCCATGAGTGGAAGTGCCCTATGCTCTCTAAGCTGAGTTTTTTTGATGTTTCAGGACACACCGTACACTTCTCCAGAGTGGCTGTTGGCAATTTACAGCCCGCCCATCAGCGTAGCAAGGCTCCCATTTCTCCATGGCCTGTCCTGCATTTCTGGTTTTGACACTTTATTCAGCATGGCCCTTTTGACCGATGGGAAGCGAGACTTCTTTGTAGCGCTGATTTGCCTTTCCAGGTTGCTTGGTTGGCCAAAAAGGGCGTATGCGTTTTTTCCTGAATATATTCAGGAAAAAACGCATACGCCCTTTTTGGCCAAGGGCATCATTGTCGAGGTTTTGCCGCTTTTCCTGTGCTTTAAAGGCGATTCGAATCTACCTCCTGAAATCTGTTTCCTGCAATTCTGCCTTGCTTTCAAATCCTCTTCGTTGCCTTCCCTCCATATATTTGTGGACGAGAGTTATCATTTCTAACTCTGCAGGTTTGTGAATTGCAGTGCCCCTGAGCTCCATTTTTCAACTCGCTTTCTTGGGAGCTGGCCGCAAAAGCGCAGGATTGCTTCAGGCCCTATTCTGGCTCCGGGCGGCAGGCTGAGCCTGTGGTTAATTCTGCTTCCTAATGGGAAAATAGAGTGACCTGTGCCTGTCCCAACACCTAGAGCTAGTCTCTCATTGGTTCCCCCTCTTCCCGTTCATCCTCAGGACAAATTGCAACGTGTTCGGAACAGGAGGTTAAAGGTGCTGATTCTCCCAGGAGGGAGATTGCTAGTAAAGCGGCTGGAATGGCGAACCGGAGCACAAGGAGATGAGAAATGAGGTGCGTTTTAGAAACCTTTCCCGGTCACACGGTGTACCATCTTCTGGGTTTCTCGTGCATGTTTTCGACGTAGGAAGATGCCCTTGAACCTGGAGATTTGGGACCCATGGGATGGGTACCACGCCGTATTACTTTAAAGGGTCTGCGTTTGCTCACCCAACCTCACCAAACCTCTCAGCCCCAAGAGTGTCCACCCTTATGTCTCAGTCATCTGTGGGTCTAGATATGGTCAATCCAGGTGGCATCGCAGCCCCTGAACGAATTTTGTAAGAATTTCTCTCTCTTTCACTGTCTTTGTTTCACGGGTTTTTGAAAGTAATTGATTTTTATAATAGGGTTTAGCTGCTTTGCACTGCTGTGTTTATGCCGCTTTTCACCCACTTGACTCACTTACAGAGAGATATCAATACATAGGTTTTAAGATTCTTACTAGTCAGATATATTCTTGGGCGGTGAATAGGGGGCGTTGAGTCCAGTTCACTGAGCAAGGAGTAGGTCTTGTCTATTACATATTGGGTTTATGGAACGGTATCTGAGCTAATTTGAAACCCTTGTTTTATGCATCACCCCACCTCACCTTTCCCGTTAAGCAGCCATAGTGTGTTTTCTAAACGTGCGACTCTGTTCTGTTTTGTAATTCAGTTCAAGGGTAGCGGTTTTTACATTCTCTCTGTAAGTGATATCTTATGATAAGTGTCTTTCTGTGTGACTTATTTCACTTAGAATCGTCGTACCTAAATCCACTCATCATGCTGCTCCTAGCCTTATGACGTTGATTTCATGGCTGAGTGATATTCCATTGTACATAAGGACCACAACTTCTTTATCCATTCTTCTCTTTCCTGGGATGTTTAAGGTGTAACGAAGTGGAGGTTCTTGTCAACAGGGCAGCCCTAAACTTTGGGGTGCCTGTGTCTTGCTGATTTTTAGTTTTCCCAATTTATACGCCCATGAGTGGAAGTGCCCTATGCTCTCTAAGCTGAGTATTTTAGATGTTTCAGGACACACCGTACACTTCTCCAGAGTGGCTGTTGGCAATTTACAGCCCGCCCATCAGCGTAGCAAGGCTCCCATTTCTCCATGGCCTGTCCTGCATTTCTGGTTTTGACACTTTATTCAGCATGGCCCTTTTGACCGATGGGAAGCGAGACTTCTTTGTAGCGCTGATTTGCCTTTCCAGGTTGCTTGGTTGGCCAAAAAGGGCGTATGCGTTTTTTCCTGAATATATTCAGGAAAAAACGCATACGCCCTTTTTGGCCAAGGGCATCATTGTCGAGGTTTTGCCGCTTTTCCTGTGCTTTAAAGGCGATTCGAATCTACCTCCTGAAATCGGTTTCCTGCAATTCTGCCTTGCTTTCAAATCCTCTTCGTTGCCTTCCCTCCATATATTTGTGGACGAGAGTTATCATTTCTAACTGCAGGTTTGTGAATTGCAGTGCCCCTGAGCTCCATTTTTCAACTCGCTTTCTTGGGAGCTGGCCGCAAAAGCGCAGGATTGCTTCAGGCCCTATTTTGGCTCCGGGCGGCAGGCTGAGCCTGTGGTTAATTCTTCTTCCTGATGGGAAATTAGAGTGACCTGTGCCTGTCCCAACACCTAGAGCTAGTCTCTCATTGGTTCCCCCTCTTCCCGTTCATCCTCAGGACAAATTGCAACGTGTACGGAACAGGAGGTTAAAGGTGCTGATTCTCCAAGGAGGGAGATTGCTAGTAAAGCGGCTGGAATGGCGAACCGGAGCACAAGGAGATGAGAAATGAGGTGCGTTTTAGAAACCTTTCCCGGTCACACGGTGTACCATCTTCTGGGTTTCTCATGCATGTTTTCGACGTAGGAAGATGCCCTTGAACCTGGAGATTTGGGACCCATGGGATGGGTACCACGCCGTATTACTTTAAAGGGTCTGCATTTGCTCACCCAACCTCACCAAACCTCTCAGCCCCAAGAGTGTCCACCCTTATGTCTCAGTCATCTGTGGGTCTAGATATGGTCAATCCAGGTGGCATCGCAGCCCCTGAACGAATTTTGTAAGAATTTCTCTCTCTTTCACTGTCTTTGTTTCACGGGTTTTTAAAAGTAATTGATTTTTATAATAGGGTTTAGCTGCTTTGCACTGCTGTGTTTATGCCGCTTTTCACCCACTTGACTCACTTACAGAGAGATATCAATACATAGGTTTTAAGATTCTTACTAGTCAGATATATTCTTGGGCGGTGAATAGGGGGCGTTGAGTCCAGTTCACTGAGCAAGGAGTAGGTCTTGTCTATTACATATTGGGTTTATGGAACGGTATCTGAGCTAATTTGAAACCCTTGTTTTATGCATCACCCCACCTCACCTTTCCCGTTAAGCAGCCATAGTGTGTTTTCTAAACGTGCTACTCTGTTCTGTTTTGTAATTCAGTTCAAGGGTAGCGGTTTTTACATTCCCTCTGTAAGTGATATCTTATGATAAGTGTCTTTTTCTGTGTGACTTATTTCACTTAGAATCGTCGTACCTAAATCCACTCATCATGCTGCTCCTAGCCTTAAGACGTTGATTTCATGGCTGAGTGATATTCCATTGTACATAAGGACCACAACTTCTTTATCCATTCTTCTCTTTCCTGGGATGTTTAAGGTGTAACGAAGTGGAGGTTCTTGTCAACAGAGCAGCCCTAAACTTTGGGGTGCCTGTGTCTTGCTGATTTTTAGTTTTCCCAATTTATACGCCCATGAGTGGAAGTGCCCTATGCTCTCTAAGCTGAGTTTTTTTGATGTTTCAGGACACACCGTACACTTCTCCAGAGTGGCTGTTGGCAATTTACAGCCCGCCCATCAGCGTAGCAAGGCTTCCATTTCTCCATGGCCTGTCCTGCATTTCTGGTTTTGACACTTTATTCAGCATGGCCCTTTGGACCGATGGGAAGCGAGACTTCTTTGTAGCGCTGATTTGCCTTTCCAGGTTGCTTGGTTGGCCAAAAAGGGCGTATGCGTTTTTTCCTGAATATATTCAGGAAAAAACGCATACGCCCTTTTTGGCCAAGGGCATCATTGTCGAGGTTTTGCCGCTTTTCCTGTGCTTTAAAGGCGATTCGAATCTACCTCCTGAAATCTGTTTCCTGCAATTCTGCCTTGCTTTCAAATCCTCTTCGTTGCCTTCCCTCAATATATTTGTGGACGAGAGTTATCCTTTCTAACTGTGCAGGTCTGTGAATTGCAGTGCCCCTGAGCTCCATTTTTCAACTCGCTTTCTTGGGAACTGGCCGCAAAAGCGCAGGATTGCTTCAGGCCCTATTCTGGCTCCGGGCGGCAGGCTGAGCCTGTGGTTAATTCTTCTTCCTGATGGGAAAATAGAGTGACCTGTGCCTGTCCCAACACCTAGAGCTAGTCTCTCATTGGTTCCCCCTCTTCCCGTTCATCCTCAGGACAAATTGCAACCTGTACGGAACAGGAGGTTAAAGGTGCTGATTCTCCAAGGAGGGAGATTGCTAGTAAAGCGGCTGGAATGGCGAACCGGAGCACAAGGAGATGAGAAATGAGGTGCGTTTTAGAAACCTTTCCCGATCACACGGTGTACCATCTTCTGGGTTTCTCATGCATGTTTTCGATGTAGGAAGATGCCCTTGACCCTGGAGATTTGGGACCCATGGGATGGGTACCACGCCGTATTACTTTACAGGGTCTGCGTTAGCTCACCCAACCTCACCAAACCTCTCAGCCCCAAGAGTGTCCACCCTTATGTCTCAGTCAGCTGTGGGTCTAGATATGGTCAATCCAGGTGGCATCGCAGCCCCTGAACGAATTTTGTAAGAATTTCTCTCTCTTTCACTGTCTTTGTTTCACGGGTCTTTAAAAGTAATTGATATTTATAATGGGGTTTAGCTGCTTTGCACTGCTGTGTTTATGCCGCTTTACACCCACTTGACTCACTTACAGAGAGATAGCAATACATAGGTTTTAAGATTCTTACTAGTCAAATATATTCTTGGGCGCTGAATAGGGGGTGTTGAGTCCAGTAAACTGAGCAAGGAGTAGGTCTTGTCTATTACATATTGGGTTTATGGAACGGTATCTGAGCTAATTTGAAACCCTTGTTTTATGCATCACCCCACCTCACCTTTCCCGTTAAGCAGCCATAGTGTGTTTTCTAAACGTGCGACTCTGTTCTGTTTTGTAATTCAGTTCAAGGGTAGCGGTTTTTACATTCCCTCTATAAGTGATATCTTATGATAAGTGTCTTTTTCTGTGTGACCTATTTCACTTAGAATCGTCGTACCTATATCCACTCATCATGCTGCTCCTAGCCTTATGACGTTGATTTCATGGCTGAGTGATATTCCATTGTACATAAGGACCACAACTTCTTTATCCATTCTTCTCTTTCCTGGGATGTTTCAGGTGTAACGAAGTGGAGGTTCTTGTCAACAGAGCAGCCCTAAACTTTGGGGTGCCTGTGTCTTGCTGATTTTTAGTTTTCCCAATTTATACGCCCATGAGTGGAAGTGCCCTATGCTCTCTAAGCTGAGTTTTTTCGATGTTTCAGGACACACCGTACACTTCTCCAGAGTGGCTGTTGGCAATTTACAGCCCGCCCATCAGCGTAGCAAGGCTCCCATTTCTCCATGGCCTGTCCTGCATTTCTGGTTTTGACACTTTATTCAGCATGGCCCTTTGGACCGATGGGAAGCGAGCCTTCTTTGTAGCGCTGATTTGCCTTTCCAGGTTGCTTGGTTGGCCAAAAAGGGCGTATGCGTTTTTTCCTGAATATATTCAGGAAAAAACGCATACGCCCTTTTTGGCCAAGGGCATCATTGTCGAGGTTTTGCCGCTTTTCCTGTGCTTTAAAGGCGATTCGAATCTACCTCCTGAAATCTGTTTCCTGCAATTCTGCCTTGCTTTCAAATCCTCTTCGTTGCCTTCCCTCAATATATTTGTGGACGAGAGTTATCCTTTCTAACTGTGCAGGTCTGTGAATTGCAGTGCCCCTGAGCTCCATTTTTCAACTCGCTTTCTTGGGAACTGGCCGCAAAAGCGCAGGATTGCTTCAGGCCCTATTCTGGCTCCGGGCGGCAGGCTGAGCCTGTGGTTAATTCTTCTTCCTGATGGGAAAATAGAGTGACCTGTGCCTGTCCCAACACCTAGAGCTAGTCTCTCATTGGTTCCCCCTCTTCCCGTTCATCCTCAGGACAAATTGCAACCTGTACGGAACAGGAGGTTAAAGGTGCTGATTCTCCAAGGAGGGAGATTGCTAGTAAAGCGGCTGGAATGGCGAACCGGAGCACAAGGAGATGAGAAATGAGGTGCGTTTTAGAAACCTTTCCCGATCACACGGTGTACCATCTTCTGAGTTTCTCATGCATGTTTTCGATGTAGGAATATGCCCTTGAACCTGGAGATTTGGGACCCATGGGATGGGTACCACGCCGTAATACTTTAAAGGGTCTGCGTTAGCTCACCCAACCTCACCAAACCTCTCAGCCCCAAGAGTGTCCACCCTTATGGCTCAGTCAGCTGTGGGTCTAGATATGGTCAATCCAGGTGGCATCGCAGCCCCTGAACGAATTTTGTAAGAATTTCTCTCTCTTTCACTGTCTTTGTTTCACGGGTCTTTAAAAGTAATTGATTTTTATAATGGGGTTTAGCTGCTTTGCACTGCTGTGTTTATGCCGCTTTACACCCACTTGACTCACTTACAGAGAGATAGCAATACATAGGTTTTAAGATTCTTACTAGTCAAATATATTCTTGGGCGGTGAATAGGGCGTGTTGAGTCCAGTTCACTGAGCAAGGAGTAGGTCTTGTCTATTACATATTGGGTTTATGGAACGGTATCTGAGCTAATTTGAAACCCTTGTTTTATGCATCACCCCACCTCACCTTTCCCGTTAAGCAGCCATAGTGTGTTTTCTAAACGTGCGACTCTGTTCTGTTTTGTAATTCAGTTCAAGGGTAGCGGTTTTTACATTCTCTCTGTAAGTGATATCTTATGATAAGGGTCTTTTTCTGTGTGACCTATTTCACTTAGAATCGTCGCACCTATATCCACTTATCATGCTGCTCCTAGCCTTATGACGTTGATTTCATGGCTGAGTGATATTCCATTGTACATAAGGACCACAACTTCTTTATCCATTCTTCTCTTTCCTGGGATGTTTAAGGTGTAACGAAGTGGAGTTTCTTGTCAACAGAGCAGCCCTAAACTTTGGGGTGCCTGTGTCTTGCTGATTTTTAGTTTTCCCAATTTATACGCCCATGAGTGGAAGTGCCCTATGCTCTCTAAGCTGAGTTTTTTTGATGTTTCAGGACACACCGTACACTTCTCCAGAGTGGCTGTTGGCAATTTACAGCCCGCCCATCAGCGTAGCAAGGCTCCCATTTCTCCATGGCCTGTCCTGCATTTCTGGTTTTGACACTTTATTCAGCATGGCCCTTTGGACCGATGGGAAGCGAGACTTCTTTGTAGCGCTGATTTGCCTTTCCAGGTTGCTTGGTTGGCCAAAAAGGGCGTATGCGTTTTTTCCTGAATATATTCAGGAAAAAACGCATACGCCCTTTTTGGCCAAGGGCATCATTGTCTAGGTTTTGCCGCTTTTCCTGTGCTTTAAAGGCGATTCGAATCTACCTCCTGAAATCTGTTTCCTGCAATTCTGCCTTGCTTTCAAATCCTCTTCGTTGCCTTCCCTCAATATATTTGTGGACGAGAGTTATCCTTTCTAACTGTGCAGGTCTGTGAATTGCAGTGCCCCTGAGCTCCATTTTTCAACTCGCTTTCTTGGGAACTGGCCGCAAAAGCGCAGGATTGCTTCAGGCCCTATTCTGGCTCCGGGCGGCAGGCTGAGCCTGTGGTTAATTCTTCTTCCTGATGGGAAAATAGAGTGACCTGTGCCTGTCCCAACACCTAGAGCTAGTCTCTCATTGGTTCCCCCTCTTCCCGTTCATCCTCAGGACAAATTGCAACCTGTACGGAACAGGAGGTTAAAGGTGCTGATTCTCCAAGGAGGGAGATTGCTAGTAAAGCGGCTGGAATGGCGAACCGGAGCACAAGGAGATGAGAAATGAGGTGCGTTTTAGAAACCTTTCCCGATCACACGGTGTACCATCTTCTGGGTTTCTCATGCATGTTTTCGATGTAGGAAGATGCCCTTGACCCTGGAGATTTGGGACCCATGGGATGGGTACCACGCCGTATTACTTTACAGGGTCTGCGTTAGCTCACCCAACCTCACCAAACCTCTCAGCCCCAAGAGTGTCCACCCTTATGTCTCAGTCAGCTGTGGGTCTAGATATGGTCAATCCAGGTGGCATCGCAGCCCCTGAACGAATTTTGTAAGAATTTCTCTCTCTTTCACTGTCTTTGTTTCACGGGTCTTTAAAAGTAATTGATTTTTATAATGGGGTTTAGCTGCTTTGCACTGCTGTGTTTATGCCGCTTTACACCCACTTGACTCACTTACAGAGAGATAGCAATACATAGGTTTTAAGATTCTTACTAGTCAAATATATTCTTGGGCGCTGAATAGGGGGTGTTGAGTCCAGTAAACTGAGCAAGGAGTAGGTCTTGTCTATTACATATTGGGTTTATGGAACGGTATCTGAGCTAATTTGAAACCCTTGTTTTATGCATCACCCCACCTCACCTTTCCCGTTAAGCAGCCATAGTGTGTTTTCTAAACGTGCGACTCTGTTCTGTTTTGTAATTCAGTTCAAGGGTAGCGGTTTTTACATTCCCTCTATAAGTGATATCTTATGATAAGTGTCTTTTTCTGTGTGACCTATTTCACTTAGAATCGTCGTACCTATATCCACTCATCATGCTGCTCCTAGCCTTATGACGTTGATTTCATGGCTGAGTGATATTCCATTGTACATAAGGACCACAACTTCTTTATCCATTCTTCTCTTTCCTGGGATGTTTCAGGTGTAACGAAGTGGAGGTTCTTGTCAACAGAGCAGCCCTAAACTTTGGGGTGCCTGTGTCTTGCTGATTTTTAGTTTTCCCAATTTATACGCCCATGAGTGGAAGTGCCCTATGCTCTCTAAGCTGAGTTTTTTCGATGTTTCAGGACACACCGTACACTTCTCCAGAGTGGCTGTTGGCAATTTACAGCCCGCCCATCAGCGTAGCAAGGCTCCCATTTCTCCATGGCCTGTCCTGCATTTCTGGTTTTGACACTTTATTCAGCATGGCCCTTTGGACCGATGGGAAGCGAGCCTTCTTTGTAGCGCTGATTTGCCTTTCCAGGTTGCTTGGTTGGCCAAAAAGGGCGTATGCGTTTTTTCCTGAATATATTCAGGAAAAAACGCATACGCCCTTTTTGGCCAAGGGCATCATTGTCGAGGTTTTGCCGCTTTTCCTGTGCTTTAAAGGCGATTCGAATCTACCTCCTGAAATCTGTTTCCTGCAATTCTGCCTTGCTTTCAAATCCTCTTCGTTGCCTTCCCTCAATATATTTGTGGACGAGAGTTATCCTTTCTAACTGTGCAGGTCTGTGAATTGCAGTGCCCCTGAGCTCCATTTTTCAACTCGCTTTCTTGGGAACTGGCCGCAAAAGCGCAGGATTGCTTCAGGCCCTATTCTGGCTCCGGGCGGCAGGCTGAGCCTGTGGTTAATTCTTCTTCCTGATGGGAAAATAGAGTGACCTGTGCCTGTCCCAACACCTAGAGCTAGTCTCTCATTGGTTCCCCCTCTTCCCGTTCATCCTCAGGACAAATTGCAACCTGTACGGAACAGGAGGTTAAAGGTGCTGATTCTCCAAGGAGGGAGATTGCTAGTAAAGCGGCTGGAATGGCGAACCGGAGCACAAGGAGATGAGAAATGAGGTGCGTTTTAGAAACCTTTCCCGATCACACGGTGTACCATCTTCTGGGTTTCTCATGCATGTTTTCGATGTAGGAAGATGCCCTTGACCCTGGAGATTTGGGACCCTTGGGATGGGTACCACGCCGTATTACTTTACAGGGTCTGCGTTAGCTCACCCAACCTCACCAAACCTCTCAGCCCCAAGAGTGTCCACCCTTATGTCTCAGTCAGCTGTGGGTCTAGATATGGTCAATCCAGGTGGCATCGCAGCCCCTGAACGAATTTTGTAAGAATTTCTCTCTCTTTCACTGTCTTTGTTTCACGGGTCTTTAAAAGTAATTGATATTTATAATGGGGTTTAGCTGCTTTGCACTGCTGTGTTTATGCCGCTTTACACCCACTTGACTCACTTACAGAGAGATAGCAATACATAGGTTTTAAGATTCTTACTAGTCAAATATATTCTTGGGCGCTGAATAGGGGGTGTTGAGTCCAGTAAACTGAGCAAGGAGTAGGTCTTGTCTATTACATATTGGGTTTATGGAACGGTATCTGAGCTAATTTGAAACCCTTGTTTTATGCATCACCCCACCTCACCTTTCCCGTTAAGCAGCCATAGTGTGTTTTCTAAACGTGCGACTCTGTTCTGTTTTGTAATTCAGTTCAAGGGTAGCGGTTTTTACATTCCCTCTATAAGTGATATCTTATGATAAGTGTCTTTTTCTGTGTGACCTATTTCACTTAGAATCGTCGTACCTATATCCACTCATCATGCTGCTCCTAGCCTTATGACGTTGATTTCATGGCTGAGTGATATTCCATTGTACATAAGGACCACAACTTCTTTATCCATTCTTCTCTTTCCTGGGATGTTTCAGGTGTAACGAAGTGGAGGTTCTTGTCAACAGAGCAGCCCTAAACTTTGGGGTGCCTGTGTCTTGCTGATTTTTAGTTTTCCCAATTTATACGCCCATGAGTGGAAGTGCCCTATGCTCTCTAAGCTGAGTTTTTTCGATGTTTCAGGACACACCGTACACTTCTCCAGAGTGGCTGTTGGCAATTTACAGCCCGCCCATCAGCGTAGCAAGGCTCCCATTTCTCCATGGCCTGTCCTGCATTTCTGGTTTTGACACTTTATTCAGCATGGCCCTTTTGACCGATGGGAAGCGAGCCTTCTTTGTAGCGCTGATTTGCCTTTCCAGGTTGCTTGGTTGGCCAAAAAGGGCGTATGCGTTTTTTCCTGAATATATTCAGGAAAAAACGCATACGCCCTTTTTGGCCAAGGGCATCATTGTCGAGGTTTTGCCGCTTTTCCTGTGCTTTAAAGGCGATTCGAATCTACCTCCTGAAATCTTTTTCCTGCAATTCTGCCTTGCTTTCAAATCCTCTTCGTTGCCTTCCCTCAATATATTTGTGGACGAGAGTTATCATTTCTAACTGTGCAGGTCTGTGAATTGCAGGGCACCTGAGCTCCATTTTTCAACTCGCTTTCTTGGGAACTGGCCGCAAAAGCGCAGGATTGCTTCAGGCCCTATTCTGGCTCCGGGCGGCAGGCTGAGCCTGTGGTTAATTCTTCTTCCTGATGGGAGAATAGAGTGACCTGTGCCTGTCCCAACACCTAGAGCTAGTCTCTCATTGGTTCCCCCTCTTCCCGTTCATCCTCAGGACAAATTGCAACCTGTACGGAACAGGAGGTTAAAGGTGCTGATTCTCCCAGGAGGGAGATTGCTAGTAAAGCGGCTGGAATAGCGAACCGGAGCACAAGGAGATGAGAAATGAGGTGCGTTTTAGAAACCTTTCCCGATCACACGGTGTACCATCTTCTGGGTTTCTCGTGCATGTTTTCGACGTAGGAAGATGCCCTTGAACCTGGAGATTTGGGACCCATGGGATGGGTACCACGCCGTATTACTTTACAGGGTCTGCGTTAGCTCACCCAACCTCACCAAACCTCTCAGCCCCAAGAGTGTCCACCCTTATGTCTCAGTCAGCTGTGGGTCTAGATATGGTCAATCCAGGTGGCATCGCAGCCCCTGAACGAATTTTGTAAGAATTTCTCTCTCTTTCACTGTCTTTGTTTCACGGGTTTTTAAAAGTAATTGATTTTTATAATGGGGTTTAGCTGCTTTGCACTGCTGTGTTTATGCCGCTTTACACCCACTTGACTCACTTACAGAGAGATAGCAATACATAGGTTTTAAGATTCTTACTAGTCAAATATATTCTTGGGCGGTGAATAGGGGGTGTTGAGTCCAGTTCACTGAGCAAGGAGTAGGTCTTGTCTATTACATATTGGGTTTATGGAACGGTATCTGAGCTAATTTGAAACCCTTGTTTTATGCATCACCCCACCTCACCTTTCCCGTTAAGCAGCCATAGTGTGTTTCCTAAACGTGCGACTCTGTTCTGTTTTGTAATTCAGTTCAAGGGTAGCGGTTTTTACATTGCCTCTGTAAGTGATATCTTATGATAAGGGTCTTTTTCTGTGTGACCTATTTCACTTAGAATCGTCGTACCTATATCCACTCATCATGCTGCTCCTAGCCTTATGACGTTGATTTCATGGCTGAGTCATATTCCATTGTACATAAGGACCACAACTTCTTTATCCATTCTTCTCTTTCCTGGGATGTTTCAGGTGTAACGAAGTGGAGGTTCTTGTCAACAGAGCAGCCCTAAACTTTGGGGTGCCTGTGTCTTGCTGATTTTTAGTTTTCCCAATTTATACGCCCATGAGTGGAAGTGCCCTATGCTCTCTAAGCTGAGTTTTTTAGATGTTTCAAGACACACCGTACACTTCTCCAGAGTGGCTGTTGGCAATTTACAGCCCGCCCATCAGCGTAGCAAGGCTCCCATTTCTCCATGGCCTGTCCTGCATTTCTGGTTTTGACACTTTATTCAGCATGGCCCTTTGGACCGATGGGAAGCGAGACTTCTTTGTAGCGCTGATTTGCCTTTGCAGGTTGCTTGGTTGGCCAAAAAGGGCGTATGCGTTTTTTCCTGAATATATTCAGGAAAAAACGCATACGCCCTTTTTGGCCAAGGGCATCATAGTCGAGGTTTTGCCGCTTTTCCTGTGCTTTAAAGGCGATTCGAATCTACCTCCTGAAATCTGTTTCCTGCAATTCTGCCTTGCTTTCAAATCCTCTTCGTTGCCTTCCCTCAATATATTTGTGGACGAGAGTTATCATTTCTAACTGTGCAGGTCTGTGAATTGCAGTGCCCCTGAGCTCCATTTCTCAACTCGCTTTCTTGGGAGCTGGCCGCAAAAGCGCAGGATTGCTTCAGGCCCTATTCTGGCTCCGGGCGGCAGGCTGAGCCTGTGGTTAATTCTTCTTCCTGATGGGAAAATAGAGTGACCTGTGCCTGTCCCAACACCTAGAGCTAGTCTCTCATTGGTTCCCCCTCTTCCCGTTCATCCTCAGGACAAATTGCAACCTGTACGGAACAGGAGGTTAAAGGTGCTGATTCTCCAAGGAGGGAGATTGCTAGTAAAGCGGCTGGAATGGCGAACCGGAGCAGAAGGAGATGAGAAATGAGGTGCGTTTTAGAAACCTTTCCCGATCACACAGTGTACCATCTTCTGGGTTTCTCATGCATGTTTTCGATGTAGGAAGATGCCCTTGAACCTGGAGATTTGGGACCCATGGGATGGGTACCACGCCGTATTACTTTACAGGGTCTGCGTTAGCTCACCCAACCTCACCAAACCTCTCAGCCCCAAGAGTGTCCACCCTTATGGCTCAGTCAGCTGTGGGTCTAGATATGGTCAATCCAGGTGGCATCGCAGCCCCTGAACGAATTTTGTAAGAATTTCTCTCTCTTTCACTGTCTTTGTTTCACGGGTTTTTAAAAGTAATTGATTTTTATAATGGGGTTTAGCTGCTTTGCACTGCTGTGTTTATGCCGCTTTACACCCACTTGACTCACTTACAGAGAGATAGCAATACATAGGTTTTAAGATTCTTACTAGTCAAATATATTCTTGGGCGGTGAATAGGGCGTGTTGAGTCCAGTTCACTGAGCAAGGAGTAGGTCTTGTCTATTACATATTGGGTTTATGGAACGGTATCTGAGCTAATTTGAAACCCTTGTTTTATGCATCACCCCACGTCACCTTTCCCGTTAAGCAGCCATAGTGTGTTTTCTAAACGTGCGACTCTGTTCTGTTTTGTAATTCAGTTCAAGGGTAGCGGTTTTTACATTCCCTCTGTAAGTGATATCTTATAATAAGTGTCTTTTTCTGTGTGACCTATTTCACTTAGAATCGTCGTACCTAAATCCACTCATCATGCTGCTCCTAGCCTTATGACGTTGATTTCATGGCTGAGTGATATTCCATTGTACATAAGGACCACAACTTCTTTATCCATTCTTCTCTTTCCTGGGATGTTTCAGGTGTAACGAAGTGGAGGTTCTTGTCAACAGAGCAGCCCTAAACTTTGGGGTGCCTGTGTCTTGCTGATTTTTAGTTTTCCCAATTTATACGCCCATGAGTGGAAGTGCCCTATGCTCTCTAAGCTGAGTTTTTTAGATGTTTCAGGACACACCGTACACTTCTCCAGAGTGGCTGTTGGCAATTTACAGCCCGCCCATCAGCGTAGCAAGGCTCCCATTTCTCCATGGCCTGTCCTGCATTTCTGGTTTTGACCCTTTATTCAGCATGGCCCTTTTGACCGATGGGAAGCGAGACTTCTTTGTAGCGCTGATTTGCCTTTCCAGGTTGCTTGGTTGGCCAAAAAGGGCGTATGCGTTTTTTCCTGAATATATTCAGGAAAAAACGCATACGCCCTTTTTGGCCAAGGGCATCATTGTCGAGGTTTTGCCGCTTTTCCTGTGCTTTAAAGGCGATTCGAATCTACCTCCTGAAATCTGTTTCCTGCAATTCTGCCTTGCTTTCAAATCCTCTTCGTTGCCTTCCCTCAATATATTTGTGGACGAGAGTTATCATTTCTAACTGTGCAGGTCTGTGAATTGCAGTGCCCATGAGCTCAATTTTTCAACTCGCTTTCTTGGGAGCTGGCCGCAAAAGCGCAGGATTGCTTCAGGCCCTATTCTGGCTCCGTGCGGTAGGCTAAGCCTGTGGTTAATTCTACTTTCTGATGGGAAAATAGAGTGACCTGTGCCTGTCCCAACACCTAGAGCTAGTCTCTCATTGGTTCCCCCTCTTCCCGTTCATCCTCAGGACAAATTGCAACCTGTACGGAACAGGAGGTTAAAGGTGCTGATTCTCCAAAGAGGGAGATTGCTAGTAAAGGGGCTGGAATGGCGAACCGGAGCACAAGGAGATTAGAAATGAGGTGCGTTTTAGAAACCTTTCCCGATCACACGGTGTACCATCTTCTGGGGTTCTCATGCATGTTTTCGATGTAGGAATATGCCCTTGAACCTGGAGATTTGGGGATTTGGGACCCATGGGATGGGTACCACGCCGTAATACTTTAAAGGGTCTGCATTACCTCACCCAACCTCACCAAACCTCTCAGCCCCAAGAGTGTCCACCCTTATGGCTCAGTCAGCTGTGGGTCTAGATATGGTCAATCCAGGTGGCATCGCAGCCCCTGAACGAATTTTGTAAGAATTTCTCTCTCTTTCACTGTCTTTGTTTCACGGGTTTTTAAAAGTAATTGATTTTTATAATGGGGTTTAGCTGCTTTGCACTGCTGTGTTTATGCCGCTTTACACCTACTTGACTCACTTACAGAGAGATAGCAATACATAGGTTTTAAGATTCTTACTAGTCAAATATATTCTTGAGCAGTGAATAGGGGGTGTTGAGTCCAGTTCACTGAGCAAGGAGTAGGTCTTGTCTATTACATATTGGGTTTATGGAACGGTAGCTGAGCTAAATTGAAACCCTTGTTTTATGCATCACCCCACCTCACCTTTCCCGTTAAGCAGCCATAGTGTGTTTTCTAAACGTGCGACTCTGTTCTGTTTTGTAATTCAGTTCAAGGGTAGCGGTTTTTACATTCCCTCTATAAGTGATATCTTATGATAAGTGTCTTTTTCTGTGTGACTTATTTCACTTAGAATCGTCGTACCTAAATCCACTCATCATGCTGCTCCTAGCCTTATGACGTTGATTTCATGGCTGAGTGATATTCCATTGTACATAAGGACCACAACTTCTTTATCCATTCTTCTCTTTCCTGGGATGTTTCAGGTGTAACGAAGTGGAGTTTCTTGTCAACAGAGCAGCCCTAAACTTTGGGGTGCCTGTGTCTTGCTGATTTTCAGTTTTCCCAATTTATACGCTCATGAGTGGAAGTGCCCTATGCTCTCTAAGCTGAGTTTTTTAGATGTTTCAGGACACACCGTACACTTCTCCAGAGTGGCTGTTGGTAATTTACAGCCCGCCCATCAGCGTAGCAAGGCTCCCATTTCTCCATGGCCTGTCCTGCATTTCTGGTTTTGACACTTTATTCAGCATGGCCCTTTTGACCGATGGGAAGCGAGACTTCTTTGTAGCGCTGATTTGCCTTTCCAGGTTGCTTGGTTGGCCAAAAAGGGCGTATGCGTTTTTTCCTGAATATATTCAGGAAAAAACGCATACGCCCTTTTTGGCCAAGGGCATCATTGTCGAGGTTTTGCCGCTTTTCCTGTGCTTTAAAGGCGATTCGAATCTACCTCCTGAAATCGGTTTCCTGCAATTCTGCCTTGCTTTCAAATTCTCTTCGTTGCCTTCCCTCAATATATTTGTGGACGAGAGTTATCATTTCTAACTGTGCAGGTCTGTGAATTGCAGTGCCCCTGAGCTCCATTTCTCAACTCGCTTTCTTGGGAGCTGGCCGCAAAAGCGCAGGATTGCTTCAGGCCCTCTTCTGGCTCCGGGTGGCAGGCTGAGCCTGTGGTTAATTCTTCTTCCTGATGGGAAAATAGAGTGACCTGTGCCTGTCCCAACACCTAGAGCTAGTCTCTCATTGGTTCCCCCTCTTCCCGTTCATCCTCAGGACAAATTGCAACCTGTACGGAACAGGAGGTTAAAGGTGCTGATTCTCCAAGGAGGGAGATTGCTAGTAAAGCGGCTGGAATGGCGAACTGGAGCACAAGGAGATGAGAAATGAGGTGCGTTTTAGAAACCTTTCCCGATCACACGGTGTACCATCTTCTGGGTTTCTCATGCATGTTTTCGATGTAGGAATATGCCCTTGAACCTGGAGATTTGGGGATTTGGGACCCATGGGATGGGTACCACGCCGTAATACTTTAAAGGGTCTGCGTTAGCTCACCCAACCTCACCAAACCTCTCAGCCCCAAGAGTGTCCACCCTTATGGCTCAGTCAGCTGTGGGTCTAGATATGGTCAATCCAGGTGGCATCGCAGCCCCTGAACGAATTTTGTAAGAATTTCTCTCTCTTTCACTGTCTTTGTTTCACGGGTTTTTAAAAGTAATTGATTTTTATAATGGGGTTTAGCTGCTTTGCACTGCTGTGTTTATGCCGCTTTACACCTACTTGACTCACTTACAGAGAGATAGCAATACATAGGTTTTAAGATTCTTACTAGTCAAATATATTCTTGGGCGGTGACTAGGGGGTGTTGAGTCCAGTTCACTGAGCAAGGAGTAGGTCTTGTCTATTACATATTGGGTTTATGGAACGGTATCTGAGCTAATTTGAAACCCTTGTTTTATGCATCACCCCACGTCACCTTTCCCGTTAAGCAGCCATAGTGTGTTTTCTAAACGTGCGACTCTGTTCTGTTTTGTAATTCAGTTCAAGGGTAGCGGTTTTTACATTCCCTCTATAAGTGATATCTTATGATAAGTGTCTTTTTCTGTGTGACTTATTTCACTTAGAATCGTCGTACCTAAATCCACTCATCATGCTGCTCCTAGCCTTATGACGTTGATTTCATGGCTGAGTGATATTCCATTGTACATAAGGACCACAACTTCTTTATCCATTCTTCTCTTTCCTGGGATGTTTAAGGTGTAACGAAGTGGAGTTTCTTGTCAACAGAGCAGCCCTAAACTTTGGGGTGCCTGTGTCTTGCTGATTTTTAGTTTTCCCAATTTATACGCCCATGAGTGGAAGTGCCCTATGCTCTCTAAGCTGAGTTTTTTAGATGTTTCAGGACACACCGTACACTTCTCCAGAGTGGCTGTTGGTAATTTACAGCCCGCCCATCAGCGTAGCAAGGCTCCCATTTCTCCATGGCCTGTCCTGCATTTCTGGTTTTGACACTTTATTCAGCATGGCCCTTTTGACCGATGGGAAGCGAGACTTCTTTGTAGCGCTGATTTGCCTTTCCAGGTTGCTTGGTTGGCCAAAGAGGGCGTATGCGTTTTTTCCTGAATATATTCAGGAAAAAACGCATACGCCCTTTTTGGCCAAGGGCATCATTGTCGAGGTTTTGCCGCTTTTCCTCTGCTTTAAAGGCGATTCGAATCTACCTCCTGAAATCGGTTTCCTGCAATTCTGCCTTGCTTTCAAATTCTCTTCGTTGCCTTCCCTCAATATATTTGTGGACGAGAGTTATCATTTCTAACTGTGCAGGTCTGTGAATTGCAGTGCCCCTGAGCTCCATTTCTCAACTCGCTTTCTTGGGAGCTGGCCGCAAAAGCGCAGGATTGCTTCAGGCCCTCTTCTGGCTCCGGGCGGCAGGCTGAGCCTGTGGTTAATTCTTCTTCCTGATGGGAAAATAGAGTGACCTGTGCCTGTCCCAACACCTAGAGCTAGTCTCTCATTGGTTCCCCCTCTTCCCGTTCATCCTCAGGACAAATTGCAACCTGTACGGAACAGGAGGTTAAAGGTGCTGATTCTCCAAGGAGGGAGATTGCTAGTAAAGCGGCTGGAATGGCGAACTGGAGCACAAGGAGATGAGAAATGAGGTGCGTTTTAGAAACCTTTCCCGATCACACGGTGTACCATCTTCTGGGTTTCTCATGCATGTTTTCGATGTAGGAATATGCCCTTGAACCTGGAGATTTGGGGATTTGGGACCCATGGGATGGGTACCACGCCGTAATACTTTAAAGGGTCTGCATTAGCTCATCCAACCTCACCAAACCTCTCAGCCCCAAGAGTGTCCACCCTTATGGCTCAGTCAGCTGTGGGTCTAGATATGGTCAATCCAGGTGGCATCGCAGCCCCTGAACGAATTTTGTAAGAATTTCTCTCTCTTTCACTGTCTTTGTTTCACGGGTTTTTAAAAGTAATTGATTTTTATAATGGGGTTTAGCTGCTTTGCACTGCTGTGTTTATGCCGCTTTACACCTACTTGACTCACTTACAGAGAGATAGCAATACATAGGTTTTAAGATTCTTACTAGTCAAATATATTCTTGAGCGGTGAATAGGGGGTGTTGAGTCCAGTTCACTGAGCAAGGAGTAGGTCTTGTCTATTACATATTGGGTTTATGGAACGGTAGCTGAGCTAAATTGAAACCCTTGTTTTATGCATCACCCCACCTCACCTTTCCCGTTAAGCAGCCATAGTGTGTTTTCTAAACGTGCGACTCTGTTCTGTTTTGTAATTCAGTTCAAGGGTAGCGGTTTTTACATTCCCTCTGTAAGTGATATCTTATGATAAGGGTCTTTTTCTGTGTGACCTATTTCACTTAGAATCGTCGTACCTATATCCACTCATCATGCTGCTCCTAGCCTTATGACGTTGATTTCATGGCTGAGTGATATTCCATTGTACATAAGGACCACAACTTCTTTATCCATTCTTCTCTTTCCTGGGATGTTTCAGGTGTAACGAAGTGGAGGTTCTTGTCAACAGAGCAGCCCAAAACTTTGGGGTGCCTGTGTCTTGCTGATTTTTAGTTTTCCCAATTTATACGCCCATGAGTGGAAGTGCCCTATGCTCTCTAAGCTGAGTTTTTTAGATGTTTCAGGACACACCGTACACTTCTCCAGAGTGGCTGTTGGCAATTTACAGCCCGCCCATCAGCGTAGCAAGGCTCCATTTCTCCATGGCCTGTCCTGCATTTCTGGTTTTGACACTTTATTCAGCATGGCCCTTTTGACCGATGGGAAGCGAGACTTCTTTGTAGCGCTGATTTGCCTTTCCAGGTTGCTTGGTTGGCCAAAAAGGGCGTATGCGTTTTTTCCTGAATATATTCAGGAAAAAACGCATACGCCCTTTTTGGCCAAGGGCATCATTGTCGAGGTTTTGCCGCTTTTCCTGTGCTTTAAAGGCGATTCGAATCTACCTCCTGAAATCTGTTTCCTGCAATTCTGCCTTGCTTTCAAATCCTCTTCGTTGCCTTCCCTCAATATATTTGTGGACGAGAGTTATCATTTCTAA
The DNA here is from genome assembly GCF_965194805.1 of Balaenoptera borealis. NCBI lineage: Eukaryota > Metazoa > Chordata > Mammalia > Artiodactyla > Balaenopteridae > Balaenoptera > Balaenoptera borealis. Next base: position 516,826 of record NW_028123748.1, read on the forward strand.
CTGTGCAGGTCTGTGAATTGCAGTGCCCATGAGCTCAATTTTTCAACTCGCTTTCTTGGGAGCTGGCCGCAAAAGCGCAGGATTGCTTCAGGCCCTATTCTGGCTCCGTGCGGTAGGCTAAGCCTGTGGTTAATTCTACTTTCTGATGGGAAAATAGAGTGACCTGTGCCTGTCCCAACACCTAGAGCTAGTCTCTCATTGGTTCCCCCTCTTCCCGTTCATCCTCAGGACAAATTGCAACCTGTACGGAACAGGAGGTTAAAGGTGCTGATTCTCCAAAGAGGGAGATTGCTAGTAAAGGGGCTGGAATGGCGAACCGGAGCACAAGGAGATTAGAAATGAGGTGCGTTTTAGAAACCTTTCCCGATCACACGGTGTACCATCTTCTGGGTTTCTCATGCATGTTTTCGATGTAGGAATATGCCCTTGAACCTGGAGATTTGGGGATTTGGGACCCATGGGATGGGTACCACGCCGTAATACTTTAAAGGGTCTGCATTAGCTCACCCAACCTCACCAATCCTCTCAGCCCCAAGAGTGTCCACCCTTATGGCTCAGTCAGCTGTGGGTCTAGATATGGTCAATCCAGGTGGCATCGCAGCCCCTGAACGAATTTTGTAAGAATTTCTCTCTCTTTCACTGTCTTTGTTTCACGGGTTTTTAAAAGTAATTGATTTTTATAATGGGGTTTAGCTGCTTTGCACTGCTGTGTTTATGCCGCTTTACACCTACTTGACTCACTTACAGAGAGATAGCAATACATAGGTTTTAAGATTCTTACTAGTCAAATATATTCTTGAGCAGTGAATAGGGGGTGTTGAGTCCAGTTCACTGAGCAAGGAGTAGGTCTTGTCTATTACATATTGGGTTTATGGAACGGTAGCTGAGCTAAATTGAAACCCTTGTTTTATGCATCACCCCACCTCACCTTTCCCGTTAAGCAGCCATAGTGTGTTTTCTAAACGTGCGACTCTGTTCTGTTTTGTAATTCAGTTCAAGGGTAGCGGTTTTTACATTCCCTCTATAAGTGATATCTTATGATAAGTGTCTTTTTCTGTGTGACTTATTTCACTTAGAATCGTCGTACCTAAATCCACTCATCATGCTGCTCCTAGCCTTATGACGTTGATTTCATGGCTGAGTGATATTCCATTGTACATAAGGACCACAACTTCTTTATCCATTCTTCTCTTTCCTGGGATGTTTCAGGTGTAACGAAGTGGAGTTTCTTGTCAACAGAGCAGCCCTAAACTTTGGGGTGCCTGTGTCTTGCTGATTTTCAGTTTTCCCAATTTATACGCTCATGAGTGGAAGTGCCCTATGCTCTCTAAGCTGAGTTTTTTAGATGTTTCAGGACACACCGTACACTTCTCCAGAGTGGCTGTTGGTAATTTACAGCCCGCCCATCAGCGTAGCAAGGCTCCCATTTCTCCATGGCCTGTCCTGCATTTCTGGTTTTGACACTTTATTCAGCATGGCCCTTTTGACCGATGGGAAGCGAGCCTTCTTTGTAGCGCTGATTTGCCTTTCCAGGTTGCTTGGTTGGCCAAAAAGGGCGTATGCGTTTTTTCCTGAATATATTCAGGAAAAAACGCATACGCCCTTTTTGGCCAAGGGCATCATTGTCGAGGTTTTGCCGCTTTTCCTGTGCTTTAAAGGCGATTCGAATCTACCTCCTGAAATCGGTTTCCTGCAATTCTGCCTTGCTTTCAAATTCTCTTCGTTGCCTTCCCTCAATATATTTGTGGACGAGAGTTATCATTTCTAACTGTGCAGGTCTGTGAATTGCAGTGCCCCTGAGCTCCATTTCTCAACTCGCTTTCTTGGGAGCTGGCCGCAAAAGCGCAGGATTGCTTCAGGCCCTCTTCTGGCTCCGGGTGGCAGGCTGAGCCTGTGGTTAATTCTTCTTCCTGATGGGAAAATAGAGTGACCTGTGCCTGTCCCAACACCTAGAGCTAGTCTCTCATTGGTTCCCCCTCTTCCCGTTCATCCTCAGGACAAATTGCAACCTGTACGGAACAGGAGGTTAAAGGTGCTGATTCTCCAAGGAGGGAGATTGCTAGTAAAGCGGCTGGAATGGCGAACTGGAGCACAAGGAGATGAGAAATGAGGTGCGTTTTAGAAACCTTTCCCGATCACACGGTGTACCATCTTCTGGGTTTCTCATGCATGTTTTCGATGTAGGAATATGCCCTTGAACCTGGAGATTTGGGGATTTGGGACCCATGGGATGGGTACCACGCCGTAATACTTTAAAGGGTCTGCGTTAGCTCACCCAACCTCACCAAACCTCTCAGCCCCAAGAGTGTCCACCCTTATGGCTCAGTCAGCTGTGGGTCTAGATATGGTCAATCCAGGTGGCATCGCAGCCCCTGAACGAATTTTGTAAGAATTTCTCTCTCTTTCACTGTCTTTGTTTCACGGGTTTTTAAAAGTAATTGATTTTTATAATGGGGTTTAGCTGCTTTGCACTGCTGTGTTTATGCCGCTTTACACCTACTTGACTCACTTACAGAGAGATAGCAATACATAGGTTTTAAGATTCTTACTAGTCAAATATATTCTTGGGCGGTGACTAGGGGGTGTTGAGTCCAGTTCACTGAGCAAGGAGTAGGTCTTGTCTATTACATATTGGGTTTATGGAACGGTATCTGAGCTAATTTGAAACCCTTGTTTTATGCATCACCCCACGTCACCTTTCCCGTTAAGCAGCCATAGTGTGTTTTCTAAACGTGCGACTCTGTTCTGTTTTGTAATTCAGTTCAAGGGTAGCGGTTTTTACATTCCCTCTATAAGTGATATCTTATGATAAGTGTCTTTTTCTGTGTGACTTATTTCACTTAGAATCGTCGTACCTAAATCCACTCATCATGCTGCTCCTAGCCTTATGACGTTGATTTCATGGCTGAGTGATATTCCATTGTACATAAGGACCACAACTTCTTTATCCATTCTTCTCTTTCCTGGGATGTTTAAGGTGTAACGAAGTGGAGTTTCTTGTCAACAGAGCAGCCCTAAACTTTGGGGTGCCTGTGTCTTGCTGATTTTTAGTTTTCCCAATTTATACGCCCATGAGTGGAAGTGCCCTATGCTCTCTAAGCTGAGTTTTTTAGATGTTTCAGGACACACCGTACACTTCTCCAGAGTGGCTGTTGGTAATTTACAGCCCGCCCATCAGCGTAGCAAGGCTCCCATTTCTCCATGGCCTGTCCTGCATTTCTGGTTTTGACACTTTATTCAGCATGGCCCTTTTGACCGATGGGAAGCGAGACTTCTTTGTAGCGCTGATTTGCCTTTCCAGGTTGCTTGGTTGGCCAAAAAGGGCGTATGCGTTTTTTCCTGAATATATTCAGGAAAAAACGCATACGCCCTTTTTGGCCAAGGGCATCATTGTCGAGGTTTTGCCGCTTTTCCTCTGCTTTAAAGGCGATTCGAATCTACCTCCTGAAATCTGTTTCCTGCAATTCTGCCTTGCTTTCAAATTCTCTTCGTTGCCTTCCCTCAATATATTTGTGGACGAGAGTTATCATTTCTAACTGTGCAGGTCTGTGAATTGCAGTGCCCCTGAGCTCCATTTCTCAACTCGCTTTCTTGGGAGCTGGCCGCAAAAGCGCAGGATTGCTTCAGGCCCTCTTCTGGCTCCGGGCGGCAGGCTGAGCCTGTGGTTAATTCTTCTTCCTGATGGGAAAATAGAGTGACCTGTGCCTGTCCCAACACCTAGAGCTAGTCTCTCATTGGTTCCCCCTCTTCCCGTTCATCCTCAGGACAAATTGCAACCTGTACGGAACAGGAGGTTAAAGGTGCTGATTCTCCAAGGAGGGAGATTGCTAGTAAAGCGGCTGGAATGGCGAACTGGAGCACAAGGAGATGAGAAATGAGGTGCGTTTTAGAAACCTTTCCCGATCACACGGTGTACCATCTTCTGGGTTTCTCATGCATGTTTTCGATGTAGGAATATGCCCTTGAACCTGGAGATTTGGGGATTTGGGACCCAAGGGATGGGTACCACGCCGTAATACTTTAAAGGGTCTGCATTAGCTCACCCAACCTCACCAAACCTCTCAGCCCCAAGAGTGTCCACCCTTATGGCTCAGTCAGCTGTGGGTCTAGATATGGTCAATCCAGGTGGCATCGCAGCCCCTGAACGAATTTTGTAAGAATTTCTCTCTCTTTCACTGTCTTTGTTTCACGGGTTTTTAAAAGTAATTGATTTTTATAATGGGGTTTAGCTGCTTTGCACTGCTGTGTTTATGCCGCTTTACACCTACTTGACTCACTTACAGAGAGATAGCAATACATAGGTTTTAAGATTCTTACTAGTCAAATATATTCTTGAGCGGTGAATAGGGGGTGTTGAGTCCAGTTCACTGAGCAAGGAGTAGGTCTTGTCTATTACATATTGGGTTTATGGAACGGTAGCTGAGCTAAATTGAAACCCTTGTTTTATGCATCACCCCACCTCACCTTTCCCGTTAAGCAGCCATAGTGTGTTTTCTAAACGTGCGACTCTGTTCTGTTTTGTAATTCAGTTCAAGGGTAGCGGTTTTTACATTCCCTCTGTAAGTGATATCTTATGATAAGGGTCTTTTTCTGTGTGACCTATTTCACTTAGAATCGTCGTACCTATATCCACTCATCATGCTGCTCCTAGCCTTATGACGTTGATTTCATGGCTGAGTGATATTCCATTGTACATAAGGACCACAACTTCTTTATCCATTCTTCTCTTTCCTGGGATGTTTCAGGTGTAACGAAGTGGAGGTTCTTGTCAACAGAGCAGCCCTAAACTTTGGGGTGCCTGTGTCTTGCTGATTTTTAGTTTTCCCAATTTATACGCCCATGAGTGGAAGTGCCCTATGCTCTCTAAGCTGAGTTTTTTAGATGTTTCAGGACACACCGTACACTTCTCCAGAGTGGCTGTTGGCAATTTACAGCCCGCCCATCAGCGTAGCAAGGCTCCATTTCTCCATGGCCTGTCCTGCATTTCTGGTTTTGACACTTTATTCAGCATGGCCCTTTTGACCGATGGGAAGCGAGACTTCTTTGTAGCGCTGATTTGCCTTTGCAGGTTGCTTGGTTGGCCAAAAAGGGCGTATGCGTTTTTTCCTGAATATATTCAGGAAAAAACGCATACGCCCTTTTTGGCCAAGGGCATCATTGTCGAGGTTTTGCCGCTTTTCCTGTGCTTTAAAGGCGATTCGAATCTACCTCCTGAAATCTGTTTCCTGCAATTCTGCCTTGCTTTCAAATTCTCTTCGTTGCCTTCCCTCAATATATTTGTGGACGAGAGTTATCATTTCTAACTGTGCAGGTCTGTGAATTGCAGTGCCCCTGCGCTCCATTTCTCAACTCGCTTTCTTGGGAGCTGGCCGCAAAAGCGCAGGATTGCTTCAGGCCCTATTCTGGCTCGGGGCGGCAGGCTGAGCCTGTGGTTAATTCTTCTTCCTGATGGGAAAATAGAGTGACCTGTGCCTGTCCCAACACCTAGAGCGAGTCTCTCATTGGTTCCCCCTCTTCCCGTTCATCCTCAGGACAAATTGCAACCTGTACGGAACAGGAGGTTAAAGGTGCTGATTCTCCAAGGAGGGAGATTGCTAGTAAAGCGGCTGGAATGGCGAACCGGAGCACAAGGAGATGAGAAATGAGGTGCGTTTTAGAAACCTTTCCCGATCACACGGTGTACCATCTTTTGGGTTTCTCATGCATGTTTTCGATGTAGGAAGATGCCCTTGAACCTGGAGATTTGGGACCCATGGGATGGGTACCACGCCGTATTACTTTACAGGGTCTGCGTTAGCTCACCCAACCTCACCAAACCTCTCAGCCCCAAGAGTGTCCACCCTTATGGCTCAGTCAGCTGTGGGTCTAGATATGGTCAATCCAGGTGGCATCGCAGCCCCTGAACGAATTTTGTAAGAATTTCTCTCTCTTTCACTGTCTTTGTTTCACGGGTCTTTAAAAGTAATTGATATTTATAATGGGGTTTAGCTGCTTTGCACTGCTGTGTTTATGCCGCTTTACACACACTTGACTCACTTACAGAGAGATATCAATACATAGGTTTTAAGATTCTTACTAGTCAGATATATTCTTGGGCGGTGAATAGGGGGTGTTGAGTACAGTTCACTGAGCAAGGAGTAGGTCTTGTCTATTACATATTGGGTTTATGGAACGGTATCTGAGCTAATTTGAAACCCTTGTTTTATGCATCACCCCACCTCACCTTTCCCGTTAAGCAGCCATAGTGTGTTTTCTAAACGTGCGACTCTGTTCTGTTTTGTAATTCAGTTCAAGGGTAGCGGTTTTTACATTCCCTCTATAAGTGATATCTTATGATAAGTGTCTTTTTCTGTGTGACTTATTTCACTTAGAATCGTCGTACCTAAATCCACTCATCATGCTGCTCCTAGCCTTATGACGTTGATTTCATGGCTGAGTGATATTCCATTGTACATAAGGACCACAACTTCTTTATCCATTCTTCTCTTTCCTGGGATGTTTAAGGTGTAACGAAGTGGAGTTTCTTGTCAACAGAGCAGCCCTAAACTTTGGGGTGCCTGTGTCTTGCTGATTTTTAGTTTTCCCAATTTATACGCCCATGAGTGGACGTGCCCTATGCTCTCTAAGCTGAGTTTTTAGATGTTTCAGGACACACCGTACACTTCTCCAGAGTGGCTGTTGGTAATTTACAGCCCGCCCATCAGCGTAGCAAGGCTCCCATTTCTCCATGGCCTGTCCTGCATTTCTGGTTTTGACACTTTATTCAGCATGGCCCTTTTGACCGATGGGAAGCGAGACTTCTTTGTAGCGCTGATTTGCCTTTCCAGGTTGCTTGGTTGGCCAAAAAGGGCGTATGCGTTTTTTCCTGAATATATTCAGGAAAAAACGCATACGCCCTTTTTGGCCAAGGGCATCATTGTCGAGGTTTTGCCGCTTTTCCTGTGCTTTAAAGGCGATTCGAATCTACCTCCTGAAATCGGTTTCCTGCAATTCTGCCTTGCTTTCAAATTCTCTTCGTTGCCTTCCCTCAATATATTTGTGGACGAGAGTTATCATTTCTAACTGTGCAGGTCTGTGAATTGCAGTGCCCCTGAGCTCCATTTCTCAACTCGCTTTCTTGGGAGCTGGCCGCAAAAGCGCAGGATTGCTTCAGGCCCTCTTCTGGCTCCGGGCGGCAGGCTGAGCCTGTGGTTAATTCTTCTTCCTGATGGGAAAATAGAGTGACCTGTGCCTGTCCCAACACCTAGAGCTAGTCTCTCATTGGTTCCCCCTCTTCCCGTTCATCCTCAGGACAAATTGCAACCTGTACGGAACAGGAGGTTAAAGGTGCTGATTCTCCAAGGAGGGAGATTGCTAGTAAAGCGGCTGGAATGGCGAACTGGAGCACAAGGAGATGAGAAATGAGGTGCGTTTTAGAAACCTTTCCCGATCACACGGTGTACCATCTTCTGGGTTTCTCATGCATGTTTTCGATGTAGGAATATGCCCTTGAACCTGGAGATTTGGGGATTTGGGACCCATGGGATGGGTACCACGCCGTAATACTTTAAAGGGTCTGCGTTAGCTCACCCAACCTCACCAAACCTCTCAACCCCAAGAGTGTCCACCCTTATGGCTCAGTCAGCTGTGGGTCTAGATATGGTCAATCCAGGTGGCATCGCAGCCCCTGAACGAATTTTGTAAGAATTTCTCTCTCTTTCACTGTCTTTGTTTCACGGGTTTTTAAAAGTAATTGATTTTTATAATGGGGTTTAGCTGCTTTGCACTGCTGTGTTTATGCCGCTTTACACCTACTTGACTCACTTACAGAGAGATAGCAATACATAGGTTTTAAGATTCTTACTAGTCAAATATATTCTTGAGCGGTGAATAGGGGGTGTTGAGTCCAGTTCACTGAGCAAGGAGTAGGTCTTGTCTATTACATATTGGGTTTATGGAACGGTAGCTGAGCTAAATTGAAACCCTTGTTTTATGCATCACCCCACCTCACCTTTCCCGTTAAGCAGCCATAGTGTGTTTTCTAAACGTGCGACTCTGTTCTGTTTTGTAATTCAGTTCAAGGGGAGCGGTTTTTACATTCCCTCTATAAGTGATATCTTATGATAAGTGTCTTTTTCTGTGTGACCTATTTCACTTAGAATCGTCGTACCTATATCCACTCATCATGCTGCTCCTAGCCTTATGACGTTGATTTCATGGCTGAGTGATATTCCATTGTACATAAGGACCACAACTTCTTTATCCATTCTTCTCTTTCCTGGGATGTTTCAGGTGTAACGAAGTGGAGGTTCTTGTCAACAGAGCAGCCCTAAACTTTGGGGTGCCTGTGTCTTGCTGATTTTTAGTTTTCCCAATTTATACGCCCATGAGTGGAAGTGCCCTATGCTCTCTAAGCTGAGTTTTTTCGATGTTTCAGGACACACCGTACACTTCTCCAGAGTGGCTGTTGGCAATTTACAGCCCGCCCATCAGCGTAGCAAGGCTCCCATTTCTCCATGGCCTGTCCTGCATTTCTGGTTTTGACACTTTATTCAGCATGGCCCTTTGGACCGATGGGAAGCGAGACTTCTTTGTAGCGCTGATTTGCCTTTCCAGGTTGCTTGGTTGGCCAAAAAGGGCGTATGCGTTTTTTCCTGAATATATTCAGGAAAAAACGCATACGCCCTTTTTGGCCAAGGGCATCATTGTCGAGGTTTTGCCGCTTTTCCTGTGCTTTAAAGGCGATTCGAATCTACCTCCTGAAATCTGTTTCCTGCAATTCTGCCTTGCTTTCAAATTCTCTTCGTTGCCTTCCCTCAATATATTTGTGGACGAGAGTTATCATTTCTAACTGTGCAGGTCTGTGAATTGCAGTGCCCCTGCGCTCCATTTCTCAACTCGCTTTCTTGGGAGCTGGCCGCAAAAGCGCAGGATTGCTTCAGGCCCTATTCTGGCTCGGGGCGGCAGGCTGAGCCTGTGGTTAATTCTTCTTCCTGATGGGAAAATAGAGTGACCTGTGCCTGTCCCAACACCTAGAGCGAGTCTCTCATTGGTTCCCCCTCTTCCCGTTCATCCTCAGGACAAATTGCAACCTGTACGGAACAGGAGGTTAAAGGTGCTGATTCTCCAAGGAGGGAGATTGCTAGTAAAGCGGCTGGAATGGCGAACCGGAGCACAAGGAGATGAGAAATGAGGTGCGTTTTAGAAACCTTTCCCGATCACACGGTGTACCATCTTTTGGGTTTCTCATGCATGTTTTCGATGTAGGAAGATGCCCTTGAACCTGGAGATTTGGGACCCATGGGATGGGTACCACGCCGTATTACTTTACAGGGTCTGCGTTAGCTCACCCAACCTCACCAAACCTCTCAGCCCCAAGAGTGTCCACCCTTATGTCTCAGTCAGCTGTGGGTCTAGATATGGTCAATCCAGGTGGCATCGCAGCCCCTGAACGAATTTTGTAAGAATTTCTCTCTCTTTCACTGTCTTTGTTTCACGGGTTTTTAAAAGTAATTGATTTTTATAATGGGGTTTAGCTGCTTTGCACTGCTGTGTTTATGCCGCTTTACACCCACTTGACTCACTTACAGAGAGATAGCAATACATAGGTTTTAAGATTCTTACTAGTCAAATATATTCTTGGGCGGTGACTAGGGGGTGTTGAGTCCAGTTCACTGAGCAAGGAGTAGGTCTTGTCTATTACATATTGGGTTTATGGAACGGTATCTGAGCTAATTTGAAACCCTTGTTTTATGCATCACCCCACCTCACCTTTCCCGTTAAGCAGCCATAGTGTGTTTTCTAAACGTGCGACTCTGTTCTGTTTTGTAATTCAGTTCAAGGGTAGCGGTTTTTACATTCCCTCTGTAAGTGATATCTTATGATAAGGGTCTTTTTCTGTGTGACCTATTTCACTTAGAATCGTCGCACCTATATCCACTTATCATGCTGCTCCTAGCCTTATGACGTTGATTTCATGGCTGAGTGATATTCCATTGTACATAAGGACCACAACTTCTTTATCCATTCTTCTCTTTCCTGGGATGTTTAAGGTGTAACGAAGTGGAGTTTCTTGTCAACAGAGCAGCCCTAAACTTTGGGGTGCCTGTGTCTTGCTGATTTTTAGTTTTCCCAATTTATACGCCCATGAGTGGAAGTGCCCTATGCTCTCTAAGCTGAGTTTTTTTGATGTTTCAGGACACACCGTACACTTCTCCAGAGTGGCTGTTGGCAATTTACAGCCCGCCCATCAGCGTAGCAAGGCTCCCATTTCTCCATGGCCTGTCCTGCATTTCTGGTTTTGACACTTTATTCAGCATGGCCCTTTGGACCGATGGGAAGCGAGACTTCTTTGTAGCGCTGATTTGCCTTTCCAGGTTGCTTGGTTGGCCAAAAAGGGCGTATGCGTTTTTTCCTGAATATATTCAGGAAAAAACGCATACGCCCTTTTTGGCCAAGGGCATCATTGTCGAGGTTTTGCCGCTTTTCCTGTGCTTTAAAGGCGATTCGAATCTACCTCCTGAAATCTGTTTCCTGCAATTCTGCCTTGCTTTCAAATCCTCTTCGTTGCCTTCCCTCAATATATTTGTGGACGAGAGTTATCCTTTCTAACTGTGCAGGTCTGTGAATTGCAGTGCCCCTGAGCTCCATTTTTCAACTCGCTTTCTTGGGAACTGGCCGCAAAAGCGCAGGATTGCTTCAGGCCCTATTCTGGCTCCGGGCGGCAGGCTGAGCCTGTGGTTAATTCTTCTTCCTGATGGGAAAATAGAGTGACCTGTGCCTGTCCCAACACCTAGAGCTAGTCTCTCATTGGTTCCCCCTCTTCCCGTTCATCCTCAGGACAAATTGCAACCTGTATGGAACAGGAGGTTAAAGGTGCTGATTCTCCAAGGAGGGAGATTGCTAGTAAAGCGGCTGGAATGGCGAACCGGAGCACAAGGAGATAAGAAATGAGGTGCGTTTTAGAAACCTTTCCCGATCACACGGTGTACCATCTTCTGGGTTTCTCATGCATGTTTTCGATGTAGGAAGATGCCCTTGACCCTGGAGATTTGGGACCCATGGGATGGGTACCACGCCGTATTACTTTACAGGGTCTGCGTTAGCTCACCCAACCTCACCAAACCTCTCAGCCCCAAGAGTGTCCACCCTTATGTCTCAGTCAGCTGTGGGTCTAGATATGGTCAATCCAGGTGGCATCGCAGCCCCTGAACGAATTTTGTAAGAATTTCTCTCTCTTTCACTGTCTTTGTTTCACGGGTCTTTAAAAGTAATTGATTTTTATAATGGGGTTTAGCTGCTTTGCACTGCTGTGTTTATGCCGCTTTACACCCACTTGACTCACTTACAGAGAGATAGCAATACATAGGTTTTAAGATTCTTACTAGTCAAATATATTCTTGGGCGCTGAATAGGGGGTGTTGAGTCCAGTAAACTGAGCAAGGAGTAGGTCTTGTCTATTACATATTGGGTTTATGGAACGGTATCTGAGCTAATTTGAAACCCTTGTTTTATGCATCACCCCACCTCACCTTTCCCGTTAAGCAGCCATAGTGTGTTTTCTAAACGTGCGACTCTGTTCTGTTTTGTAATTCAGTTCAAGGGTAGCGGTTTTTACATTCCCTCTATAAGTGATATCTTATGATAAGTGTCTTTTTCTGTGTGACCTATTTCACTTAGAATCGTCGTACCTATATCCACTCATCATGCTGCTCCTAGCCTTATGACGTTGATTTCATGGCTGAGTGATATTCCATTGTACATAAGGACCACAACTTCTTTATCCATTCTTCTCTTTCCTGGGATGTTTCAGGTGTAACGAAGTGGAGGTTCTTGTCAACAGAGCAGCCCTAAACTTTGGGGTGCCTGTGTCTTGCTGATTTTTAGTTTTCCCAATTTATACGCCCATGAGTGGAAGTGCCCTATGCTCTCTAAGCTGAGTTTTTTAGATGTTTCAGGACACACCGTACACTTCTCCAGAGTGGCTGTTGGCAATTTACAGCCCGCCCATCAGCGTAGCAAGGCTCCCATTTCTCCATGGCCTGTCCTGCATTTCTGGTTTTGACACTTTATTCAGCATGGCCCTTTGGACCGATGGGAAGCGAGCCTTCTTTGTAGCGCTGATTTGCCTTTCCAGGTTGCTTGGTTGGCCAAAAAGGGCGTATGCGTTTTTTCCTGAATATATTCAGGAAAAAACGCATACGCCCTTTTTGGCCAAGGGCATCATTGTCGAGGTTTTGCCGCTTTTCCTGTGCTTTAAAGGCGATTCGAATCTACCTCCTGAAATCTGTTTCCTGCAATTCTGCCTTGCTTTCAAATCCTCTTCGTTGCCTTCCCTCAATATATTTGTGGACGAGAGTTATCCTTTCTAACTGTGCAGGTCTGTGAATTGCAGGGCCCCTGAGCTCCATTTTTCAACTCGCTTTCTTGGGAACTGGCCGCAAAAGCGCAGGATTGCTTCAGGCCCTATTCTGGCTCCGGGCGGCAGGCTGAGCCTGTGGTTAATTCTTCTTCCTGATGGGAGAATAGAGTGACCTGTGCCTGTCCCAACACCTAGAGCTAGTCTCTCATTGGTTCCCCCTCTTCCCGTTCATCCTCAGGACAAATTGCAACCTGTACGGAACAGGAGGTTAAAGGTGCTGATTCTCCAAGGAGGGAGATTGCTAGTAAAGCGGCTGGAATGGCGAACTGGAGCACAAGGAGATGAGAAATGAGGTGCGTTTTAGAAACCTTTCCCGATCACACGGTGTACCATCTTCTGGGTTTCTCATGCATGTTTTCGATGTAGGAATATGCCCTTGAACCTGGAGATTTGGGGATTTGGGACCCATGGGATGGGTACCACGCCGTAATACTTTAAAGGGTCTGCATTAGCTCACCCAACCTCACCAAACCTCTCAGCCCCAAGAGTGTCCACCCTTATGGCTCAGTCAGCTGTGGGTCTAGATATGGTCAATCCAGGTGGCATCGCAGCCCCTGAACGAATTTTGTAAGAATTTCTCTCTCTTTCACTGTCTTTGTTTCACGGGTTTTTAAAAGTAATTGATTTTTATAATGGGGTTTAGCTGCTTTGCACTGCTGTGTTTATGCCGCTTTACACCTACTTGACTCACTTACAGAGAGATAGCAATACATAGGTTTTAAGATTCTTACTAGTCAAATATATTCTTGAGCGGTGAATAGGGGGTGTTGAGTCCAGTTCACTGAGCAAGGAGTAGGTCTTGTCTATTACATATTGGGTTTATGGAACGGTAGCTGAGCTAAATTGAAACCCTTGTTTTATGCATCACCCCACCTCACCTTTCCCGTTAAGCAGCCATAGTGTGTTTTCTAAACGTGCGACTCTGTTCTGTTTTGTAATTCAGTTCAAGGGTAGCGGTTTTTACATTCCCTCTGTAAGTGATATCTTATGATAAGGGTCTTTTTCTGTGTGACCTATTTCACTTAGAATTGTCGTACCTATATCCACTCATCATGCTGCTCCTAGCCTTATGACGTTGATTTCATGGCTGAGTGATATTCCATTGTACATAAGGACCACAACTTCTTTATCCATTCTTCTCTTTCCTGGGATGTTTCAGGTGTAACGAAGTGGAGGTTCTTGTCAACAGAGCAGCCCTAAACTTTGGGGTGCCTGTGTCTTGCTGATTTTTAGTTTTCCCAATTTATACGCCCATGAGTGGAAGTGCCCTATGCTCTCTAAGCTGAGTTTTTTAGATGTTTCAGGACACACCGTACACTTCTCCAGAGTGGCTGTTGGCAATTTACAGCCCGCCCATCAGCGTAGCAAGGCTCCATTTCTCCATGGCCTGTCCTGCATTTCTGGTTTTGACACTTTATTCAGCATGGCCCTTTTGACCGATGGGAAGCGAGACTTCTTTGTAGCGCTGATTTGCCTTTCCAGGTTGCTTGGTTGGCCAAAAAGGGCGTATGCGTTTTTTCCTGAATATATTCAGGAAAAAACGCATACGCCCTTTTTGGCCAAGGGCATCATTGTCGAGGTTTTGCCGCTTTTCCTGTGCTTTAAAGGCGATTCGAATCTACCTCCTGAAATCTGTTTCCTGCAATTCTGCCTTGCTTTCAAATCCTCTTCGTTGCCTTCCCTCAATATATTTGTGGACGAGAGTTATCATTTCTAACTGTGCAGGTCTGTGAATTGCAGTGCCCATGAGCTCAATTTTTCAACTCGCTTTCTTGGGAGCTGGCCGCAAAAGCGCAGGATTGCTTCAGGCCCTATTCTGGCTCCGTGCGGTAGGCTAAGCCTGTGGTTAATTCTTCTTCCTGATGGGAAAATAGAGTGACCTGTGCCTGTCCCAACACCTAGAGCTAGTCTCTCATTGGTTCCCCCTCTTCCCGTTCATCCTCAGGACAAATTGCAACCTGTACGGAACAGGAGGTTAAAGGTGCTGATTCTCCAAAGAGGGAGATTGCTAGTAAAGGGGCTGGAATGGCGAACCGGAGCACAAGGAGATTAGAAATGAGGTGCGTTTTAGAAACCTTTCCCGATCACACGGTGTACCATCTTCTGGGTTTCTCATGCATGTTTTCGATGTAGGAATATGCCCTTGAACCTGGAGATTTGGGGATTTGGGACCCATGGGATGGGTACCACGCCGTAATACTTTAAAGGGTCTGCATTAGCTCACCCAACCTCACCAATCCTCTCAGCCCCAAGAGTGTCCACCCTTATGGCTCAGTCAGCTGTGGGTTTAGATATGGTCAATCCAGGTGGCATCGCAGCCCCTGAACGAATTTTGTAAGAATTTCTCTCTCTTTCACTGTCTTTGTTTCACGGGTTTTTAAAAGTAATTGATTTTTATAATGGGGTTTAGCTGCTTTGCACTGCTGTGTTTATGCCGCTTTACACCTACTTGACTCACTTACAGAGAGATAGCAATACATAGGTTTTAAGATTCTTACTAGTCAAATATATTCTTGAGCAGTGAATAGGGGGTGTTGAGTCCAGTTCACTGAGCAAGGAGTAGGTCTTGTCTATTACATATTGGGTTTATGGAACGGTAGCTGAGCTAAATTGAAACCCTTGTTTTATGCATCACCCCACCTCACCTTTCCCGTTAAGCAGCCATAGTGTGTTTTCTAAACGTGCGACTCTGTTCTGTTTTGTAATTCAGTTCAAGGGTAGCGGTTTTTACATTCCCTCTATAAGTGATATCTTATGATAAGTGTCTTTTTCTGTGTGACTTATTTCACTTAGAATCGTCGTACCTAAATCCACTCATCATGCTGCTCCTAGCCTTATGACGTTGATTTCATGGCTGAGTGATATTCCATTGTACATAAGGACCACAACTTCTTTATCCATTCTTCTCTTTCCTGGGATGTTTCAGGTGTAACGAAGTGGAGTTTCTTGTCAACAGAGCAGCCCTAAACTTTGGGGTGCCTGTGTCTTGCTGATTTTCAGTTTTCCCAATTTATACGCTCATGAGTGGAAGTGCCCTATGCTCTCTAAGCTGAGTTTTTTAGATGTTTCAGGACACACCGTACACTTCTCCAGAGTGGCTGTTGGTAATTTACAGCCCGCCCATCAGCGTAGCAAGGCTCCCATTTCTCCATGGCCTGTCCTGCATTTCTGGTTTTGACACTTTATTCAGCATGGCCCTTTTGACCGATGGGAAGCGAGCCTTCTTTGTAGCGCTGATTTGCCTTTCCAGGTTGCTTGGTTGGCCAAAAAGGGCGTATGCGTTTTTTCCTGAATATATTCAGGAAAAAACGCATACGCCCTTTTTGGCCAAGGGCATCATTGTCGAGGTTTTGCCGCTTTTCCTGTGCTTTAAAGGCGATTCGAATCTACCTCCTGAAATCGGTTTCCTGCAATTCTGCCTTGCTTTCAAATTCTCTTCGTTGCCTTCCCTCAATATATTTGTGGACGAGAGTTATCATTTCTAACTGTGCAGGTCTGTGAATTGCAGTGCCCCTGAGCTCCATTTCTCAACTCGCTTTCTTGGGAGCTGGCCGCAAAAGCGCAGGATTGCTTCAGGCCCTCTTCTGGCTCCGGGTGGCAGGCTGAGCCTGTGGTTAATTCTTCTTCCTGATGGGAAAATAGAGTGACCTGTGCCTGTCCCAACACCTAGAGCTAGTCTCTCATTGGTTCCCCCTCTTCCCGTTCATCCTCAGGACAAATTGCAACCTGTACGGAACAGGAGGTTAAAGGTGCTGATTCTCCAAGGAGGGAGATTGCTAGTAAAGCGGCTGGAATGGCGAACTGGAGCACAAGGAGATGAGAAATGAGGTGCGTTTTAGAAACCTTTCCCGATCACACGGTGTACCATCTTCTGGGTTTCTCATGCATGTTTTCGATGTAGGAATATGCCCTTGAACCTGGAGATTTGGGGATTTGGGACCCATGGGATGGGTACCACGCCGTAATACTTTAAAGGGTCTGCGTTAGCTCACCCAACCTCACCAAACCTCTCAGCCCCAAGAGTGTCCACCCTTATGGCTCAGTCAGCTGTGGGTCTAGATATGGTCAATCCAGGTGGCATCGCAGCCCCTGAACGAATTTTGTAAGAATTTCTCTCTCTTTCACTGTCTTTGTTTCACGGGTTTTTAAAAGTAATTGATTTTTATAATGGGGTTTAGCTGCTTTGCACTGCTGTGTTTATGCCGCTTTACACCTACTTGACTCACTTACAGAGAGATAGCAATACATAGGTTTTAAGATTCTTACTAGTCAAATATATTCTTGGGCGGTGACTAGGGGGTGTTGAGTCCAGTTCACTGAGCAAGGAGTAGGTCTTGTCTATTACATATTGGGTTTATGGAACGGTATCTGAGCTAATTTGAAACCCTTGTTTTATGCATCACCCCACGTCACCTTTCCCGTTAAGCAGCCATAGTGTGTTTTCTAAACGTGCGACTCTGTTCTGTTTTGTAATTCAGTTCAAGGGTAGCGGTTTTTACATTCCCTCTATAAGTGATATCTTATGATAAGTGTCTTTTTCTGTGTGACTTATTTCACTTAGAATCGTCGTACCTAAATCCACTCATCATGCTGCTCCTAGCCTTATGACGTTGATTTCATGGCTGAGTGATATTCCATTGTACATAAGGACCACAACTTCTTTATCCATTCTTCTCTTTCCTGGGATGTTTAAGGTGTAACGAAGTGGAGTTTCTTGTCAACAGAGCAGCCCTAAACTTTGGGGTGCCTGTGTCTTGCTGATTTTTAGTTTTCCCAATTTATACGCCCATGAGTGGAAGTGCCCTATGCTCTCTAAGCTGAGTTTTTTAGATGTTTCAGGACACACCGTACACTTCTCCAGAGTGGCTGTTGGTAATTTACAGCCCGCCCATCAGCGTAGCAAGGCTCCCATTTCTCCATGGCCTGTCCTGCATTTCTGGTTTTGACACTTTATTCAGCATGGCCCTTTTGACCGATGGGAAGCGAGACTTCTTTGTAGCGCTGATTTGCCTTTCCAGGTTGCTTGGTTGGCCAAAAAGGGCGTATGCGTTTTTTCCTGAATATATTCAGGAAAAAACGCATACGCCCTTTTTGGCCAAGGGCATCATTGTCGAGGTTTTGCCGCTTTTCCTCTGCTTTAAAGGCGATTCGAATCTACCTCCTGAAATCTGTTTCCTGCAATTCTGCCTTGCTTTCAAATTCTCTTCGTTGCCTTCCCTCAATATATTTGTGGACGAGAGTTATCATTTCTAACTGTGCAGGTCTGTGAATTGCAGTGCCCCTGAGCTCCATTTCTCAACTCGCTTTCTTGGGAGCTGGCCGCAAAAGCGCAGGATTGCTTCAGGCCCTCTTCTGGCTCCGGGCGGCAGGCTGAGCCTGTGGTTAATTCTTCTTCCTGATGGGAAAATAGAGTGACCTGTGCCTGTCCCAACACCTAGAGCTAGTCTCTCATTGGTTCCCCCTCTTCCCGTTCATCCTCAGGACAAATTGCAACCTGTACGGAACAGGAGGTTAAAGGTGCTGATTCTCCAAGGAGGGAGATTGCTAGTAAAGCGGCTGGAATGGCGAACCGGAGCACAAGGAGATGAGAAATGAGGTGCGTTTTAGAAACCTTTCCCGATCACACGGTGTACCATCTTCTGGGTTTCTCATGCATGTTTTCGATGTAGGAATATGCCCTTGAACCTGGAGATTTGGGGATTTGGGACCCATGGGATGGGTACCACGCCGTAATACTTTAAAGGGTCTGCATTAGCTCACCCAACCTCACCAAACCTCTCAGCCCCAAGAGTGTCCACCCTTATGGCTCAGTCAGCTGTGGGTCTAGATATGGTCAATCCAGGTGGCATCGCAGCCCCTGAACGAATTTTGTAAGAATTTCTCTCTCTTTCACTGTCTTTGTTTCACGGGTTTTTAAAAGTAATTGATTTTTATAATGGGGTTTAGCTGCTTTGCACTGCTGTGTTTATGCCGCTTTACACCTACTTGACTCACTTACAGAGAGATAGCAATACATAGGTTTTAAGATTCTTACTAGTCAAATATATTCTTGAGCGGTGAATAGGGGGTGTTGAGTCCAGTTCACTGAGCAAGGAGTAGGTCTTGTCTATTACATATTGGGTTTATGGAACGGTAGCTGAGCTAAATTGAAACCCTTGTTTTATGCATCACCCCACCTCACCTTTCCCGTTAAGCAGCCATAGTGTGTTTTCTAAACGTGCGACTCTGTTCTGTTTTGTAATTCAGTTCAAGGGTAGCGGTTTTTACATTCCCTCTGTAAGTGATATCTTATGATAAGGGTCTTTTTCTGTGTGACCTATTTCACTTAGAATCGTCGTACCTATATCCACTCATCATGCTGCTCCTAGCCTTATGACGTTGATTTCATGGCTGAGTGATATTCCATTGTACATAAGGACCACAACTTCTTTATCCATTCTTCTCTTTCCTGGGATGTTTCAGGTGTAACGAAGTGGAGGTTCTTGTCAACAGAGCAGCCCTAAACTTTGGGGTGCCTGTGTCTTGCTGATTTTTAGTTTTCCCAATTTATACGCCCATGAGTGGAAGTGCCCTATGCTCTCTAAGCTGAGTTTTTTAGATGTTTCAGGACACACCGTACACTTCTCCAGAGTGGCTGTTGGCAATTTACAGCCCGCCCATCAGCGTAGCAAGGCTCCATTTCTCCATGGCCTGTCCTGCATTTCTGGTTTTGACACTTTATTCAGCATGGCCCTTTTGACCGATGGGAAGCGAGACTTCTTTGTAGCGCTGATTTGCCTTTGCAGGTTGCTTGGTTGGCCAAAAAGGGCGTATGCGTTTTTTCCTGAATATATTCAGGAAAAAACGCATACGCCCTTTTTGGCCAAGGGCATCATTGTCGAGGTTTTGCCGCTTTTCCTGTGCTTTAAAGGCGATTCGAATCTACCTCCTGAAATCTGTTTCCTGCAATTCTGCCTTGCTTTCAAATTCTCTTCGTTGCCTTCCCTCAATATATTTGTGGACGAGAGTTATCATTTCTAACTGTGCAGGTCTGTGAATTGCAGTGCCCCTGCGCTCCATTTCTCAACTCGCTTTCTTGGGAGCTGGCCGCAAAAGCGCAGGATTGCTTCAGGCCCTATTCTGGCTCGGGGCGGCAGGCTGAGCCTGTGGTTAATTCTTCTTCCTGATGGGAAAATAGAGTGACCTGTGCCTGTCCCAACACCTAGAGCGAGTCTCTCATTGGTTCCCCCTCTTCCCGTTCATCCTCAGGACAAATTGCAACCTGTACGGAACAGGAGGTTAAAGGTGCTGATTCTCCAAGGAGGGAGATTGCTAGTAAAGCGGCTGGAATGGCGAACCGGAGCACAAGGAGATGAGAAATGAGGTGCGTTTTAGAAACCTTTCCCGATCACACGGTGTACCATCTTTTGGGTTTCTCATGCATGTTTTCGATGTAGGAAGATGCCCTTGAACCTGGAGATTTGGGACCCATGGGATGGGTACCACGCCGTATTACTTTACAGGGTCTGCGTTAGCTCACCCAACCTCACCAAACCTCTCAGCCCCAAGAGTGTCCACCCTTATGGCTCAGTCAGCTGTGGGTCTAGATATGGTCAATCCAGGTGGCATCGCAGCCCCTGAACGAATTTTGTAAGAATTTCTCTCTCTTTCACTGTCTTTGTTTCACGGGTCTTTAAAAGTAATTGATATTTATAATGGGGTTTAGCTGCTTTGCACTGCTGTGTTTATGCCGCTTTACACACACTTGACTCACTTACAGAGAGATATCAATACATAGGTTTTAAGATTCTTACTAGTCAGATATATTCTTGGGCGGTGAATAGGGGGTGTTGAGTCCAGTTCACTGAGCAAGGAGTAGGTCTTGTCTATTACATATTGGGTTTATGGAACGGTATCTGAGCTAATTTGAAACCCTTGTTTTATGCATCACCCCACCTCACCTTTCCCGTTAAGCAGCCATAGTGTGTTTTCTAAACGTGCGACTCTGTTCTGTTTTGTAATTCAGTTCAAGGGTAGCGGTTTTTACATTCCCTCTATAAGTGATATCTTATGATAAGTGTCTTTTTCTGTGTGACTTATTTCACTTAGAATCGTCGTACCTAAATCCACTCATCATGCTGCTCCTAGCCTTATGACGTTGATTTCATGGCTGAGTGATATTCCATTGTACATAAGGACCACAACTTCTTTATCCATTCTTCTCTTTCCTGGGATGTTTAAGGTGTAACGAAGTGGAGTTTCTTGTCAACAGAGCAGCCCTAAACTTTGGGGTGCCTGTGTCTTGCTGATTTTTAGTTTTCCCAATTTATACGCCCATGAGTGGACGTGCCCTATGCTCTCTAAGCTGAGTTTTTAGATGTTTCAGGACACACCGTACACTTCTCCAGAGTGGCTGTTGGTAATTTACAGCCCGCCCATCAGCGTAGCAAGGCTCCCATTTCTCCATGGCCTGTCCTGCATTTCTGGTTTTGACACTTTATTCAGCATGGCCCTTTTGACCGATGGGAAGCGAGACTTCTTTGTAGCGCTGATTTGCCTTTCCAGGTTGCTTGGTTGGCCAAAAAGGGCGTATGCGTTTTTTCCTGAATATATTCAGGAAAAAACGCATACGCCCTTTTTGGCCAAGGGCATCATTGTCGAGGTTTTGCCGCTTTTCCTGTGCTTTAAAGGCGATTCGAATCTACCTCCTGAAATCGGTTTCCTGCAATTCTGCCTTGCTTTCAAATTCTCTTCGTTGCCTTCCCTCAATATATTTGTGGACGAGAGTTATCATTTCTAACTGTGCAGGTCTGTGAATTGCAGTGCCCCTGAGCTCCATTTCTCAACTCGCTTTCTTGGGAGCTGGCCGCAAAAGCGCAGGATTGCTTCAGGCCCTCTTCTGGCTCCGGGCGGCAGGCTGAGCCTGTGGTTAATTCTTCTTCCTGATGGGAAAATAGAGTGACCTGTGCCTGTCCCAACACCTAGAGCTAGTCTCTCATTGGTTCCCCCTCTTCCCGTTCATCCTCAGGACAAATTGCAACCTGTACGGAACAGGAGGTTAAAGGTGCTGATTCTCCAAGGAGGGAGATTGCTAGTAAAGCGGCTGGAATGGCGAACTGGAGCACAAGGAGATGAGAAATGAGGTGCGTTTTAGAAACCTTTCCCGATCACACGGTGTACCATCTTCTGGGTTTCTCATGCATGTTTTCGATGTAGGAATATGCCCTTGAACCTGGAGATTTGGGGATTTGGGACCCATGGGATGGGTACCACGCCGTAATACTTTAAAGGGTCTGCGTTAGCTCACCCAACCTCACCAAACCTCTCAACCCCAAGAGTGTCCACCCTTATGGCTCAGTCAGCTGTGGGTCTAGATATGGTCAATCCAGGTGGCATCGCAGCCCCTGAACGAATTTTGTAAGAATTTCTCTCTCTTTCACTGTCTTTGTTTCACGGGTTTTTAAAAGTAATTGATTTTTATAATGGGGTTTAGCTGCTTTGCACTGCTGTGTTTATGCCGCTTTACACCTACTTGACTCACTTACAGAGAGATAGCAATACATAGGTTTTAAGATTCTTACTAGTCAAATATATTCTTGAGCGGTGAATAGGGGGTGTTGAGTCCAGTTCACTGAGCAAGGAGTAGGTCTTGTCTATTACATATTGGGTTTATGGAACGGTAGCTGAGCTAAATTGAAACCCTTGTTTTATGCATCACCCCACCTCACCTTTCCCGTTAAGCAGCCATAGTGTGTTTTCTAAACGTGCGACTCTGTTCTGTTTTGTAATTCAGTTCAAGGGGAGCGGTTTTTACATTCCCTCTATAAGTGATATCTTATGATAAGTGTCTTTTTCTGTGTGACCTATTTCACTTAGAGTCGTCGTACCTATATCCACTCATCATGCTGCTCCTAGCCTTATGACGTTGATTTCATGGCTGAGTGATATTCCATTGTACATAAGGACCACAACTTCTTTATCCATTCTTCTCTTTCCTGGGATGTTTCAGGTGTAACGAAGTGGAGGTTCTTGTCAACAGAGCAGCCCTAAACTTTGGGGTGCCTGTGTCTTGCTGATTTTTAGTTTTCCCAATTTATACGCCCATGAGTGGAAGTGCCCTATGCTCTCTAAGCTGAGTTTTTTCGATGTTTCAGGACACACCGTACACTTCTCCAGAGTGGCTGTTGGCAATTTACAGCCCGCCCATCAGCGTAGCAAGGCTCCCATTTCTCCATGGCCTGTCCTGCATTTCTGGTTTTGACACTTTATTCAGCATGGCCCTTTGGACCGATGGGAAGCGAGACTTCTTTGTAGCGCTGATTTGCCTTTCCAGGTTGCTTGGTTGGCCAAAAAGGGCGTATGCGTTTTTTCCTGAATATATTCAGGAAAAAACGCATACGCCCTTTTTGGCCAAGGGCATCATTGTCGAGGTTTTGCCGCTTTTCCTGTGCTTTAAAGGCGATTCGAATCTACCTCCTGAAATCTGTTTCCTGCAATTCTGCCTTGCTTTCAAATTCTCTTCGTTGCCTTCCCTCAATATATTTGTGGACGAGAGTTATCATTTCTAACTGTGCAGGTCTGTGAATTGCAGTGCCCCTGCGCTCCATTTCTCAACTCGCTTTCTTGGGAGCTGGCCGCAAAAGCGCAGGATTGCTTCAGGCCCTATTCTGGCTCGGGGCGGCAGGCTGAGCCTGTGGTTAATTCTTCTTCCTGATGGGAAAATAGAGTGACCTGTGCCTGTCCCAACACCTAGAGCGAGTCTCTCATTGGTTCCCCCTCTTCCCGTTCATCCTCAGGACAAATTGCAACCTGTACGGAACAGGAGGTTAAAGGTGCTGATTCTCCAAGGAGGGAGATTGCTAGTAAAGCGGCTGGAATGGCGAACCGGAGCACAAGGAGATGAGAAATGAGGTGCGTTTTAGAAACCTTTCCCGATCACACGGTGTACCATCTTTTGGGT
Source organism: Balaenoptera borealis (assembly GCF_965194805.1). Classification (NCBI taxonomy): domain Eukaryota; kingdom Metazoa; phylum Chordata; class Mammalia; order Artiodactyla; family Balaenopteridae; genus Balaenoptera; species Balaenoptera borealis. The sequence goes on from NW_028123748.1 coordinate 540,165, forward strand.
TTCTCATGCATGTTTTCGATGTAGGAAGATGCCCTTGAACCTGGAGATTTGGGACCCATGGGATGGGTACCACGCCGTATTACTTTACAGGGTCTGCGTTAGCTCACCCAACCTCACCAAACCTCTCAGCCCCAAGAGTGTCCACCCTTATGTCTCAGTCAGCTGTGGGTCTAGATATGGTCAATCCAGGTGGCATCGCAGCCCCTGAACGAATTTTGTAAGAATTTCTCTCTCTTTCACTGTCTTTGTTTCACGGGTTTTTAAAAGTAATTGATTTTTATAATGGGGTTTAGCTGCTTTGCACTGCTGTGTTTATGCCGCTTTACACCCACTTGACTCACTTACAGAGAGATAGCAATACATAGGTTTTAAGATTCTTACTAGTCAAATATATTCTTGGGCGGTGACTAGGGGGTGTTGAGTCCAGTTCACTGAGCAAGGAGTAGGTCTTGTCTATTACATATTGGGTTTATGGAACGGTATCTGAGCTAATTTGAAACCCTTGTTTTATGCATAACCCCACCTCACCTTTCCCGTTAAGCAGCCATAGTGTGTTTTCTAAACGTGCGACTCTGTTCTGTTTTGTAATTCAGTTCAAGGGTAGCGGTTTTTACATTCCCTCTGTAAGTGATATCTTATGATAAGGGTCTTTTTCTGTGTGACTTATTTCACTTAGAATCGTCGTACCTATATCCACTCATCATGCTGCTCCTAGCCTTATGACGTTGATTTCATGGCTGAGTGATATTCCATTGTACATAAGGACCACAACTTCTTTATCCATTCTTCTCTTTCCTGGGATGTTTCAGGTGTAACGAAGTGGAGGTTCTTGTCAACAGAGCAGCCCTAAACTTTGGGGTGCCTGTGTCTTGCTGATTTTTAGTTTTCCCAATTTATACGCCCATGAGTGGAAGTGCCCTATGCTCTCTAAGCTGAGTTTTTTAGATGTTTCAGGACACACCGTACACTTCTCCAGAGTGGCTGTTGGCAATTTACAGCCCGCCCATCAGCGTAGCAAGGCTCCCATTTCTCCATGGCCTGTCCGGCATTTCTGGTTTTGACACTTTATTCAGCATGGCCCTTTTGACCGATGGGAAGCGAGACTTCTTTGTAGCGCTGATTTGCCTTTGCAGGTTGCTTGGTTGGCCAAAAAGGGCGTATGCGTTTTTTCCTGAATATATTCAGGAAAAAACGCATACGCCCTTTTTGGCCAAGGGCATCATTGTCGAGGTTTTGCCGCTTTTCCTGTGCTTTAAAGGCGATTCGAATCTACCTCCTGAAATCTGTTTCCTGCAATTCTGCCTTGCTTTCAAATCCTCTTCGTTGCCTTCCCTCAATATATTTGTGGACGAGAGTTATCATTTCTAACTGTGCAGGTCTGTGAATTGCAGTGCCCCTGAGCTCCATTTCTCAACTCGCTTTCTTGGGAGCTGGCCGTAAAAGCACAGGATTGCTTCAGGCCCTATTCTGGCTCCGGGCGGCAGGCTGAGCCTGTGGTTAATTCTTCTTCCTGATGGGAAAATAGAGTGACCTGTGCCTGTCCCAACACCTAGAGCTAGTCTCTCATTGGTTCCCCCTCTTCCCGTTCATCCTCAGGACAAATTGCAACCTGTACGGAACAGGAGGTTAAAGGTGCTGATTCTCCAAGGAGGGAGATTGCTAGTAAAGCGGCTGGAATGGCGAACCGGAGCACAAGGAGATGAGAAATGAGGTGCGTTTTAGAAACCTTTCCCGATCACACGGTGTACCATCTTCTGAGTTTCTCATGCATGTTTTCGATATAGGAATATGCCCTTGAACCTGGAGATTTGGGACCCATGGGATGGGTACCACGCCGTAATACTTTAAAGGGTCTGCGTTAGCTCACCCAACCTCACCAAACCTCTCAGCCCCAAGAGTGTCCACCCTTATGGCTCAGTCAGCTGTGGGTCTAGATATGGTCAATCCAGCTGGCATCGCAGCCCCTGAACGAATTTTGTAAGAATTTCTCTCTCTTTCACTGTCTTTGTTTCACGGGTCTTTAAAAGTAATTGATTTTTATAATGGGGTTTAGCTGCTTTGCACTGCTGTGTTTATGCCGCTTTACACCCACTTGACTCACTTACAGAGAGATAGCAATACATAGGTTTTAAGATTCTTACTAGTCAAATATATTCTTGGGCGGTGAATAGGGCGTGTTGAGTCCAGTTCACTGAGCAAGGAGTAGGTCTTGTCTATTACATATTGGGTTTATGGAACGGTATCTGAGCTAATTTGAAACCCTTGTTTTATGCATCACCCCACCTCACCTTTCCCGTTAAGCAGCCATAGTGTGTTTTCTAAACGTGCGACTCTGTTCTGTTTTGTAATTCAGTTCAAGGGTAGCGGTTTTTACATTCCCTCTGTAAGTGATATCTTATGATAAGGGTCTTTTTCTGTGTGACCTATTTCACTTAGAATCGTCGCACCTATATCCACTTATCATGCTGCTCCTAGCCTTATGACGTTGATTTCATGGCTGAGTGATATTCCATTGTACATAAGGACCACAACTTCTTTATCCATTCTTCTCTTTCCTGGGATGTTTCAGGTGTAACGAAGTGGAGGTTCTTGTCAACAGAGCAGCCCTAAACTTTGGGGTGCCTGTGTCTTGCTGATTTTTAGTTTTCCCAATTTATACGCCCATGAGTGGAACTGCCCTATGCTCTCTAAGCTGAGTTTTTTAGATGTTTCAGGACACACCGTACACTTCTCCAGAGTGGCTGTTGGCAATTTACAGCCCGCCCATCAGCGTAGCAAGGCTCCCATTTCTCCATGGCCTGTCCTGCATTTCTGGTTTTGACCCTTTATTCAGCATGGCCCTTTTGACCGATGGGAAGCGAGACTTCTTTGTAGCGCTGATTTGCCTTTCCAGGTTGCTTGGTTGGCCAAAAAGGGCGTATGCGTTTTTTCCTGAATATATTCAGGAAAAAACGCATACGCCCTTTTTGGCCAAGGGCATCATTGTCGAGGTTTTGCCGCTTTTCCTGTGCTTTAAAGGCGATTCGAATCTACCTCCTGAAATCTGTTTCCTGCAATTCTGCCTTGCTTTCAAATCCTCTTCGTTGCCTTCCCTCCATATATTTGTGGACGAGAGTTATCCTTTCTAACTGTGCAGGTCTGTGAATTGCAGTGCCCCTGAGCTCCATTTTTCAACTCGCTTTCTTGGGAACTGGCCGCAAAAGCGCAGGATTGCTTCAGGCCCTATTCTGGCTCCGGGCGGCAGGCTGAGCCTGTGGTTAATTCTTCTTCCTGATGGGAAAATAGAGTGACCTGTGCCTGTCCCAACACCTAGAGCTAGTCTCTCATTGGTTCCCCCTCTTCCCGTTCATCCTCAGGACAAATTGCAACCTGTATGGAACAGGAGGTTAAAGGTGCTGATTCTCCAAGGAGGGAGATTGCTAGTAAAGCGGCTGGAATGGCGAACCGGAGCACAAGGAGATGAGAAATGAGGTGCGTTTTAGAAACCTTTCCCGATCACACGGTGTACCATCTTCTGGGTTTCTCATGCATGTTTTCGATGTAGGAAGATGCCCTTGACCCTGGAGATTTGGGACCCATGGGATGGGTACCACGCCGTATTACTTTACAGGGTCTGCGTTAGCTCACCCAACCTCACCAAACCTCTCAGCCCCAAGAGTGTCCACCCTTATGTCTCAGTCAGCTGTGGGTCTAGATATGGTCAATCCAGGTGGCATCGCAGCCCCTGAACGAATTTTGTAAGAATTTCTCTCTCTTTCACTGTCTTTGTTTCACGGGTCTTTAAAAGTAATTGATTTTTATAATGGGGTTTAGCTGCTTTGCACTGCTGTGTTTATGCCGCTTTACACCCACTTGACTCACTTACAGAGAGATAGCAATACATAGGTTTTAAGATTCTTACTAGTCAAATATATTCTTGGGCGCTGAATAGGGGGTGTTGAGTCCAGTAAACTGAGCAAGGAGTAGGTCTTGTCTATTACATATTGGGTTTATGGAACGGTATCTGAGCTAATTTGAAACCCTTGTTTTATGCATCACCCCACCTCACCTTTCCCGTTAAGCAGCCATAGTGTGTTTTCTAAACGTGCGACTCTGTTCTGTTTTGTAATTCAGTTCAAGGGTAGCGGTTTTTACATTCCCTCTATAAGTGATATCTTATGATAAGTGTCTTTTTCTGTGTGACCTATTTCACTTAGAATCGTCGTACCTATATCCACTCATCATGCTGCTCCTAGCCTTATGACGTTGATTTCATGGCTGAGTGATATTCCATTGTACATAAGGACCACAACTTCTTTATCCATTCTTCTCTTTCCTGGGATGTTTCAGGTGTAACGAAGTGGAGGTTCTTGTCAACAGAGCAGCCCTAAACTTTGGGGTGCCTGTGTCTTGCTGATTTTTAGTTTTCCCAATTTATACGCCCATGAGTGGAAGTGCCCTATGCTCTCTAAGCTGAGTTTTTTCGATGTTTCAGGACACACCGTACACTTCTCCAGAGTGGCTGTTGGCAATTTACAGCCCGCCCATCAGCGTAGCAAGGCTCCCATTTCTCCATGGCCTGTCCTGCATTTCTGGTTTTGACACTTTATTCAGCATGGCCCTTTGGACCGATGGGAAGCGAGCCTTCTTTGTAGCGCTGATTTGCCTTTCCAGGTTGCTTGGTTGGCCAAAAAGGGCGTATGCGTTTTTTCCTGAATATATTCAGGAAAAAACGCATACGCCCTTTTTGGCCAAGGGCATCATTGTCGAGGTTTTGCCGCTTTTCCTGTGCTTTAAAGGCGATTCGAATCTACCTCCTGAAATCTGTTTCCTGCAATTCTGCCTTGCTTTCAAATCCTCTTCGTTGCCTTCCCTCAATATATTTGTGGACGAGAGTTATCCTTTCTAACTGTGCAGGTCTGTGAATTGCAGGGCCCCTGAGCTCCATTTTTCAACTCGCTTTCTTGGGAACTGGCCGCAAAAGCGCAGGATTGCTTCAGGCCCTATTCTGGCTCCGGGCGGCAGGCTGAGCCTGTGGTTAATTCTTCTTCCTGATGGGAGAATAGAGTGACCTGTGCCTGTCCCAACACCTAGAGCTAGTCTCTCATTGGTTCCCCCTCTTCCCGTTCATCCTCAGGACAAATTGCAACCTGTACGGAACAGGAGGTTAAAGGTGCTGATTCTCCAAGGAGGGAGATTGCTAGTAAAGCGGCTGGAATAGCGAACCGGAGCACAAGGAGATGAGAAATGAGGTGCGTTTTAGAAACCTTTCCCGATCACACGGTGTACCATCTTCTGGGTTTCTCATGCATGTTTTCGATGTAGGAAGATGCCCTTGAACCTGGAGATTTGGGACCCATGGGATTGGTACCACGCCGTATTACTTTACAGGGTCTGCGTTAGCTCACCCAACCTCACCAAACCTCTCTGCCCCAAGAGTGTCCACCCTTATGTCTCAGTCAGCTGTGGGTCTAGATATGGTCAATCCAGGTGGCATCGCAGCCACTGAACGAATTTTGTAAGAATTTCTCTCTCTTTCACTGTCTTTGTTTCACGGGTTTTTAAAAGTAATTGATTTTTATAATGGGGTTTAGCTGCCTTGCACTGCTGTGTTTATGCCGCTTTACACCCACTTGACTCACTTACAGAGAGATAGCAATACATAGGTTTTAAGATTCTTACTAGTCAAATATATTCTTGGGCGGTGACTAGGGGGTGTTGAGTCCAGTTCACTGAGCAAGGAGTAGGTCTTGTCTATTACATATTGGGTTTATGGAACGGTATCTGAGCTAATTTGAAACCCTTGTTTTATGCATCACCCCACCTCACCTTTCCCGTTAAGCAGCCATAGTGTGTTTCCTAAACGTGCGACTCTGTTCTGTTTTGTAATTCAGTTCAAGGGTAGCGGTTTTTACATTCCCTCTGTAAGTGATATCTTATGATAAGGGTCTTTTTCTGTGTGACCTATTTCACTTAGAATCGTCGTACCTATATCCACTCATCATGCTGCTCCTAGCCTTATGACGTTGATTTCATGGCTGAGTCATATTCCATTGTACATAAGGACCACAACTTCTTTATCCATTCTTCTCTTTCCTGGGATGTTTCAGGTGTAACGAAGTGGAGGTTCTTGTCAACAGAGCAGCCCTAAACTTTGGGGTGCCTGTGTCTTGCTGATTTTTAGTTTTCCCAATTTATACGCCCATGAGTGGAAGTGCCCTATGCTCTCTAAGCTGAGTTTTTTAGATGTTTCAGGACACACCGTACACTTCTCCAGAGTGGCTGTTGGCAATTTACAGCCCGCCCATCAGCGTAGCAAGGCTCCCATTTCTCCATGGCCTGTCCTGCATTTCTGGTTTTGACACTTTATTCAGCATGGCCCTTTTGACCGATGGGAAGCGAGACTTCTTTGTAGCGCTGATTTGCCTTTGCAGGTTGCTTGGTTGGCCAAAAAGGGCGTATGCGTTTTTTCCTGAATATATTCAGGAAAAAACGCATACGCCCTTTTTGGCCAAGGGCATCATAGTCGAGGTTTTGCCGCTTTTCCTGTGCTTTAAAGGCGATTCGAATCTACCTCCTGAAATCTGTTTCCTGCAATTCTGCCTTGCTTTCAAATCCTCTTCGTTGCCTTCCCTCAATATATTTGTGGACGAGAGTTATCATTTCTAACTGTGCAGGTCTGTGAATTGCAGTGCCCCTGAGCTCCATTTCTCAACTCGCTTTCTTGGGAGCTGGCCGCAAAAGCGCAGGATTGCTTCAGGCCCTATTCTGGCTCCGGGCGGCAGGCTGAGCCTGTGGTTAATTTTTCTTCCTGATGGGAAAATAGAGTGACGTGTGCCTGTCCCAACACCTAGAGCTAGTCTCTCATTGGTTCCCCCTCTTCCCGTTCATCCTCAGGACAAATTGCAACCTGTACGGAACAGGAGGTTAAAGGTGCTGATTCTCCAAGGAGGGAGATTGCTAGTAAAGCGGCTGGAATGGCGAACCGGAGCACAAGGAGATGAGAAATGAGGTGCGTTTTAGAAACCTTTCCCGATCACACGGTGTACCATCTTCTGGGTTTCTCATGCATGTTTTCGATGTAGAAAGATGCCCTTGAACCTAGAGATTTGGGACCCATGGGATGGGTACCACGCCGTATTACTTTACAGGGTCTGCGTTAGCTCACCCAACCTCACCAAACCTCTCAGCCCCAAGAGTGTCCACCCTTATGGCTCAGTCAGCTGTGGGTCTAGATATGGTCAATCCAGGTGGCATCGCAGCCCCTGAACGAATTTTGTAAGAATTTCTCTCTCTTTCACTGTCTTTGTTTCACGGGTTTTTAAAAGTAATTGATTTTTATAATGGGGTTTAGCTGCTTTGCACTGCTGTGTTTATGCCGCTTTACACCCACTTGACTCACTTACAGAGAGATAGCAATACATAGGTTTTAAGATTCTTACTAGTCAAATATATTCTTGGGCGGTGAATAGGGCGTGTTGAGTCCAGTTCACTGAGCAAGGAGTAGGTCTTGTCTATTACATATTGGGTTTATGGAACGGTATCTGAGCTAATTTGAAACCCTTGTTTTATGCATCACCCCACGTCACCTTTCCCGTTAAGCAGCCATAGTGTGTTTTCTAAACGTGCGACTCTGTTCTGTTTTGTAATTCAGTTCAAGGGTAGCGGTTTTTACATTCCCTCTGTAAGTGATATCTTATGATAAGGGTCTTTTTCTGTGTGACCTATTTCACTTAGAATCGTCGTACCTAAATCCACTCATCATGCTGCTCCTAGCCTTATGACGTTGATTTCATGGCTGAGTGATATTCCATTGTACATAAGGACCACAACTTCTTTATCCATTCTTCTCTTTCCTGGGATGTTTCAGGTGTAACGAAGTGGAGGTTCTTGTCAACAGAGCAGCCCTAAACTTTGGGGTGCCTGTGTCTTGCTGATTTTTAGTTTTCCCAATTTATACGCCCATGAGTGGAACTGCCCTATGCTCTCTAAGCTGAGTTTTTTAGATGTTTCAGGACACACCGTACACTTCTCCAGAGTGGCTGTTGGCAATTTACAGCCCGCCCATCAGCGTAGCAAGGCTCCCATTTCTCCATGGCCTGTCCTGCATTTCTGGTTTTGACCCTTTATTCAGCATGGCCCTTTTGACCGATGGGAAGCGAGACTTCTTTGTAGCGCTGATTTGCCTTTCCAGGTTGCTTGGTTGGCCAAAAAGGGCGTATGCGTTTTTTCCTGAATATATTCAGGAAAAAACGCATACGCCCTTTTTGGCCAAGGGCATCATTGTCGAGGTTTTGCCGCTTTTCCTGTGCTTTAAAGGCGATTCGAATCTACCTCCTGAAATCTGTTTCCTGCAATTCTGCCTTGCTTTCAAATCCTCTTCGTTGCCTTCCCTCCATATATTTGTGGACGAGAGTTATCCTTTCTAACTGTGCAGGTCTGTGAATTGCAGTGCCCCTGAGCTCCATTTTTCAACTCGCTTTCTTGGGAACTGGCCGCAAAAGCGCAGGATTGCTTCAGGCCCTATTCTGGCTCCGGGCGGCAGGCTGAGCCTGTGGTTAATTCTTCTTCCTGATGGGAAAATAGAGTGACCTGTGCCTGTCCCAACACCTAGAGCTAGTCTCTCATTGGTTCCCCCTCTTCCCGTTCATCCTCAGGACAAATTGCAACCTGTATGGAACAGGAGGTTAAAGGTGCTGATTCTCCAAGGAGGGAGATTGCTAGTAAAGCGGCTGGAATGGCGAACCGGAGCACAAGGAGATGAGAAATGAGGTGCGTTTTAGAAACCTTTCCCGATCACACGGTGTACCATCTTCTGGGTTTCTCATGCATGTTTTCGATGTAGGAAGATGCCCTTGACCCTGGAGATTTGGGACCCATGGGATGGGTACCACGCCGTATTACTTTACAGGGTCTGCGTTAGCTCACCCAACCTCACCAAACCTCTCAGCCCCAAGAGTGTCCACCCTTATGTCTCAGTCAGCTGTGGGTCTAGATATGGTCAATCCAGGTGGCATCGCAGCCCCTGAACGAATTTTGTAAGAATTTCTCTCTCTTTCACTGTCTTTGTTTCACGGGTCTTTAAAAGTAATTGATTTTTATAATGGGGTTTAGCTGCTTTGCACTGCTGTGTTTATGCCGCTTTACACCCACTTGACTCACTTACAGAGAGATAGCAATACATAGGTTTTAAGATTCTTACTAGTCAAATATATTCTTGGGCGCTGAATAGGGGGTGTTGAGTCCAGTAAACTGAGCAAGGAGTAGGTCTTGTCTATTACATATTGGGTTTATGGAACGGTATCTGAGCTAATTTGAAACCCTTGTTTTATGCATCACCCCACCTCACCTTTCCCGTTAAGCAGCCATAGTGTGTTTTCTAAACGTGCGACTCTGTTCTGTTTTGTAATTCAGTTCAAGGGTAGCGGTTTTTACATTCCCTCTATAAGTGATATCTTATGATAAGTGTCTTTTTCTGTGTGACCTATTTCACTTAGAATCGTCGTACCTATATCCACTCATCATGCTGCTCCTAGCCTTATGACGTTGATTTCATGGCTGAGTGATATTCCATTGTACATAAGGACCACAACTTCTTTATCCATTCTTCTCTTTCCTGGGATGTTTCAGGTGTAACGAAGTGGAGGTTCTTGTCAACAGAGCAGCCCTAAACTTTGGGGTGCCTGTGTCTTGCTGATTTTTAGTTTTCCCAATTTATACGCCCATGAGTGGAAGTGCCCTATGCTCTCTAAGCTGAGTTTTTTCGATGTTTCAGGACACACCGTACACTTCTCCAGAGTGGCTGTTGGCAATTTACAGCCCGCCCATCAGCGTAGCAAGGCTCCCATTTCTCCATGGCCTGTCCTGCATTTCTGGTTTTGACACTTTATTCAGCATGGCCCTTTGGACCGATGGGAAGCGAGACTTCTTTGTAGCGCTGATTTGCCTTTCCAGGTTGCTTGGTTGGCCAAAAAGGGCGTATGCGTTTTTTCCTGAATATATTCAGGAAAAAACGCATACGCCCTTTTTGGCCAAGGGCATCATTGTCGAGGTTTTGCCGCTTTTCCTGTGCTTTAAAGGCGATTCGAATCTACCTCCTGAAATCTGTTTCCTGCAATTCTGCCTTGCTTTCAAATCCTCTTCGTTGCCTTCCCTCAATATATTTGTGGACGAGAGTTATCCTTTCTAACTGTGCAGGTCTGTGAATTGCAGGGCCCCTGAGCTCCATTTTTCAACTCGCTTTCTTGGGAACTGGCCGCAAAAGCGCAGGATTGCTTCAGGCCCTATTCTGGCTCCGGGCGGCAGGCTGAGCCTGTGGTTAATTCTTCTTCCTGATGGGAGAATAGAGTGACCTGTGCCTGTCCCAACACCTAGAGCTAGTCTCTCATTGGTTCCCCCTCTTCCCGTTCATCCTCAGGACAAATTGCAACCTGTACGGAACAGGAGGTTAAAGGTGCTGATTCTCCAAGGAGGGAGATTGCTAGTAAAGCGGCTGGAATAGCGAACCGGAGCACAAGGAGATGAGAAATGAGGTGCGTTTTAGAAACCTTTCCCGATCACACGGTGTACCATCTTCTGGGTTTCTCATGCATGTTTTCGATGTAGGAAGATGCCCTTGAACCTGGAGATTTGGGACCCATGGGATTGGTACCACGCCGTATTACTTTACAGGGTCTGCGTTAGCTCACCCAACCTCACCAAACCTCTCTGCCCCAAGAGTGTCCACCCTTATGTCTCAGTCAGCTGTGGGTCTAGATATGGTCAATCCAGGTGGCATCGCAGCCACTGAACGAATTTTGTAAGAATTTCTCTCTCTTTCACTGTCTTTGTTTCACGGGTTTTTAAAAGTAATTGATTTTTATAATGGGGTTTAGCTGCCTTGCACTGCTGTGTTTATGCCGCTTTACACCCACTTGACTCACTTACAGAGAGATAGCAATACATAGGTTTTAAGATTCTTACTAGTCAAATATATTCTTGGGCGGTGACTAGGGGGTGTTGAGTCCAGTTCACTGAGCAAGGAGTAGGTCTTGTCTATTACATATTGGGTTTATGGAACGGTATCTGAGCTAATTTGAAACCCTTGTTTTATGCATCACCCCACCTCACCTTTCCCGTTAAGCAGCCATAGTGTGTTTCCTAAACGTGCGACTCTGTTCTGTTTTGTAATTCAGTTCAAGGGTAGCGGTTTTTACATTCCCTCTGTAAGTGATATCTTATGATAAGGGTCTTTTTCTGTGTGACCTATTTCACTTAGAATCGTCGTACCTATATCCACTCATCATGCTGCTCCTAGCCTTATGACGTTGATTTCATGGCTGAGTCATATTCCATTGTACATAAGGACCACAACTTCTTTATCCATTCTTCTCTTTCCTGGGATGTTTCAGGTGTAACGAAGTGGAGGTTCTTGTCAACAGAGCAGCCCTAAACTTTGGGGTGCCTGTGTCTTGCTGATTTTTAGTTTTCCCAATTTATACGCCCATGAGTGGAAGTGCCCTATGCTCTCTAAGCTGAGTTTTTTAGATGTTTCAGGACACACCGTACACTTCTCCAGAGTGGCTGTTGGCAATTTACAGCCCGCCCATCAGCGTAGCAAGGCTCCCATTTCTCCATGGCCTGTCCTGCATTTCTGGTTTTGACACTTTATTCAGCATGGCCCTTTTGACCGATGGGAAGCGAGACTTCTTTGTAGCGCTGATTTGCCTTTGCAGGTTGCTTGGTTGGCCAAAAAGGGCGTATGCGTTTTTTCCTGAATATATTCAGGAAAAAACGCATACGCCCTTTTTGGCCAAGGGCATCATAGTCGAGGTTTTGCCGCTTTTCCTGTGCTTTAAAGGCGATTCGAATCTACCTCCTGAAATCTGTTTCCTGCAATTCTGCCTTGCTTTCAAATCCTCTTCGTTGCCTTCCCTCAATATATTTGTGGACGAGAGTTATCATTTCTAACTGTGCAGGTCTGTGAATTGCAGTGCCCCTGAGCTCCATTTCTCAACTCGCTTTCTTGGGAGCTGGCCGCAAAAGCGCAGGATTGCTTCAGGCCCTATTCTGGCTCCGGGCGGCAGGCTGAGCCTGTGGTTAATTTTTCTTCCTGATGGGAAAATAGAGTGACGTGTGCCTGTCCCAACACCTAGAGCTAGTCTCTCATTGGTTCCCCCTCTTCCCGTTCATCCTCAGGACAAATTGCAACCTGTACGGAACAGGAGGTTAAAGGTGCTGATTCTCCAAGGAGGGAGATTGCTAGTAAAGCGGCTGGAATGGCGAACCGGAGCACAAGGAGATGAGAAATGAGGTGCGTTTTAGAAACCTTTCCCGATCACACGGTGTACCATCTTCTGGGTTTCTCATGCATGTTTTCGATGTAGAAAGATGCCCTTGAACCTAGAGATTTGGGACCCATGGGATGGGTACCACGCCGTATTACTTTACAGGGTCTGCGTTAGCTCACCCAACCTCACCAAACCTCTCAGCCCCAAGAGTGTCCACCCTTATGGCTCAGTCAGCTGTGGGTCTAGATATGGTCAATCCAGGTGGCATCGCAGCCCCTGAACGAATTTTGTAAGAATTTCTCTCTCTTTCACTGTCTTTGTTTCACGGGTTTTTAAAAGTAATTGATTTTTATAATGGGGTTTAGCTGCTTTGCACTGCTGTGTTTATGCCGCTTTACACCCACTTGACTCACTTACAGAGAGATAGCAATACATAGGTTTTAAGATTCTTACTAGTCAAATATATTCTTGGGCGGTGAATAGGGCGTGTTGAGTCCAGTTCACTGAGCAAGGAGTAGGTCTTGTCTATTACATATTGGGTTTATGGAACGGTATCTGAGCTAATTTGAAACCCTTGTTTTATGCATCACCCCACGTCACCTTTCCCGTTAAGCAGCCATAGTGTGTTTTCTAAACGTGCGACTCTGTTCTGTTTTGTAATTCAGTTCAAGGGTAGCGGTTTTTACATTCCCTCTGTAAGTGATATCTTATGATAAGGGTCTTTTTCTGTGTGACCTATTTCACTTAGAATCGTCGTACCTAAATCCACTCATCATGCTGCTCCTAGCCTTATGACGTTGATTTCATGGCTGAGTGATATTCCATTGTACATAAGGACCACAACTTCTTTATCCATTCTTCTCTTTCCTGGGATGTTTCAGGTGTAACGAAGTGGAGGTTCTTGTCAACAGAGCAGCCCTAAACTTTGGGGTGCCTGTGTCTTGCTGATTTTTAGTTTTCCCAATTTATACGCCCATGAGTGGAACTGCCCTATGCTCTCTAAGCTGAGTTTTTTAGATGTTTCAGGACACACCGTACACTTCTCCAGAGTGGCTGTTGGCAATTTACAGCCCGCCCATCAGCGTAGCAAGGCTCCCATTTCTCCATGGCCTGTCCTGCATTTCTGGTTTTGACCCTTTATTCAGCATGGCCCTTTTGACCGATGGGAAGCGAGACTTCTTTGTAGCGCTGATTTGCCTTTCCAGGTTGCTTGGTTGGCCAAAAAGGGCGTATGCGTTTTTTCCTGAATATATTCAGGAAAAAACGCATACGCCCTTTTTGGCCAAGGGCATCATTGTCGAGGTTTTGCCGCTTTTCCTGTGCTTTAAAGGCGATTCGAATCTACCTCCTGAAATCTGTTTCCTGCAATTCTGCCTTGCTTTCAAATCCTCTTCGTTGCCTTCCCTCAATATATTTGTGGACGAGAGTTATCATTTCTAACTGTGCAGGTCTGTGAATTGCAGTGCCCATGAGCTCAATTTTTCAACTCGCTTTCTTGGGAGCTGGCCGCAAAAGCGCAGGATTGCTTCAGGCCCTATTCTGGCTCCGGGCGGTAGGCTAAGCCTGTGGTTAATTCTGCTTTCTGATGGGAAAATAGAGTGACCTGTGCCTGTCCCAACACCTAGAGCTAGTCTCTCATTGGTTCCCCCTCTTCCCGTTCATCCTCAGGACAAATTGCAACCTGTACGGAACAGGAGGTTAAAGGTGCTGATTCTCCAAAGAGGGAGATTGCTAGTAAAGGGGCTGGAATGGCGAACCGGAGCACAAGGAGATTAGAAATGAGGTGCGTTTTAGAAACCTTTCCCGATCACACGGTGTACCATCTTCTGGGTTTCTCATGCATGTTTTCGATGTAGGAATATGCCCTTGAACCTGGAGATTTGGGGATTTGGGACCCATGGGATGGGTACCACGCCGTAATACTTTAAAGGGTCTGCATTAGCTCACCCAACCTCACCAAACCTCTCAGCCCCAAGAGTGTCCACCCTTATGGCTCAGTCAGCTGTGGGTCTAGATATGGTCAATCCAGGTGGCATCGCAGCCCCTGAACGAATTTTGTAAGAATTTCTCTCTCTTTCACTGTCTTTGTTTCACGGGTTTTTAAAAGTAATTGATTTTTATAATGGGGTTTAGCTGCTTTGCACTGCTGTGTTTATGCCGCTTTACACCTACTTGACTCACTTACAGAGAGATAGCAATACATAGGTTTTAAGATTCTTACTAGTCAAATATATTCTTGGGCGGTGACTAGGGGGTGTTGAGTCCAGTTCACTGAGCAAGGAGTAGGTCTTGTCTATTACATATTGGGTTTATGGAACGGTATCTGAGCTAATTTGAAACCCTTGTTTTATGCATCACCCCACGTCACCTTTCCCGTTAAGCAGCCATAGTGTGTTTTCTAAACGTGCGACTCTGTTCTGTTTTGTAATTCAGTTCAAGGGTAGCGGTTTTTACATTCCCTCTATAAGTGATATCTTATGATAAGTGTCTTTTTCTGTGTGACTTATTTCACTTAGAATCGTCGTACCTAAATCCACTCATCATGCTGCTCCTAGCCTTATGACGTTGATTTCATGGCTGAGTGATATTCCATTGTACATAAGGACCACAACTTCTTTATCCATTCTTCTCTTTCCTGGGATGTTTAAGGTGTAACGAAGTGGAGTTTCTTGTCAACAGAGCAGCCCTAAACTTTGGGGTGCCTGTGTCTTGCTGATTTTTAGTTTTCCCAATTTATACGCCCATGAGTGGAAGTGCCCTATGCTCTCTAAGCTGAGTTTTTTAGATGTTTCAGGACACACCGTACACTTCTCCAGAGTGGCTGTTGGTAATTTACAGCCCGCCCATCAGCGTAGCAAGGCTCCCATTTCTCCATGGCCTGTCCTGCATTTCTGGTTTTGACACTTTATTCAGCATGGCCCTTTTGACCGATGGGAAGCGAGACTTCTTTGTAGCGCTGATTTGCCTTTCCAGGTTGCTTGGTTGGCCAAAAAGGGCGTATGCGTTTTTTCCTGAATATATTCAGGAAAAAACGCATACGCCCTTTTTGGCCAAGGGCATCATTGTCGAGGTTTTGCCGCTTTTCCTCTGCTTTAAAGGCGATTCGAATCTACCTCCTGAAATCTGTTTCCTGCAATTCTGCCTTGCTTTCAAATTCTCTTCGTTGCCTTCCCTCAATATATTTGTGGACGAGAGTTATCATTTCTAACTGTGCAGGTCTGTGAATTGCAGTGCCCCTGAGCTCCATTTCTCAACTCGCTTTCTTGGGAGCTGGCCGCAAAAGCGCAGGATTGCTTCAGGCCCTCTTCTGGCTCCGGGCGGCAGGCTGAGCCTGTGGTTAATTCTTCTTCCTGATGGGAAAATAGAGTGACCTGTGCCTGTCCCAACACCTAGAGCTAGTCTCTCATTGGTTCCCCCTCTTCCCGTTCATCCTCAGGACAAATTGCAACCTGTACGGAACAGGAGGTTAAAGGTGCTGATTCTCCAAGGAGGGAGATTGCTAGTAAAGCGGCTGGAATGGCGAACCGGAGCACAAGGAGATGAGAAATTAGGTGCGTTTTAGAAACCTTTCCCGATCACACGGTGTACCATCTTCTGGGTTTCTCATGCATGTTTTCGATGTAGGAATATGCCCTTGAACCTGGAGATTTGGGGATTTGGGACCCATGGGATGGGTACCACGCCGTAATACTTTAAAGGGTCTGCGTTAGCTCACCCAACCTCACCAAACCTCTCAGCCCCAAGAGTGTCCACCCTTATGGCTCAGTCAGCTGTGGGTCTAGATATCGTCAATCCAGGTGGCATCGCAGCCCCTGAACGAATTTTGTAAGAATTTCTCTCTCTTTCACTGTCTTTGTTTCACGGGTTTTTAAAAGTAATTGATTTTTATAATGGGGTTTAGCTGCTTTGCACTGCTGTGTTTATGCCGCTTTACACCTACTTGACTCACTTACAGAGAGATAGCAATACATAGGTTTTAAGATTCTTACTAGTCAAATATATTCTTGAGCGGTGAATAGGGGGTGTTGAGTCCAGTTCACTGAGCAAGGAGTAGGTCTTGTCTATTACATATTGGGTTTATGGAACGGTAGCTGAGCTAAATTGAAACCCTTGTTTTATGCATCACCCCACCTCACCTTTCCCGTTAAGCAGCCATAGTGTGTTTTCTAAACGTGCGACTCTGTTCTGTTTTGTAATTCAGTTCAAGGGTAGCGGTTTTTACATTCCCTCTGTAAGTGATATCTTATGATAAGGGTCTTTTTCTGTGTGACCTATTTCACTTAGAATCGTCGTACCTAAATCCACTCATCATGCTGCTCCTAGCCTTATGACGTTGATTTCATGGCTGAGTGATATTCCATTGTACATAAGGACCACAACTTCTTTATCCATTCTTCTCTTTCCTGGGATGTTTCAGGTGTAACGAAGTGGAGGTTCTTGTCAACAGAGCAGCCCTAAACTTTGGGGTGCCTGTGTCTTGCTGATTTTTAGTTTTCCCAATTTATACGCCCATGAGTGGAAGTGCCCTATGCTCTCTAAGCTGAGTTTTTTAGATGTTTCAGGACACACCGTACACTTCTCCAGAGTGGCTGTTGGCAATTTACAGCCCGCCCATCAGCGTAGCAAGGCTCCCATTTCTCCATGGCCTGTCCTGCATTTCTGGTTTTGACACTTTATTCCGCATGGCCCTTTTGACCGATGGGAAGCGAGACTTCTTTGTAGCGCTGATTTGCCTTTGCAGGTTGCTTGGTTGGCCAAAAAGGGCGTATGCGTTTTTTCCTGAATATATTCAGGAAAAAACGCATACGCCCTTTTTGGCCAAGGGCATCATTGTCGAGGTTTTGCCGCTTTTCCTGTGCTTTAAAGGCGATTCGAATCTACCTCCTGAAATCTGTTTCCTGCAATTCTGCCTTGCTTTCAAATTCTCTTCGTTGCCTTCCCTCAATATATTTGTGGACGAGAGTTATCATTTCTAACTGTGCAGGTCTGTGAATTGCAGTGCCCCTGCGCTCCATTTCTCAACTCGCTTTCTTGGGAGCTGGCCGCAAAAGCGCAGGATTGCTTCAGGCCCTATTCTGGCTCGGGGCGGCAGGCTGAGCCTGTGGTTAATTCTTCTTCCTGATGGGAAAATAGAGTGACCTGTGCCTTTCCCAACACCTAGAGCGAGTCTCTCATTGGTTCCCCCTCTTCCCGTTCATCCTCAGGACAAATTGCAACCTGTACGGAACAGGAGGTTAAAGGTGCTGATTCTCCAAGGAGGGAGATTGCTAGTAAAGCGGCTGGAATGGCGAACCGGAGCACAAGGAGATGAGAAATGAGGTGCGTTTTAGAAACCTTTCCCGATCACACGGTGTACCATCTTTTGGGTTTCTCATGCATGTTTTCGATGTAGGAAGATGCCCTTGAACCTGGAGATTTGGGACCCATGGGATGGGTACCACGCCGTATTACTTTACAGGGTCTGCGTTAGCTCACCCAACCTCACCAAACCTCTCAGCCCCAAGAGTGTCCACCCTTATGTCTCAGTCAGCTGTGGGTCTAGATATGGTCAATCCAGGTGGCATCGCAGCCCCTGAACGAATTTTGTAAGAATTTCTCTCTCTTTCACTGTCTTTGTTTCACGGGTCTTTAAAAGTAATTGATATTTATAATGGGGTTTAGCTGCTTTGCACTGCTGTGTTTATGCCGCTTTACACACACTTGACTCACTTACAGAGAGATATCAATACATAGGTTTTAAGATTCTTACTAGTCAGATATATTCTTGGGCGGTGAATAGGGGGTGTTGAGTCCAGTTCACTGAGCAAGGAGTAGGTCTTGTCTATTACATATTGGGTTTATGGAACGGTATCTGAGCTAATTTGAAACCCTTGTTTTATGCATCACCCCACCTCACCTTTCCCGTTAAGCAGCCATAGTGTGTTTTCTAAACGTGCGACTCTGTTCTGTTTTGTAATTCAGTTCAAGGGTAGCGGTTTTTACATTCCCTCTCTAAGTGATATCTTATGATAAGTGTCTTTTTCTGTGTGACTTATTTCACTTAGAATCGTCGTACCTAAATCCACTCATCATGCTGCTCCTAGCCTTATGACGTTGATTTCATGGCTGAGTGATATTCCATTGTACATAAGGACCACAACTTCTTTATCCATTCTTCTCTTTCCTGGGATGTTTAAGGTGTAACGAAGTGGAGTTTCTTGTCAACAGAGCAGCCCTAAACTTTGGGGTGCCTGTGTCTTGCTGATTTTTAGTTTTCCCAATTTATACGCCCATGAGTGGAAGTGCCCTATGCTCTCTAAGCTGAGTTTTTAGATGTTTCAGGACACACCGTACACTTCTCCAGAGTGGCTGTTGGTAATTTACAGCCCGCCCATCAGCGTAGCAAGGCTCCCATTTCTCCATGGCCTGTCCTGCATTTCTGGTTTTGACACTTTATTCAGCATGGCCCTTTTGACCGATGGGAAGCGAGACTTCTTTGTAGCGCTGATTTGCCTTTCCAGGTTGCTTGGTTGGCCAAAAAGGGCGTATGCGTTTTTTCCTGAATATATTCAGGAAAAAACGCATACGCCCTTTTTGGCCAAGGGCATCATTGTCGAGGTTTTGCCGCTTTTCCTGTGCTTTAAAGGCGATTCGAATCTACCTCCTGAAATCGGTTTCCTGCAATTCTGCCTTGCTTTCAAATTCTCTTCGTTGCCTTCCCTCAATATATTTGTGGACGAGAGTTATCATTTCTAACTGTGCAGGTCTGTGAATTGCAGTGCCCCTGAGCTCCATTTCTCAACTCGCTTTCTTGGGAGCTGGCCGCAAAAGCGCAGGATTGCTTCAGGCCCTCTTCTGGCTCCGGGCGGCAGGCTGAGCCTGTGGTTAATTCTTCTTCCTGATGGGAAAATAGAGTGACCTGTGCCTGTCCCAACACCTAGAGCTAGTCTCTCATTGGTTCCCCCTCTTCCCGTTCATCCTCAGGACAAATTGCAACCTGTACGGAACAGGAGGTTAAAGGTGCTGATTCTCCAAGGAGGGAGATTGCTAGTAAAGCGGCTGGAATGGCGAACTGGAGCACAAGGAGATGAGAAATGAGGTGCGTTTTAGAAACCTTTCCCGATCACACGGTGTACCATCTTCTGGGTTTCTCATGCATGTTTTCGATGTAGGAATATGCCCTTGAACCTGGAGATTTGGGGATTTGGGACCCATGGGATGGGTACCACGCCGTAATACTTTAAAGGGTCTGCGTTAGCTCACCCAACCTCACCAAACCTCTCAGCCCCAAGAGTGTCCACCCTTATGGCTCAGTCAGCTGTGGGTCTAGATATCGTCAATCCAGGTGGCATCGCAGCCCCTGAACGAATTTTGTAAGAATTTCTCTCTCTTTCACTGTCTTTGTTTCACGGGTTTTTAAAAGTAATTGATTTTTATAATGGGGTTTAGCTGCTTTGCACTGCTGTGTTTATGCCGCTTTACACCTACTTGACTCACTTACAGAGAGATATCAATACATAGGTTTTAAGATTCTTACTAGTCAAATATATTCTTGAGCGGTGAATAGGGGGTGTTGAGTCCAGTTCACTGAGCAAGGAGTAGGTCTTGTCTATTACATATTGGGTTTATGGAACGGTAGCTGAGCTAAATTGAAACCCTTGTTTTAGGCATCACCCCACCTCACCTTTCCCGTTAAGCAGCCATAGTGTGTTTTCTAAACGTGCGACTCTGTTCTCTTTTGTAATTCAGTTCAAGGGTAGCGGTTTTTACATTCCCTCTATAAGTGATATCTTATGATAAGTGTCTTTTTCTGTGTGACTTATTTCACTTAGAATCGTCATACCTAAATCCACTCATCATGCTGCTCCTAGCCTTATGACGTTGATTTCATGGCTGAGTGATATTCCATTGTACATAAGGACCACAACTTCTTTATCCATTCTTCTCTTTCCTGGGATGTTTAAGGTGTAACGAAGTGGAGTTTCTTGTCAACAGAGCAGCCCTAAACTTTGGGGTGCCTGTGTCTTGCTGATTTTTAGTTTTCCCAATTTATACGCCCATGAGTGGAAGTGCCCTATGTTCTCTAAGCTGAGTTTTTTAGATGTTTCAGGACACACCGTACACTTCTCCAGAGTGGCTGTTGGTAATTTACAGCCCGCCCATCAGCGTAGCAAGGCTCCCATTTCTCCATGGCCTGTCCTGCATTTCTGGTTTTGACACTTTATTCAGCATGGCCCTTTTGACCGATGGGAAGCGAGACTTCTTTGTAGCGCTGATTTGCCTTTCCAGGTTGCTTGGTTGGCCAAAAAGGGCGTATGCATTTTTTCCTGAATATATTCAGGAAAAAACGCATACGCCCTTTTTGGCCAAGGGCATCATTGTCGAGGTTTTGCCGCTTTTCCTCTGCTTTAAAGGCGATTCGAATCTACCTCCTGAAATCTGTTTCCTGCAATTCTGCCTTGCTTTCAAATTCTCTTCGTTGCCTTCCCTCAATATATTTGTGGACGAGAGTTATCATTTCTAACTGTGCAGGTCTGTGAATTGCAGTGCCCCTGAGCTCCATTTTTCAACTCGCTTTCTTGGGAGCTGGCCGCAAAAGCGCAGGATTGCTTCAGGCCCTCTTCTGGCTCTGGGCGGCAGGCTGAGCCTGTGGTTAATTCTTCTTCCTGATGGGAAAATAGAGTGACCTGTGCCTGTCCCAACACCTAGAGCTAGTCTCTCATTGGTTCCCCCTCTTCCCGTTCATCCTCAGGACAAATTGCAACCTGTACGGAACAGGAGGTTAAAGGTGCTGATTCTCCAAGGAGGGAGATTGCTAGTAAAGCGGCTGGAATGGCGAACTGGAGCACAAGGAGATGAGAAATGAGGTGCGTTTTAGAAACCTTTCCCGATCACACGGTGTACCATCTTCTGGGTTTCTCATGCATGTTTTCGATGTAGGAATATGCCCTTGAACCTGGAGATTTGGGGATTTGGGACCCATGGGATGGGTACCACGCCGTAATACTTTAAAGGGTCTGCGTTAGCTCACCCAACCTCACCAAACCTCTCAGCCCCAAGAGTGTCCACCCTTATGGCTCAGTCAGCTGTGGGTCTAGATATGGTCAATCCAGGTGGCATCGCAGCCCCTGAACGAATTTTGTAAGAATTTCTCTCTCTTTCACTGTCTTTGTTTCACGGGTTTTTAAAAGTAATTGATTTTTATAATGGGGTTTAGCTGCTTTGCACTGCTGTGTTTATGCCGCTTTACACCTACTTGACTCACTTACAGAGAGATAGCAATACATAGGTTTTAAGATTCTTACTAGTCAAATATATTCTTGAGCGGTGAATAGGGGGTGTTGAGTCCAGTTCACTGAGCAAGGAGTAGGTCTTGTCTATTACATATTGGGTTTATGGAATGGTAGCTGAGCTAAATTGAAACCCTTGTTTTATGCATCACCCCACCTCACCTTTTCCGTTAAGCAGCCATAGTGTGTTTTCTAAACGTGCGACTCTGTTCTGTTTTGTAATTCAGTTCAAGGGTAGCGGTTTTTACATTCCCTCTATAAGTGATATCTTATGATAAGTGTCTTTTTCTGTGTGACCTATTTCACTTAGAATTGTCGTACCTATATCCACTCATCATGCTGCTCCTA
This sequence comes from Balaenoptera borealis, assembly GCF_965194805.1. Taxonomy (NCBI): domain Eukaryota; kingdom Metazoa; phylum Chordata; class Mammalia; order Artiodactyla; family Balaenopteridae; genus Balaenoptera; species Balaenoptera borealis. The sequence goes on from NW_028123748.1 coordinate 562,030, forward strand.
GCCTTATGACGTTGATTTCATGGCTGAGTGATATTCCATTGTACATAAGGACCACAACTTCTTTATCCATTCTTCTCTTTCCTGGGATGTTTCAGGTGTAACGAAGTGGAGGTTCTTGTCAACAGAGCAGCCCTAAACTTTGGGGTGCCTGTGTCTTGCTGATTTTTAGTTTTCCCAATTTATACGCCCATGAGTGGAAGTGCCCTATGCTCTCTAAGCTGAGTTTTTTCGATGTTTCAGGACACACCGTACACTTCTCCAGAGTGGCTGTTGGCAATTTACAGCCCGCCCATCAGCGTAGCAAGGCTCCCATTTCTCCATGGCCTGTCCTGCATTTCTGGTTTTGACACTTTATTCAGCATGGCCCTTTTGACCGATGGGAAGCGAGACTTCTTTGTAGCGCTGATTTGCCTTTGCAGGTTGCTTGGTTGGCCAAAAAGGGCGTATGCTTTTTTTCCTGAATATATTCAGGAAAAAACGCATACGCCCTTTTTGGCCAAGGGCATCATTGTCGAGGTTTTGCCGCTTTTCCTGTGCTTTAAAGGCGATTCGAATCTACCTCCTGAAATCTGTTTCCTGCAATTCTGCCTTGCTTTCAAATTCTCTTCGTTGCCTTCCCTCAATATATTTGTGGACGAGAGTTATCATTTCTAACTGTGCAGGTCTGTGAATTGCAGTGCCCCTGCGCTCCATTTCTCAACTCGCTTTCTTGGGAGCTGGCCGCAAAAGCGCAGGATTGCTTCAGGCCCTATTCTGGCTCCGGGCGGCAGGCTGAGCCTGTGGTTAATTCTTCTTCCTGATGGGAAAATAGAGTGACCTGTGCCTGTCCCAACACCTAGAGCGAGTCTCTCATTGGTTCCCCCTCTTCCCGTTCATCCTCAGGACAAATTGCAACCTGTACGGAACAGGAGGTTAAAGGTGCTGATTCTCCAAGGAGGGAGATTGCTAGTAAAGCGGCTGGAATGGCGAACCGGAGCACAAGGAGATGAGAAATGAGGTGCGTTTTAGAAACCTTTCCCGATCACACGGTGTACCATCTTTTGGGTTTCTCATGCATGTTTTCGATGTAGGAAGATGCCCTTGAACCTGGAGATTTGGGACCCATGGGATGGGTACCACGCCGTATTACTTTACAGGGTCTGCGTTAGCTCACCCAACCTCACCAAACCTCTCAGCCCCAAGAGTGTCCACCCTTATGGCTCAGTCAGCTGTGGGTCTAGATATGGTCAATCCAGGTGGCATCGCAGCCCCTGAACGAATTTTGTAAGAATTTCTCTCTCTTTCACTGTCTTTGTTTCACGGGTTTTTAAAAGTAATTGATTTTTATAATGGGGTTTAGCTGCTTTGCACTGCTGTGTTTATGCCGCTTTACACCCACTTGACTCACTTACAGAGAGATAGCAATACATAGGTTTTAAGATTCTTACTAGTCAAATATATTCTTGGGCGGTGACTAGGGGGTGTTGAGTCCAGTTCACTGAGCAAGGAGTAGGTCTTGTCTATTACATATTGGGTTTATGGAACGGTATCTGAGCTAATTTGAAACCCTTGTTTTATGCATCACCCCACCTCACCTTTCCCGTTAAGCAGCCATAGTGTGTTTTCTAAACGTGCGACTCTGTTCTGTTTTGTAATTCAGTTCAAGGGTAGCGGTTTTTACATTCCCTCTGTAAGTGATATCTTATGATAAGGGTCTTTTTCTGTGTGACCTATTTCACTTAGAATCGTCGTACCTAAATCCACTCATCATGCTGCTCCTAGCCTTATGACGTTGATTTCATGGCTGAGTGATATTCCATTGTACATAAGGACCACAACTTCTTTATCCATTCTTCTCTTTCCTGGGATGTTTCAGGTGTAACGAAGTGGAGGTTCTTGTCAACAGAGCAGCCCTAAACTTTGGGGTGCCTGTGTCTTGCTGATTTTTAGTTTTCCCAATTTATACGCCCATGAGTGGAAGTGCCCTATGCTCTCTAAGCTGAGTTTTTTAGATGTTTCAGGACACACCGTACACTTCTCCAGAGTGGCTGTTGGCAATTTACAGCCCGCCCATCAGCGTAGCAAGGCTCCCATTTCTCCATGGCCTGTCCTGCATTTCTGGTTTTGACACTTTATTCCGCATGGCCCTTTTGACCGATGGGAAGCGAGACTTCTTTGTAGCGCTGATTTGCCTTTGCAGGTTGCTTGGTTGGCCAAAAAGGGCGTATGCGTTTTTTCCTGAATATATTCAGGAAAAAACGCATACGCCCTTTTTGGCCAAGGGCATCATTGTCGAGGTTTTGCCGCTTTTCCTGTGCTTTAAAGGCGATTCGAATCTACCTCCTGAAATCTGTTTCCTGCAATTCTGCCTTGCTTTCAAATTCTCTTCGTTGCCTTCCCTCAATATATTTGTGGACGAGAGTTATCATTTCTAACTGTGCAGGTCTGTGAATTGCAGTGCCCCTGCGCTCCATTTCTCAACTCGCTTTCTTGGGAGCTGGCCGCAAAAGCGCAGGATTGCTTCAGGCCCTATTCTGGCTCGGGGCGGCAGGCTGAGCCTGTGGTTAATTCTTCTTCCTGATGGGAAAATAGAGTGACCTGTGCCTTTCCCAACACCTAGAGCGAGTCTCTCATTGGTTCCCCCTCTTCCCGTTCATCCTCAGGACAAATTGCAACCTGTACGGAACAGGAGGTTAAAGGTGCTGATTCTCCAAGGAGGGAGATTGCTAGTAAAGCGGCTGGAATGGCGAACCGGAGCACAAGGAGATGAGAAATGAGGTGCGTTTTAGAAACCTTTCCCGATCACACGGTGTACCATCTTTTGGGTTTCTCATGCATGTTTTCGATGTAGGAAGATGCCCTTGAACCTGGAGATTTGGGACCCATGGGATGGGTACCACGCCGTATTACTTTACAGGGTCTGCGTTAGCTCACCCAACCTCACCAAACCTCTCAGCCCCAAGAGTGTCCACCCTTATGTCTCAGTCAGCTGTGGGTCTAGATATGGTCAATCCAGGTGGCATCGCAGCCCCTGAACGAATTTTGTAAGAATTTCTCTCTCTTTCACTGTCTTTGTTTCACGGGTCTTTAAAAGTAATTGATATTTATAATGGGGTTTAGCTGCTTTGCACTGCTGTGTTTATGCCGCTTTACACACACTTGACTCACTTACAGAGAGATATCAATACATAGGTTTTAAGATTCTTACTAGTCAGATATATTCTTGGGCGGTGAATAGGGGGTGTTGAGTCCAGTTCACTGAGCAAGGAGTAGGTCTTGTCTATTACATATTGGGTTTATGGAACGGTATCTGAGCTAATTTGAAACCCTTGTTTTATGCATCACCCCACCTCACCTTTCCCGTTAAGCAGCCATAGTGTGTTTTCTAAACGTGCGACTCTGTTCTGTTTTGTAATTCAGTTCAAGGGTAGCGGTTTTTACATTCCCTCTCTAAGTGATATCTTATGATAAGTGTCTTTTTCTGTGTGACTTATTTCACTTAGAATCGTCGTACCTAAATCCACTCATCATGCTGCTCCTAGCCTTATGACGTTGATTTCATGGCTGAGTGATATTCCATTGTACATAAGGACCACAACTTCTTTATCCATTCTTCTCTTTCCTGGGATGTTTAAGGTGTAACGAAGTGGAGTTTCTTGTCAACAGAGCAGCCCTAAACTTTGGGGTGCCTGTGTCTTGCTGATTTTTAGTTTTCCCAATTTATACGCCCATGAGTGGAAGTGCCCTATGCTCTCTAAGCTGAGTTTTTAGATGTTTCAGGACACACCGTACACTTCTCCAGAGTGGCTGTTGGTAATTTACAGCCCGCCCATCAGCGTAGCAAGGCTCCCATTTCTCCATGGCCTGTCCTGCATTTCTGGTTTTGACACTTTATTCAGCATGGCCCTTTTGACCGATGGGAAGCGAGACTTCTTTGTAGCGCTGATTTGCCTTTCCAGGTTGCTTGGTTGGCCAAAAAGGGCGTATGCGTTTTTTCCTGAATATATTCAGGAAAAAACGCATACGCCCTTTTTGGCCAAGGGCATCATTGTCGAGGTTTTGCCGCTTTTCCTGTGCTTTAAAGGCGATTCGAATCTACCTCCTGAAATCGGTTTCCTGCAATTCTGCCTTGCTTTCAAATTCTCTTCGTTGCCTTCCCTCAATATATTTGTGGACGAGAGTTATCATTTCTAACTGTGCAGGTCTGTGAATTGCAGTGCCCCTGAGCTCCATTTCTCAACTCGCTTTCTTGGGAGCTGGCCGCAAAAGCGCAGGATTGCTTCAGGCCCTCTTCTGGCTCCGGGCGGCAGGCTGAGCCTGTGGTTAATTCTTCTTCCTGATGGGAAAATAGAGTGACCTGTGCCTGTCCCAACACCTAGAGCTAGTCTCTCATTGGTTCCCCCTCTTCCCGTTCATCCTCAGGACAAATTGCAACCTGTACGGAACAGGAGGTTAAAGGTGCTGATTCTCCAAGGAGGGAGATTGCTAGTAAAGCGGCTGGAATGGCGAACTGGAGCACAAGGAGATGAGAAATGAGGTGCGTTTTAGAAACCTTTCCCGATCACACGGTGTACCATCTTCTGGGTTTCTCATGCATGTTTTCGATGTAGGAATATGCCCTTGAACCTGGAGATTTGGGGATTTGGGACCCATGGGATGGGTACCACGCCGTAATACTTTAAAGGGTCTGCGTTAGCTCACCCAACCTCACCAAACCTCTCAGCCCCAAGAGTGTCCACCCTTATGGCTCAGTCAGCTGTGGGTCTAGATATCGTCAATCCAGGTGGCATCGCAGCCCCTGAACGAATTTTGTAAGAATTTCTCTCTCTTTCACTGTCTTTGTTTCACGGGTTTTTAAAAGTAATTGATTTTTATAATGGGGTTTAGCTGCTTTGCACTGCTGTGTTTATGCCGCTTTACACCTACTTGACTCACTTACAGAGAGATATCAATACATAGGTTTTAAGATTCTTACTAGTCAAATATATTCTTGAGCGGTGAATAGGGGGTGTTGAGTCCAGTTCACTGAGCAAGGAGTAGGTCTTGTCTATTACATATTGGGTTTATGGAACGGTAGCTGAGCTAAATTGAAACCCTTGTTTTAGGCATCACCCCACCTCACCTTTCCCGTTAAGCAGCCATAGTGTGTTTTCTAAACGTGCGACTCTGTTCTCTTTTGTAATTCAGTTCAAGGGTAGCGGTTTTTACATTCCCTCTATAAGTGATATCTTATGATAAGTGTCTTTTTCTGTGTGACTTATTTCACTTAGAATCGTCATACCTAAATCCACTCATCATGCTGCTCCTAGCCTTATGACGTTGATTTCATGGCTGAGTGATATTCCATTGTACATAAGGACCACAACTTCTTTATCCATTCTTCTCTTTCCTGGGATGTTTAAGGTGTAACGAAGTGGAGTTTCTTGTCAACAGAGCAGCCCTAAACTTTGGGGTGCCTGTGTCTTGCTGATTTTTAGTTTTCCCAATTTATACGCCCATGAGTGGAAGTGCCCTATGTTCTCTAAGCTGAGTTTTTTAGATGTTTCAGGACACACCGTACACTTCTCCAGAGTGGCTGTTGGTAATTTACAGCCCGCCCATCAGCGTAGCAAGGCTCCCATTTCTCCATGGCCTGTCCTGCATTTCTGGTTTTGACACTTTATTCAGCATGGCCCTTTTGACCGATGGGAAGCGAGACTTCTTTGTAGCGCTGATTTGCCTTTCCAGGTTGCTTGGTTGGCCAAAAAGGGCGTATGCATTTTTTCCTGAATATATTCAGGAAAAAACGCATACGCCCTTTTTGGCCAAGGGCATCATTGTCGAGGTTTTGCCGCTTTTCCTCTGCTTTAAAGGCGATTCGAATCTACCTCCTGAAATCTGTTTCCTGCAATTCTGCCTTGCTTTCAAATTCTCTTCGTTGCCTTCCCTCAATATATTTGTGGACGAGAGTTATCATTTCTAACTGTGCAGGTCTGTGAATTGCAGTGCCCCTGAGCTCCATTTTTCAACTCGCTTTCTTGGGAGCTGGCCGCAAAAGCGCAGGATTGCTTCAGGCCCTCTTCTGGCTCTGGGCGGCAGGCTGAGCCTGTGGTTAATTCTTCTTCCTGATGGGAAAATAGAGTGACCTGTGCCTGTCCCAACACCTAGAGCTAGTCTCTCATTGGTTCCCCCTCTTCCCGTTCATCCTCAGGACAAATTGCAACCTGTACGGAACAGGAGGTTAAAGGTGCTGATTCTCCAAGGAGGGAGATTGCTAGTAAAGCGGCTGGAATGGCGAACTGGAGCACAAGGAGATGAGAAATGAGGTGCGTTTTAGAAACCTTTCCCGATCACACGGTGTACCATCTTCTGGGTTTCTCATGCATGTTTTCGATGTAGGAATATGCCCTTGAACCTGGAGATTTGGGGATTTGGGACCCATGGGATGGGTACCACGCCGTAATACTTTAAAGGGTCTGCGTTAGCTCACCCAACCTCACCAAACCTCTCAGCCCCAAGAGTGTCCACCCTTATGGCTCAGTCAGCTGTGGGTCTAGATATGGTCAATCCAGGTGGCATCGCAGCCCCTGAACGAATTTTGTAAGAATTTCTCTCTCTTTCACTGTCTTTGTTTCACGGGTTTTTAAAAGTAATTGATTTTTATAATGGGGTTTAGCTGCTTTGCACTGCTGTGTTTATGCCGCTTTACACCTACTTGACTCACTTACAGAGAGATAGCAATACATAGGTTTTAAGATTCTTACTAGTCAAATATATTCTTGAGCGGTGAATAGGGGGTGTTGAGTCCAGTTCACTGAGCAAGGAGTAGGTCTTGTCTATTACATATTGGGTTTATGGAATGGTAGCTGAGCTAAATTGAAACCCTTGTTTTATGCATCACCCCACCTCACCTTTTCCGTTAAGCAGCCATAGTGTGTTTTCTAAACGTGCGACTCTGTTCTGTTTTGTAATTCAGTTCAAGGGTAGCGGTTTTTACATTCCCTCTATAAGTGATATCTTATGATAAGTGTCTTTTTCTGTGTGACCTATTTCACTTAGAATTGTCGTACCTATATCCACTCATCATGCTGCTCCTAGCCTTATGACGTTGATTTCATGGCTGAGTGATATTCCATTGTACATAAGGACCACAACTTCTTTATCCATTCTTCTCTTTCCTGGGATGTTTCAGGTGTAACGAAGTGGAGGTTCTTGTCAACAGAGCAGCCCTAAACTTTGGGGTGCCTGTGTCTTGCTGATTTTTAGTTTTCCCAATTTATACGCCCATGAGTGGAAGTGCCCTATGCTCTCTAAGCTGAGTTTTTTCGATGTTTCAGGACACACCGTACACTTCTCCAGAGTGGCTGTTGGCAATTTACAGCCCGCCCATCAGCGTAGCAAGGCTCCCATTTCTCCATGGCCTGTCCTGCATTTCTGGTTTTGACACTTTATTCAGCATGGCCCTTTTGACCGATGGGAAGCGAGACTTCTTTGTAGCGCTGATTTGCCTTTGCAGGTTGCTTGGTTGGCCAAAAAGGGCGTATGCTTTTTTTCCTGAATATATTCAGGAAAAAACGCATACGCCCTTTTTGGCCAAGGGCATCATTGTCGAGGTTTTGCCGCTTTTCCTGTGCTTTAAAGGCGATTCGAATCTACCTCCTGAAATCTGTTTCCTGCAATTCTGCCTTGCTTTCAAATTCTCTTCGTTGCCTTCCCTCAATATATTTGTGGACGAGAGTTATCATTTCTAACTGTGCAGGTCTGTGAATTGCAGTGCCCCTGCGCTCCATTTCTCAACTCGCTTTCTTGGGAGCTGGCCGCAAAAGCGCAGGATTGCTTCAGGCCCTATTCTGGCTCCGGGCGGCAGGCTGAGCCTGTGGTTAATTCTTCTTCCTGATGGGAAAATAGAGTGACCTGTGCCTGTCCCAACACCTAGAGCGAGTCTCTCATTGGTTCCCCCTCTTCCCGTTCATCCTCAGGACAAATTGCAACCTGTACGGAACAGGAGGTTAAAGGTGCTGATTCTCCAAGGAGGGAGATTGCTAGTAAAGCGGCTGGAATGGCGAACCGGAGCACAAGGAGATGAGAAATGAGGTGCGTTTTAGAAACCTTTCCCGATCACACGGTGTACCATCTTTTGGGTTTCTCATGCATGTTTTCGATGTAGGAAGATGCCCTTGAACCTGGAGATTTGGGACCCATGGGATGGGTACCACGCCGTATTACTTTACAGGGTCTGCGTTAGCTCACCCAACCTCACCAAACCTCTCAGCCCCAAGAGTGTCCACCCTTATGGCTCAGTCAGCTGTGGGTCTAGATATGGTCAATCCAGGTGGCATCGCAGCCCCTGAACGAATTTTGTAAGAATTTCTCTCTCTTTCACTGTCTTTGTTTCACGGGTTTTTAAAAGTAATTGATTTTTATAATGGGGTTTAGCTGCTTTGCACTGCTGTGTTTATGCCGCTTTACACCCACTTGACTCACTTACAGAGAGATAGCAATACATAGGTTTTAAGATTCTTACTAGTCAAATATATTCTTGGGCGGTGACTAGGGGGTGTTGAGTCCAGTTCACTGAGCAAGGAGTAGGTCTTGTCTATTACATATTGGGTTTATGGAACGGTATCTGAGCTAATTTGAAACCCTTGTTTTATGCATCACCCCACCTCACCTTTCCCGTTAAGCAGCCATAGTGTGTTTTCTAAACGTGCGACTCTGTTCTGTTTTGTAATTCAGTTCAAGGGTAGCGGTTTTTACATTCCCTCTGTAAGTGATATCTTATGATAAGGGTCTTTTTCTGTGTGACCTATTTCACTTAGAATCGTCGTACCTATATCCACTCATCATGCTGCTCCTAGCCTTATGACGTTGATTTCATGGCTGAGTGATATTCCATTGTACATAAGGACCACAACTTCTTTATCCATTCTTCTCTTTCCTGGGATGTTTCAGGTGTAACGAAGTGGAGGTTCTTGTCAACAGAGCAGCCCAAAACTTTGGGGTGCCTGTGTCTTGCTGATTTTTAGTTTTCCCAATTTATACGCCCATGAGTGGAAGTGCCCTATGCTCTCTAAGCTGAGTTTTTTCGATGTTTCAGGACACACCGTACACTTCTCCAGAGTGGCTGTTGGCAATTTACAGCCCGCCCATCAGCGTAGCAAGGCTCCCATTTCTCCATGGCCTGTCCGGCATTTCTGGTTTTGACACTTTATTCAGCATGGCCCTTTTGACCGATGGGAAGCGAGACTTCTTTGTAGCGCTGATTTGCCTTTGCAGGTTGCTTGGTTGGCCAAAAAGGGCGTATGCGTTTTTTCCTGAATATATTCAGGAAAAAACGCATACGCCCTTTTTGGCCAAGGGCATCATTGTCGAGGTTTTGCCGCTTTTCCTGTGCTTTAAAGGCGATTCGAATCTACCTCCTGAAATCTGTTTCCTGCAATTCTGCCTTGCTTTCAAATCCTCTTCGTTGCCTTCCCTCAATATATTTGTGGACGAGAGTTATCATTTCTAACTGTGCAGATCTGTGAATTGCAGTGCCCCTGAGCTCCATTTCTCAACTCGCTTTCTTGGGAGCTGGCCGCAAAAGCACAGGATTGCTTCAGGCCCTATTCTGGCTCCGGGCGGCAGGCTGAGCCTGTGGTTAATTCTTCTTCCTGATGGGAAAATAGAGTGACCTGTGCCTGTCCCAACACCTAGAGCTAGTCTCTCATTGGTTCCCCCTCTTCCCGTTCATCCTCAGGACAAATTGCAACCTGTACGGAACAGGAGGTTAAAGGTGCTGATTCTCCAAGGAGGGAGATTGCTAGTAAAGCGGCTGGAATGGCGAACCGGAGCACAAGGAGATGAGAAATGAGGTGCGTTTTAGAAACCTTTCCCGATCACACGGTGTACCATCTTCTGAGTTTCTCATGCATGTTTTCGATGTAGGAATATGCCCTTGAACCTGGAGATTTGGGACCCATGGGATGGGTACCACGCCGTAATACTTTAAAGGGTCTGCGTTAGCTCACCCAACCTCACCAAACCTCTCAGCCCCAAGAGTGTCCACCCTTATGGCTCAGTCAGCTGTGGGTCTAGATATGGTCAATCCAGGTGGCATCGCAGCCCCTGAACGAATTTTGTAAGAATTTCTCTCTCTTTCACTGTCTTTGTTTCACGGGTCTTTAAAAGTAATTGATTTTTATAATGGGGTTTAGCTGCTTTGCACTGCTGTGTTTATGCCGCTTTACACCCACTTGACTCACTTACAGAGAGATAGCAATACATAGGTTTTAAGATTCTTACTAGTCAAATATATTCTTGGGCGGTGAATAGGGCGTGTTGAGTCCAGTTCACTGAGCAAGGAGTAGGTCTTGTCTATTACATATTGGGTTTATGGAACGGTATCTGAGCTAATTTGAAACCCTTGTTTTATGCATCACCCCACCTCACCTTTCCCGTTAAGCAGCCATAGTGTGTTTTCTAAACGTGCGACTCTGTTCTGTTTTGTAATTCAGTTCAAGGGTAGCGGTTTTTACATTCCCTCTGTAAGTGATATCTTATGATAAGGGTCTTTTTCTGTGTGACCTATTTCACTTAGAATCGTCGCACCTATATCCACTTATCATGCTGCTCCTAGCCTTATGACGTTGATTTCATGGCTGAGTGATATTCCATTGTACATAAGGACCACAACTTCTTTATCCATTCTTCTCTTTCCTGGGATGTTTAAGGTGTAACGAAGTGGAGTTTCTTGTCAACAGAGCAGCCCTAAACTTTGGGGTGCCTGTGTCTTGCTGATTTTTAGTTTTCCCAATTTATACGCCCATGAGTGGAAGTGCCCTATGCTCTCTAAGCTGAGTTTTTTTGATGTTTCAGGACACACCGTACACTTCTCCAGAGTGGCTGTTGGCAATTTACAGCCCGCCCATCAGCGTAGCAAGGCTCCCATTTCTCCATGGCCTGTCCTGCATTTCTGGTTTTGACACTTTATTCAGCATGGCCCTTTGGACCGATGGGAAGCGAGACTTCTTTGTAGCGCTGATTTGCCTTTCCAGGTTGCTTGGTTGGCCAAAAAGGGCGTATGCGTTTTTTCCTGAATATATTCAGGAAAAAACGCATACGCCCTTTTTGGCCAAGGGCATCATTGTCGAGGTTTTGCCGCTTTTCCTGTGCTTTAAAGGCGATTCGAATCTACCTCCTGAAATCTGTTTCCTGCAATTCTGCCTTGCTTTCAAATCCTCTTCGTTGCCTTCCCTCAATATATTTGTGGACGAGAGTTATCCTTTCTAACTGTGCAGGTCTGTGAATTGCAGTGCCCTTGCGCTCCATTTCTCAACTCGCTTTCTTGGGAGCTGGCCGCAAAAGCGCAGGATTGCTTCAGGCCCTATTCTGGCTCGGGGCGGCAGGCTGAGCCTGTGGTTAATTCTTCTTCCTGATGGGAAAATAGAGTGACCTGTGCCTGTCCCAACACCTAGAGCGAGTCTCTCATTGGTTCCCCCTCTTCCCGTTCATCCTCAGGACAAATTGCAACCTGTACGGAACAGGAGGTTAAAGGTGCTGATTCTCCAAGGAGGGAGATTGCTAGTAAAGCGGCTGGAATGGCGAACCGGAGCACAAGGAGATGAGAAATGAGGTGCGTTTTAGAAACCTTTCCCGATCACACGGTGTACCATCTTTTGGGTTTCTCATGCATGTTTTCGATGTAGGAAGATGCCCTTGAACCTGGAGATTTGGGACCCATGGGATGGGTACCACGCCGTATTACTTTACAGGGTCTGCGTTAGCTCACCCAACCTCACCAAACCTCTCAGCCCCAAGAGTGTCCACCCTTATGTCTCAGTCAGCTGTGGGTCTAGATATGGTCAATCCAGGTGGCATCGCAGCCCCTGAACGAATTTTGTAAGAATTTCTCTCTCTTTCACTGTCTTTGTTTCACGGGTCTTTAAAAGTAATTGATATTTATAATGGGGTTTAGCTGCTTTGCACTGCTGTGTTTATGCCGCTTTACACACACTTGACTCACTTACAGAGAGATATCAATACATAGGTTTTAAGATTCTTACTAGTCAGATATATTCTTGGGCGGTGAATAGGGGGTGTTGAGTCCAGTTCACTGAGCAAGGAGTAGGTCTTGTCTATTACATATTGGGTTTATGGAACGGTATCTGAGCTAATTTGAAACCCTTGTTTTATGCATCACCCCACCTCACCTTTCCCGTTAAGCAGCCATAGTGTGTTTTCTAAACGTGCGACTCTGTTCTGTTTTGTAATTCAGTTCAAGGGTAGCGGTTTTTACATTCCCTCTATAAGTGATATCTTATGATAAGTGTCTTTTTCTGTGTGACTTATTTCACTTAGAATCGTCGTACCTAAATCCACTCATCATGCTGCTCCTAGCCTTATGACGTTGATTTCATGGCTGAGTGATATTCCATTGTACATAAGGACCACAACTTCTTTATCCATTCTTCTCTTTCCTGGGATGTTTAAGGTGTAACGAAGTGGAGTTTCTTGTCAACAGAGCAGCCCTAACCTTTGGGGTGCCTGTGTCTTGCTGATTTTTAGTTTTCCCAATTTATACGCCCATGAGTGGAAGTGCCCTATGCTCTCTAAGCTGAGTTTTTAGATGTTTCAGGACACACCGTACACTTCTCCAGAGTGGCTGTTGGTAATTTACAGCCCGCCCATCAGCGTAGCAAGGCTCCCATTTCTCCATGGCCTGTCCTGCATTTCTGGTTTTGACACTTTATTCAGCATGGCCCTTTTGACCGATGGGAAGCGAGACTTCTTTGTAGCGCTGATTTGCCTTTCCAGGTTGCTTGGTTGGCCAAAAAGGGCGTATGCGTTTTTTCCTGAATATATTCAGGAAAAAACGCATACGCCCTTTTTGGCCAAGGGCATCATTGTCGAGGTTTTGCCGCTTTTCCTGTGCTTTAAAGGCGATTCGAATCTACCTCCTGAAATCGGTTTCCTGCAATTCTGCCTTGCTTTCAAATCCTCTTCGTTGCCTTCCCTCAATATATTTGTGGACGAGAGTTATCCTTTCTAACTGTGCAGGTCTGTGAATTGCAGTGCCCCTGCGCTCCATTTCTCAACTCGCTTTCTTGGGAGCTGGCCGCAAAAGCGCAGGATTGCTTCAGGCCCTATTCTGGCTCGGGGCGGCAGGCTGAGCCTGTGGTTAATTCTTCTTCCTGATGGGAAAATAGAGTGACCTGTGCCTGTCCCAACACCTAGAGCGAGTCTCTCATTGGTTCCCCCTCTTCCCGTTCATCCTCAGGACAAATTGCAACCTGTACGGAACAGGAGGTTAAAGGTGCTGATTCTCCAAGGAGGGAGATTGCTAGTAAAGCGGCTGGAATGGCGAACCGGAGCACAAGGAGATGAGAAATGAGGTGCGTTTTAGAAACCTTTCCCGATCACACGGTGTACCATCTTTTGGGTTTCTCATGCATGTTTTCGATGTAGGAAGATGCCCTTGAACCTGGAGATTTGGGACCCATGGGATGGGTACCACGCCGTATTACTTTACAGGGTCTGCGTTAGCTCACCCAACCTCACCAAACCTCTCAGCCCCAAGAGTGTCCACCCTTATGTCTCAGTCAGCTGTGGGTCTAGATATGGTCAATCCAGGTGGCATCGCAGCCCCTGAACGAATTTTGTAAGAATTTCTCTCTCTTTCACTGTCTTTGTTTCACGGGTCTTTAAAAGTAATTGATATTTATAATGGGGTTTAGCTGCTTTGCACTGCTGTGTTTATGCCGCTTTACACACACTTGACTCACTTACAGAGAGATATCAATACATAGGTTTTAAGATTCTTACTAGTCAGATATATTCTTGGGCGGTGAATAGGGGGTGTTGAGTCCAGTTCACTGAGCAAGGAGTAGGTCTTGTCTATTACATATTGGGTTTATGGAACGGTATCTGAGCTAATTTGAAACCCTTGTTTTATGCATCACCCCACCTCACCTTTCCCGTTAAGCAGCCATAGTGTGTTTTCTAAACGTGCGACTCTGTTCTGTTTTGTAATTCAGTTCAAGGGTAGCGGTTTTTACATTCCCTTTATAAGTGATATCTTATGATAAGTGTGTTTTTCTGTGTGACTTATTTCACTTAGAATCGTCGTACCTAAATCCACTCATCATGCTGCTCCTAGCCTTATGACGTTGATTTCATGGCTGAGTGATATTCCATTGTACATAAGGACCACAACTTCTTTATCCATTCTTCTCTTTCCTGGGATGTTTAAGGTGTAACGAAGTGGAGTTTCTTGTCAACAGAGCAGCCCTAACCTTTGGGGTGCCTGTGTCTTGCTGATTTTTAGTTTTCCCAATTTATACGCCCATGAGTGGAAGTGCCCTATGCTCTCTAAGCTGAGTTTTTAGATGTTTCAGGACACACCGTACACTTCTCCAGAGTGGCTGTTGGTAATTTACAGCCCGCCCATCAGCGTAGCAAGGCTCCCATTTCTCCATGGCCTGTCCTGCATTTCTGGTTTTGACACTTTATTCAGCATGGCCCTTTTGACCGATGGGAAGCGAGACTTCTTTGTAGCGCTGATTTGCCTTTCCAGGTTGCTTGGTTGGCCAAAAAGGGCGTATGCGTTTTTTCCTGAATATATTCAGGAAAAAACGCATACGCCCTTTTTGGCCAAGGGCATCATTGTCGAGGTTTTGCCGCTTTTCCTGTGCTTTAAAGGCGATTCGAATCTACCTCCTGAAATCGGTTTCCTGCAATTCTGCCTTGCTTTCAAATTCTCTTCGTTGCCTTCCCTCAATATATTTGTGGACGAGAGTTATCATTTCTAACTGTGCAGGTCTGTGAATTGCAGTGCCCCTGAGCTCCATTTCTCAACTCGCTTTCTTGGGAGCTGGCCGCAAAAGCGCAGGATTGCTTCAGGCCCTCTTCTGGCTCCGGGCGGCAGGCTGAGCCTGTGGTTAATTCTTCTTCCTGATGGGAAAATAGAGTGACCTGTGCCTGTCCCAACACCTAGAGCTAGTCTCTCATTGGTTCCCCCTCTTCCCGTTCATCCTCAGGACAAATTGCAACCTGTACGGAACAGGAGGTTAAAGGTGCTGATTCTCCAAGGAGGGAGATTGCTAGTAAAGCGGCTGGAATGGCGAACTGGAGCACAAGGAGATGAGAAATGAGGTGCGTTTTAGAAACCTTTCCCGATCACACGGTGTACCATCTTCTGGGTTTCTCATGCATGTTTTCGATGTAGGAATATGCCCTTGAACCTGGAGATTTGGGGATTTGGGACCCATGGGATGGGTACCACGCCGTAATACTTTAAAGGGTCTGCGTTAGCTCACCCAACCTCACCAAACCTCTCAACCCCAAGAGTGTCCACCCTTATGGCTCAGTCAGCTGTGGGTCTAGATATGGTCAATCCAGGTGGCATCGCAGCCCCTGAACGAATTTTGTAAGAATTTCTCTCTCTTTCACTGTCTTTGTTTCACGGGTTTTTAAAAGTAATTGATTTTTATAATGGGGTTTAGCTGCTTTGCACTGCTGTGTTTATGCCGCTTTACACCTACTTGACTCACTTACAGAGAGATAGCAATACATAGGTTTTAAGATTCTTACTAGTCAAATATATTCTTGAGCGGTGAATAGGGGGTGTTGAGTCCAGTTCACTGAGCAAGGAGTAGGTCTTGTCTATTACATATTGGGTTTATGGAACGGTAGCTGAGCTAAATTGAAACCCTTGTTTTATGCATCACCCCACCTCACCTTTCCCGTTAAGCAGCCATAGTGTGTTTTCTAAACGTGCGACTCTGTTCTGTTTTGTAATTCAGTTCAAGGGTAGCGGTTTTTACATTCCCTCTATAAGTGATATCTTATGATAAGTGTCTTTTTCTGTGTGACCTATTTCACTTAGAATCGTCGTACCTATATCCACTCATCATGCTGCTCCTAGCCTTATGACGTTGATTTCATGGCTGAGTGATATTCCATTGTACATAAGGACCACAACTTCTTTATCCATTCTTCTCTTTCCTGGGATGTTTCAGGTGTAACGAAGTGGAGGTTCTTGTCAACAGAGCAGCCCTAAACTTTGGGGTGCCTGTGTCTTGCTGATTTTTAGTTTTCCCAATTTATACGCCCATGAGTGGAAGTGCCCTATGCTCTCTAAGCTGAGTTTTTTCGATGTTTCAGGACACACCGTACACTTCTCCAGAGTGGCTGTTGGCAATTTACAGCCCGCCCATCAGCGTAGCAAGGCTCCCATTTCTCCATGGCCTGTCCTGCATTTCTGGTTTTGACACTTTATTCAGCATGGCCCTTTGGACCGATGGGAAGCGAGACTTCTTTGTAGCGCTGATTTGCCTTTCCAGGTTGCTTGGTTGGCCAAAAAGGGCGTATGCGTTTTTTCCTGAATATATTCAGGAAAAAACGCATACGCCCTTTTTGGCCAAGGGCATCATTGTCGAGGTTTTGCCGCTTTTCCTGTGCTTTAAAGGCGATTCGAATCTACCTCCTGAAATCTGTTTCCTGCAATTCTGCCTTGCTTTCAAATTCTCTTCGTTGCCTTCCCTCAATATATTTGTGGACGAGAGTTATCATTTCTAACTGTGCAGGTCTGTGAATTGCAGTGCCCCTGCGCTCCATTTCTCAACTCGCTTTCTTGGGAGCTGGCCGCAAAAGCGCAGGATTGCTTCAGGCCCTATTCTGGCTCGGGGCGGCAGGCTGAGCCTGTGGTTAATTCTTCTTCCTGATGGGAAAATAGAGTGACCTGTGCCTGTCCCAACACCTAGAGCGAGTCTCTCATTGGTTCCCCCTCTTCCCGTTCATCCTCAGGACAAATTGCAACCTGTACGGAACAGGAGGTTAAAGGTGCTGATTCTCCAAGGAGGGAGATTGCTAGTAAAGCGGCTGGAATGGCGAACCGGAGCACAAGGAGATGAGAAATGAGGTGCCTTTTTGAAACCTTTCCCGATCACACGGTGTACCATCTTTTGGGTTTCTCATGCATGTTTTCGATGTAGGAAGATGCCCTTGAACCTGGAGATTTGGGACCCATGGGATGGGTACCACGCCGTATTACTTTACAGGGTCTGCGTTAGCTCACCCAACCTCACCAAACCTCTCAGCCCCAAGAGTGTCCACCCTTATGTCTCAGTCAGCTGTGGGTCTAGATATGGTCAATCCAGGTGGCATCGCAGCCCCTGAACGAATTTTGTAAGAATTTCTCTCTCTTTCACTGTCTTTGTTTCACGGGTTTTTAAAAGTAATTGATTTTTATAATGGGGTTTAGCTGCTTTGCACTGCTGTGTTTATGCCGCTTTACACCCACTTGACTCACTTACAGAGAGATAGCAATACATAGGTTTTAAGATTCTTACTAGTCAAATATATTCTTGGGCGGTGACTAGGGGGTGTTGAGTCCAGTTCACTGAGCAAGGAGTAGGTCTTGTCTATTACATATTGGGTTTATGGAACGGTATCTGAGCTAATTTGAAACCCTTGTTTTATGCATAACCCCACCTCACCTTTCCCGTTAAGCAGCCATAGTGTGTTTTCTAAACGTGCGACTCTGTTCTGTTTTGTAATTCAGTTCAAGGGTAGCGGTTTTTACATTCCCTCTGTAAGTGATATCTTATGATAAGGGTCTTTTTCTGTGTGACTTATTTCACTTAGAATCGTCGTACCTATATCCACTCATCATGCTGCTCCTAGCCTTATGACGTTGATTTCATGGCTGAGTGATATTCCATTGTACATAAGGACCACAACTTCTTTATCCATTCTTCTCTTTCCTGGGATGTTTCAGGTGTAACGAAGTGGAGGTTCTTGTCAACAGAGCAGCCCTAAACTTTGGGGTGCCTGTGTCTTGCTGATTTTTAGTTTTCCCAATTTATACGCCCATGAGTGGAAGTGCCCTATGCTCTCTAAGCTGAGTTTTTTAGATGTTTCAGGACACACCGTACACTTCTCCAGAGTGGCTGTTGGCAATTTACAGCCCGCCCATCAGCGTAGCAAGGCTCCCATTTCTCCATGGCCTGTCCGGCATTTCTGGTTTTGACACTTTATTCAGCATGGCCCTTTTGACCGATGGGAAGCGAGACTTCTTTGTAGCGCTGATTTGCCTTTGCAGGTTGCTTGGTTGGCCAAAAAGGGCGTATGCGTTTTTTCCTGAATATATTCAGGAAAAAACGCATACGCCCTTTTTGGCCAAGGGCATCATTGTCGAGGTTTTGCCGCTTTTCCTGTGCTTTAAAGGCGATTCGAATCTACCTCCTGAAATCTGTTTCCTGCAATTCTGCCTTGCTTTCAAATCCTCTTCGTTGCCTTCCCTCAATATATTTGTGGACGAGAGTTATCATTTCTAACTGTGCAGGTCTGTGAATTGCAGTGCCCCTGAGCTCCATTTCTCAACTCGCTTTCTTGGGAGCTGGCCGCAAAAGCACAGGATTGCTTCAGGCCCTATTCTGGCTCCGGGCGGCAGGCTGAGCCTGTGGTTAATTCTTCTTCCTGATGGGAAAATAGAGTGACCTGTGCCTGTCCCAACACCTAGAGCTAGTCTCTCATTGGTTCCCCCTCTTCCCGTTCATCCTCAGGACAAATTGCAACCTGTACGGAACAGGAGGTTAAAGGTGCTGATTCTCCAAGGAGGGAGATTGCTAGTAAAGCGGCTGGAATGGCGAACCGGAGCACAAGGAGATGAGAAATGAGGTGCGTTTTAGAAACCTTTCCCGATCACACGGTGTACCATCTTCTGAGTTTCTCATGCATGTTTTCGATATAGGAATATGCCCTTGAACCTGGAGATTTGGGACCCATGGGATGGGTACCACGCCGTAATACTTTAAAGGGTCTGCGTTAGCTCACCCAACCTCACCAAACCTCTCAGCCCCAAGAGTGTCCACCCTTATGGCTCAGTCAGCTGTGGGTCTAGATATGGTCAATCCAGGTGGCATCGCAGCCCCTGAACGAATTTTGTAAGAATTTCTCTCTCTTTCACTGTCTTTGTTTCACGGGTCTTTAAAAGTAATTGATTTTTATAATGGGGTTTAGCTGCTTTGCACTGCTGTGTTTATGCCGCTTTACACCCACTTGACTCACTTACGGAGAGATAGCAATACATAGGTTTTAAGATTCTTACTAGTCAAATATATTCTTGGGCGGTGAATAGGGCGTGTTGAGTCCAGTTCACTGAGCAAGGAGTAGGTCTTGTCTATTACATATTGGGTTTATGGAACGGTATCTGAGCTAATTTGAAACCCTTGTTTTATGCATCACCCCACCTCACCTTTCCCGTTAAGCAGCCATAGTGTGTTTTCTAAACGTGCGACTCTGTTCTGTTTTGTAATTCAGTTCAAGGGTAGCGGTTTTTACATTCCCTCTGTAAGTGATATCTTATGATAAGGGTCTTTTTCTGTGTGACCTATTTCACTTAGAATCGTCGCACCTATATCCACTTATCATGCTGCTCCTAGCCTTATGACGTTGATTTCATGGCTGAGTGATATTCCATTGTACATAAGGACCACAACTTCTTTATCCATTCTTCTCTTTCCTGGGATGTTTAAGGTGTAACGAAGTGGAGTTTCTTGTCAACAGAGCAGCCCTAAACTTTGGGGTGCCTGTGTCTTGCTGATTTTTAGTTTTCCCAATTTATACGCCCATGAGTGGAAGTGCCCTATGCTCTCTAAGCTGAGTTTTTTTGATGTTTCAGGACACACCGTACACTTCTCCAGAGTGGCTGTTGGCAATTTACAGCCCGCCCATCAGCGTAGCAAGGCTCCCATTTCTCCATGGCCTGTCCTGCATTTCTGGTTTTGACACTTTATTCAGCATGGCCCTTTGGACCGATGGGAAGCGAGACTTCTTTGTAGCGCTGATTTGCCTTTCCAGGTTGCTTGGTTGGCCAAAAAGGGCGTATGCGTTTTTTCCTGAATATATTCAGGAAAAAACGCATACGCCCTTTTTGGCCAAGGGCATCATTGTCGAGGTTTTGCCGCTTTTCCTGTGCTTTAAAGGCGATTCGAATCTACCTCCTGAAATCTGTTTCCTGCAATTCTGCCTTGCTTTCAAATCCTCTTCGTTGCCTTCCCTCAATATATTTGTGGACGAGAGTTATCCTTTCTAACTGTGCAGGTCTGTGAATTGCAGTGCCCCTGAGCTCCATTTTTCAACTCGCTTTCTTGGGAACTGGCCGCAAAAGCGCAGGATTGCTTCAGGCCCTATTCTGGCTCCGGGCGGCAGGCTGAGCCTGTGGTTAATTCTTCTTCCTGATGGGAAAATAGAGTGACCTGTGCCTGTCCCAACACCTAGAGCTAGTCTCTCATTGGTTCCCCCTCTTCCCGTTCATCCTCAGGACAAATTGCTACCTGTATGGAACAGGAGGTTAAAGGTGCTGATTCTCCAAGGAGGGAGATTGCTAGTAAAGCGGCTGGAATGGCGAACCGGAGCACAAGGAGATGAGAAATGAGGTGCGTTTTAGAAACC
The DNA here is from genome assembly GCF_965194805.1 of Balaenoptera borealis. Classification (NCBI taxonomy): domain Eukaryota; kingdom Metazoa; phylum Chordata; class Mammalia; order Artiodactyla; family Balaenopteridae; genus Balaenoptera; species Balaenoptera borealis. The sequence goes on from NW_028123748.1 coordinate 582,424, forward strand.
TTTCCCGATCACACGGTGTACCATCTTCTGGGTTTCTCATGCATGTTTTCGATGTAGGAAGATGCCCTTGACCCTGGAGATTTGGGACCCATGGGATGGGTACCACGCCGTATTACTTTACAGGGTCTGCGTTAGCTCACCCAACCTCACCAAACCTCTCAGCCCCAAGAGTGTCCACCCTTATGTCTCAGTCAGCTGTGGGTCTAGATATGGTCAATCCAGGTGGCATCGCAGCCCCTGAACGAATTTTGTAAGAATTTCTCTCTCTTTCACTGTCTTTGTTTCACGGGTCTTTAAAAGTAATTGATTTTTATAATGGGGTTTAGCTGCTTTGCACTGCTGTGTTTATGCCGCTTTACACCCACTTGACTCACTTACAGAGAGATAGCAATACATAGGTTTTAAGATTCTTACTAGTCAAATATATTCTTGGGCGCTGAATAGGGGGTGTTGAGTCCAGTAAACTGAGCAAGGAGTAGGTCTTGTCTATTACATATTGGGTTTATGGAACGGTATCTGAGCTAATTTGAAACCCTTGTTTTATGCATCACCCCACCTCACCTTTCCCGTTAAGCAGCCATAGTGTGTTTTCTAAACGTGCGACTCTGTTCTGTTTTGTAATTCAGTTCAAGGGTAGCGGTTTTTACATTCCCTCTATAAGTGATATCTTATGATAAGTGTCTTTTTCTGTGTGACCTATTTCACTTAGAATCGTCGTACCTATATCCACTCATCATGCTGCTCCTAGCCTTATGACGTTGATTTCATGGCTGAGTGATATTCCATTGTACATAAGGACCACAACTTCTTTATCCATTCTTCTCTTTCCTGGGATGTTTCAGGTGTAACGAAGTGGAGGTTCTTGTCAACAGAGCAGCCCTAAACTTTGGGGTGCCTGTGTCTTGCTGATTTTTAGTTTTCCCAATTTATACGCCCATGAGTGGAAGTGCCCTATGCTCTCTAAGCTGAGTTTTTTAGATGTTTCAGGACACACCGTACACTTCTCCAGAGTGGCTGTTGGCAATTTACAGCCCGCCCATCAGCGTAGCAAGGCTCCCATTTCTCCATGGCCTGTCCTGCATTTCTGGTTTTGACACTTTATTCAGCATGGCCCTTTGGACCGATGGGAAGCGAGCCTTCTTTGTAGCGCTGATCTGCCTTTCCAGGTTGCTTGGTTGGCCAAAAAGGGCGTATGCGTTTTTTCCTGAATATATTCAGGAAAAAACGCATACGCCCTTTTTGGCCAAGGGCATCATTGTCGAGGTTTTGCCGCTTTTCCTGTGCTTTAAAGGCGATTCGAATCTACCTCCTGAAATCTGTTTCCTGCAATTCTGCCTTGCTTTCAAATCCTCTTCGTTGCCTTCCCTCAATATATTTGTGGACGAGAGTTATCCTTTCTAACTGTGCAGGTCTGTGAATTGCAGGGCCCCTGAGCTCCATTTTTCAACTCGCTTTCTTGGGAACTGGCCGCAAAAGCGCAGGATTGCTTCAGGCCCTATTCTGGCTCCGGGCGGCAGGCTGAGCCTGTGGTTAATTCTTCTTCCTGATGGGAGAATAGAGTGACCTGTGCCTGTCCCAACACCTAGAGCTAGTCTCTCATTGGTTCCCCCTCTTCCCGTTCATCCTCAGGACAAATTGCAACCTGTACGGAACAGGAGGTTAAAGGTGCTGATTCTCCAAGGAGGGAGATTGCTAGTAAAGCGGCTGGAATAGCGAACCGGAGCACAAGGAGATGAGAAATGAGGTGCGTTTTAGAAACCTTTCCCGATCACACGGTGTACCATCTTCTGGGTTTCTCATGCATGTTTTCGATGTAGGAAGATGCCCTTGAACCTGGAGATTTGGGACCCATGGGATTGGTACCACGCCGTATTACTTTACAGGGTCTGCGTTAGCTCACCCAACCTCACCAAACCTCTCTGCCCCTAAGAGTGTCCACCCTTATGTCTCAGTCAGCTGTGGGTCTAGATATGGTCAATCCAGGTGGCATCGCAGCCACTGAACGAATTTTGTAAGAATTTCTCTCTCTTTCACTGTCTTTGTTTCACGGGTTTTTAAAAGTAATTGATTTTTATAATGGGGTTTAGCTGCTTTGCACTGCTGTGTTTATGCCGCTTTACACCCACTTGACTCACTTACAGAGAGATAGCAATACATAGGTTTTAAGATTCTTACTAGTCAAATATATTCTTGGGCGGTGACTAGGGGGTGTTGAGTCCAGTTCACTGAGCAAGGAGTAGGTCTTGTCTATTACATATTGGGTTTATGGAACGGTATCTGAGCTAATTTGAAACCCTTGTTTTATGCATCACCCCACCTCACCTTTCCCGTTAAGCAGCCATAGTGTGTTTCCTAAACGTGCGACTCTGTTCTGTTTTGTAATTCAGTTCAAGGGTAGCGGTTTTTACATTCCCTCTGTAAGTGATATCTTATGATAAGGGTCTTTTTCTGTGTGACCTATTTCACTTAGAATCGTCGTACCTATATCCACTCATCATGCTGCTCCTAGCCTTATGACGTTGATTTCATGGCTGAGTCATATTCCATTGTACATAAGGACCACAACTTCTTTATCCATTCTTCTCTTTCCTGGGATGTTTCAGGTGTAACGAAGTGGAGGTTCTTGTCAACAGAGCAGCCCTAAACTTTGGGGTGCCTGTGTCTTGCTGATTTTTAGTTTTCCCAATTTATACGCCCATGAGTGGAAGTGCCCTATGCTCTCTAAGCTGAGTTTTTTAGATGTTTCAGGACACACCGTACACTTCTCCAGAGTGGCTGTTGGCAATTTACAGCCCGCCCATCAGCGTAGCAAGGCTCCCATTTCTCCATGGCCTGTCCTGCATTTCTGGTTTTGACACTTTATTCAGCATGGCCCTTTTGACCGATGGGAAGCGAGACTTCTTTGTAGCGCTGATTTGCCTTTGCAGGTTGCTTGGTTGGCCAAAAAGGGCGTATGCGTTTTTTCCTGAATATATTCAGGAAAAAACGCATACGCCCTTTTTGGCCAAGGGCATCATAGTCGAGGTTTTGCCGCTTTTCCTGTGCTTTAAAGGCGATTCGAATCTACCTCCTGAAATCTGTTTCCTGCAATTCTGCCTTGCTTTCAAATCCTCTTCGTTGCCTTCCCTCAATATATTTGTGGACGAGAGTTATCATTTCTAACTGTGCAGGTCTGTGAATTGCAGTGCCCCTGAGCTCCATTTCTCAACTCGCTTTCTTGGGAGCTGGCCGCAAAAGCGCAGGATTGCTTCAGGCCCTATTCTGGCTCCGGGCGGCAGGCTGAGCCTGTGGTTAATTTTTCTTCCTGATGGGAAAATAGAGTGACGTGTGCCTGTCCCAACACCTAGAGCTAGTCTCTCATTGGTTCCCCCTCTTCCCGTTCATCCTCAGGACAAATTGCAACCTGTAAGGAACAGGAGGTTAAAGGTGCTGATTCTCCAAGGAGGGAGATTGCTAGTAAAGTGGCTGGAATGGCGAACCGGAGCACAAGGAGATGAGAAATGAGGTGCGTTTTAGAAACCTTTCCCGATCACACGGTGTACCATCTTCTGGGTTTCTCATGCATGTTTTCGATGTAGAAAGATGCCCTTGAACCTGGAGATTTGGGACCCATGGGATGGGTACCACGCCGTATTACTTTACAGGGTCTGCGTTAGCTCACCCAACCTCACCAAACCTCTCAGCCCCAAGAGTGTCCACCCTTATGGCTCAGTCAGCTGTGGGTCTAGATATGGTCAATCCAGGTGGCATCGCAGCCCCTGAACGAATTTTGTAAGAATTTCTCTCTCTTTCACTGTCTTTGTTTCACGGGTTTTTAAAAGTAATTGATTTTTATAATGGGGTTTAGCTGCTTTGCACTGCTGTGTTTATGCCGCTTTACACCCACTTGACTCACTTACAGAGAGATAGCAATACATAGGTTTTAAGATTCTTACTAGTCAAATATATTCTTGGGCGGTGAATAGGGCGTGTTGAGTCCAGTTCACTGAGCAAGGAGTAGGTCTTGTCTATTACATATTGGGTTTATGGAACGGTATCTGAGCTAATTTGAAACCCTTGTTTTATGCATCACCCCACGTCACCTTTCCCGTTAAGCAGCCATAGTGTGTTTTCTAAACGTGCGACTCTGTTCTGTTTTGTAATTCAGTTCAAGGGTAGCGGTTTTTACATTCCCTCTGTAAGTGATATCTTATGATAAGGGTCTTTTTCTGTGTGACCTATTTCACTTAGAATCGTCGTACCTAAATCCACTCATCATGCTGCTCCTAGCCTTATGACGTTGATTTCATGGCTGAGTGATATTCCATTGTACATAAGGACCACAACTTCTTTATCCATTCTTCTCTTTCCTGGGATGTTTCAGGTGTAACGAAGTGGAGGTTCTTGTCAACAGAGCAGCCCTAAACTTTGGGGTGCCTGTGTCTTGCTGATTTTTAGTTTTCCCAATTTATACGCCCATGAGTGGAACTGCCCTATGCTCTCTAAGCTGAGTTTTTTAGATGTTTCAGGACACACCGTACACTTCTCCAGAGTGGCTGTTGGCAATTTACAGCCCGCCCATCAGCGTAGCAAGGCTCCCATTTCTCCATGGCCTGTCCTGCATTTCTGGTTTTGACCCTTTATTCAGCATGGCCCTTTTGACCGATGGGAAGCGAGACTTCTTTGTAGCGCTGATTTGCCTTTCCAGGTTGCTTGGTTGGCCAAAAAGGGCGTATGCGTTTTTTCCTGAATATATTCAGGAAAAAACGCATACGCCCTTTTTGGCCAAGGGCATCATTGTCGAGGTTTTGCCGCTTTTCCTGTGCTTTAAAGGCGATTCGAATCTACCTCCTGAAATCTGTTTCCTGCAATTCTGCCTTGCTTTCAAATCCTCTTCGTTGCCTTCCCTCAATATATTTGTGGACGAGAGTTATCATTTCTAACTGTGCAGGTCTGTGAATTGCAGTGCCCATGAGCTCAATTTTTCAACTCGCTTTCTTGGGAGCTGGCCGCAAAAGCGCAGGATTGCTTCAGGCCCTATTCTGGCTCCGGGCGGTAGGCTAAGCCTGTGGTTAATTCTTCTTCCTGATGGGAAAATAGAGTGACCTGTGCCTGTCCCAACACCTAGAGCTAGTCTCTCATTGGTTCCCCCTCTTCCCGTTCATCCTCAGGACAAATTGCAACCTGTACGGAACAGGAGGTTAAAGGTGCTGATTCTCCAAGGAGGGAGATTGCTAGTAAAGCGGCTGGAATGGCGAACCGGAGCACAAGGAGATGAGAAATTAGGTGCGTTTTAGAAACCTTTCCCGATCACACGGTGTACCATCTTCTGGGTTTCTCATGCATGTTTTCGATGTAGGAATATGCCCTTGAACCTGGAGATTTGGGGATTTGGGACCCATGGGATGGGTACCACGCCGTAATACTTTAAAGGGTCTGCGTTAGCTCACCCAACCTCACCAAACCTCTCAGCCCCAAGAGTGTCCACCCTTATGGCTCAGTCAGCTGTGGGTCTAGATATGGTCAATCCAGGTGGCATCGCAGCCCCTGAACGAATTTTGTAAGAATTTCTCTCTCTTTCACTGTCTTTGTTTCACGGGTTTTTAAAAGTAATTGATTTTTATAATGGGGTTTAGCTGCTTTGCACTGCTGTGTTTATGCCGCTTTACACCTACTTGACTCACTTACAGAGAGATAGCAATACATAGGTTTTAAGATTCTTACTAGTCAAATATATTCTTGAGCGGTGAATAGGGGGTGTTGAGTCCAGTTCACTGAGCAAGGAGTAGGTCTTGTCTATTACATATTGGGTTTATGGAACGGTAGCTGAGCTAAATTGAAACCCTTGTTTTATGCATCACCCCACCTCACCTTTCCCGTTAAGCAGCCATAGTGTGTTTTCTAAACGTGCGACTCTGTTCTGTTTTGTAATTCAGTTCAAGGGTAGCGGTTTTTACATACCCTCTGTAAGTGATATCTTATGATAAGGGTCTTTTTCTGTGTGACCTATTTCACTTAGAATCGTCGTACCTAAATCCACTCATCATGCTGCTCCTAGCCTTATGACGTTGATTTCATGGCTGAGTGATATTCCATTGTACATAAGGACCACAACTTCTTTATCCATTCTTCTCTTTCCTGGGATGTTTCAGGTGTAACGAAGTGGAGGTTCTTGTCAACAGAGCAGCCCTAAACTTTGGGGTGCCTGTGTCTTGCTGATTTTTAGTTTTCCCAATTTATACGCCCATGAGTGGAAGTGCCCTATGCTCTCTAAGCTGAGTTTTTTAGATGTTTCAGGACACACCGTACACTTCTCCAGAGTGGCTGTTGGCAATTTACAGCCCGCCCATCAGCGTAGCAAGGCTCCCATTTCTCCATGGCCTGTCCTGCATTTCTGGTTTTGACACTTTATTCCGCATGGCCCTTTTGACCGATGGGAAGCGAGACTTCTTTGTAGCGCTGATTTGCCTTTGCAGGTTGCTTGGTTGGCCAAAAAGGGCGTATGCGTTTTTTCCTGAATATATTCAGGAAAAAACGCATACGCCCTTTTTGGCCAAGGGCATCATTGTCGAGGTTTTGCCGCTTTTCCTGTGCTTTAAAGGCGATTCGAATCTACCTCCTGAAATCTGTTTCCTGCAATTCTGCCTTGCTTTCAAATTCTCTTCGTTGCCTTCCCTCAATATATTTGTGGACGAGAGTTATCATTTCTAACTGTGCAGGTCTGTGAATTGCAGTGCCCCTGCGCTCCATTTCTCAACTCGCTTTCTTGGGAGCTGGCCGCAAAAGCGCAGGATTGCTTCAGGCCCTATTCTGGCTCGGGGCGGCAGGCTGAGCCTGTGGTTAATTCTTCTTCCTGATGGGAAAATAGAGTGACCTGTGCCTTTCCCAACACCTAGAGCGAGTCTCTCATTGGTTCCCCCTCTTCCCGTTCATCCTCAGGACAAATTGCAACCTGTACGGAACAGGAGGTTAAAGGTGCTGATTCTCCAAGGAGGGAGATTGCTAGTAAAGCGGCTGGAATGGCGAACCGGAGCACAAGGAGATGAGAAATGAGGTGCGTTTTAGAAACCTTTCCCGATCACACGGTGTACCATCTTCTGGGTTTCTCATGCATGTTTTCGATGTAGAAAGATGCCCTTGAACCTGGAGATTTGGGACCCATGGGATGGGTACCACGCCGTATTACTTTACAGGGTCTGCGTTAGCTCACCCAACCTCACCAAACCTCTCAGCCCCAAGAGTGTCCACCCTTATGTCTCAGTCAGCTGTGGGTCTAGATATGGTCAATCCAGGTGGCATCGCAGCCCCTGAACGAATTTTGTAAGAATTTCTCTCTCTTTCACTGTCTTTGTTTCACGGGTTTTTAAAAGTAATTGATTTTTATAATGGGGTTTAGCTGCTTTGCACTGCTGTGTTTATGCCGCTTTACACCCACTTGACTCACTTACAGAGAGATAGCAATACATAGGTTTTAAGATTCTTACTAGTCAAATATATTCTTGGGCGGTGAATAGGGCGTGTTGAGTCCAGTTCACTGAGCAAGGAGTAGGTCTTGTCTATTACATATTGGGTTTATGGAACGGTATCTGAGCTAATTTGAAACCCTTGTTTTATGCATCACCCCACGTCACCTTTCCCGTTAAGCAGCCATAGTGTGTTTTCTAAACGTGCGACTCTGTTCTGTTTTGTAATTCAGTTCAAGGGTAGCGGTTTTTACATTCCCTCTGTAAGTGATATCTTATGATAAGGGTCTTTTTCTGTGTGACCTATTTCACTTAGAATCGTCGTACCTAAATCCACTCATCATGCTGCTCCTAGCCTTATGACGTTGATTTCATGGCTGAGTGATATTCCATTGTACATAAGGACCACAACTTCTTTATCCATTCTTCTCTTTCCTGGGATGTTTCAGGTGTAACGAAGTGGAGGTTCTTGTCAACAGAGCAGCCCTAAACTTTGGGGTGCCTGTGTCTTGCTGATTTTTAGTTTTCCCAATTTATACGCCCATGAGTGGAACTGCCCTATGCTCTCTAAGCTGAGTTTTTTAGATGTTTCAGGACACACCGTACACTTCTCCAGAGTGGCTGTTGGCAATTTACAGCCCGCCCATCAGCGTAGCAAGGCTCCCATTTCTCCATGGCCTGTCCTGCATTTCTGGTTTTGACCCTTTATTCAGCATGGCCCTTTTGACCGATGGGAAGCGAGACTTCTTTGTAGCGCTGATTTGCCTTTCCAGGTTGCTTGGTTGGCCAAAAAGGGCGTATGCGTTTTTTCCTGAATATATTCAGGAAAAAATGCATACGCCCTTTTTGGCCAAGGGCATCATTGTCGAGGTTTTGCCGCTTTTCCTGTGCTTTAAAGGCGATTCGAATCTACCTCCTGAAATCTGTTTCCTGCAATTCTGCCTTGCTTTCAAATCCTCTTCGTTGCCTTCCCTCAATATATTTGTGGATGAGAGTTATCATTTCTAACTGTGCAGGTCTGTGAATTGCAGTGCCCATGAGCTCAATTTTTCAACTCGCTTTCTTGGGAGCTGGCCGCAAAAGCGCAGGATTGCTTCAGGCCCTATTCTGGCTCCGGGCGGTAGGCTAAGCCTGTGGTTAATTCTGCTTTCTGATGGGAAAATAGAGTGACCTGTGCCTGTCCCAACACCTAGAGCTAGTCTCTCATTGGTTCCCCCTCTTCCCGTTCATCCTCAGGACAAATTGCAACCTGTACGGAACAGGAGGTTAAAGGTGCTGATTCTCCAAAGAGGGAGATTGCTAGTAAAGGGGCTGGAATGGCGAACCGGAGCACAAGGAGATTAGAAATGAGGTGCGTTTTAGAAACCTTTCCCGATCACACGGTGTACCATCTTCTGGGTTTCTCATGCATGTTTTCGATGTAGGAATATGCCCTTGAACCTGGAGATTTGGGGATTTGGGACCCATGGGATGGGTACCACGCCGTAATACTTTAAAGGGTCTGCGTTAGCTCACCCAACCTCACCAAACCTCTCAGCCCCAAGAGTGTCCACCCTTATGGCTCAGTCAGCTGTGGGTCTAGATATGGTCAATCCAGGTGGCATCGCAGCCCCTGAACGAATTTTGTAAGAATTTCTCTCTCTTTCACTGTCTTTGTTTCACGGGTTTTTAAAAGTAATTGATTTTTATAATGGGGTTTAGCTGCTTTGCACTGCTGTGTTTATGCCGCTTTACACCTACTTGACTCACTTACAGAGAGATAGCAATACATAGGTTTTAAGATTCTTACTAGTCAAATATATTCTTGGGCGGTGACTAGGGGGTGTTGAGTCCAGTTCACTGAGCAAGGAGTAGGTCTTGTCTATTACATATTGGGTTTATGGAACGGTATCTGAGCTAATTTGAAACCCTTGTTTTATGCATCACCCCACGTCACCTTTCCCGTTAAGCAGCCATAGTGTGTTTTCTAAACGTGCGACTCTGTTCTGTTTTGTAATTCAGTTCAAGGGTAGCGGTTTTTACATTCCCTCTATAAGTGATATCTTATGATAAGTGTCTTTTTCTGTGTGACTTATTTCACTTAGAATCGTCGTACCTAAATCCACTCATCATGCTGCTCCTAGCCTTATGACGTTGATTTCATGGCTGAGTGATATTCCATTGTACATAAGGACCACAACTTCTTTATCCATTCTTCTCTTTCCTGGGATGTTTAAGGTGTAACGAAGTGGAGTTTCTTGTCAACAGAGCAGCCCTAAACTTTGGGGTGCCTGTGTCTTGCTGATTTTTAGTTTTCCCAATTTATACGCCCATGAGTGGAAGTGCCCTATGCTCTCTAAGCTGAGTTTTTTAGATGTTTCAGGACACACCGTACACTTCTCCAGAGTGGCTGTTGGTAATTTACAGCCCGCCCATCAGCGTAGCAAGGCTCCCATTTCTCCATGGCCTGTCCTGCATTTCTGGTTTTGACACTTTATTCAGCATGGCCCTTTTGACCGATGGGAAGCGAGACTTCTTTGTAGCGCTGATTTGCCTTTCCAGGTTGCTTGGTTGGCCAAAAAGGGCGTATGCGTTTTTCCTGAATATATTCAGGAAAAAACGCATACGCCCTTTTTGGCCAAGGGCATCATTGTCGAGGTTTTGCCGCTTTTCCTCTGCTTTAAAGGCGATTCGAATCTACCTCCTGAAATCTGTTTCCTGCAATTCTGCCTTGCTTTCAAATTCTCTTCGTTGCCTTCCCTCAATATATTTGTGGACGAGAGTTATCATTTCTAACTGTGCAGGTCTGTGAATTGCAGTGCCCCTGAGCTCCATTTCTCAACTCGCTTTCTTGGGAGCTGGCCGCAAAAGCGCAGGATTGCTTCAGGCCCTCTTCTGGCTCCGGGCGGCAGGCTGAGCCTGTGGTTAATTCTTCTTCCTGATGGGAAAATAGAGTGACCTGTGCCTGTCCCAACACCTAGAGCTAGTCTCTCATTGGTTCCCCCTCTTCCCGTTCATCCTCAGGACAAATTGCAACCTGTACGGAACAGGAGGTTAAAGGTGCTGATTCTCCAAGGAGGGAGATTGCTAGTAAAGCGGCTGGAATGGCGAACCGGAGCACAAGGAGATGAGAAATTAGGTGCGTTTTAGAAACCTTTCCCGATCACACGGTGTACCATCTTCTGGGTTTCTCATGCATGTTTTCGATGTAGGAATATGCCCTTGAACCTGGAGATTTGGGGATTTGGGACCCATGGGATGGGTACCACGCCGTAATACTTTAAAGGGTCTGCGTTAGCTCACCCAACCTCACCAAACCTCTCAGCCCCAAGAGTGTCCACCCTTATGGCTCAGTCAGCTGTGGGTCTAGATATGGTCAATCCAGGTGGCATCGCAGCCCCTGAACGAATTTTGTAAGAATTTCTCTCTCTTTCACTGTCTTTGTTTCACGGGTTTTTAAAAGTAATTGATTTTTATAATGGGGTTTAGCTGCTTTGCACTGCTGTGTTTATGCCGCTTTACACCTACTTGACTCACTTACAGAGAGATAGCAATACATAGGTTTTAAGATTCTTACTAGTCAAATATATTCTTGAGCGGTGAATAGGGGGTGTTGAGTCCAGTTCACTGAGCAAGGAGTAGGTCTTGTCTATTACATATTGGGTTTATGGAACGGTAGCTGAGCTAAATTGAAACCCTTGTTTTATGCATCACCCCACCTCACCTTTCCCGTTAAGCAGCCATAGTGTGTTTTCTAAACGTGCGACTCTGTTCTGTTTTGTAATTCAGTTCAAGGGTAGCGGTTTTTACATACCCTCTGTAAGTGATATCTTATGATAAGGGTCTTTTTCTGTGTGACCTATTTCACTTAGAATCGTCGTACCTAAATCCACTCATCATGCTGCTCCTAGCCTTATGACGTTGATTTCATGGCTGAGTGATATTCCATTGTACATAAGGACCACAACTTCTTTATCCATTCTTCTCTTTCCTGGGATGTTTCAGGTGTAACGAAGTGGAGGTTCTTGTCAACAGAGCAGCCCTAAACTTTGGGGTGCCTGTGTCTTGCTGATTTTTAGTTTTCCCAATTTATACGCCCATGAGTGGAAGTGCCCTATGCTCTCTAAGCTGAGTTTTTTAGATGTTTCAGGACACACCGTACACTTCTCCAGAGTGGCTGTTGGCAATTTACAGCCCGCCCATCAGCGTAGCAAGGCTCCCATTTCTCCATGGCCTGTCCTGCATTTCTGGTTTTGACACTTTATTCCGCATGGCCCTTTTGACCGATGGGAAGCGAGACTTCTTTGTAGCGCTGATTTGCCTTTGCAGGTTGCTTGGTTGGCCAAAAAGGGCGTATGCGTTTTTTCCTGAATATATTCAGGAAAAAACGCATACGCCCTTTTTGGCCAAGGGCATCATTGTCGAGGTTTTGCCGCTTTTCCTGTGCTTTAAAGGCGATTCGAATCTACCTCCTGAAATCGGTTTCCTGCAATTCTGCCTTGCTTTCAAATTCTCTTCGTTGCCTTCCCTCAATATATTTGTGGACGAGAGTTATCATTTCTAACTGTGCAGGTCTGTGAATTGCAGTGCCCCTGCGCTCCATTTCTCAACTCGCTTTCTTGGGAGCTGGCCGCAAAAGCGCAGGATTGCTTCAGGCCCTATTCTGGCTCGGGGCGGCAGGCTGAGCCTGTGGTTAATTCTTCTTCCTGATGGGAAAATAGAGTGACCTGTGCCTTTCCCAACACCTAGAGCGAGTCTCTCATTGGTTCCCCCTCTTCCCGTTCATCCTCAGGACAAATTGCAACCTGTACGGAACAGGAGGTTAAAGGTGCTGATTCTCCAAGGAGGGAGATTGCTAGTAAAGCGGCTGGAATGGCGAACCGGAGCACAAGGAGATGAGAAATGAGGTGCGTTTTAGAAACCTTTCCCGATCACACGGTGTACCATCTTTTGGGTTTCTCATGCATGTTTTCGATGTAGGAAGATGCCCTTGAACCTGGAGATTTGGGACCCATGGGATGGGTACCACGCCGTATTACTTTACAGGGTCTGCGTTAGCTCACCCAACCTCACCAAACCTCTCAGCCCCAAGAGTGTCCACCCTTATGTCTCAGTCAGCTGTGGGTCTAGATATGGTCAATCCAGGTGGCATCGCAGCCCCTGAACGAATTTTGTAAGAATTTCTCTCTCTTTCACTGTCTTTGTTTCACGGGTCTTTAAAAGTAATTGATATTTATAATGGGGTTTAGCTGCTTTGCACTGCTGTGTTTATGCCGCTTTACACACACTTGACTCACTTACAGAGAGATATCAATACATAGGTTTTAAGATTCTTACTAGTCAGATATATTCTTGGGCGGTGAATAGGGGGTGTTGAGTCCAGTTCACTGAGCAAGGAGTAGGTCTTGTCTATTACATATTGGGTTTATGGAACGGTATCTGAGCTAATTTGAAACCCTTGTTTTATGCATCACCCCACCTCACCTTTCCCGTTAAGCAGCCATAGTGTGTTTTCTAAACGTGCGACTCTGTTCTGTTTTGTAATTCAGTTCAAGGGTAGCGGTTTTTACATTCCCTCTCTAAGTGATATCTTATGATAAGTGTCTTTTTCTGTGTGACTTATTTCACTTAGAATCGTCGTACCTAAATCCACTCATCATGCTGCTCCTAGCCTTATGACGTTGATTTCATGGCTGAGTGATATTCCATTGTACATAAGGACCACAACTTCTTTATCCATTCTTCTCTTTCCTGGGATGTTTAAGGTGTAACGAAGTGGAGTTTCTTGTCAACAGAGCAGCCCTAAACTTTGGGGTGCCTGTGTCTTGCTGATTTTTAGTTTTCCCAATTTATACGCCCATGAGTGGAAGTGCCCTATGCTCTCTAAGCTGAGTTTTTAGATGTTTCAGGACACACCGTACACTTCTCCAGAGTGGCTGTTGGTAATTTACAGCCCGCCCATCAGCGTAGCAAGGCTCCCATTTCTCCATGGCCTGTCCTGCATTTCTGGTTTTGACACTTTATTCAGCATGGCCCTTTTGACCAATGGGAAGCGAGACTTCTTTGTAGCGCTGATTTGCCTTTTCAGGTTGCTTGGTTGGCCAAAAAGGGCGTATGCGTTTTTTCCTGAATATATTTAGGAAAAAACGCATATGCCCTTTTTGGCCAAGGGCATCATTGTCGAGGTTTTGCCGCTTTTCCTGTGCTTTAAAGGCGATTCGAATCTACCTCCTGAAATCGGTTTCCTGCAATTCTGCCTTGCTTTCAAATTCTCTTCGTTGCCTTCCCTCAATATATTTGTGGACGAGAGTTATCATTTCTAACTGTGCAGGTCTGTGAATTGCAGTGCCCCTGAGCTCCATTTCTCAACTCGCTTTCTTGGGAGCTGGCCGCAAAAGCGCAGGATTGCTTCAGGCCCTCTTCTGGCTCCGGGCGGCAGGCTGAGCCTGTGGTTAATTCTTCTTCCTGATGGGAAAATAGAGTGACCTGTGCCTGTCCCAACACCTAGAGCTAGTCTCTCATTGGTTCCCCCTCTTCCCGTTCATCCTCAGGACAAATTGCAACCTGTACGGAACAGGAGGTTAAAGGTGCTGATTCTCCAAGGAGGGAGATTGCTAGTAAAGCGGCTGGAATGGCGAACTGGAGCACAAGGAGATGAGAAATGAGGTGCGTTTTAGAAACCTTTCCCGATCACACGGTGTACCATCTTCTGGGTTTCTCATGCATGTTTTCGATGTAGGAATATGCCCTTGAACCTGGAGATTTGGGGATTTGGGACCCATGGGATGGGTACCACGCCGTAATACTTTAAAGGGTCTGCGTTAGCTCACCCAACCTCACCAAACCTCTCAGCCCCAAGAGTGTCCACCCTTATGGCTCAGTCAGCTGTGGGTCTAGATATCGTCAATCCAGGTGGCATCGCAGCCCCTGAACGAATTTTGTAAGAATTTCTCTCTCTTTCACTGTCTTTGTTTCACGGGTTTTTAAAAGTAATTGATTTTTATAATGGGGTTTAGCTGCTTTGCACTGCTGTGTTTATGCCGCTTTACACCTACTTGACTCACTTACAGAGAGATATCAATACATAGGTTTTAAGATTCTTACTAGTCAAATATATTCTTGAGCGGTGAATAGGGGGTGTTGAGTCCAGTTCACTGAGCAAGGAGTAGGTCTTGTCTATTACATATTGGGTTTATGGAACGGTAGCTGAGCTAAATTGAAACCCTTGTTTTAGGCATCACCCCACCTCACCTTTCCCGTTAAGCAGCCATAGTGTGTTTTCTAAACGTGCGACTCTGTTCTCTTTTGTAATTCAGTTCAAGGGTAGCGGTTTTTACATTCCCTCTATAAGTGATATCTTATGATAAGTGTCTTTTTCTGTGTGACTTATTTCACTTAGAATCGTCATACCTAAATCCACTCATCATGCTGCTCCTAGCCTTATGACGTTGATTTCATGGCTGAGTGATATTCCATTGTACATAAGGACCACAACTTCTTTATCCATTCTTCTCTTTCCTGGGATGTTTAAGGTGTAACGAAGTGGAGTTTCTTGTCAACAGAGCAGCCCTAAACTTTGGGGTGCCTGTGTCTTGCTGATTTTTAGTTTTCCCAATTTATACGCCCATGAGTGGAAGTGCCCTATGTTCTCTAAGCTGAGTTTTTTAGATGTTTCAGGACACACCGTACACTTCTCCAGAGTGGCTGTTGGTAATTTACAGCCCGCCCATCAGCGTAGCAAGGCTCCCATTTCTCCATGGCCTGTCCTGCATTTCTGGTTTTGACACTTTATTCAGCATGGCCCTTTTGACCGATGGGAAGCGAGACTTCTTTGTAGCGCTGATTTGCCTTTCCAGGTTGCTTGGTTGGCCAAAAAGGGCGTATGCATTTTTTCCTGAATATATTCAGGAAAAAACGCATACGCCCTTTTTGGCCAAGGGCATCATTGTCGAGGTTTTGCCGCTTTTCCTCTGCTTTAAAGGCGATTCGAATCTACCTCCTGAAATCTGTTTCCTGCAATTCTGCCTTGCTTTCAAATTCTCTTCGTTGCCTTCCCTCAATATATTTGTGGACGAGAGTTATCATTTCTAACTGTGCAGGTCTGTGAATTGCAGTGCCCCTGAGCTCCATTTTTCAACTCGCTTTCTTGGGAGCTGGCCGCAAAAGCGCAGGATTGCTTCAGGCCCTCTTCTGGCTCCGGGCGGCAGGCTGAGCCTGTGGTTAATTCTTCTTCCTGATGGGAAAATAGAGTGACCTGTGCCTGTCCCAACACCTAGAGCTAGTCTCTCATTGGTTCCCCCTCTTCCCGTTCATCCTCAGGACAAATTGCAACCTGTACGGAACAGGAGGTTAAAGGTGCTGATTCTCCAAGGAGGGAGATTGCTAGTAAAGCGGCTGGAATGGCGAACTGGAGCACAAGGAGATGAGAAATGAGGTGCGTTTTAGAAACCTTTCCCGATCACACGGTGTACCATCTTCTGGGTTTCTCATGCATGTTTTCGATGTAGGAATATGCCCTTGAACCTGGAGATTTGGGGATTTGGGACCCATGGGATGGGTACCACGCCGTAATACTTTAAAGGGTCTGCGTTAGCTCACCCAACCTCACCAAACCTCTCAGCCCCAAGAGTGTCCACCCTTATGGCTCAGTCAGCTGTGGGTCTAGATATGGTCAATCCAGGTGGCATCGCAGCCCCTGAACGAATTTTGTAAGAATTTCTCTCTCTTTCACTGTCTTTGTTTCACGGGTTTTTAAAAGTAATTGATTTTTATAATGGGGTTTAGCTGCTTTGCACTGCTGTGTTTATGCCGCTTTACACCTACTTGACTCACTTACAGAGAGATAGCAATACATAGGTTTTAAGATTCTTACTAGTCAAATATATTCTTGAGCGGTGAATAGGGGGTGTTGAGTCCAGTTCACTGAGCAAGGAGTAGGTCTTGTCTATTACATATTGGGTTTATGGAATGGTAGCTGAGCTAAATTGAAACCCTTGTTTTATGCATCACCCCACCTCACCTTTCCCGTTAAGCAGCCATAGTGTGTTTTCTAAACGTGCGACTCTGTTCTGTTTTGTAATTCAGTTCAAGGGTAGCGGTTTTTACATTCCCTCTATAAGTGATATCTTATGATAAGTGTCTTTTTCTGTGTGACCTATTTCACTTAGAATTGTCGTACCTATATCCACTCATCATGCTGCTCCTAGCCTTATGACGTTGATTTCATGGCTGAGTGATATTCCATTGTACATAAGGACCACAACTTCTTTATCCATTCTTCTCTTTCCTGGGATGTTTCAGGTGTAACGAAGTGGAGGTTCTTGTCAACAGAGCAGCCCTAAACTTTGGGGTGCCTGTGTCTTGCTGATTTTTAGTTTTCCCAATTTATACGCCCATGAGTGGAAGTGCCCTATGCTCTCTAAGCTGAGTTTTTTCGATGTTTCAGGACACACCGTACACTTCTCCAGAGTGGCTGTTGGCAATTTACAGCCCGCCCATCAGCGTAGCAAGGCTCCCATTTC
This sequence comes from Balaenoptera borealis, assembly GCF_965194805.1. Lineage (NCBI taxonomy): Eukaryota > Metazoa > Chordata > Mammalia > Artiodactyla > Balaenopteridae > Balaenoptera > Balaenoptera borealis. Next base: position 599,366 of record NW_028123748.1, read on the forward strand.
TCCATGGCCTGTCCTGCATTTCTGGTTTTGACACTTTATTCAGCATGGCCCTTTTGACCGATGGGAAGCGAGACTTCTTTGTAGCGCTGATTTGCCTTTGCAGGTTGCTTGGTTGGCCAAAAAGGGCGTATGCGTTTTTTCCTGAATATATTCAGGAAAAAACGCATACGCCCTTTTTGGCCAAGGGCATCATTGTCGAGGTTTTGCCGCTTTTCCTGTGCTTTAAAGGCGATTCGAATCTACCTCCTGAAATCTGTTTCCTGCAATTCTGCCTTGCTTTCAAATTCTCTTCGTTGCCTTCCCTCAATATATTTGTGGACGAGAGTTATCATTTCTAACTGTGCAGGTCTGTGAATTGCAGTGCCCCTGCGCTCCATTTCTCAACTCGCTTTCTTGGGAGCTGGCCGCAAAAGCGCAGGATTGCTTCAGGCCCTATTCTGGCTCCGGGCGGCAGGCTGAGCCTGTGGTTAATTCTTCTTCCTGATGGGAAAATAGAGTGACCTGTGCCTGTCCCAACACCTAGAGCGAGTCTCTCATTGGTTCCCCCTCTTCCCGTTCATCCTCAGGACAAATTGCAACCTGTACGGAACAGGAGGTTAAAGGTGCTGATTCTCCAAGGAGGGAGATTGCTAGTAAAGCGGCTGGAATGGCGAACCGGAGCACAAGGAGATGAGAAATGAGGTGCGTTTTAGAAACCTTTCCCGATCACACGGTGTACCATCTTTTGGGTTTCTCATGCATGTTTTCGATGTAGGAAGATGCCCTTGAACCTGGAGATTTGGGACCCATGGGATGGGTACCACGCCGTATTACTTTACAGGGTCTGCGTTAGCTCACCCAACCTCACCAAACCTCTCTGCCCCAAGAGTGTCCACCCTTATGTCTCAGTCAGCTGTGGGTCTAGATATGGTCAATCCAGGTGGCATCGCAGCCACTGAACGAATTTTGTAAGAATTTCTCTCTCTTTCACTGTCTTTGTTTCACGGGTTTTTAAAAGTAATTGATTTTTATAATGGGGTTTAGCTGCTTTGCACTGCTGTGTTTATGCCGCTTTACACCCACTTGACTCACTTACAGAGAGATAGCAATACATAGGTTTTAAGATTCTTACTAGTCAAATATATTCTTGGGCGGTGACTAGGGGGTGTTGAGTCCAGTTCACTGAGCAAGGAGTAGGTCTTGTCTATTACATATTGGGTTTATGGAACGGTATCTGAGCTAATTTGAAACCCTTGTTTTATGCATCACCCCACCTCACCTTTCCCGTTAAGCAGCCATAGTGTGTTTCCTAAACGTGCGACTCTGTTCTGTTTTGTAATTCAGTTCAAGGGTAGCGGTTTTTACATTCCCTCTGTAAGTGATATCTTATGATAAGGGTCTTTTTCTGTGTGACCTATTTCACTTAGAATCGTCGTACCTATATCCACTCATCATGCTGCTCCTAGCCTTATGACGTTGATTTCATGGCTGAGTCATATTCCATTGTACATAAGGACCACAACTTCTTTATCCATTCTTCTCTTTCCTGGGATGTTTCAGGTGTAACGAAGTGGAGGTTCTTGTCAACAGAGCAGCCCTAAACTTTGGGGTGCCTGTGTCTTGCTGATTTTTAGTTTTCCCAATTTATACGCCCATGAGTGGAAGTGCCCTATGCTCTCTAAGCTGAGTTTTTTAGATGTTTCAGGACACACCGTACACTTCTCCAGAGTGGCTGTTGGCAATTTACAGCCCGCCTATCAGCGTAGCAAGGCTCCCATTTCTCCATGGCCTGTCCTGCATTTCTGGTTTTGACACTTTATTCAGCATGGCCCTTTTGACCGATGGGAAGCGAGACTTCTTTGTAGCGCTGATTTGCCTTTGCAGGTTGCTTGGTTGGCCAAAAAGGGCGTATGCGTTTTTTCCTGAATATATTCAGGAAAAAACGCATACGCCCTTTTTGGCCAAGGGCATCATAGTCGAGGTTTTGCCGCTTTTCCTGTGCTTTAAAGGCGATTCGAATCTACCTCCTGAAATCTGTTTCCTGCAATTCTGCCTTGCTTTCAAATCCTCTTCGTTGCCTTCCCTCAATATATTTGTGGACGAGAGTTATCATTTCTAACTGTGCAGGTCTGTGAATTGCAGTGCCCCTGAGCTCCATTTCTCAACTCGCTTTCTTGGGAGCTGGCCGCAAAAGCGCAGGATTGCTTCAGGCCCTATTCTGGCTCCGGGCGGCAGGCTGAGCCTGTGGTTAATTTTTCTTCCTGATGGGAAAATAGAGTGACGTGTGCCTGTCCCAACACCTAGAGCTAGTCTCTCATTGGTTCCCCCTCTTCCCGTTCATCCTCAGGACAAATTGCAACCTGTACGGAACAGGAGGTTAAAGGTGCTGATTCTCCAAGGAGGGAGATTGCTAGTAAAGCGGCTGGAATGGCGAACCGGAGCACAAGGAGATGAGAAATGAGGTGCGTTTTAGAAACCTTTCCCGATCACACGGTGTACCATCTTCTGGGTTTCTCATGCATGTTTTCGATGTAGAAAGATGCCCTTGAACCTGGAGAATTGGGACCCATGGGATGGGTACCACGCCGTATTACTTTACAGGGTCTGCGTTAGCTCACCCAACCTCACCAAACCTCTCAGCCCCAAGAGTGTCCACCCTTATGGCTCAGTCAGCTGTGGGTCTAGATATGGTCAATCCAGGTGGCATCGCAGCCCCTGAACGAATTTTGTAAGAATTTCTCTCTCTTTCACTGTCTTTGTTTCACGGGTTTTTAAAAGTAATTGATTTTTATAATGGGGTTTAGCTGCTTTGCACTGCTGTGTTTATGCCGCTTTACACCCACTTGACTCACTTACAGAGAGATAGCAATACATAGGTTTTAAGATTCTTACTAGTCAAATATATTCTTGGGCGGTGAATAGGGCGTGTTGAGTCCAGTTCACTGAGCAAGGAGTAGGTCTTGTCTATTACATATTGGGTTTATGGAACGGTATCTGAGCTAATTTGAAACCCTTGTTTTATGCATCACCCCACGTCACCTTTCCCGTTAAGCAGCCATAGTGTGTTTTCTAAACGTGCGACTCTGTTCTGTTTTGTAATTCAGTTCAAGGGTAGCGGTTTTTACATTCCCTCTGTAAGTGATATCTTATGATAAGGGTCTTTTTCTGTGTGACCTATTTCACTTAGAATCGTCGTACCTAAATCCACTCATCATGCTGCTCCTAGCCTTATGACGTTGATTTCATGGCTGAGTGATATTCCATTGTACATAAGGACCACAACTTCTTTATCCATTCTTCTCTTTCCTGGGATGTTTCAGGTGTAACGAAGTGGAGGTTCTTGTCAACAGAGCAGCCCTAAACTTTGGGGTGCCTGTGTCTTGCTGATTTTTAGTTTTCCCAATTTATACGCCCATGAGTGGAACTGCCCTATGCTCTCTAAGCTGAGTTTTTTAGATGTTTCAGGACACACCGTACACTTCTCCAGAGTGGCTGTTGGCAATTTACAGCCCGCCCATCAGCGTAGCAAGGCTCCCATTTCTCCATGGCCTGTCCTGCATTTCTGGTTTTGACCCTTTATTCAGCATGGCCCTTTTGACCGATGGGAGGCGAGACTTCTTTGTAGCGCTGATTTGCCTTTCCAGGTTGCTTGGTTGGCCAAAAAGGGCGTATGCGTTTTTTCCTGAATATATTCAGGAAAAAACGCATACGCCCTTTTTGGCCAAGGGCATCATTGTCGAGGTTTTGCCGCTTTTCCTGTGCTTTAAAGGCGATTCGAATCTACCTCCTGAAATCTGTTTCCTGCAATTCTGCCTTGCTTTCAAATCCTCTTCGTTGCCTTCCCTCAATATATTTGTGGACGAGAGTTATCATTTCTAACTGTGCAGGTCTGTGAATTGCAGTGCCCATGAGCTCAATTTTTCAACTCGCTTTCTTGGGAGCTGGCCGCAAAAGCGCAGGATTGCTTCAGGCCCTATTCTGGCTCCGGGCGGTAGGCTAAGCCTGTGGTTAATTCTGCTTTCTGATGGGAAAATAGAGTGACCTGTGCCTGTCCCAACACCTAGAGCTAGTCTCTCATTGGTTCCCCCTCTTCCCGTTCATCCTCAGGACAAATTGCAACCTGTACGGAACAGGAGGTTAAAGGTGCTGATTCTCCAAAGAGGGAGATTGCTAGTAAAGGGGCTGGAATGGCGAACCGGAGCACAAGGAGATTAGAAATGAGGTGCGTTTTAGAAACCTTTCCCGATCACACGGTGTACCATCTTCTGGGTTTCTCATGCATGTTTTCGATGTAGGAATATGCCCTTGAACCTGGAGATTTGGGGATTTGGGACCCATGGGATGGGTACCACGCCGTAATACTTTAAAGGGTCTGCGTTAGCTCACCCAACCTCACCAAACCTCTCAGCCCCAAGAGTGTCCACCCTTATGGCTCAGTCAGCTGTGGGTCTAGATATGGTCAATCCAGGTGGCATCGCAGCCCCTGAACGAATTTTGTAAGAATTTCTCTCTCTTTCACTGTCTTTGTTTCACGGGTTTTTAAAAGTAATTGATTTTTATAATGGGGTTTAGCTGCTTTGCACTGCTGTGTTTATGCCGCTTTACACCTACTTGACTCACTTACAGAGAGATAGCAATACATAGGTTTTAAGATTCTTACTAGTCAAATATATTCTTGGGCGGTGACTAGGGGGTGTTGAGTCCAGTTCACTGAGCAAGGAGTAGGTCTTGTCTATTACATATTGGGTTTATGGAACGGTATCTGAGCTAATTTGAAACCCTTGTTTTATGCATCACCCCACGTCACCTTTCCCGTTAAGCAGCCATAGTGTGTTTTCTAAACGTGCGACTCTGTTCTGTTTTGTAATTCAGTTCAAGGGTAGCGGTTTTTACATTCCCTCTATAAGTGATATCTTATGATAAGTGTCTTTTTCTGTGTGACTTATTTCACTTAGAATCGTCGTACCTAAATCCACTCATCATGCTGCTCCTAGCCTTATGACGTTGATTTCATGGCTGAGTGATATTCCATTGTACATAAGGACCACAACTTCTTTATCCATTCTTCTCTTTCCTGGGATGTTTAAGGTGTAACGAAGTGGAGTTTCTTGTCAACAGAGCAGCCCTAAACTTTGGGGTGCCTGTGTCTTGCTGATTTTTAGTTTTCCCAATTTATACGCCCATGAGTGGAAGTGCCCTATGCTCTCTAAGCTGAGTTTTTTAGATGTTTCAGGACACACCGTACACTTCTCCAGAGTGGCTGTTGGTAATTTACAGCCCGCCCATCAGCGTAGCAAGGCTCCCATTTCTCCATGGCCTGTCCTGCATTTCTGGTTTTGACACTTTATTCAGCATGGCCCTTTTGACCGATGGGAAGCGAGACTTCTTTGTAGCGCTGATTTGCCTTTCCAGGTTGCTTGGTTGGCCAAAAAGGGCGTATGCGTTTTTTCCTGAATATATTCAGGAAAAAACGCATACGCCCTTTTTGGCCAAGGGCATCATTGTCGAGGTTTTGCCGCTTTTCCTCTGCTTTAAAGGCGATTCGAATCTACCTCCTGAAATCTGTTTCCTGCAATTCTGCCTTGCTTTCAAATTCTCTTCGTTGCCTTCCCTCAATATATTTGTGGACGAGAGTTATCATTTCTAACTGTGCAGGTCTGTGAATTGCAGTGCCCCTGAGCTCCATTTCTCAACTCGCTTTCTTGGGAGCTGGCCGCAAAAGCGCAGGATTGCTTCAGGCCCTCTTCTGGCTCCGGGCGGCAGGCTGAGCCTGTGGTTAATTCTTCTTCCTGATGGGAAAATAGAGTGACCTGTGCCTGTCCCAACACCTAGAGCTAGTCTCTCATTGGTTCCCCCTCTTCCCGTTCATCCTCAGGACAAATTGCAACCTGTACGGAACAGGAGGTTAAAGGTGCTGATTCTCCAAGGAGGGAGATTGCTAGTAAAGCGGCTGGAATGGCGAACCGGAGCACAAGGAGATGAGAAATTAGGTGCGTTTTAGAAACCTTTCCCGATCACACGGTGTACCATCTTCTGGGTTTCTCATGCATGTTTTCGATGTAGGAATATGCCCTTGAACCTGGAGATTTGGGGATTTGGGACCCATGGGATGGGTACCACGCCGTAATACTTTAAAGGGTCTGCGTTAGCTCACCCAACCTCACCAAACCTCTCAGCCCCAAGAGTGTCCACCCTTATGGCTCAGTCAGCTGTGGGTCTAGATATGGTCAATCCAGGTGGCATCGCAGCCCCTGAACGAATTTTGTAAGAATTTCTCTCTCTTTCACTGTCTTTGTTTCACGGGTTTTTAAAAGTAATTGATTTTTATAATGGGGTTTAGCTGCTTTGCACTGCTGTGTTTATGCCGCTTTACACCTACTTGACTCACTTACAGAGAGATAGCAATACATAGGTTTTAAGATTCTTACTAGTCAAATATATTCTTGAGCGGTGAATAGGGGGTGTTGAGTCCAGTTCACTGAGCAAGGAGTAGGTCTTGTCTATTACATATTGGGTTTATGGAACGGTAGCTGAGCTAAATTGAAACCCTTGTTTTATGCATCACCCCACCTCACCTTTCCCGTTAAGCAGCCATAGTGTGTTTTCTAAACGTGCGACTCTGTTCTGTTTTGTAATTCAGTTCAAGGGTAGCGGTTTTTACATTCCCTCTGTAAGTGATATCTTATGATAAGGGTCTTTTTCTGTGTGACCTATTTCACTTAGAATCGTCGTACCTAAATCCACTCATCATGCTGCTCCTAGCCTTATGACGTTGATTTCATGGCTGAGTGATATTCCATTGTACATAAGGACCACAACTTCTTTATCCATTCTTCTCTTTCCTGGGATGTTTCAGGTGTAACGAAGTGGAGGTTCTTGTCAACAGAGCAGCCCTAAACTTTGGGGTGCCTGTGTCTTGCTGATTTTTAGTTTTCCCAATTTATACGCCCATGAGTGGAAGTGCCCTATGCTCTCTAAGCTGAGTTTTTTAGATGTTTCAGGACACACCGTACACTTCTCCAGAGTGGCTGTTGGCAATTTACAGCCCGCCCATCAGCGTAGCAAGGCTCCCATTTCTCCATGGCCTGTCCTGCATTTCTGGTTTTGACACTTTATTCCGCATGGCCCTTTTGACCGATGGGAAGCGAGACTTCTTTGTAGCGCTGATTTGCCTTTGCAGGTTGCTTGGTTGGCCAAAAAGGGCGTATGCGTTTTTTCCTGAATATATTCAGGAAAAAACGCATACGCCCTTTTTGGCCAAGGGCATCATTGTCGAGGTTTTGCCGCTTTTCCTGTGCTTTAAAGGCGATTCGAATCTACCTCCTGAAATCTGTTTCCTGCAATTCTGCCTTGCTTTCAAATTCTCTTCGTTGCCTTCCCTCAATATATTTGTGGACGAGAGTTATCATTTCTAACTGTGCAGGTCTGTGAATTGCAGTGCCCCTGCGCTCCATTTCTCAACTCGCTTTCTTGGGAGCTGGCCGCAAAAGCGCAGGATTGCTTCAGGCCCTATTCTGGCTCGGGGCGGCAGGCTGAGCCTGTGGTTAATTCTTCTTCCTGATGGGAAAATAGAGTGACCTGTGCCTGTCCCAACACCTAGAGCGAGTCTCTCATTGGTTCCCCCTCTTCCCGTTCATCCTCAGGACAAATTGCAACCTGTACGGAACAGGAGGTTAAAGGTGCTGATTCTCCAAGGAGGGAGATTGCTAGTAAAGCGGCTGGAATGGCGAACCGGAGCACAAGGAGATGAGAAATGAGGTGCGTTTTAGAAACCTTTCCCGATCACACGGTGTACCATCTTTTGGGTTTCTCATGCATGTTTTCGATGTAGGAAGATGCCCTTGAACCTGGAGATTTGGGACCCATGGGATGGGTACCACGCCGTATTACTTTACAGGGTCTGCGTTAGCTCACCCAACCTCACCAAACCTCTCAGCCCCAAGAGTGTCCACCCTTATGTCTCAGTCAGCTGTGGGTCTAGATATGGTCAATCCAGGTGGCATCGCAGCCCCTGAACGAATTTTGTAAGAATTTCTCTCTCTTTCACTGTCTTTGTTTCACGGGTCTTTAAAAGTAATTGATATTTATAATGGGGTTTAGCTGCTTTGCACTGCTGTGTTTATGCCGCTTTACACACACTTGACTCACTTACAGAGAGATATCAATACATAGGTTTTAAGATTCTTACTAGTCAGATATATTCTTGGGCGGTGAATAGGGGGTGTTGAGTCCAGTTCACTGAGCAAGGAGTAGGTCTTGTCTATTACATATTGGGTTTATGGAACGGTATCTGAGCTAATTTGAAACCCTTGTTTTATGCATCACCCCACCTCACCTTTCCCGTTAAGCAGCCATAGTGTGTTTTCTAAACGTGCGACTCTGTTCTGTTTTGTAATTCAGTTCAAGGGTAGCGGTTTTTACATTCCCTCTCTAAGTGATATCTTATGATAAGTGTCTTTTTCTGTGTGACTTATTTCACTTAGAATCGTCGTACCTAAATCCACTCATCATGCTGCTCCTAGCCTTATGACGTTGATTTCATGGCTGAGTGATATTCCATTGTACATAAGGACCACAACTTCTTTATCCATTCTTCTCTTTCCTGGGATGTTTAAGGTGTAACGAAGTGGAGTTTCTTGTCAACAGAGCAGCCCTAAACTTTGGGGTGCCTGTGTCTTGCTGATTTTTAGTTTTCCCAATTTATACGCCCATGAGTGGAAGTGCCCTATGCTCTCTAAGCTGAGTTTTTAGATGTTTCAGGACACACCGTACACTTCTCCAGAGTGGCTGTTGGTAATTTACAGCCCGCCCATCAGCGTAGCAAGGCTCCCATTTCTCCATGGCCTGTCCTGCATTTCTGGTTTTGACACTTTATTCAGCATGGCCCTTTTGACCGATGGGAAGCGAGACTTCTTTGTAGCGCTGATTTGCCTTTCCAGGTTGCTTGGTTGGCCAAAAAGGGCGTATGCGTTTTTTCCTGAATATATTTAGGAAAAAACGCATATGCCCTTTTTGGCCAAGGGCATCATTGTCGAGGTTTTGCCGCTTTTCCTGTGCTTTAAAGGCGATTCGAATCTACCTCCTGAAATCGGTTTCCTGCAATTCTGCCTTGCTTTCAAATTCTCTTCGTTGCCTTCCCTCAATATATTTGTGGACGAGAGTTATCATTTCTAACTGTGCAGGTCTGTGAATTGCAGTGCCCCTGAGCTCCATTTCTCAACTCGCTTTCTTGGGAGCTGGCCGCAAAAGCGCAGGATTGCTTCAGGCCCTCTTCTGGCTCCGGGCGGCAGGCTGAGCCTGTGGTTAATTCTTCTTCCTGATGGGAAAATAGAGTGACCTGTGCCTGTCCCAACACCTAGAGCTAGTCTCTCATTGGTTCCCCCTCTTCCCGTTCATCCTCAGGACAAATTGCAACCTGTACGGAACAGGAGGTTAAAGGTGCTGATTCTCCAAGGAGGGAGATTGCTAGTAAAGCGGCTGGAATGGCGAACTGGAGCACAAGGAGATGAAAAATGAGGTGCGTTTTAGAAACCTTTCCCGATCACACGGTGTACCATCTTCTGGGTTTCTCATGCATGTTTTCGATGTAGGAATATGCCCTTGAACCTGGAGATTTGGGGATTTGGGACCCATGGGATGGGTACCACGCCGTAATACTTTAAAGGGTCTGCGTTAGCTCACCCAACCTCACCAAACCTCTCAGCCCCAAGAGTGTCCACCCTTATGGCTCAGTCAGCTGTGGGTCTAGATATCGTCAATCCAGGTGGCATCGCAGCCCCTGAACGAATTTTGTAAGAATTTCTCTCTCTTTCACTGTCTTTGTTTCACGGGTTTTTAAAAGTAATTGATTTTTATAATGGGGTTTAGCTGCTTTGCACTGCTGTGTTTATGCCGCTTTACACCTACTTGACTCACTTACAGAGAGATATCAATACATAGGTTTTAAGATTCTTACTAGTCAAATATATTCTTGCGCGGTGAATAGGGGGTGTTGAGTCCAGTTCACTGAGCAAGGAGTAGGTCTTGTCTATTACATATTGGGTTTATGGAACGGTAGCTGAGCTAAATTGAAACCCTTGTTTTAGGCATCACCCCACCTCACCTTTCCCGTTAAGCAGCCATAGTGTGTTTTCTAAACGTGCGACTCTGTTCTCTTTTGTAATTCAGTTCAAGGGTAGCGGTTTTTACATTCCCTCTATAAGTGATATCTTATGATAAGTGTCTTTTTCTGTGTGACTTATTTCACTTAGAATCGTCATACCTAAATCCACTCATCATGCTGCTCCTAGCCTTATGACGTTGATTTCATGGCTGAGTGATATTCCATTGTACATAAGGACCACAACTTCTTTATCCATTCTTCTCTTTCCTGGGATGTTTAAGGTGTAACGAAGTGGAGTTTCTTGTCAACAGAGCAGCCCTAAACTTTGGGGTGCCTGTGTCTTGCTGATTTTTAGTTTTCCCAATTTATACGCCCATGAGTGGAAGTGCCCTATGTTCTCTAAGCTGAGTTTTTTAGATGTTTCAGGACACACCGTACACTTCTCCAGAGTGGCTGTTGGTAATTTACAGCCCGCCCATCAGCGTAGCAAGGCTCCCATTTCTCCATGGCCTGTCCTGCATTTCTGGTTTTGACACTTTATTCAGCATGGCCCTTTTGACCGATGGGAAGCGAGACTTCTTTGTAGCGCTGATTTGCCTTTCCAGGTTGCTTGGTTGGCCAAAAAGGGCGTATGCATTTTTTCCTGAATATATTCAGGAAAAAACGCATACGCCCTTTTTGGCCAAGGGCATCATTGTCGAGGTTTTGCCGCTTTTCCTCTGCTTTAAAGGCGATTCGAATCTACCTCCTGAAATCTGTTTCCTGCAATTCTGCCTTGCTTTCAAATTCTCTTCGTTGCCTTCCCTCAATATATTTGTGGACGAGAGTTATCATTTCTAACTGTGCAGGTCTGTGAATTGCAGTGCCCCTGAGCTCCATTTTTCAACTCGCTTTCTTGGGAGCTGGCCGCAAAAGCGCAGGATTGCTTCAGGCCCTCTTCTGGCTCCGGGCGGCAGGCTGAGCCTGTGGTTAATTCTTCTTCCTGATGGGAAAATAGAGTGACCTGTGCCTGTCCCAACACCTAGAGCTAGTCTCTCATTGGTTCCCCCTCTTCCCGTTCATCCTCAGGACAAATTGCAACCTGTACGGAACAGGAGGTTAAAGGTGCTGATTCTCCAAGGAGGGAGATTGCTAGTAAAGCGGCTGGAATGGCGAACTGGAGCACAAGGAGATGAGAAATGAGGTGCGTTTTAGAAACCTTTCCCGATCACACGGTGTACCATCTACTGGGTTTCTCATGCATGTTTTCGATGTAGGAATATGCCCTTGAACCTGGAGATTTGGGGATTTGGGACCCATGGGATGGGTACCACGCCGTAATACTTTAAAGGGTCTGCGTTAGCTCACCCAACCTCACCAAACCTCTCAGCCCCAAGAGTGTCCACCCTTATGGCTCAGTCAGCTGTGGGTCTAGATATGGTCAATCCAGGTGGCATCGCAGCCCCTGAACGAATTTTGTAAGAATTTCTCTCTCTTTCACTGTCTTTGTTTCACGGGTTTTTAAAAGTAATTGATTTTTATAATGGGGTTTAGCTGCTTTGCACTGCTGTGTTTATGCCGCTTTACACCTACTTGACTCACTTACAGAGAGATAGCAATACATAGGTTTTAAGATTCTTACTAGTCAAATATATTCTTGAGCGGTGAATAGGGGGTGTTGAGTCCAGTTCACTGAGCAAGGAGTAGGTCTTGTCTATTACATATTGGGTTTATGGAATGGTAGCTGAGCTAAATTGAAACCCTTGTTTTATGCATCACCCCACCTCACCTTTCCCGTTAAGCAGCCATAGTGTGTTTTCTAAACGTGCGACTCTGTTCTGTTTTGTAATTCAGTTCAAGGGTAGCGGTTTTTACATTCCCTCTATAAGTGATATCTTATGATAAGTGTCTTTTTCTGTGTGACCTATTTCACTTAGAATTGTCGTACCTATATCCACTCATCATGCTGCTCCTAGCCTTATGACGTTGATTTCATGGCTGAGTGATATTCCATTGTACATAAGGACCACAACTTCTTTATCCATTCTTCTCTTTCCTGGGATGTTTCAGGTGTAACGAAGTGGAGGTTCTTGTCAACAGAGCAGCCCTAAACTTTGGGGTGCCTGTGTCTTGCTGATTTTTAGTTTTCCCAATTTATACGCCCATGAGTGGAAGTGCCCTATGCTCTCTAAGCTGAGTTTTTTCGATGTTTCAGGACACACCGTACACTTCTCCAGAGTGGCTGTTGGCAATTTACAGCCCGCCCATCAGCGTAGCAAGGCTCCCATTTCTCCATGGCCTGTCCTGCATTTCTGGTTTTGACACTTTATTCAGCATGGCCCTTTTGACCGATGGGAAGCGAGACTTCTTTGTAGCGCTGATTTGCCTTTGCAGGTTGCTTGGTTGGCCAAAAAGGGCGTATGCGTTTTTTCCTGAATATATTCAGGAAAAAACGCATACGCCCTTTTTGGCCAAGGGCATCATTGTCGAGGTTTTGCCGCTTTTCCTGTGCTTTAAAGGCGATTCGAATCTACCTCCTGAAATCTGTTTCCTGCAATTCTGCCTTGCTTTCAAATTCTCTTCGTTGCCTTCCCTCAATATATTTGTGGACGAGAGTTATCATTTCTAACTGTGCAGGTCTGTGAATTGCAGTGCCCCTGCGCTCCATTTCTCAACTCGCTTTCTTGGGAGCTGGCCGCAAAAGCGCAGGATTGCTTCAGGCCCTATTCTGGCTCCGGGCGGCAGGCTGAGCCTGTGGTTAATTCTTCTTCCTGATGGGAAAATAGAGTGACCTGTGCCTGTCCCAACACCTAGAGCGAGTCTCTCATTGGTTCCCCCTCTTCCCGTTCATCCTCAGGACAAATTGCAACCTGTACGGAACAGGAGGTTAAAGGTGCTGATTCTCCAAGGAGGGAGATTGCTAGTAAAGCGGCTGGAATGGCGAACCGGAGCACAAGGAGATGAGAAATGAGGTGCGTTTTAGAAACCTTTCCCGATCACACGGTGTACCATCTTTTGGGTTTCTCATGCATGTTTTCGATGTAGGAAGATGCCCTTGAACCTGGAGATTTGGGACCCATGGGATGGGTACCACGCCGTATTACTTTACAGGGTCTGCGTTAGCTCACCCAACCTCACCAAACCTCTCAGCCCCAAGAGTGTCCACCCTTATGGCTCAGTCAGCTGTGGGTCTAGATATGGTCAATCCAGATGGCATCGCAGCCCCTGAACGAATTTTGTAAGAATTTCTCTCTCTTTCACTGTCTTTGTTTCACGGGTTTTTAAAAGTAATTGATTTTTATAATGGGGTTTAGCTGCTTTGCACTGCTGTGTTTATGCCGCTTTACACCCACTTGACTCACTTACAGAGAGATAGCAATACATAGGTTTTAAGATTCTTACTAGTCAAATATATTCTTGGGCGGTGACTAGGGGGTGTTGAGTCCAGTTCACTGAGCAAGGAGTAGGTCTTGTCTATTACATATTGGGTTTATGGAACGGTATCTGAGCTAATTTGAAACCCTTGTTTTATGCATCACCCCACCTCACCTTTCCCGTTAAGCAGCCATAGTGTGTTTTCTAAACGTGCGACTCTGTTCTGTTTTGTAATTCAGTTCAAGGGTAGCGGTTTTTACATTCCCTCTGTAAGTGATATCTTATGATAAGGGTCTTTTTCTGTGTGACCTATTTCACTTAGAATCGTCGTACCTATATCCACTCATCATGCTGCTCCTAGCCTTATGACGTTGATTTCATGGCTGAGTGATATTCCATTGTACATAAGGACCACAACTTCTTTATCCATTCTTCTCTTTCCTGGGATGTTTCAGGTGTAACGAAGTGGAGGTTCTTGTCAACAGAGCAGCCCTAAACTTTGGGGTGCCTGTGTCTTGCTGATTTTTAGTTTTCCCAATTTATACGCCCATGAGTGGAAGTGCCCTATGCTCTCTAAGCTGAGTTTTTTCGATGTTTCAGGACACACCGTACACTTCTCCAGAGTGGCTGTTGGCAATTTACAGCCCGCCCATCAGCGTAGCAAGGCTCCCATTTCTCCATGGCCTGTCCGGCATTTCTGGTTTTGACACTTTATTCAGCATGGCCCTTTTGACCGATGGGAAGCGAGACTTCTTTGTAGCGCTGATTTGCCTTTGCAGGTTGCTTGGTTGGCCAAAAAGGGCGTATGCGTTTTTTCCTGAATATATTCAGGAAAAAACGCATACGCCCTTTTTGGCCAAGGGCATCATTGTCGAGGTTTTGCCGCTTTTCCTGTGCTTTAAAGGCGATTCGAATCTACCTCCTGAAATCTGTTTCCTGCAATTCTGCCTTGCTTTCAAATCCTCTTCGTTGCCTTCCCTCAATATATTTGTGGACGAGAGTTATCATTTCTAACTGTGCAGGTCTGTGAATTGCAGTGCCCCTGAGCTCCATTTCTCAACTCGCTTTCTTGGGAGCTGGCCGCAAAAGCACAGGATTGCTTCAGGCCCTATTCTGGCTCCGGGCGGCAGGCTGAGCCTGTGGTTAATTCTTCTTCCTGATGGGAAAATAGAGTGACCTGTGCCTGTCCCAACACCTAGAGCTAGTCTCTCATTGGTTCCCCCTCTTCCCGTTCATCCTCAGGACAAATTGCAACCTGTACGGAACAGGAGGTTAAAGGTGCTGATTCTCCAAGGAGGGAGATTGCTAGTAAAGCGGCTGGAATGGCGAACCGGAGCACAAGGAGATGAGAAATGAGGTGCGTTTTAGAAACCTTTCCCGATCACACGGTGTACCATCTTCTGAGTTTCTCATGCATGTTTTCGATGTAGGAATATGCCCTTGAACCTGGAGATTTGGGACCCATGGGATGGGTACCACGCCGTAATACTTTAAAGGGTCTGCGTTAGCTCACCCAACCTCACCAAACCTCTCAGCCCCAAGAGTGTCCACCCTTATGGCTCAGTCAGCTGTGGGTCTAGATATGGTCAATCCAGCTGGCATCGCAGCCCCTGAACGAATTTTGTAAGAATTTCTCTCTCTTTCACTGTCTTTGTTTCACGGGTCTTTAAAAGTAATTGATTTTTATAATGGGGTTTAGCTGCTTTGCACTGCTGTGTTTATGCCGCTTTACACCCACTTGACTCACTTACAGAGAGATAGCAATACATAGGTTTTAAGATTCTTACTAGTCAAATATATTCTTGGGCGGTGAATAGGGCGTGTTGAGTCCAGTTCACTGAGCAAGGAGTAGGTCTTGTCTATTACATATTGGGTTTATGGAACGGTATCTGAGCTAATTTGAAACCCTTGTTTTATGCATCACCCCACCTCACCTTTCCCGTTAAGCAGCCATAGTGTGTTTTCTAAACGTGCGACTCTGTTCTGTTTTGTAATTCAGTTCAAGGGTAGCGGTTTTTACATTCCCTCTGTAAGTGATATCTTATGATAAGGGTCTTTTTCTGTGTGACCTATTTCACTTAGAATCGTCGCACCTATATCCACTTATCATGCTGCTCCTAGCCTTATGACGTTGATTTCATGGCTGAGTGATATTCCATTGTACATAAGGACCACAACTTCTTTATCCATTCTTCTCTTTCCTGGGATGTTTAAGGTGTAACGAAGTGGAGTTTCTTGTCAACAGAGCAGCCCTAAACTTTGGGGTGCCTGTGTCTTGCTGATTTTTAGTTTTCCCAATTTATACGCCCATGAGTGGAAGTGCCCTATGCTCTCTAAGCTGAGTTTTTTTGATGTTTCAGGACACACCGTACACTTCTCCAGAGTGGCTGTTGGCAATTTACAGCCCGCCCATCAGCGTAGCAAGGCTCCCATTTCTCCATGGCCTGTCCTGCATTTCTGGTTTTGACACTTTATTCAGCATGGCCCTTTGGACCGATGGGAAGCGAGACTTCTTTGTAGCGCTGATTTGCCTTTCCAGGTTGCTTGGTTGGCCAAAAAGGGCGTATGCGTTTTTTCCTGAATATATTCAGGAAAAAACGCATACGCCCTTTTTGGCCAAGGGCATCATTGTCGAGGTTTTGCCGCTTTTCCTGTGCTTTAAAGGCGATTCGAATCTACCTCCTGAAATCTGTTTCCTGCAATTCTGCCTTGCTTTCAAATCCTCTTCGTTGCCTTCCCTCAATATATTTGTGGACGAGAGTTATCCTTTCTAACTGTGCAGGTCTGCAGTGCCCTTGCGCTCCATTTCTCAACTCGCTTTCTTGGGAGCTGGCCGCAAAAGCGCAGGATTGCTTCAGGCCCTATTCTGGCTCGGGGCGGCAGGCTGAGCCTGTGGTTAATTCTTCTTCCTGATGGGAAAATAGAGTGACCTGTGCCTGTCCCAACACCTAGAGCGAGTCTCTCATTGGTTCCCCCTCTTCCCGTTCATCCTCAGGACAAATTGCAACCTGTACGGAACAGGAGGTTAAAGGTGCTGATTCTCCAAGGAGGGAGATTGCTAGTAAAGCGGCTGGAATGGCGAACCGGAGCACAAGGAGATGAGAAATGAGGTGCGTTTTAGAAACCTTTCCCGATCACACGGTGTACCATCTTTTGGGTTTCTCATGCATGTTTTCGATGTAGGAAGATGCCCTTGAACCTGGAGATTTGGGACCCATGGGATGGGTACCACGCCGTACTACTTTACAGGGTCTGCGTTAGCTCACCCAACCTCACCAAACCTCTCAGCCCCAAGAGTGTCCACCCTTATGTCTCAGTCAGCTGTGGGTCTAGATATGGTCAATCCAGGTGGCATCGCAGCCCCTGAACGAATTTTGTAAGAATTTCTCTCTCTTTCACTGTCTTTGTTTCACGGGTCTTTAAAAGTAATTGATATTTATAATGGGGTTTAGCTGCTTTGCACTGCTGTGTTTATGCCGCTTTTACACACACTTGACTCACTTACAGAGAGATATCAATACATAGGTTTTAAGATTCTTACTAGTCAGATATATTCTTGGGCGGTGAATAGGGGTGTTGAGTCCAGTTCACTGAGCAAGGAGTAGGTCTTGTCTATTACATATTGGGTTTATGGAACGGTATCTGAGCTAATTTGAAACCCTTGTTTTATGCATCACCCCACCTCACCTTTCCCGTTAAGCAGCCATAGTGTGTTTTCTAAACGTGCGACTCTGTTCTGTTTTGTAATTCAGTTCAAGGGTAGCGGTTTTTACATTCCCTCTATAAGTGATATCTTATGATAAGTGTCTTTTTCTGTGTGACTTATTTCACTTAGAATCGTCGTACCTAAATCCACTCATCATGCTGCTCCTAGCCTTATGACGTTGATTTCATGGCTGAGTGATATTCCATTGTACATAAGGACCACAACTTCTTTATCCATTCTTCTCTTTCCTGGGATGTTTAAGGTGTAACGAAGTGGAGTTTCTTGTCAACAGAGCAGCCCTAAACTTTGGGGTGCCTGTGTCTTGCTGATTTTTAGTTTTCCCAATTTATACGCCCATGAGTGGAAGTGCCCTATGCTCTCTAAGCTGAGTTTTTAGATGTTTCAGGACACACCGTACACTTCTCCAGAGTGGCTGTTGGTAATTTACAGCCCGCCCATCAGCGTAGCAAGGCTCCCATTTCTCCATGGCCTGTCCTGCATTTCTGGTTTTGACACTTTATTCAGCATGGCCCTTTTGACCGATGGGAAGCGAGACTTCTTTGTAGCGCTGATTTGCCTTTCCAGGTTGCTTGGTTGGCCAAAAAGGGCGTATGCTGGCCAAGGGCATCATTGTCGAGGTTTTGCCGCTTTTCCTGTGCTTTAAAGGCGATTCGAATCTACCTCCTGAAATCGGTTTCCTGCAATTCTGCCTTGCTTTCAAATCCTCTTCGTTGCCTTCCCTCAATATATTTGTGGACGAGAGTTATCCTTTCTAACTGTGCAGGTCTGTGAATTGCAGTGCCCCTGCGCTCCATTTCTCAACTCGCTTTCTTGGGAGCTGGCCGCAAAAGCGCAGGATTGCTTCAGGCCCTATTCTGGCTCGGGGCGGCAGGCTGAGCCTGTGGTTAATTCTTCTTCCTGATGGGAAAATAGAGTGACCTGTGCCTGTCCCAACACCTAGAGCGAGTCTCTCATTGGTTCCCCCTCTTCCCGTTCATCCTCAGGACAAATTGCAACCTGTACGGAACAGGAGGTTAAAGGTGCTGATTCTCCAAGGAGGGAGATTGCTAGTAAAGCGGCTGGAATGGCGAACCGGAGCACAAGGAGATGAGAAATGAGGTGCGTTTTAGAAACCTTTCCCGATCACACGGTGTACCATCTTTTGGGTTTCTCATGCATGTTTTCGATGTAGGAAGATGCCCTTGAACCTGGAGATTTGGGACCCATGGGATGGGTACCACGCCGTATTACTTTACAGGGTCTGCGTTAGCTCACCCAACCTCACCAAACCTCTCAGCCCCAAGAGTGTCCACCCTTATGTCTCAGTCAGC